>NC_079323.1:3709808-4322277 GCF_029931775.1 Euleptes europaea
AATTCTAACAACACAGAATCTGAAATTTGGGTGCTGAGATTCAGTGATATTAAAAAAAAAAAGAATTTGGCAAGACAGAGTGAAAGGGACAATTTTTTTTTTGTAAAAGAACAAGATTTAGTAGTTCAGGTCAATCCCTGATCTGGATGGCCCTGGCCAGCCCGATCTTGTCAGATCTCAGAAGCTAAGCAGGGTCTCCTGGTTGGCCAGGAGACCACAAAGGAAGTCCAGGGTCACTGCGCAGAGGCAGGCAATGGCAAACCACCTCTGTATGTCTTTTGCCCTGACCTGGATGGCGCAGGCTAGCCTCATCTCATCCGATCTTGGAAACTAAGCAGGGTCAGCCCCAGCTAATACCTGGATGGAAGACCCCCACGGAAATCCAGCGTTGCTACACAGAGGCAGGAGATGGCAAACCACCTCTGAATGTCTCTTGCCTTGGTGAGGGGTCTGGAGACCAAGTCCTATGAGGAAAGGCTGAAGGAGCTGAGTATGTTTAGCCTGAAGAGGAGAAGACTGAGAGGGGATATGAGAACCGTCTTCAAGTTCTTGAAGGGCTGTCATAGAGAGGAGTGTGCTGAGTTTGTTTTCTGTTGCCTCAGAAGGTTGGACCAGAACCAATGGGTTGAAATTAAATCAAAAGAGTTTCTGTCTCGACATTAGGAAGAATTTTCTAACAGTTAAGAGCGGTTCCTCAGTGGAACAGGCTTCCTCGGGAGGTGGTGAGCTCTCCTTCCCTCGAGGTTTTTTAAGAAGAGGCTAGATGGCCATCTGATTCTGTGACCTTAGGCAGATCATGGGAGGGAGGCCATCTTGGCCATATTCTGGGCAGGTAGGGGTCACTTGGGATGTGGGGGGGGGGAGGTACTTGTGAAATTCCTGCATTGTGCAGGGGGTTGGACTAGATGACCCTGGTGGTCCCTTCCAACTATGATTCTGTGATTCTATGAAACCTCTACGGTGTTGCCCTAAGTCAGCTGCGACTTGATGCCACTTTCCACCACAGTGTTCAGTTCCAAGGTTTGGAGCTTGAAATCGAAAACAAACTCTTCCGGTTACATATTTGGGACTTTTAATGTTGATCAGAAGCATCAGAGGCGGTCCTATTTTATGGTGCCCAGGAAACTAATCGGAGACAGTTACAAAGATACATCCATTTCAGACAGAGCGGGAGAGGCGACGTTTTGGGACCAGTCCCTTTGGCACGGGCACCCAGGGGCTTCGGCCCTCTGCGACCTCCATATTTATACATTTATTTCAAAATCAGAAGCCTCATGGTCCCCTGAGGTGCTTCAATTTACAAAGCGACCACATACTCGGGGAGTCCCAAGTCCTAAACAAGTGGAGTGAAGTGATCCCGAGGCTTGCTTATGAAAACAAAGAGGGCCTTGCAGGATCAGGCCAAATTTCCTCCTAAATCCCGCATTCTCCGCAACAAAAACTGGCAAGCAGACATCAGGCGGCCAGCGGTCCCTTGCTAGGACATGATATACCTCAGTACTAGCCACGTTCAAATATTCAGCTCGACTTCCTCCTCTACCCACAGACAGCTTCCCAAACCACCCATTACTATACAGAAGAAGAAGAAGAGTTGGTTTTTATACCTCACTTTGCTCTACCTTTTTAAGGAGACTCAAACCGGATTAGAAGAAGAGTTGGTTTTTATATGCCGACTTCCTCTACCTTTCAAGGAGAGTCAAACTGGCTCACAATCTCCTTCCTCTCTCCACAACAGACACCTTGTGACGTAGGTGAGGCTGAGAGAGAGTTCAGAGAGAACTGTGACTAGCCCAAGGTCACCCAGCTGCCTTCATGTGGAGGAGTGGGGAAACCAACCTGGTTCACCAGATTAGAGTCCGCCGCTCACGTGGAAGAGTGGGGAATCGAACCCGGTTCTCCAGATTAGAGTCCAGCTCTCCTAACCACTACACCACGCCCCTCACTCAAAAGGCAAGCTGACACGACCCACAGGTGAGGCAGGGTTTCTGCATACCTGGAGAACTCCACAGGTTTGTGGGGGAAAAAGAATGCAACTTTGCAAATTAAGAAAAAGAGAAAGGTCCCTTGCTTTCCTTCAACAAAAGGCCTGATGAGGGCTGATCGGACACCAGAAGCACAGAAAACGGACAGCAGTGGAGAGTTGGCTAAAGGGGAGAAACAAATATGGAAATTGGCCCCTGAAAGTCTATCACAGGGTGCCCATGGTCACCATGGTAATATGGTGCCCATGGTCACCATGGCACCTGCCGACACCTACCCTGGCGCCCACCAAATGTTTTTGAAAGTGGACGGGGTCCAGTGGGGCTTTTGCCCAGCAAGGTTTCTGGTTGGCTTTGCAGATTTTCAAAAAAATTACTTTGGCAGCAGCTGCCGCAACAGCGCAACGATCTTCACTGTGTGCCTGAAAAGTAAGCTGGGGCAGCCATTTTTGTGGCTGGCTCCGCCTCCTGTGTCAGCCATCTTGTGGCTGCGCCCATAGGGTTGCCAGGTCCCTCTTCGCCACTGGCAGGAGGTTTTTGGGGTGGAGCCTAAGGAGGGCAGGGTTTGGGGAGGGGAGGGACTTCAATGCCGTAGAGTCCAATTGCCAAAGCGGCCATTTTCTCCTGGCGTACTGATCTCTATTGGCTGGAAATCAGTTGTAATAGCAGGAGATCTCCAGCTAGTACCTGGAGGCTGGCAATCCTATGCGCCCACCATGCTGCGTCAGAAGTCCAAAGGTGCCCGCAGGTTCAAAAAGGTTGGGGACCCCTGGTTTATAGAATCCCAGAAGGGAAGATTTCTGCAGGAGTGTCCGATTTCCACACTGTTTAGCTTCCTTTCCCGTGGAAAATTCATCCTTCTCCCAGTAGGAGATAACCAACCCAAAAATCAGCATTTCCCCCCGCTTCTTTGCAGGCCCCGCTCGGAATTTTTAAAAAGGCAAACGTATAAATTAAGTGCCACTAACAGCCTCCTCCCTCCCCAAACATAATATAAATACTGTACAAGGTGGGAGAGCATGTGGGCCATACAAACTCCCCTGCTCCCTCCCTCCCTTGCCCCGGTAACCAAGAAGGCAGAAAACCCTCTCCGTCCATGTTGGACCCTCGTGCCTGCCCGTCAGTGGGGAAATTCAGCCCAATATTGCACAATTATTCTGTCCGTACCTGTGTGTCTGTCCCTCACCCGTTGCCCAGAACGCTACAAGGGGGTCTGCATTCCCTCCCGCCCAAATGCCACGTCTCTCTTCTTCCCTTCAGACACTCAACATCCGGCAGCTATCTTGGGCAACGACCACAATCCGAATCGCAGAGCGACAGCAAGCCGCATGCAGGCATCTTTGATTGCGACAAGCGCTCGCAGCCTGCTCTCATCACGAAACAGGCCGCGCACAGTCCCACCTTCCCAGCTCTCCGTCACTTGTTCAGAAACCACGCAAGCTCATCGATCCGATGCTTCTCGTCCCACCTCCTCTCCTCAACTGACAATAAATAAAGGTTATTTATACATATATATATATTTTTAAAAACACACACACACGAACATACACCCCCTCAAAGTTATCTGTAAGCTGGTGACGAGGGAGCGGGTCCGTAATGTTGGCACGGTGATGGAGTGGAGTGGTTCTTGTGGGAATCCCGGGAAAGGTTGACTGGTGCTGGCTAAGTGGATGGAATGTTACGGTGGCGTCGAGCTGAGGTGTCTACATCCATGTCCGAGGGAAGGTGGTGCGAGGCAACCAAAGGATGCGAGATACGGCGTCCGATCCATAAGGTGAACGTACTACGGCGAAGGTTGTCCGAGGGGTATTCCACTGACACAATCCACCTTTGGCCTCAAAGTGCGGGTGCCACAACACCCAACGGCTCCTGGCTGGCTGGTTGAGTTGGGAGGTTTCTTACCAAGCAACAAAAAAGAAGCAGACAATCCTTTTTCTCAAGCAGGGCCGGCTTCCTACATTGTCTTCTCTCTCTCTTCCTCTCTTGGGACCTTCAGGCGGACCCAAGGTATCAAGAATGCCCCCAGCCCACCCCGTGCTCTCCTCCTGTCTCCCACACACGCGCTTACACTTAAATCACGGCGGCAAGCGCGAATTGTGCAACATGGACTTGCATTCTGGAGAGGGGAGAGGGGTCAGAGGAATCTGTACACGACGCGCCTCGGGGCGTCGCTCTCTCCGTGCGGCGGATCTGGAAGGTGGCCACGGGCACCCATTTGAGACAGCCAAGATGGGAGATGAGACACGGAGACGAGCTGGTACATGTGCATGTGTGAACAGGCAAGGACGGGACCGGAGCACTCTCTCGCTGTCCCCAGAGGGGGCCCAAACCCCACTCCGGCACTCAGACCCTCCAGAGCAGCAGGTGGTTTGTGCTGTCGTCCCGGCCCACCGTCTCACTGCTGTTGGTGAGCCGGAAGTCTTCGTAACCATCTCCACCACTGATCACGAGCATCTTCGACTTGGGAGGCCTGTGTCTCGTTGAGTCGCGCTTCTCCAGGTCGTTGGACTTCTCTGTACCTAGGAAAAGGGGAAGGAGGGAGAGGAAAGAAAGGTGAATGCTACTTTCTACACTGAGATTACCCAAATGGTGTGGCCAGAACTAAAAAGGCAATCCATGGTTGTTTATGCATGGGTACTTTCACTCCCGTTCACCCCGTCTGTTTCGGTTGTTCCTTGGAATTATGCATGAGTTTTCCCTCCATTAGAGATGACCTCGCTGCCAGCCCTCACAAATCCTGGGACTTCCTGTTCCTCTGTTAACCCGATTCTTCCCTCTCCTGAGCTCAGCCTGGGTGAAATCTCCATGCATAAGGCAAATTGCGGGACACGCAAGCTTGGTTTCTCTCACAGCCAATTACAAAGCAGCAAGTCCAGAGGCAGGGATTCAAATACTTCCTGCTTCCTCTGAGCTCTTTCTAAGCAGAAGAAAGGCCTGTTAAAATTGAGGCTTGGCTTTCTCCCCCTCCCCCTTCTTTTCAGGTTGCTCCATTTTTTGTTTTATGTTCTTAAAATGCTTTTTTATACAGCAATTGGGATTGGAGGGAGGGAACTTTTCTCTCACTACAGCCAATTACGAAGCAGCATTTCAAGGGGCGGGGATTCAAATACTTCCTGATTTGAGCTTGGAGAATGCTGGTGCATAGACTCCCAACAGGAAAGTGTGGGTCCAGTGAGCAACGAACCTCAGTAAAACACCCACGCATAAACAACCTATGTTTGCTACTAGGTTTGAGTCCAGTAGCACCTTAGAGACCAACCAGAATTTGGGAGTATAAGCTTGCGAGAGTCAAAGCTCCTTTTTTCAGGGACCTCCAGTCCTTCTTGTATCTGATGAAGGAAGCTTAGACTCTCGAGAGCTTATATCCCCCAAATCTCGTTGGTTGCTAAGGTGCGACTGGACTCGAGACTAGCTCTAATACTGCAGACCAACGTGGCTATCCCCTGAAACTACATTTGCTGCATTTCATATACAGTGCACCTGATTTTCCACATCAGTTTGATCTTTTGATTTACTGCTAACTCATACATCGCGAGTCCTCCCCTATGATGCCCGCCAACTCATTTAACTTGTCTTTCCAGCCTACATTCAAACGCAACAGCTCTCCTGCAGAAATCTCAATTGTGGCAGAGGAGAGGAAGCAGCAGGGCCCAGGCTTTCTCTGTCACCCATCCCTAGGAATGTCACCCTGCTGACCACCGTACATATTAAAATCACCTCCTAGTTCTTGGGTGTTCAGCCAATCAACAGGGCAGCCATTGCCTGCCTCTACGTAGCAACTCTGTTATTCCTTGGAGGTCTCCCATCCAAGTCCTAACCAGGGCAGGCTCTGCTTAGCTTCCCAGATCTGATGAGATCGGGCTAGCCTGGGTCATCCAGGTCAGGGTAATCCATTGCAAGCAAAAAAATTCCCTCCACACCATGGATGAAAAATAAGCTTCCAAAGTGGCAACATGAAGAAAAGTAACTCAAGAAGAACATGCAATACATAAGAACATAAGAAAGGCCCTGCTGGATCAGACCCAGATCTTGTCTCTCGTTACCCGTGCTCAAACCCACCTGGATCCCTGGGCAAGGGGAAAAGGACATCGAAACTTTCCGGCAGCTCAATGGAAGTGAGGAATCGGACATGGCCCGTGTGTCCCTGCGAGAGGCCCACCGGCAAAGGCGGAGTCTTCGAGGAGGCGGCGTTGGCCGTGATGGAGAGCGTCAGCACCACCCCTGCGCTGGTACCGATCCACAGCAGGTCCTTGCACGCCAAGAGGGCGGTGATCCGCAAGCACGCGGCCTTGTGCTGACGGATGATGGCGTCTGACCCTGTGAGACACGGATGCGGGATGATTAATCGGGAGTCAAAGGGGGCAAACAGGCAAATGGTAACCAAGGTGGAGGAATATGGGGGTGGAGCTGGTTCTTTGCTTCTCCCGCATTGCCTTTTGAGACATCCAACTGCAGATATGGAGAGTTCACAGTCCAAACCCAAACAGTTCAGTTTCCCAGGGATTAACGCAGACCAAAGTATGTCATATAGGGACTGTGTGAATTCCCGGAAGGCACATGCAGAGAGAGCATGGGTGTCATACCCAGAGACTTCTGTTAGGAGAAATTTATGGTGGGACCATAACTTCCTGACAGTGTAGTTCCTCAGTGGGACAGGCTTCCTCGGGAGGTGGTGGGCTCTCCTTCTTTGGAGGTTTTTAAGCAGAGGCTAGGTGGCCATCTGTCAGCAATGCTGATTCTATGACCTTAGGCAGATCGTGAGAGGGAGGGCAGGAAGAGATAAGTCAGTGCTTGGCTCTCGTGGCCCTTTCTTACATGCCCAGCACAATGCTGATCGCCACTTTGCATCAGGAAGGAATTTTACTCCAGGCTAGATTGGCCAGGGGTCCTAGAGATTTGTTTGCTTTCCTCTGAGCATAGAGCAGGGGTCACTGGGGGAGTCTGGGGGTGGGAAGGTAACTGTGAATTTCCTGCGTTGTGCAGGAGGTTGGACTACATGACCATTGTGGTCCCTTCCAGCTCTATGTTTCTATGACCCAAGGTAAGTTACCTGCCCAGTGTACTTTCTACCCAAATGGACAGCTTATAGACTGGGCCACACCCAAAGAAGGTGTCAATCCAGTTCCATCCTACCCCATCACTTTTCTTAGCTGATGCTCCAACCAGTTCCTCTGAAGGGCTACCAACAGGGCACAGAGGCCGAGGCCTTCCCCTGAGAAGAACCTCAGAAGAGCCCTGCTGGATCAGACCAGTGAGGGTCCATCTAGCCCAGCATCCTGACTCACACAGAGGTCAGCCAAGTACTCTGGAGGTCCAGCAACAGGACAAAGAAGCCAAAGCCTTCCCCTGATGTTGTCTCCTGGCACTGGGATTCAGAGGTTGACTGCCTCTGAAGGTGGAGGTTCCCTTTAGTCACCATGGCATAAGAACTCTGTCCCCCAGCATCAAACACCACAATTAGTCAGACTGTCCTCTAGTGGGAGCTTCCCTAGATTACCACCCCCTCCCCTGCATGTAAGGACACTTTCCCCCAGCTCAGGGTCTTACCTGCCAACATCTTGTGGACCGGAGGGGTGACGTCCACTTCCGCTAGTTGTTCATAGCTGGCCGGATGGTACAGCCTCACCTGGGCACTGCCCTGAAGGGTCACCCAGACGCCCACGCTGGAGCTGACCAGGCAGGTCACACTGCGGCTACTGTCCTGGCCAGCGTGAAACGAATGCTGGACAAGGGAGGGAAGAAATGGGGCTGAAGCCACTGAGGGAAGGGAGCTGGTGAACGGTTTGTGCGTGTGTGTTATCGAGCCTAGTGCTTCTTCTCCAAGTGGAAACCTATCCCTCTAGCACATTTTCCAGCCAAGTACACAGTTCCATTCCCCCTTCACAACAATCCAGTGAGGTAGGCTAGGCTAAGAGAGAGTGAGTGGACAAAGGTCACAAACACAGTTTCCTCCCTTCTCCATTCCCCCTTCACAACAATCCAGTGAGGTAGGCTAGGCTAAGAGAGAGTGAGTGGACAAAGGTCACAAACACAGTTTTCTCCCTTCTCCATTCCCCCTTCACAACAATCCAGTGAGGTAGGCTAGGCTAAGAGAGAGTGAGTGGACAAAGGTCACAAACACAGTTTTCTCCCTTCTCCATTCCCCCTTCACAACAACCCAGTGAGGTAGGCTAGACCGAGAGAGAGTTCTCAAGGACCCTTCGTTGATCAAAAGTGTCCCAAGAGGCAAGGTATACGTTTTCCTTTCCTCTCAATTTCCCCTCACAACAAGTGAGGTAGGCTAGGCTGAGAGAATGAGTGGCCGAAGGTCACACACAGTTTCCTCCAGTCTCCGTTTCCCCTCACAACAACCCTGTGAGGTAGGCGAGGCTGAGATTAAGTGGCTGAGAGAGTTCGAAGAGAACTGTGACTAGTCCAAGGTCACCCAGATGGCTTCATGGGGAGGAGTAGGGAAACCAACCCGGTTCTCCAGATTAGAATCCACCGCTCTTAACCACTACACCATGTTGGTGAAGGCTTGCCAACCTCCAGGTGGGGCCTGGGCATCTCCTGCTATTACAACTGATCTCCAGACTAGAGAAATCTGTTCCCCTGTAAAAAATGGCGGCTTTGGGGAGTGGGCTCTATGGCATTATACCCCGCCGAGGTCCCTCCCCTCCCCAAGGGCCAAATCTCCAGGAATTTCCCAACCCAGAGCTGGCAACCCTGCAGGGATATTAGCTAAAATAACAGCACGATGGCCAAAACATATTATCACAAAGAAAACATAAGCTTGTATGATATATCAATATGTCAATTTTTCACAACCTTGTGTGTGTGTGTGTGTGTGTGTGTGTGTGTGTGTGTGTGTGTGAAGTGCTGTCAAGTCACTTCCGACTCATGGCGACCCTAGGAATCAAAGTCCTCCAAAATGTCCTGTCTTTGACAGCCTTGCTCAGATCTTGCAAATTGAGGGCTGTGGATTCCTTTATTGAGTCCATCCATCTCTTGTTGGGTCTTCCTCTTTTCCTGCTGCCCTCAACTTTTCCCAGCATGATTGTCTTTTCCAGTGACTCTTGTCTTCTCATAATGTGATCAAAGTACGACAGCCTCAGTTTAGTCATTTTAGCTTCTAGGGTCAGTTCAGGCTTGATTTGATCTAGAACCCACTGACTTGTTTTTTTGGCAGTCCACAGTATCCATAACACTCTCCTCCAACACCACATTTCAAAGGAATCATATTGTCAATAGGTCAATTTTTTCACAACCAGAAACGCAGGTAAGTATAATGTTTACAAGATAGTCTCTTGCAGCCGTCTTTGTTGGCCTCGCTGGTCATCGTCTGGCTTCGTTGCTCCACACTTATTAGCCTTGAGAGTGTTATTCGAGTTACTGACACACCAATTTATACACAGAAGAGGAATTCATATTAATCATATTGAGACTGTTGTATGGACATTTGTATTTATTTGTGTCTTTAATTACAGGACAATTACCTGGAGACTATCTTGTAAACATTGTACTTACCTGTGTTTCTAGTTGTGAAAAATTGACCTGTGTGTGCGTGTTAAGCGCCATCAAGTCGCTTCTGACTCATGGCGACCCTGTGAATCAAAGTCCTCCAAAGCGTCCCATCCTTAACAGCCTTGCTCAGGTCTTGCATACTGAGGGCCGTGGCTTCCTTCATAGAGTCCATCCATCTCTTGTTGGGTCTTCCTCATTTCCTGCTGCCCTCAACGTTTCCTATCATGACTGTTTTCTTCAATGACTCTTGTATTCTCATAATGTGACCCAAATATGATAGCCTCAGTTTAGTCATTTTGATATGTAGTCATATTGATATATAATACAAGCTTATGTTTTCTTTGTGATACATTGCTTTGGCCATAGTGCTGTTACTTTAGCTGCTCTTTTTGAATTCAGCACAGGGTTATTTTTGTATTAACCCTACAGGGATGGCACAGGAAACAGAGGCAGAAAAGGAGTCAGGTGCCCTCCGTACCTCCTGCTGCAGGGTAGATGTACTCAAGACGATGACTCGGTTCTGGCATCCACACCAAAGCTTCCCCGCCACGGCCACCATCTTGGTTACGGGGCTGCCCGGAGAGCCCAAGGCGAGGGATTTGGAGTTCTGAGAGTCCCAGAAACGGCCTGCGAAAGAAAGGGATTTGACACTTTTGTTCCCCCTTGACAGACTGTACCTATTGATTGTGGATGAGCCAGTTAAGAGGTCACCCAGCTGGCTTCATGAGGAGGAGTGGGGAAACCAACTCGGCTCACCAGATTAGAGTCTGCCACTCATGTGGAGGAGTGGGGAATCAAACCCGGTTCTCCACCGCTCTTAACCACTCTGGCTCTCAGCCTGGCTCTATCCTGCCTCCACCTCTGGGAGAAAGGTGGCCTTATCCTGGATATGCTGAGCATTTGAAGTACTTGGACAGCAATTGAGACTCCTTGTTTTGACACTATTATGCTCAGCTCTTCAAGCTGCAAATGTGAGGCTGACAGAACAGGGTGTCTAGGTCACAGGTCCCACCAGTCGCCACTTCTGGAAGGGCTTATCCTTTATTTAATTCGTCAATACCCCACTTTCCTCCCCAAAGTGGGTTCCATCTTTCCCCTCTCCTCCATTTTATCCTCACGACAATCCTGTGAGGTAGGTTAGGCTCAAAGTTTGTGAGTGGCTCAAGGCAGAGCGGGGACTCGAACCTGGGTCTCCCAGGATTTAATCCAACACTTCAGCCGCTACACCATGCTAGTTCTGTGGTTTTGCCACCCCATCCTCCGAGGGTAAACCCTTCCATAAAATGGCTTTACAGTGACACTTTTGTTACCTGCTTCTCTTTGATAGGCAATGAGCTCCCCATTGGCCAGCGATACAAACACCTGGTTATCAAGATACCTGCAGCGAAAGAGAACAGAATGGAGTGGGTGCAGAGGCAGAAGAAGAAGCTTCCAAAATGGCAAAGCTAAGCTCAGCATCTCCCCCCCCGCCCCCCCCCCCAACACACAAAACGTATTCAACCCTCTGGTTGGATTTTGGGTAGATATTTTTCACACTCTGCAGTCCTAGAAACCCAAGTTTTGTTTGCTTTTTTAAAATGAAAGTTGCAATCCTCCGGATGCCAAATCCAGGACCACAGAGAACGTCTTGAGCAAAGCATAACTTGACACTTACAGGATGCAAGTCACTGAAGCGGCGTGCTGCATTTTCATGCTGTTCTTCCGGTTGCGGATGTTGTCTGAGGATTGGTAGACGTGGATGCTGCAAACCCAAAGACAGGAAAGCTGGGCATGAGATCCTGGCTGGTTCACATGTAAGCAACAGTGCGCTGTGCTAAGTTTGCAAACTGTGGTAGCGAAATGTTAACTCCTGCAATCAAAAGCTTTAACTCTGGCTCAGAAGAACATAAATAACAGAGCTTCCCCTTCTGTCTGGGGAACTGGACTGATTTTCATTATTCAATGACTGAGAATGTTTTGGAACATTCTGTGACCTCACAGCAGCCCAGCCAATGGCTAAGGGAGCTTGCAGATAACCAATAGCCATCTTTTAGCTTGTTATACAGAAGGGAAGGTTTTCTAGCAATGCCTTTAGCAGTCTAATCCCACAACTGATTTTATTTATTTAATTTATATCATTTATCACCCGCCTTTCTCACTGGCAGATTACATAAGGTAAGTCAACACAAACAATAGGATGACACATCTAATAAACAATGTAATAGGACTAGGATTGCAGAAATCTGAAACAAGGTGTACGCATTAAACATGATACTGGTACTGGAAGACCCAGGTACTAGAAGGTACTGGAAGATCCAGGTATTTCCTAATCAGAAATAATGGCTGCTAAAAGTTTATCATACTCTGCGAATGGTAAAATTAACTGTGCTGCAACATTTTGGGAACATAAGGAATGAAGAAGGAAGTCAGCAACCTTTAATTAGACATGATTTAGTAGCAGAGCACTGCATAAAATCATACAGTCTGTTGGCTAGAAATGAATGTATGTCAGCTGACTTTCAAACTAAATTGTTGTTTTGTACGACTGTAATTTATGGAATGGTATTAAAGTGGATTACATATGATTTTCACAAATAAATAAGGGGAAAAGGGGGGGGGAAACAAACATGACTTATTAGCCAGGGAGCCTGGAGGTTTTTTGCTTTCCTCTGGGCACAGAGCAGGGGTCAACTGGGGAAGATTGGGGAGTGGTAGTTATGAAATTCCTGTGTTATGCAGGGGGTTGAACTAGATGACTCCTGACGTCCCTTCCCGCTCTACATTTTTATTAAGTAATGCAAGAAATGGTATTTTCTAAGCAGAAATATAATGGGGTGGAAGCAAGATAAAATCATACAGCAAGGGGTTACTACAGATTCGGGGTGTGCGCTGATTTTTTGGGTTTTTAAAATTTGGTATATTGACACGCACACCCCTACTACAGATTGTGGTACAGTCCAAAGTCCTGTTCCCTGTATCAAAATGACTTCCTAGATCATTCTTATAGCGCAGCCCTATTGCTTTTCCAAAACGACCCCCTCCCCTCCGGAACAGTTTCGTTCCTACCAGCCATCTTCGGTCCCCAGCCACATCGAACTCTGATAGGCCTCCGGGTCGATGCTCAACAGGTCTTCTAGGCTGCCCCTGGTGAATGACCCTCGACTCGACCGCCTCACAGCCCTCCCGTCCATGGGGCTCTCACTATTCCTGTTTTGAACGAAAGTGCTGGCGATGGGGAGGAAGGCGGCCGGATCCTGCTCTTCTTCCGAGCTGGTAGTTTCTGCCGTCGCATCTTTAGAACTCGGGATTTCCTCATCTGGCCAATGGGAAGAGACAGA
The DNA here is from genome assembly GCF_029931775.1 of Euleptes europaea. Taxonomy (NCBI): domain Eukaryota; kingdom Metazoa; phylum Chordata; class Lepidosauria; order Squamata; family Sphaerodactylidae; genus Euleptes; species Euleptes europaea. The sequence continues at coordinate 3,722,608 of NC_079323.1, forward strand.
AGAATACACATTAAGGAATAAGACTTCCAAACATGAAGGCTTAGTGGGAAAATTACATCTTATGATTTTGAGAGCCGGCATGGTGCAATGATTAACAGCGGTGGTTTGGAGTGGTGGCGCACCAGGTTTGATTCCCCGCTCCTCCACGTGAGCGGCGGAGGCTAATTAGTGCAGAGGAAGTGTTTGCTAAAGGCGCCCGGGTGGCCCCGGCCTGCACAATGTCTGGGTCATTTACAGCCCAGTATAAATGGAGGACTGATGGAAACTGGAGGATAACTGCATGTATTTATTTACGTTTTCCAATATTTCTAAGCTGCCTCTCTCAACAAGGAAGCTCACAACTCATTTCCTAAAAGGTTTTTTTAAAGTGTTATGTTCCTGGTAGACACAGAGATATGTTTGGAAGAAGGAGACTCAATTTTCCAACTCCACACAACAATAAAATGTGCTGGGCAGTTGGAGGGGTTCAGGCAAGTAACTAGCCCTCAGCATGTCTATCCTGTGTGAACTCTCCTTGGTAATGGGAAGGATCTGAACTCACTTCCGAAGCTGGAGGAGATGGTGGAATGGCTGGCTTGGCTCTGGAGGGTGCTGGAGGGGCTGGGTGAGGATTCGTCGTCGCTGTCGTCGCTGTCGAAGGGGACCAGTTCTCGGTTGGCGCTGTCCATAGGTTCCGACAGCTCCAGCGAAGATCCGGAAATGGAGATATGCAAGCACTGCTGGGGTCCTGCCTCCTCCAGCGTGGCATGGAGTGGCTCAGAGGAAGGGCAGGTCAGAGACTCCGGACGCTCCCTAAGAAGAAAGAGAGAAAGACGCAAGCAAATGTCAAACGTGCGTGTCCCCTAGCAAAATGCAAAGGTCCAGAAGAGGAGGCCAAGGAACACAGGAATGGGTGAAGGTGGGGATTCAGTACTGACAGGAACTGTCTGGGCATACAGCAGGGGTCACTGGGGGAGTGTGTGGCGGGAAGGTAGTTGTGAATTTCCTGCATTGTGCAGGGGGTTGCACTAGATGACCCTCGAGGTCCCTTCCAGTTCTGTGCTTCTATGAATGAGGGATGCCGAGATCCAAGCCAAATGATCAGCTGACTCAAGGGGTGGAACCTTCACTGGGATGAACCACTCTGGACCGTATAAGGAACATAAGAAAGGCCATGTTGGATCAGACCAAGGTCCATCAAGTCCGGCAGTCTGTTCACACAGTGGCCAACCAGGTGCCTCTAGGAAGCCCACAAACAAGACGACTGCAGCAGCATTTATCCTGCCTGTGCTCCACAGCACCTCATAGAATAGGCCTGCTCCTCTGAGTCTGGAGAGAATAGGTGTGCATCATGACTAGTATCCATTTTGACCAGTAGCCATGGATAGCCCTCTAGTCCATGTACATGTACACTCTCCTCTTAAAGCCTTCCAAGTTGGCAGCCATCACCACATCCTGGGGCAGGGCACAATTTAACTAAGCTTATTTAACAATTTAACCATTTTCTCTGACACACTACCTTTCTATATGCAGGGGTTTTTGGATGCGTGGGGATGCATCCAAACAGCTATTTACCTATTTTCATTTATAGTCCATCTTTCACACTGGGACTCAAGGTGGATGACAAGTACTGCATCTGCCCTGGCCCACAAAAAAAGCTGCACCGCTCAATTTTGAGGATTATTTAGCTTGGGCCAAGGGAGTCAAGAGCCACTAAAGCACAGAGCTGACAACAGCTTCAGGAACAACTGGACAGGAAGAGAAGGAGCTTTCCTAGCCTGAATCAAGTGGATCATCTGTGTAACTGTTCTGCCCGGCAGCAGCTCTCCAGGGTCTTGGGCAGGGGTTTTCCCCCTCTCTCAACAAGGGGAAGTGATACAGATTGTGGCTAAGTTCTTTGGCACGCACAGCCTCTCCTCTGACATTGTGGTATGTCCCCCACCCCCAAATGGCTCTAGGCATTCACTGCTGGAAAGACTCTTGTGCTGGAGGAACACACCGGCATCACTGAAACACACCAGAGAAACAGCACGGGAGCCAAGCTATTCTTTAAGACAAGCAGCTTTTAAAACGGCAGTGCAATGAACACGGCAATAAAATAGTGATTAATTTTTTTAAAAAGGCATAACGACAAACCAGTGGGTCACTTGAAACAATCAGACGCAACAAAATCCAGCTAGTGGTGGAAAGGGAGGGCAAGCCACAGTCAACTTAAAGCAACCTCCTGTGGTTTTCACAGGAAGAGACAAACAGTAGTGGTTTGCTATCTGTCTCTGTGTAGCAACCAAGAACTTCCTTGGTGGTTTCCCATCCAAGGTCTGATAAGGTCTGACAAGATTGGGCTAGCCTGGCCCGTCCAGGTCAGGGTGAAAATATTTTGCTGGAAACTCCAAAGGGAGAGGGAGGAGCCAGCAAAATTTAAAAAATAGAATAAAAAAAATAAAAGGCTGGGGGGAGCAGGGAGGGAAGGACGATTTTCACCTAGTGCCAAAAAACTTAAAAGGGTCAGCATCAGGTCGACAGCAGAGGTTTCCACAGTTGATGTGTTGAAAGAAACCACTTGTTCTTGATTGTTATTTTTATTTATTGACTTTCCTCCCCGCATGCACCTTAGGGTTGCCAACCACCAGGTACTAGCTGGAGATCTCCTGCTATTACAACTGACCTCCAGCCGACAGAGATCAGTTCCCCTGGAGAAAACGGCCGCTTTGGCAATTGGACTCTATGGCATTGAAGTCCCTCCCCAAACCCCGCCCTCCTCAGGCTCCGCTCCAAAAACCTCCCACCAGTGGCAAAGAGGGACCTGGCAGCCCTACCGCACCTCCAAACGGTTTGTGTAGCCCAGGGGTCCACAACATGATGCCCATGGGCACCTGTTGATACCTTTCCCGGCACCTGCCAAGTGTTTTGAGAAAGTGGGTAGAGCCAGGTAGGGGCTTTTGCCCAGCAAGGCTTCCTATTGGCCAGTGGAGACATGACTGGCCATGCAGATTTTTTTAAAACGTTGCTTTGGCAGCAACTGCCTCCACAACACAAGGATCTGAACTGTGACTGAAACTCAGCTGTGACCAGCCCTTTTGTAATCGGCTCCAACTCCTGCAGCTGCCGTTTTGTGGAAGCTGTTATCTGGCTGCACCCACCATGCTGGATCAGAATTCCAAATGTGCCCACAGGCTTAAAAAGGTTGGGGACCCCTGGTGTAGCCCATGGGCACCACCCCACAGGATGGAAGAAGAAGAGTTGGTTTTTATACCGACTTTCTCTACCACTTAAGGGAGAATCACATGAACACATGAAGCTGCCTTATACTGACTCAGACCCTTGGTCCATGAAAGTCAGTATTGTCTAAGACCAGCAGAGGCTCTCCAGGGTCTCAGGCACAGGTTTTTCACATCACCTACTCGCCTGGTCCCTTCAACTGGAGATGCCGGGGATTCAAGCTGGGATCTTTTGCACGACAAGCAGATGCTCCATCAGTGAGCCACGGCCCCTCCCGATCAAACCGGCTTACAATCACCTTCCCTCCCCCTCCCCACAACAGACACCCTGTGAGGTAGGTGAGGCTGAGAGAGTTTGGAGAGAACTGTGACTAGTCCAAGGTCACCCAGCTGGCTTTGTGTGGAGGAGAGGGGAAACCAACCCAGTTCACCAGATTAGCCTCCGCCACTCATGTGGAGGAGGGGGGAATCGAACCCGGTCCTCCAGATCAGACTCTACCGCTCCAAACCACCGCTCTTAACCACTACACCACGCTGGTTCTCATTACACCACAACATTCCTAAGAGGCACTGAGGATCTCACCTGAACGTTCTCTTCAGGCCAGGCACGGAGGCGATGCAGAGGATGCGGGCCGAGCAGACAGCGATGCAGGCTTCCACGGTGGGCTCCTTCCGGATGCTGAGGAGGCAGACCTGCCCCACGTAGCCGTCGCTGTTGCACACCCACACCTCGTAGGCGTTTTCCAGGCTGCTGTGGCTGGGAGATGCACAGGAGAACTGGAAGGCAAGAGGCGAGGGTATCGCGGCTGAGATTCACAACAGAAGGGCTTCGGCGAGGGACGCAACAAAAATCGACACCCCCTTTCTGCTCTGTGGGTACGAGACATTCTGGGGAGATGCGACTGCTTCTGGGCTGAGGCACAGGAAGCTGCCTTATACTGAATCAGCAAAAAGAAATAAAACGGCCGCACCAGTAACAGGAAATAAAAATAAGGCCAAGGCCAATGGTGCAAAATAGGGGAAAAGATTTTTTATTACTCAGAATGATAATTCCCTATGCATTTTGCCAAGGGGCAGGGAGTGCCACAATTTAACTATGCGTCGTGTGAAGAAAGACTCTCTTTTGTCTGTTTTGAACCTCTCACCCTCCAGCTTCAGCAGATGACCCCGTGTTCTAGTATTATTGCAGAGGGAGAAAAGCTTCTCCCTGTCCACTCTCTCCATATCATGCATAATTTTATAGACCTCGATCATGTCTCCCCTTAATCGCCTTCTTTCCAAGCCCTAAAGCGTTTTAACCATTCCTCTTTGGGCAGCTGCTCTAGTCTCCTGACCATTTTGGTTGCTCTTTTCTGCATCTTCTCAAGCTCTGCAATATCCTTTTTTAGGTGTGGTGACCAGAACTGTACATAGTATTCCAAGTGTGGTCTCACCATAGATTTGTACAAGGGCAGTAGGACATCAGCAGTTTTATTCTCTATTCCTTGTCTAATTATGGCCAATAATTATGCTTTCCTTAATACCGGAGTAAGGAAATGTTTTGGTGAGCAGGTCTTTATAGTGTGTATATTCTGGCCTTGTGTGAAACCTGTTCTTCGGTGAAAAATCCACCCACAGTTTTGTGCTGTCTGACTTTTGCTTTCAGCGGGCTTCACCAGCATTCAAGACCAGAACAACCCTCCGCGCTACGTTTTTTTTTTTTTTGCAATGAGCTCCCTGGCTGGTAAAGGCGTATTTCTAAAGTTCTGAGCTATGTGTTTTGCTCAAAAAGTGCCAGTAAATAAGGCTGGCTTGATTTACAAAGTCTGAACATACCTGCATCCCGCTCCTCGTTTTCATGATGGGAATCGCCTTCAGGAACTCAGGATCCAGGGAATTTTTGTTGGAAGCTGGTGATTGAGAAAAACAAAAGTTGCACAGACTTATCCGAATGCTGGCAAATGAACAATAATCAGCAGCAGGCCTTTATGTATATAAAAATCTGGTTGTAGCCTCCCTGTTTCCTGTTTAAGCTGAGATGATATCACGGAAAGTTCACAAACTGTCTTGCTGAAAGTGAGGGTGTTAGCAATAGAATGTTAACAAACAGCACAACTCATGGGACTGAAGTGAACGGTTAATTTAACCGGGATTAAAATATGGTAGCTCGCGCTTCAGTGACACAGTGGCCCTTATGGGGAAGGAATGGTGGGATTGGGAACCTCTGCTCAGCCCCTCCTCATTGGGGCAGGGAAAGGGCACCACATACCTGTAATTTAAACCCTTTCTTGTGAGTCCTATCCTTTGCTGCCAACAGAAACAGCTCCCTGCCCTCCTCTAAGTGACAGCCCTTCAAATACTTCAAGAGAGCAATCACAAATAGCTTTGTTGGCAAGAGCTGCATCTCATTTTGAACACATGAAGCTGCCTGATACTGAATCAGACCCTTGGTCCATCAAAGTCAGCATTGTCTACTCAGACCGGCAGCGGCTCTCCAGGGTCTCAGGCAGAGGTCTTTCACATCACCTATTTGCCTAGTCCCTTTAACTGGAGAGGCCAAGGATTGAACCTGGGACCTTCTGCATGCCAAGCAGATTCTCTGCCACTGAGCCACAGCCTCTCCCCACCAATGCTACCCACCTAGTTTCTTCTTGGTGTCCTCGAAGGCATGCTCGAAGCTCTGGCGGGCGTCGGGGTTGGGGAACTCGAAGAAGTAGGACTCGTTGCTGTCAGCCTTGGAGGCCGTGAGCTCCAGTTTGTTGGGCGGGAAGGACATGGTGAAGGAGAGCGACTGCTTCTCGGCCAGCTCCCGGTGGATGGCCGCCATCAGGTCCTTGATGACGTCGTCCAGGGTCTGCGGAGGCAGAAAACACACCGGTGCGGGTGTCAGTGAGGAGGGGGTCCCAAACGTGAGGAGCAGCAGGCCGTCTGTAGAAGGCACAGCGAAGCTTTGGAAGCCCTGTGGCTCTTACTGCCCCGAGAAGCGGGAACGGACATAATGGAGGGCTGTTTGGGAGCTGATATTGATCGAAGAAGAGACTACGACTGGCTCCTGCAGCCATAGATAATTGTATAGATTATCAATCATTATTACTGCTCCAGTCTTTATGAATACTCTTTTGACTATGAGATATTGATAATTGTATTTATGGCTGCAATATTACATCCCCTCATTTAAGAGGGAAGCATACGCGAGGATTAGGTTTCTTTGTGGATGAAAGTCTAAAACAGAGGAAGAAGGGCTGCAGATTTATATTTTGAATATTACTTTGCAATAACAATCTATGCATAGTCATAAAGATTTTTTAATGTATATTTCTGTATGTCTTTGAGTCTAGAATGTTGATTGCTTAGACCACTGAAGAAGGCTGTATGGCCGAAACGCACATGGTCAGAGTATAATTGTGCTATTTTATGTCTTACTGCGTTTTTATGAGTATGTCAGTTTGGTAGGCTGTTGAAATGCTCTATATGTGTTATATGTGGTATTAGATTTTATCCTGAAATAAATGTATACATATTTTGTACTTACATAATTTTTAGCGTGTATAACTTCGATTTTTACTTTTATTTATATTTTCTTGATCTTTTGGATACTTAATCCGAGTTTTCCCACAATAGCCCAATGCAAGTTTGGAGAGGCATTTTAAACCATGAAAGAGGCACAGAAGGAAGAAGAACAAAAGTTGGTTTTTATATGCCGACTTTCTCTACCACTTAAGGAAGAATCAAACCGGCTTGCAATCACCTTCTCTTCCCCTCCCCACAACAGACACCCTGTGAGGTAGGTGGGGCTGAGAGAGCTCTTAATAGAACTGTGACTAGCCCAAGGTCACCCAGCTGGCTTCATATGTAGGAGAAGGGAAACAAATCCAGTTCACCAGCTTAGCCTCCACCGCCCGTGTGGAGGAGTGGGGAATCACACCCGGTTCTCCAGATCAGAGTCCACCGCTCCAAACCACCGCTCTTAACCACTACATCACACTGGGAACAGCAAATGCCTTTCACATTCGGATGTGACCTAAACCCTGCCAATTACAGAGCTGCGGGTTTCTAGTCCCTATTACTCAACAGCGTTACCTGACTTTTCTGAGCCATTAACGGGGGACCGTCCTCACCTGATGTGGAAAGCTGAGGGTTTCGGACAGCTTGCTGACTTGGCCGAGGGTGCTGAGGTCCTCGTCCAGGCGGCAGATGGTCTTCTGGATACTCTCCCGGTTGGTGGACTGAGAGGGCCCTGAAGCCAGAGGGAACTCGTCTATCATATGGCAGCATGTTAGACAAGGCAGCGACAGGCATCTATGGATTTGGGCTGGCTCAGTTTTGCAACGCTGCCAGCATTTTGATGTGCTTTTTTAAAAAACATTTTAAAGTTTATTCTAATTTACGCTATGTTTACTTTTATTCTAACCTGTGCATCAGAAAGACCATCCATAAAAGCAGAGCTACCAAATCAAATAAAACAAGTCCCCCAACTAACGTTCCCCCTTTCTGTTTTGCAGTCAGCGTGAGATGCTGCTTAGAGTGTGGGATTACAACTTGGGTGACCTGGGTTCAAATCGAGGTCAAGGCTTGAACCCCCCCCCCCAAAAAAAACCCTCTGCAAGGGTAACCGAGCCATCTTGCCTAAATAATTGGCCCTCTCTTCTACGAACTTGTCTAATCTCCCTTCAAACCTTCCTACGCTAGAGGCGATCATCGTATCCTGTGGCAGCGAGTTCCAGAAGGTAACTTTGCATTACATAAGCAGTGTCATCCCTCACTTAAGGATTGGGTCCTTAAGACTGCCTGTTGCCAACCTTGATATACACAGCTCTGAGTGAACACACATGAAGCTGCCTAATACTAAATTAGACTCTTGGTCCATCCAAGTCAGTATTGTCTAATCAGACCGGCAGTGGCTCTCCAGGGTCTCAGGAAGAGAAAGGTCTTTCACATCACCTACTTGCCTCGTCCCTTTAACTGGAGATGCCGGGGATTGAACCTGGGGCCTTCTGCATGCCAAGCAGATGCTCTACCCCTGAGCTACAGTTGTAACAGTGGTCTGTAACAGTGGACTCCGAATGGACTCCTGTGAGTGACTCAGGGGAGGGGCTACACAAACCTTTCACAATGTCCATGTCTTCCAATGGCATCTTCCAGAGCAATTTATACTTGCTGGTGGTGTCGATCACGCTGGCTGCCGTGTAACTGGAAAGAGACGGGGCATTGAGAACGGAGGCATTTTGCAATACTGAATGTGGCAACTGAGTGGCATTGCTGGCATATTTCCGAGACCAAAGTAGTCGAGCTGAACATTTATCTAATACAACAACCAATAAATCTATGTTTATTATATATTGTGCACAATTGTATTTAAAATCACAGGGCCTAAAATACAAGCTTCCTGTGTTTTTACATACAATTGTGCACAATATATATTAAAAATAGGCTTTTTGGTTGTTATATTAGATAAGTAAAAGAGCCCCGTGGCGCAGAGTGGTAAGCTGCGGTACTGCAGTCCAAGCTCTGCTCACGACCTGAGTTCGATCCCAACGGATGTCGGTTTCAGGTAGCCGGCTCAAGGTTGATTCAGCCTTCCATCCTTCTATCCTTCTGAGGTCGGTCAAATGAGTACCCAGCTTGCTGGGGGTAAAAGGGAAGATGACTGGGGAAGGAACTGGCAAACCACCCCGTAAAACAAAGTCTGCCTAGCAAACGTCAGGATGTGACGTCACCCCAACGGTCAGGAATGACCCGGTGCTAGCACAGGGGACCTTTACCTTTTTATATTAGATAAGTGTTCAGCTCAACCGCTTTGGTTTCCCCTGGTTTTTAGATTGAGTTTCTTTGTTCCGCTTTTTCTTCAGTTATATTTCCAAGACCTCCATTCCCGGTGGGGGCCCTCCCTCCCTTCTCTTTTTGTCTTCCTGCATTCTTTGGCCTTTTACGCAGGGACGTTTCCCCGCCGTCACCCCCGCCGACTGCTTCAGGGCTTCCTTTTGACTATGCGTGCCTTTCCTGCCCGTCAAAGGTCACCTTGCTCTCCCCACGGGTTCTGCCTATGTTTTCCAGATGTTGTTTTAGCCAGAATCTGGAAAATGAGGGCAAAATGTGCGGGGAGAGCAAGGTGACCTCTGATGAGCAGAAAAGGCACGCATAATCAAAAGGAAGCCCTGAAGCAGTTGGCGGGGGTGACCGCAGGGAAACGTCCCTGCATAAAAGGCCTTTGTTTGGCATGTTAGATTTATATGCTTTTATAAAACAAACACAATACAAATAGAAGTACGTCCCACATACATCTTTCACTCCTCTTAAGAAATCAATCTTTTCTGCTTATAACAAGATCCTCCTCAAGTACCTATTGTAGGCGGATCTAATTCAACTATTTCATTTAATATTACTCTTTAACACTACACAAACCTAATAGTTCATTGATTAATTATGAGTTTAATAATTTATTCCAAAGTCTTCTTGCAGTCTATATATTACTACGTTTATTTAATATAGTTTTATATTCGTATATTAGTACTCAATTATGATCCTACCCATCAGTATTTCTGAACTATTAGTAATGCCATATATTGTGTGTGTGTTAAGTGCCGTCAAGTCGCTTCCGACTCATGGCGACCCTATGAATCAATGTCCTCCAAAATGTCCTATCTTTGACAGCCTTGCTCAGATCTTGCAAATTGAGGGCCGTGGCTTCCTTTATTGAGTCAATCCATCTCGTGTTGGGTCTTCCTCTTTTCCCGCTGTCCTCAACTTTTCCTAGCATGACTGTCTTTTCTAGTGACTCTGGTCTTCTCATAATGTGACCAAAATACGATAGCCTCAGTTTAGTCATTTGAGCTTCTAAGGTCAGTTCAGGCCCTAGAACAAGCAATGCCATATGTTACTTGTTGCCAAATCTAATACCTTATATCTTTAGCTGTATATAGCAAATAATATATAATCAGCTTATTTTCTCAAGATATATATACTTTTTGAAGACTTATATGTTTGAAGAGAAGGGTGGGGCCTGGGCTTTAACTTCTGGAGAATGCCTGGATTTTTGAGACAAGCCAGTCATGAAGAAGTGCTGCTGCAGGGGGGCTTTCTTATAAAAAGGAACAGAGGCGTCAAGGGACTGGCTGCAGACTGCGTAGGTTTCCCCAAGAGGATAAACTGCCCCCCCAGGACTTTTCAGGTCAGGAGAAAAGCATGGGGAAGAAGGCCAAAGATACGGCTTTCTCTTTTGCTGCAGTCCCAATCCAAAATGGTCCTTTCAGCACCTGGGAGACGCAGAGTGTGTTACCACATTTTTATTACTTGGTCCTCCGGGGCAAAATCCCCGTACCCATCAGCTGGGCTCTGAAGAACACAGTTGTCTCCATGACAGACCAGGAAACACTTCTACACTTCCTGATGCTGGCAGAATTTTACTCCTAACCAGTCCGTGCCTGCCAAAAGCAGGGGTGGAAAGCAACTGCTTGCTACACTGTCCAAGCAGGAGCTGATGGCGAGGTGGTGGTAGAAAGTGCGGTCAAGTCACAGCCCTGCGGGGTCAACCACAAGTCAGCAAGTCACCGCCGTGAACTGCTTTAGGGTCACACTGTATTGGTCAGGCCACACCTGGGGTATTGTGTGCAGTTCTGGAGGCCTCACTTCAAAACTGAGCGAGCGCAGAAGAGAGCGAAGAGGATGATCAGGGGCCTGGAGACCCAGCCCTACGAGGAAAGGCTTAGGAAGTTGGGAATGTTCAGTCTGCTCTAGGCTGACCCTGCATTGAGAAGGGGTTGGACTAGATGGCCTCTATGGACCCTTCCAACTCGATGATTCTATGATCCCAGGGGACATTTTGTTTTCCTGAACCCTCCCCTCCCAACAAATAAATAATATATTTAAGAAGGTTCGCTTACAGGCTCATGGAGCTCCGTCGCAGGGACCCTGACTTCCGCTTCAGCGTGGTACAAACCAACAGGTCTGTGAAAAGGAAGAGGGACCGGTCCTTCTTGCCGCCCACGGCTTTCTGCAAAGCGATATGAAAAAGATCAGGTAAGCTCACACATACAGAGAGCTGTTCATATCCCGACACTGATGTCTATTGGGGTAAAGTAAGGTGTTGTAGTATGAAGAGAGCCAGAATGGTGTAGTGGTTAAGAGTGGCGGTTTGGAGCGGTGGACTCTGATCTGGAGAACCGGGTTTGATTCCCCACTCCTTCACGTGAGCGGTGGACGCTAATCTGGTGAACCGGGCTGGTTTCCCCACTCCAACACATGAAGCCGGCTGGGTGACCTTGGGCTGGTCACACTCTCTCAGCCCCACCTACCTCACAGGGTGTCTGTTGTGGGGAAGGGAAGGCGATTGTAAGCCGGTTTGATTCTTCCTTAAGTGGTAGAGAAAGTCGGCATATAAAAACCAACTCTTCTTCTTCTATAGCAGGCATATAAAAACCAACTCTTCTTCTTCTATAGCAAGAAATGGATTCTTTTAGATCCATTCTCTCAGATGGGCCTGGGATCAGTGCTCTATGGCCAACAGACACTAAAAACCCCATTTCCTGGAGCGTCAGGAAAACACGCCGATTGCCACGGGCTAAAAAGATCACAGGAAATAACGGTGGTATTTTAGAGACGGATTTCTGAGGCGGCAAGCAGAGGGCTTCTTCGTTATCTTCAGCTTGTTTTGCAAGGAAGATGCTGTTGGTGAGGGTGGTTCTTGCACAGAGGAACAAAGACTGAGGCCACCTTAGCTGGTCTGTCCCTGAATGCAATATCAGTCTCCCCACCCCACCCCACCCCACCCGGTTGCTTTCTCCTGACTTCCTTCCTTCATTTCCCCCTGCCTGCTCTTTTTTTCTCATCTCCTTCCCTAAAGTGGCATCCTTTCCACTTCGGACACCCTTCTTCATAACCTCCTTCCTGGCCCTCTTCCCACACAACCTCCCATCTTTTCACACCCTTGCCCTGTCCTCGACTTCCCGGCAACAGGCTGTATCTTCTCCTGCTCTTTCACTTTCCGCGCTGAAGCTGAACCGTCTGTCGACGTTCCGTGACTGAACCTTTCCCTTCCGCATGTCTGCGAGGAGCGGTCCGTAACAACGCAGCAGCAGCCCAGCCAAATGGTAGGATGCATGTGTTTGCTAGCCGGAGGGGCCCGTTTGTTTGCTCAATGCACAATTATAAATAAGGTAATAAACCTGGTTAACAACCCTAGGGAATGCAAAAACAAACTGAACGCATTTAACTCAGCCGAAATCCACGCAACTGATAGGGAGGGCGAGGGCCGGAGTACCGTGGGCTTTATGAATGGCGATGCCGTTAATCATCTTTTTTTTTTTTGATAAAAGGGTTTTTTATTTACATATTTGCTTTCTGTGCCGTTAATCATCTTTAAACGTGGTCTCCAATTCAGGAGCCGCACAGCACGAAAGCCCCAGCCACGGGAGCAGGTACGCCTTCACGGTGCCTTTTCTCGTTTTTAATCCGTCTTAACCGCCTGCTGTAAACTCTGCAATTTGCGGTTTATTTTTTGCCACCTAATGCACCGAAATTGAGTTACGAAACACCCGAGGAAGGGCAGGATTGGTGCGTCTAATGGTGTGTGTGTGTGTGGGGGGGAGCAGATATTGCTGACAACTGGCAGCCCCTTGAAAATCCAGCGTGAGCCGGGAATAACACGGAGAAGGTCTTTGGGTGGAAGAGGGTCCATTCATTTGCCTTCCCTGCTCTCCGGTTGTCATGGAAACCCCCGGCGCCGCACGCTTGGCTGCGGGGAATTCGGATTGTTATCTCCTCTTTGCAGCGCCAGGACCACAATTACATCCTATTTGGGGAAGAAGGGGAAGGGAGGTGTGGTGCAGTCCACTCGTGGGGCTGTACCGTCTAGAATGCACAGGCTTGGCTTGGGGTTGGGGGGGAGGAAAGGAGGTGGTTTGCTTTAAGGACCACCCCCCAAAAATGTCAAAATCTCACTGTGCACATCAGGCAGAAGCTGCCAAGTTTACAGATGGATACCAAGTGGTTCAAGATGGTGAAAACCAAGGTGGATTGCGATGAGGATCTTTGTAGTGGCTATTTTCAGCTCCCTTTTTCATTGGCTGCGTTTTGCGCCAGTAGTAGGGTTGCCAACCTCCAGGTACTGAGGAAATAAATGGTACTAGGCTCTTGCAATACAAACAAACATCTATTATGCAAAACTGCGCAATAAGTGAAAGTGTAAACCCTTACAAACGGAACAACAACATATACAACACAGCTCCAAAAGGCTGCTCAATTTTCTACAAGAATTATCACAGAAGTGTTGTAATCAGTCAAAATTAACTTGAACTAATACATAAATGCTAGTCATTTTGGAAGCGAGCAGCCTTGCGGTGCAGAGAGAGCAGAGCCAATTTTTGAGAATTTTTATTCTATAGCCAAGAAGCAACTGCATATGACATTCAAGACGAACGACTGAAGAAGCTGCTAACGCAGCAGCGAAAACGCGAGGGTCATCCGGGCCGCGTTCTCGTCTTGCGCTCACTCTCGAGATAATTTATGTATTAGTTCAAGTTAATTTTGACTGATTACAACACTTCTGTGATAATTCTTGTAGAACATTGAGCAGCCTTTTGGAGCTGTATTGTATATGTTGTTGTTCCGTTTGTAAGAGTTTACACTTTCACTTATTGCACAGTTTTGTATAACAGATGTTTGTTTGCATTGCAAGAGCCTAGTACTATTGCTTAGCATTTGGTACTTGTGCCTATTTCTCCAGTTTGCTAACCTCCAGGTACTAGCTGGCGATCTCCCGCTATTACAACCGATCTCCAGCCGATAGAGATCAGTTCACCTGGAGAAAATGGCCGCTTTGGCAACTGGACTCTATGCCATTGAAGCCCCTCCCCTCCCCAAACCCCACCCCCTCCCCACCCCAAAAACCTCCCGTCAGTGGCGAAAAAGGACCTGGCAACCCTAAGCTGTAGACCAAACTAGCCACACTTACCACTTCCACCACCATCTCTTGGCGTAGGAACCTCCGCAGCGGGGCCTGAAGCTGGAGAGGAAGGAAAGGGGATGGGTTAGCGATGCCGCCCAAAGGCTTGACTGGTACTGTAACGTTCGCTTCTGAATCTCTACGACCAACGCGTCTCCAATACAACGTCAAGAATGCTAACGTGCACAATGTGAGAAAAATGGTTGAATAAGGAACTGAAGAACTTCTTGTTCAAGTCCAGCTTTTCCAAGAGCGGGTCTGATTCTTCCAAAGGCGACTGATGAAGGGAGGATTCAAGGACAAAGGAAATACCGGCCTCCTTTTCTCACATTGGATTGGACTTTTATGGTTTTTGTAGATCAGATATCAGTGACTGGACAGTTGAAAAACACTTTGTGTGGGTAGTATACTAAACATGTTTATGTGGAAATTGATAACTTGTATAAATGCATAACAGTACGAACAGATTTCATTTTTGATAAGTTTGCTTTTTGGCCACAGTGCTGTTTTTTTTGTTTTTTGTTTTGCATAACTCACTGGTTCAGCACACGTTTTGGTTTGGATATAACCTCCAGGTGAGGCCTGGAGATCTCCCAGAATTATCATTGATCTCCAGGCAACAGAGATCAGTTCTTCTGGAGAAAATGGCTGCCCTGGAGGCACCTCTGTAAGCCATTACAGCCTTTTAAAGTTCCCTCCCCTTCCCCAAACCCACCTTTCCCAGGCTTCACCCCCAAATCTGCAGGAATTTCCCAACCTAAAGTTTGTAACCCTACTCTAGGCCTGGTGCAATTTTTTCCCCCTCTGGGCCCAGTAACATCCCCTGGGATCCCCTCTCAACCTCATGAGTCATGGAAAAATGCCTAATTTAGTCCTGACATGATCATGATCTATCGACCCACCACCCCGCTGATGTTGGAATAAATGGGGCAGCCATAAATAAATGGGGTTATAGAATCATAGAGTAGGAAGGGGCCATAGAGGCCATCTAGTCCAACCCCCTGCTCAATGCAGGATCAGCCTAGAGCATCCCTGACAAGTAATTGTCCAGCCTCTGCTTAAAGACTGCCAGTGAGGGGGAGCTGGGGAAGGCAATGGCAAACCATCCCGTAAAAACAGTCTGCCTAGGAAACGTCGGGATGTGACGTCACCCCATGGGTCAGTAATGACCCCGTGCTTGCACAGGGGACTACCTTTACCTTTTAAGGGGGAGCTCACCACCTCCTTAGGTAGCTGATTCCTCTGTCGAACAACTGTTACTGTAAAAATTTTTTTCCTAATACCCAGCCGGAACCTTTCCGCCCGCAATTTAAACCCATTATTGCGACTCCTCTCCTCTGCTGCCGTGTTGATCTAACTTCTCCAGGATCGGGGACAGAGGGTAGCGCTTGGGGAGAGAGTCTATTTACACATTTGTGCACACACACAAATAGGTGAGACTACACGAGCCAAGCTCTCAGGCGGGCGGCTTGGGAGAAAAACCTACGTCCTCCATTCCTTCGATGTGCGATTCGATCTCCTGGACGATGCGGGCGTTCCGCTCCACCTCCTCGGCGCTCTTCATCCCCTTGTTGATCCTCTCGGCCACTTGCTTGATGCTCCGCTGGGCCTCTATCAAGAACGGGTGGTCGGGATGTTCTTCGGGGGTGTGCTTCAGGAGGTCCTGTGGGGAGAAATCACAGTGGGAATTAGAGCGCCGGGGGGGTGCATGTTGGGAACGGCACACCGAACGGCTATCGCCATATGGTGTAGTTCTCTCGAAGTTGCACAGATTTCTTCCCCATCATTTATACTAGGCTGAGAATATTGTGGCCACTTTTGGAACCAACTGAACTTTCCGAACAGTCTCCCAAGGCAGACCCATGTAGAATGCATTGCAGCAGTCTAACCTGGATGTCGTCAGAACATAAGACAACTCTGTCCAGCTTTTCGAGGAAAGGCTGCTGCTTGTGCCAGGACCAATTCCACGACAAGGAAGGTGGCGGATTTTGAGGCAGGGCAATCTCCCAGCCCGTCTGCTGCCAGCCACCTGCTTCTACCCAGGAGAAAACCCTCCTTGTTCCCTGACCTCACACAGGCCTCTTTAAAAGCCAAGCAGCGCCTGCCACTTCCAGAATCCTTTCAAAAGTCCTTCTGCTTGCGGGAGGTCGGCAGCCATTTCTTGATGCTTGTTGCTGGAGCAACCCAAATTGCAGAAGAAGAGAGGAAACAATCTGGCTTTCAGGAAGGCCTCAACAGCTTGCGGTTTCAATGTGAAAGGGAGGAGAGTCAGAAAGCTATAAAAGAAGCTCATCTCCTCTGGCTTCTGGCTGGGAGGGGTGGGTGGGGGGCGACAGAGGCAGAACACACTGGACCACCATGGGCTGAAGGGGCTACTTCACAACCAAGTGTTTGCCTATAGACACAGATCTAGGATACCCAGGGTGTGTACTGCCTATTTTAGAGGGAGATGCCACTTGATTCTAAACAGGTTGAGTCTTCAAGCTCCACAAGGCTTCGTTACACAATGCAGAATTAAACTGTGGAACTCCCTGCCCCAGGATGTGGTGATGGCTGCCAACTTGGAAGGCTTTAAGAGGGGAGTGGACATGTTCATGGAGGAGAGGTCTATCCATGGCTACTAGTAAAAATGGGGACTAGTCATGATGTAGACCAAGGTCCATCAAGTCTAGCAGTCTGTTCACAGTGGCCAACCAGGTGCCTCTAGGAAGCCCACAAACAAGACGACTGCAGCAGCATCCTGCCCGTGTTCCACAGCACATAATGTAATAGGCATGCTCCTCTTATCCTGAAGAGAACAAGTATGCATCATGACTAGTATCCATTTTGACTAATAGCCATGGATAGCCCTCTCCTCCATGAACATGTCCACTCCCCACTTAAAGCCTTAAGAACATAAGGTCCATCAAGTCTAGCAGTCTGTTCACACAGTGGCCAACCAAGTGCCTCTAGGAAGCCCACAAGCAAGACGACTAAAGCAACACCATCCTGCCTGTGTTCCACAACACCTGATATCATAGGCCTGCTCCTCTGATCCTGGAGACAATAGGCCTGCATCATGACTAGTCTCCATTTTGACTAGTAGCCATGGATAGCCCTCTCCTCCATGAACAGGTCTGCTCCCCTCTTAAAGCCTTCCTTTGGCAGAAATCACCACATCCTGGGGCAGGGAGTTCCACAATTTAAGCATGCATTGTGTGAAGAAATACTTCCTTTTGTCTGTTTTGAATCTCTCACCCTCCTTCCTCGATCACTTTTTCCTGCGCCTGCTGGCTGATTCACACACAAACCACTCAGTGTGTCAGCGCTCAGTGACTAGTTATTTATTAATTCCCAAGCACTGAAGGAACACTGGCTGCGGTTCAAAATGATGCTCAATCACAGCGAGGCCCTGCCTGCTGGCATGCAAGCCAAGTGGTGAGTCACAGCCACACGCGTGGGACATGCAACCCCTTTCAAAAGCCTGCTGTCGGAGCCCAGATGCTCACAGGGGTGGCAAGCCTGCCTCTGGGTGGGGGCTTGCATTATTGATTTTTTTAAAAAATCCCTGCATGTAGAAATCTAGAGTGTCAAGGAGACAGCTGGACGAGAGGAGCTTTCTATTATGCGAGCACACTATGATATAAAAAGGGTGGTGTAATGATTAGAGCACAGGGGTCAAACATATGGCTCGTGGGCCGAATACGGTCCCTTGAGAGCTCTTATCCGGCCCCCGAGCTAGCCAAAGCAGCCACACACACCCCGCTCCTGATCTGGGTTGGGGAGCCTGCTGAGAGCTAGCCAGCCAAGGAAGCCAGCATTCCACTAGGCTGGGGCCACAGGTGAAAAGGCCCTGGCTCTGGTTGAGGACAGCCGGATGCTTTTTGAAGAGTTAAACACCCTCTCCCCTTCCCTACACAGCCCCGAGGCAAACTGAGGCTCCCATTTCCATTTCACAGTCTTCCTTTCACTCTGAGCAGTCCTCTGAGGTCTGTCCCACCTCTGCTACAGGTAGGGTTGCCAGGTCTCTCTTTGCCACCGGCGTGAGGTTTTTGGGGTGGAGCCTGAGGAGGGTGGGGTTTGGGGAGGGGAGGGGCTTCTATGCCATAAAGTCCAATTACCAAAGCGGCCAGCTAGTATTTGGAGGTTGGTAACCCTAGCTACAGGACACATTTTTAAACTTAGAGATGTCAGGGGTCGAACCCAGGACCCCTTCAGCACGGCCAAGCATCTGCTCTGCCACTGAGCTATGGAAAAGCCGGTTGGTTTCATGACAATCGATCCTTTCCCGGACTTCCTCGTGTCAGAGGCAGAGATGGGACCACACACCGTCTCCTGCCCTTGCCGGTGCCAGGGAAATTGGTTTCTGAGAAACCTGAAAGACTCTGAATGCAAAAGGGAATCTGCGCCGGGCCTCGGAGACTTTCCTATTAGAGGCTCTGAAGGCCATTCATCACCGAAAAGCAAATAAAGCTGGCTGGTTAATGGGCCAGCAGCAGAGTGCAAAACAGCCCAGCTCTTGGGTAATCGACATAATTCAATGCCAGCTCCTGTGGCACACAGTGAACATCAATCAGGACGCAACCAAGGCATTTAACCAAGGAGCGGGTTAAGACGCTTAGGGCTGTTTAGCTTGGAAAGAAGGTGGTTAAGGGGAGACAGGATCGAGGTCTGTAAAATTACGCATGGTATGGAGAGAGTGGACAGGAGAAACTTTCCTCCCTCTCTCATGATACCAGAACGCGGGAGTCATCTGCTGAAGCTGGAGGGTTTCAAACTAGATAAAAGGAAGTATTTCTTCACACAACGCATCGCTAAACTGTGGAACTCCCTGCCCCAGGATGTGGTGATGGCCGCCAACTTGGAAGGCTTTAAGAGGGGAGTGGACATGTTCATGGAGAAGAGGGCTATTCATGGCTACTAGTTAAAATGGATACTAGTCATGATGCATACCTATTCTCTCCACGATCAGAGGAGCATGCCGAATATATTAGGTGCTGTAAAACACAGGCAGGATGCTGCTGCAGTCGTCTTGCTTGTGGACCTGGCTGGCCACTGTGTGAACAGACTGCTGGACTTGATGGACCTCGGTCTGATCCAGCATGACCTTTCTTATGTTCATTGCTGGGGACTGGGGCGGGCAGCTCTCTCTGCAGCTGTCATTTGAAGGCCGGAAGGAAGACCTGAGGGGGTCTCTCTTCAGCCAGTACCCCTCCCCTTCGCTAGCATTTTAGCAGGTCCCGGATTGTCTGCTACTGGACATCATGTTCCTGCCAGAAGCTGCTCTGCCTTTTCTCAGTGCTCTGTGCAGTTTTCCCTCTTCTGCTTTTCTCCTGTCGTTCTGGGATCCGTCTCTAACTAAACAAACATTTCAGGCCGGAAACATCTCTCTCCCCCCACCCCACCGATTTCCCAACCACTAGAGGAGTTGGGTTCATAAAATCCTACTCCAGGCATGTCTGTAAATGTTAGAAATTTGGTGAATGTTAGTATTTACTGGTAACTCTTAAGACTCCCAGAGGGAAACGAAAAGAACATTCTGACATTTACTAGTAAATCTCCAAAACCCAGCGTTCTCAGTAAATAACACAGCAGCAGAAAAAGTCGGATGGGTCCGATCGAAGGTACAACTGCGCCAGTGACCTGTTCTAATAATGGTCAGTCGGTAGCCTTTGTAGGAGACATGGCGACAACAGACTTCCTCTGATATCTGTCCCCAGTATTTAGAGGTATACTGCCTCTGAATATGGAGGATCACATGAACACATGAAGCTGCCTTATACTGAATCAGACTCACGGTCCATTAAAGTCAGTATTGTCTACTCAGACTGGCAGTGGCATTTCCAGGGTCTCAGGCTAGAGGTCTTTCACATCACATGCTTGCCTAGTCCCTTTAACTGGAGGTGCCGGGGATTGAACCTGGGACCTTCTGCAGGCCAAGCAGGTGCACCATCACTGAGCCACAGCCCCTCCCCTAATTTATCATGATGAATAGGCTTACCCTGCATCAACCAGTCTAACTCTTTTTCTAATGTCATCCCAGCCTGTGAGCACTGCTATATTACTATGGAGTTCCATAACCTATTTATGGGCTGAATAAAGAAGTATTTTTATGTCAAAATATCAGCCGTCGTTTCCCTCTCCCCCAAAAGGAATCAAAGGCAAATTTCTTGACTCAAGCACTTCTCCTTATCCCATACATTTTATCCCACACTTCCTCCAAGGAGGCCAAGGCAGTGTTCCCCTTCACCATTTTATCTTCACAACAACCTTGAGAGGTAGAATAAGCTGAGACAGAGTGAGTGACCGGCCCAAAGTCATCCAGCAACGTGCGTAGCTGAGTAGGGGTTTGAATTCAGGACTTGGCCTGGTGTTCTGACCACCAGACCACACTGACTTCTGACATTTCCCACTACACTTGGCTCTTAACATCTTAAGAGTCACCAGTTTTTGACATTAAGCATGACATCCATGCACATCCATACCACACAGCACACATGCTGAAAGAGGTTCCACTCATGCTAGTCCCAGCGGCAGACAGTATCTGGTCGGCAGAGGATTTGCGGGTGTGTAAATGTTATGACATCGCCCCTCCAAGTAGAAGAAGAGTTGGCTTTTACACCCCGCTTTTCCCTACCTTTAAACTGGCCTATGAAGTCCTTCCGTTCCCCTCCCCACAACAGACACCTTGTGAGGCAGGTGGGGCTGAGAGAGTTTGGAGAGAACTGTGACTGGCCCAAGGTCACCCAGCGGGCTTCAGGTGGAGGAGTGGGGAATCGAACCTGGTTCACCAGATTAGGGTCCGCCACTCTTAACCACTACACCCATGCTGGCTCTCAATAAGTACTGACCAGGGCCAACCCTGCTTAGCTTCTGAGAACTGACGAGATCAGGCTAGCCTGGTCCATCTTTGGTGTGCACCCAGCTATGTGCACAGATGGAGTCAGCTGAGCTAGTCCAGACGTCCAGCTAGTCCAAACCTCTGAGGTTTCCCAGGACGGGTGAAGCTGACACGATCCAGATCCTTCCTGGGCAAGCGCAGAGCCAGCCAGGGCCCACAGAACAATGGCCACCTTCTTTTACCAGTCCCGCTCCAGAGACCAAAATCGTGCAGCTTTCCCCACCACTGGTATCCATTCCAGGAAAAGTTCTCCCTGCCCTGTGTCACTGCTACAGCGTGGTGTAGTGGTTAAGAGCGGTGGTTTGGAGTGGTGGACTCCGATCTGGAGAACTGGGTTTGATTCCCTGCTCCTCCACATAGGGTTGCCATGTCCCTCTTTGCCACCGGCGGGAGGTTTTTGGGGTGGAGCCTGGGGAAAGAAGGGTTTGGAGAGGGGAGGGACTGCAACGCCATAGAGTCCAATTGCCAAAGCGGCCATTTTTCTCCAGGTGTACTGATCTCTATCGGCTGGAGATCAGTTGTAACAGCAGATCTCCAGCGAGTACCTGGAGGTTGGCAACCACACCTCCACATGAGCGACGGAGGCTAATCTGGTGAACCGGGATCGATCCCCCACTCCTACGCATGAAGCCAGCTGGGTGACCATGGGCTAGTCACAGCTCTCTTAGAGCTCTCTCAGCCCCACCTACCTCACAGGGTGTCTGTGGTGGGGAGGGGGAGGGAGATTGTAAGCCGGACCCTGAAGTGGTGGAGAAAGTCAGCATATAAAAACCAACTTCTTCTTTTTTTCAAGCTATAGAATCAGGGCCAGAAAAATAAAAGATGACAGTCCCACTTAGGAATGTCTAGTACGGAAACAGAAAACAGGAGTATTCCCCCCAACCCCCGTCTCTTGGGATAGTTGCAATGGGAAAAGAGCTTCTTGCAGACTTCGAAGGGACAGCTTCCCAGCGTTTGGCCTTTGACGCTTCCCTCCTCCTCATGGGTAAGGTAACCCATACCTCTCAGGCTTGCTCTGCACAGTATCAGAGCGTAGATTGCTTAATAATAATAATAATCTCCTGGACTCGATTCAGAGCAGAAGCCTCCTGTTTCTTGTCCTGGCTGCGTGAATAAAATCCGCGCTGGCTGACTCAAGCTTTCTCCGCTTGCAGGCAATCGTCACAGAAACAAAGAAGAAGAAGAAGAGCTGGTTTTTATATGCCGACTTTCTCTACCGCTTAAGGGAGACTCAAACCGACTTACAATCACCTTCCTTTCCCCTCCCCACAACAGACACCCAGTGAGGTAGGTGGGGCTGAGACAGCTCAACCCACCGAACAGGATTGAGGTGCAGATAAAATGGAGGAAGGCGGAATGGTGTAGTAAGCTGCTTTGGATTCCCACCGGGGAGAAAAGTAGAGTATAAATAGGAAAATAAATAAATGAAATAAACATCCTGAGTGGTGAACTAAACAGATGTGTTCACCGTTATGAGACACTTCCCTTGGTTCCAATAAATGGGTGTCTTGGATTTCTTCCCAACTTTGCAATTAACATAGTCAAATCTATGGATCCTTAAATCTGGAGACTGGAGCGATGAACAGACCACTGGTCTGATCCAGCAGGGCTCTTCTTCAGCATATTGACAATCAGGCTGCAAACCTATTCCCACTACAATTGTCCCTACACAGCTAACCGTCTGGCCACAGTAACTTGCTTGCGTGTCCAGAGAACATCTCCTTGCAGCTTTTGCAAGCTGTGCAGGTTCCTTTACTCGCTGCAGAACCTGTATTTTTAAAGCTTAGGTCTGTTCCTTGCCCGAATTTATGTCGATTTTCCTGCACAACATGCTTGATTCCCTCGGACTGCTCGGATTGTGCAGATCGGGGCTACCCCATGATGAAGTTTCCCTCCTCTCTGGCTTCCGGGTGTCTCGGCTGCTCCAGAGTGAGTGACGGCTCTTTCCTGGAATCCGATCCAAGCTGGTCGCTCTGACTCAGGCATGTGAATCATCCCAAGAATGCTGCGTGCGGAATAGCAATCTGTCACTGCAGCCCACTAATGCAGGGATGCAGAAGAGCGGCTCGGCTTTGTCCCTGGGGGACACCTCGCATGGTTTGTAGGATTAAATTACCTAGGGAAGGTCTCCCTGTGACCAAG
Source organism: Euleptes europaea (assembly GCF_029931775.1). Lineage (NCBI taxonomy): Eukaryota > Metazoa > Chordata > Lepidosauria > Squamata > Sphaerodactylidae > Euleptes > Euleptes europaea. The sequence goes on from NC_079323.1 coordinate 3,745,745, forward strand.
TTCTATGAACTGAGGGGAGAGGGGAAATGAGCAAAGAATGTTGTGGCCTTATGTAATTTGCACTAATTTTATTGGGTTTGGGGCAGGGGGATGGGGGAGGGGCTGTTCGTTCACAAAGAGGAAGAATTAATTCATCCCCTCTCTACAGTAAGGAGTGGCGGAAAGCTCCATCAAGCTGCAGCTGACTTACGGAGCTGACTAGGGAGAGGCCATGGCCCAGTGGTAGAGCATCTGCTTGGCATGCAGAAGGTCCCAGGTTCAATCCCAGGCACCTCCAGTTAAAGGGACTAGGCAGGTAGGTGACGTGAAAGACCTCTGCCTGAGACCCTGGAGAGCCGCTGCCGGTCTGATTCAGTAAAAGGCAGCTTCGTGTGTTGATGTGTTTGTGTAGGGTTACTAAGGCAAGAGAAGTTCAGAGGTGGTTCAACACTCCCTGCCCCTGCGTAGCAACCCTGCACTTCCTTGGTAGTCTCCCCTCAAGCACAAACTAGGGCCGACCCTGCTTAGCTTCCAAGATCTGATGGGTTAGCCTGGGCCATCCAGGTCAGGGCGCAAGGTAACTACATTCTTAATATTAATTCAGCTGACTCCCTCTAAGTAAGGCTGAGTAAGAAGAAGGCTGATGAACTTAACTCTTACCAAGAGCTAAGCGTTTTCTTTCTTTCTTTTTAAATTAATGTTACTAGTCCCAATGGGCTTGCTAAATGTGCATGTCATTTGTAACTGTTCCAAGGAAGGAATATGTGGGCTAACCAGGCACATGGATGCTCCACTGGCACTGTGAATCCCTCTGCATTTGAGGCAGCAACGAGAACTCCATTACCATGCGGAAGCAGCCCTGTGAGGCAGGTTAGTGACCGACGGGGATATAAGTGAGGCAGGGCCGGAGCCAGTCACTTTTGCACCCTAGGCAAGGCTAACTACTCATGCTAACCAATTTTCAAAAACAGATGTCTTGTAGAAAAATAAAAGCACAAAACTTCTTATTAGACATTATAATTAATTATATTCCATAGCACTGTTGTGGTACTTACCTTAAAATAAAAAATATACATTGCCAGTTGCCTTTTTTTCAAGAAACGAATTGGTTTAAAACTGTGTCCCTCGGGCCAGTTCTGCGCCCCTCTGAGGTCTGCGCCCTAGGCAACCGCCTAGTTCACCTAATGGTAGCACCGGCGCTGAAGCAAGGCCATGCCTGGAACTTCACAGTTGTGTGGCGATCCAAACACAGATCTTCACTGCACAAGTCCCAGTCTCAGCTCACTTCACTGTACTGGCTATTTCCCCATTTGTTTGTTTTTCATCCATCCATCCACCCACCCACCCACCCATCCATCCATCCATCCATCCATCCATCCATCCATCCATCCATCCAATCATAGCTTTGGAAGGGACCACCAGGGTCATCTAGTCCAACCCCTTGCACAATGCAGGAAATTCACAACTACCTCCCACCCCCACACACACCTCCAGTGACCCCTACTCCATGCCCAGAAGATGTCCAAGATGCCCTCCCTCTCGTGATCTGCCTAAGGTCACAGAATCAGCATTGCTGACAGATGGCCATCTAGCCTCTGCTTAAAAACCTCCAGGGAAGGAGAGCTCACCACCTCCCGAGGAAGCCTGTTCCACTGAGGAACCGCTCTAACTGTTAGAAAGTTCTTCCTAATGTCTAGACGGAAACTCTTTTGATTTAATTTCAACCAGTTGATTCTGGTCCGACCTTCTGGGGCAACAGAAAACAACTCAGCACCCTCCACTCTATGACAGCCCTTCAAGTACTTGAAGATGGTTATCATATCCCCTTTCAGTCTTCTCCTCATCAGGCTATACATTCATTCATTCATTCATTCATTCATTCATTCATTCATTCATTCAATGTACACCCTGCCTTTCTTCCCCAATAACTACACAAGGCATTAAAGAGCATTAAAATAATAACTTTTGCACAGATCTCAAAAAAAGGAGTGGATGACACAGCCTTTAAAGCAGATAGGCAGCAACGGGCAAATGGACCACACTCCCGGGCATTTCAACGGTGCTTGCGTAGGATTGAATCTGGATTGTATCTGGCATAACCCAGCACAGATCCCCTCTGCTTGAGCTCACCTTGACCAGGAGCTCGTAGCGTGGGATCCGTTGCACTGGCTTGATCATGAGGTCCGAGAGCGCCTGCTTCTCCTTGTTCTCCCTCATGCTTTGCTGGAGAAGGAACAAAGAAAGAAAAACCAACATATAAATCCAATTCTACATTGGTGTCCACACGTATGGGGTGAAGTTGTGCACGTGCAAGAGTGAAGAGCGAAACAGTGAACACGTGAACGCACATGAAGCTGCCTTATATGGAATCAAATTCACAGTGGGTAGCCATGTTAGTCTGTCTGCAGTAGTAGAAAAGAGCAAGAGTCCAGTAGCACCTTAAAGACTAACAAAAATATTTTCTGGCAGGGTATGAGCTTTCGTGAGCCACAGCTCACTTCTTCAAATCAATATGGATTCAGATTTATATGGAATCAGACCCTTGGTCCATCAAAGTCAGTATTGTCTACTCTGACTGGCAGCGGCTCTCCAGGGTCTCAGACAGAAGTCTGTCCCATCATCTACTTGCCTAGTCCCTTTAACCGGAGATGCCAGGGATTGAACCTGAGACCTTCTGCATATCAAGCAGAGGCTCTACCACTGAGCCACAGCCCCTCTTCATGGCTCTCCAGGGTCTCAGGCTGAGGTCTTTTCCATCACCTACTTGCCTAGTTCCTTTAACTGGAGATGCCAGGGATTGAACCTGGGACCTTCTGCATGCCAAGCAGAGGCTCTACCACTGAGCCACAGCCCAGAGGTCTCATGAGACAAACAGACTCTGAGGTTAATCCAAGAACAACAGATTGCTCTAGACTTATGGGAATGGGGCTGGCCCAACTACAGAGGTAAACTAGGCCTGGGGGCCCCACCCAGTACTTGTAGGGGCCCCTTCCTCAAGGATGGATGCTAAAGACGAAAATGAGAAAACAGCATCTTGGGAAAATCAACTATTTAATATGCCACTGATGTGCATTTAAGCATGCAGAAAAAACACACTGGGGTGGAGGGGGGTACACATTTTTTCTCAGTTTAGCAGAGCAAAAAAATAAGGAGCTTCCCTGTCAGGGGGAGGATATCATGTGCACCTGCCTGAGATTTAAGCAAGGATGTCAGATTGCAACCCAGAGATTCTCCCTTAACTTATCTCGAAATCAGAAGTCGGATGGGCAGTGAGAGAAGGCTGGGGTTTGTGACAGAACTTCAGAGCTGGGGGTTGCAGATTTGAGGGTAGTTGGAGCTCAGCTGCCTTCTATTTTACAAAGAAAACAATGGGGGGTGAGAACCACGTCATACCTCCAGAAACTTCATGAACGCCGGCCTGGCTTCTTTGGCGATCCTCACGGCATCTTTGGCATTGAGGAAGTTATCGATGTAGGCGGAGTAAATGTTCACGAGGATTTCCTTGGAAAACTAGAGGAACGGCCAAGAGGTTTTGATTAGAGATCTGGACATTGCATTCCAATGATGTCAGACATGGATAGGGTTGCCAGGTCCTGCCTGGCAGCCAGCGGGAGGGTTTTGGGGTGAGGCAGCATCCCAGGAGACAAATTAAAAAGAAAAATAAGGCTGAGACACGCAACAGGCCCTCTGTGAAGTCGACTCTGCACCCTCCAAGAAGATGTGGCTTGCGTACTGACAGATGGCAATTTCAGTCCTGCTTATTTTTCCTCTCCTACCATAAGAACATAAGAAAGGCCCTGCTGGATCAGACCCAGGCCCATCAAGTCCAGCAGTCTGCTCATACAGTGGCCAACCAGGTGCCTCTAGGAAGCCCACAAACAAGACAACTGCAGCAGCACCATCCTGCCTGTGTTCCAAGGCATCTGATATAACAGGCATGCTCCTCTGATCCTGGAGAGAATAGGTATGCATCATGACTAGAATCCATTTTAACTAGTAGCCATGAATACCCCTTTCCTCCATGAACATGTCCACTCCCCTCTTAAAGCCTTCCAAGTTGGCAGCCATCACCACATCCTGGGGCAGGGAGTTCCACAATTTAACTATGCATTGTGTGAAAAAATACTTCCTTTTATCTGTTTTGAATCTCTCACCCTCCAGCTTCAGCAGATGACCCTGCATTCTAGTATTATGGGAGAGGGAGAGATACCCAGTATCTGTTATGCATCCTTTCTAAGAAGACGGCTCTCAAGAGAAAAGGACAAAAGAAAGAGAGAATCATAGAATCACAGAGCTGGAAGGGACCACCAGGGTCATCTAGTCTAACCCCTGCACAATGTAGGAAATTCACAACTACCTCCCACACACACACACTGTGACCCCTACTCCATGCCCAGAAGATGGCCAAGATGCCCTCCCTCTCATCATCTGCCTATGGTCATAGAAGCAGCATTGCTGACAGATGGCCATCTAACCTCTGTTAGAAACCTCCAGGGAAGGAGAGCTCACCACCTCCCTAGGAAGCCTGTTCCACTGAGGAACTGCTCTAACTGTCAGAAAATTCTTCCTAATGTCTAGACGGAAACTCTTTGGATTTAATTTCAGCCCGCTGATTCTGGTCCGACCTTCTGGGGCAACAGAAAACAACTTGGCACCCTGCTCTCTGTGACAGCCCTTCAAGTACTTGAAGATGGTTCTCATATCACCTCTCAGTCTTCTCTTCTTCAGGCTAAAGAGAGAGAGGCAGGAAGGGAAGGAGAGCCCAAGAAGGTTGGCAAATTGTTAGGGACTGATGAGGATTTATTTGAGGGCAGGAAACCAGCCATCTCTCCAAGCGCCAGGCTCTTGGAACCAAACCAAAATCGACCTCTCGACTTTGAAACTGATGTGCCAGGCCGACTTGGCAGTGCACACACATTCTTCACTGCAAGCTGTGCTTAGCCTTTGGAAATGCCCAGCAGGCAATCGGTGAGCTTCTGACAGTTCCTCAGTGGAACAGGCTTCCTCGGGAGGTGGTGGGCTCTCCTTCCTTGGATGTTTTTAAGCAGAGGCTAGATGGCCATCTGTCAGCAATGCTGATTCTGTTAACTTAGGCAGATCACGAGAGGGAGGGCAGGAAGATTTGCGTCAGTGTTTGGCTCTTGTGGCCCTTTCTTGCATGCCCAGAGTAGTGCCGATTGCCATTTTGGGTCAGGAAGCAGTTTTCCTCCAGGCCAGATTGGCCTGGGATCCTGGTGGGTTCCCCCTCACCTTCTGGGCATGGAGTAGGGGTCACTGGGGGTGTGGGGGTGTGGAGGGGATGTAGTTGTGAATTTTCTGCGTTGTGCAGGGGGTTGGACTAGATGACCCTGGTGGTCCCTTCCAACGCTAGGATTCTATGATTCCAACAATGCACAGTGGCACTGATTATGTGCCAGAAAATACAGCATCTCAAGAGGAACATCTTTATTTTTAAAAACAAAACAAAAGTTTCTAGTCCTCATGGATGCATCCGCAGGTTTGGCAACATGGGAGCAGTGCCTGGTGAAATCTCAGAAACCAGATGTGGGCTGTACAGAAGGAACAGAATAATAGATTTCAGAAGTCAGGTGGTTATCAGGTGTCAGGGTTATCAAGTGAGCTCCCTCTGCCCCACCTCTTGGTTCTTCGGCTGCAGTCGGAGTTCTGGAAACGGGGGGATGTGCATTTTGCCGGGTCAGATGGCTGTACTCACAGACTGTACCAGGATGTCTCCCACTTTCTGCTTCTCGTGCCAGTTCTGCACGCACTCGCTGATCTGCTCCAGGAACTCCTCGTGATGTTCCAAAAGCTCAGGGATCTGATCGAAGATCTCGTCAACCAAGGAAGGGTCACAGAGGATGGAGTTGTCGGGCTGCTTCAAGGGCTTCATGTAACCCTGGAACAGGAGGGAAGGAGAGAGAAAAGAACCAATATAATATAATTTTCTAACAGAGTGGTTTCTCAGTGGAACAAGCTTCCTCGGGAGGTGGGGAGCTCTCCTTCCCTGGAGGTTTTAAATGGCCACTTGTCAGTAATGCTGATTCTATGACCTTAGGCAGATTGTGAAAGGGAGGGCATCTTGGCCATCTTCTGGGCATGGAGTAGGGGTCGCTGGGGGTGTGTGGGGGAGGTAGTTGTGAATTTCCTCCATTGTGCAGGGGGTTGGACTAGATGACCCTGGTGGTCCCTTCCAACTCTATGATTCTATGATTCTTTAAACCAAGAATTCACATGAACAAAAATGACATCAATCCTAAAGTTCATCCCTTGTACCTTTTGGAAAGCGACTGGGTCATAGAATCATAGAGTTGGAAGGTACCACCAGGGTCATCTAGTCCAACCCCCTGTACAATGCAGGACATTCACAACTACCTCCCCCCACACCCCAGTGACCCCTACTCCATGCCCAGAAGATGGCCAAGATGCCCTCCCTCTCATCATCTGCCTAAGGTCATAGAATCAGCATTGCTGACAGATGGCCATCTAGCCTCTGCTTAAAAACCTCCAGGGAAGGAGAGCTCTGGCGTCTCTTTGATGCCACATGGTGAGCCACACAGTGGAGAGAGAAGAGGAAGGTTATGCGTCTGATTTTCCATAACAAACTTTTTCCATGCGAAAAAGGCCTGCGTTGGGGACGGAGGCCAAATGTGCCTTTCTCCATAACTCTTTGCTGGTGTTTGCATCCTTGTTTCAAATGAACACATGAAGCTGCCTTCTACTGAATCGGACCCTTGGTTCATCAAAGTCAGTATTGTCTACTCAGACTGGCAGCGGCTCTCCAGGGTCTCAGGCAGAGGTCTTTCAGATTCCCTACTTGCCTAGCCCCTTTAACTGGAGATGCCAAGGATTGAACCCGGGATCTCCCGCATGCCAAGCAGATGCTCTACCACTGAGCCACAGCCCCTCTGGAATGGCTGCTTCCTGCTCCAAAGTGAGTGTCTGCCGAATTGCCCCCCCTTTAAAATTGTTATTAAATAACAGTAACCTACAAAAAGTATCCTCAAATAACAACTGCTCTCATGTTTCCTTCCCTTTATTAATTTAAATTTTAATATTAATAATGCTTACTTAATAACACATTACAACCATCTTTCTATTGCAGATATCCATGTATCCAAACAGACAGAAAAACATCTTTATAATATTATCCAAATCGCTAAATTGAAATATAAATCTCAAAATGATAATGCCCAGGGCTGCACTGATTCTATTGTTTTAATATTATTCCAGTATTTTATAAATAAGAGCCATCTTTGTATAAATAATTTCTGTGCAGAAAATCTCTTTTCTTCTCTTTGCCTGTGTGACGTAATTTTATCCATCAGCATAAATATACCAACATCTCCTGAGCCAAGACGCGACAGAGGGACGCCTCTTTTGATTCCGCTGCTTGGCCACCAACATCCTTGCTGCCGAAATCAAATTCCTTAATAACCATCTTTCCTCTCCATCTGCTGGAGTATATACCAAACAAAATGAACATTGGAGTGCATTCCACCTACTATTTCACTCCGGATCCTACAAATGTTTCCTTCCCCTAAGTACTGCTTACGTACTGCCCAATTGCCCTTTTTTCTCTTTCTGGTAATAATTGTATTTAGTGACTTCACTTATACCCTGCCTTTCTCCCCGGTGAGGACTCAAAGGGGCTAACATCATTTCTCCTCTTCTCCACTCTTATCCCCGCAACGGCTCTGAAGGACAACCAGCGAGGTTCCTTGGCCCGAGCGGGCATCCGAACCGAAATCTCCCAGATCCCAGCCTGGCACCACTATACTATGCTGGCTCCAACAACTGCGAAAGCAATAAAGCAATAAAGCAAGCAAGCAAGCAAGTAGGTGAGAAAGAGAGAAAGAGAGAAGAGAGAGAAAGAGAGAAAGAGAGAAAGAGAGAAAGAAAGAGAGAGAGAGAGAGAGAGAGAGAGAGAGAGAGAGAAAGAAAGAAAGAAAGAAAGAAAGAAAGAAAGAAAGAAAGAAAGAAAGAAAGAAAGAAAGAAAGAAAGAAAGAAAAAAAGAAAGAAAGAAAGAAAGAAAAAGAGGGAGGGAGGGAGGGAGGGAGGGAGGGAGGGAGGATGGATGGAAGGAAGGAAGGAAGGAAGGAAGGAAGGAAGGAAGGAAGGAAGGAAGGAAGGAAGGAAGGAAGGTTCCCATTGGATGGGACTTCCAGGCTTAGATCTGGCTTTGGAGTGCCCCCCTCCCTCCAGGGTCTGCCCCAGTGCGCCATCAAATTCTGGCCCCAATCTTGCTGGGTTCTAGCTGTATCTGAAGAAGTGAGCTGTGGCTCATGAAAGCTCGCACCCTGCCAGGAATTTTGTTATTCTTTAAGGTGCTACTGGACTCTTGCTCTTTTCTACTGCTACAGACAGACTAACACAATTACCTATCGCGATATATCTTAATGATGTGTGTTTGGGATGGGGAGTTCATTTTAATTGTTCTATCATGTGACTTGATCATGTATGTTTTAAACTGTTCACCACGTTGGTGGCCCTTCCAAGGGCAGAAAGGCAGGACACAAGTTTTGTAAACAAACATACAAAGAAACAACTGTCCACGTGAGTTTAACATCTGATGAGAGGGATCCCACCAACTTTTCCGCTAACGGAAGAGGGAGGACAGGGGAGATCGCATGCGATTCCCCTCTCCACTGCCCCCCTAGCCTTCATGGGAGCCGAAAGAAGAAGAAGAAGAGTTGGGTTTTATATGCCGACTTGCTCTACCATTGTAGGCAGAATCAAATCAGCTTACAATCACCTTCCCTTCCCCTCCCCACAACAGACACCCTGTGAAGTAAGTGGGGCTGAACCAGTGTGACTAGCCCAAGGTCATCCAGCTGGATTTATGTGGAGGAGTGGGGAAACCAACCCAGTTCTCCAGATCAGAGTCCACCGCTCCAAACCACCACTCATAACCACTACACCACGCAGGCCTTCCTCTTGTGCCAGCAGAAAAGCCAGTAGGACCCAACCCAGGGTTTTCCCATGGAGGCCATTCACACATTCGAGTGCAGAAGCATCAAGTGATGAGTGCAGGGATGTGTGAACCAGCTCAGTATTTTCTGAACGGCTTCTGCTCGCACCTGCCAAATACTCAGAACTAGGGGTAATTTTCCATGTTGTGGATTGCATCTCTCTCTCTCTCAACACAGCCGTGCTTGTCATTCACTGCATGTGTTTCCATGCCATTTCTCTCCAAGGACGGCATGAGTGAATAAGTCAGGAGCGTTTCCAGGAATTCCACTGCCTCAAATTATACGTTTCCAAATTTTCATTAGCCTTCCTGTCCTTCAAAGTGAACGGGAGAAGCCGCTCTGGGCTTTGGGGGGGGGGGGAATCTCTCAGCTCTCTTTCTCCTCTGCTATTAACCTTACATTGTTCTTTGGTGAAGGGCTGGGAAGCGGCCACTGGCTTAAACCCACGGGTGCCGGCAGCACCGGGGGTCGGCACTGCCCTAGAGCGGCTTCCTCCAAAGCAGCAAGAACATAGGAAAGGCCATGGTGGATCAGACCAAGGCCCATCAGGTCCAGCAGTCTGTTCACACGGTGGCCAACCAGGTGCCTCTAGGAAGCCCACAAGCAAGACGACTGCAGCAGCGTTATCCTGCCTGTGCTCCACAGCACCTAATATAATAGGCATGCTCCTCTGATACTAAAGAGAATAGGTATGCAGCACGACTAGTGTCCATTTTGACTAGTAACCATGGATAGCTGCATCCTCCATAAGAACATAAGAAAGGCCCTGCTGGATCAGACCCAGGCCCATCAAGTCCAGCAGTCTGTTCACTCAGTGGCCAACCAGGTGCCTCCTGGAAGCTCACAAGCAAGACTGCTGGAGCAGCATTCAAAACAGATAAAAGGAAGCGTTTCTTCACACAACACATGGTTAAATGGTGGAACTCCCTGCCCCAGGCTGTGGTGATGGCTGCCAACTTGGAAGGCTTGAAGAGGGGAGTGGACCTGTTCATGGAGGACAGGGCTATCCATGGCTACTAGTAAAAATGGATACTAGTCATGATGCATCCCTGTTCTCTCCAGGATCAGAGGAGCATGCCTATTATACTAGGTGCTGAAGAACACAGGCAGGACGGTGCTGCTGCAGTCGTCTTGTTTGTGGGCTTCCCAGAGGCACCTGGTTGGCCACGGTGTGAACAGACTGCTGGACTTGATGGGCCTTGGCCTGATCCAGCAGGGCCTTTCTCATGTTCTTTCATACCCTTCTTCTGGGCTTCCCAGAGCAATCTGGAACACCACTGTGGGAAACAGGAAGCTGGATGTGACGGACCTTTGGCCTGGATTGCTGAATGCCAATGGGGATGCTTTTCCTCGAGCTACGGCCTCACAATCTCTTTCCTCGATCAGTGATGGCGAACCTTTTAGAGACCGAGTGCCCAAACTGCAACCCAAAACCCACTTATTTATCGCAAAGTGCCAACACAGCAAGAAGTCCACATGGGGCTAGACCTAGATAGTTATCGCCAGTTCAGATGCTGGCGAACATGAGGGGAAAAGCAAAGGGGGACGGATAGTGAAGCTGAGGAATACGACAAGCTGCAGAACAAAGAGATCTCAGCTGACGGAGACGAGGAATTGGAAGGAGGAGGGAAAAACCCGCTGCAATAGTCCAGGCGGGAGAGGATCACAGAATTAGTTACAGTCTGAGCAGCAGAGGTGGACTAAAAGAAGGTTGTCCTTCAGAAATGTCGATGAGCTGCTGCTGACAAGCAGTTTTATTTTCTATTCCTCGTCTAATTATGGCCAGCATAGAATTTGCCTTTTTACAGCAGCCGCACACTGGGTTGACATCTTTACTGAGCTATCCACTACCACGCCAAGATCCCTTTCTCGGTCTGTCACTGCCAGCACAGATCCCATCAGTGTATATGTGAAGTTGGGATTTTTCGCCCCAATATGCATCACTTTACACTTACTCACATTGAATCTCATTTGCCATTTTAATGCCCATTCTTTCAGTATGCAGAGATCCTTCTGGAGCTCTTCACAGTCCGATTTTGTTTTAACCACCCTAAATAATTTGGTGTCAACTGCAAACTTGGTTACTTCACTGTTTAACCCCAACTCCAGGTCATTGATGAACAGGTTGAAAAGCACCGGTCCCAACACAGATCCCTGAGGCCCCCCACTGCTCACATCTTGCCATTGTGAGAACTGACCATTGATTCCTACAGGATGAGAAACTGAGAAATGAAGAAGGAACAAACCAGGGCACAAAGAACACACGAACACATGAAGCTGCCTTATACTGAATCAGATCCTTGGTCCATTAAAGTCAGTATTGTCTACTCAGACTGGCAGCGGCTCTCCAGGGTCTCAGGCAGCGGTCTTTCCCATCACCTACTTGCCTAGTCCCTATAACTGGAGATGCCGGGGATTGAACCTGGAACCTTCTGCATGCCAAGCAGATGTTCTACCACTGAGCCACAGCCCCTCCCCAGAAAAGATCAGAAAATAAAGAGGAGCTGGAGATGAAAAGGCGTGACCTTTAAGCACACACATTTTCCTCTCTATCTCTTTAACATGCAAATAGCAAAGCAGGGAACTCAGTTTCAAATAGCAAAGATGAGCAGAGGTTGAAGGGTTAAACCTGTTCAGCCTTCACTGCACAGCCCCTAGGCAAACTGAGGCAGCATGAACCCACAAGCTGCATTTTATGGACAGCAAAAGAGTTGTAAGTGAAGCAGCGGCCTTTGCTAGAAACTGATCTGCACGGCCCTTAAGCAACCTTGGTATCAAGGAACAACAAAAATTTCCCCTATGGTATTTGCGTTTTGTGTGCTCAGAAAGAAATTTAAAAGAAGGACTGTGAGTCAACGGGTAGAACCCCCAGGGTACATGCATTGTTGGGGCGGGGGAGAAGAATAAACTTTTAAGAGGGATAGGATTGCCAGGTCCTTCTTTGCCACCGGTGGGAGGTTTTTGGGGAGGAGGCTGAGAAGGGCAGGGTTTGGGGAGGGGAGGGACTTCAATGCCATAGAGTCCAATGGCCAAAGCGGGGGGGACTGATCTCTATCGGCTGGAGATCAGTTGTAATAGCAGGAGGTCTCCAGCTAGTACCTGGAGGTTGGCAACCCTAAATATGGACCCCTCCCCCACTCAAACCACAATCCTATCCCATGCATGCATACATGAAAGAAAAGTCTGTTCTTTAATTCTGTGATATCCTGTTGACGTTTTGGTTTTTTCGTGTCTGAACGGATCCACGTGGCTGCAATCATTTTATAAACAGACCCGTTCATTTTAAAGCTCTGTCTTTCTGGCCTTTTCTTGCAAAAATCATGAATGATCTTCCCAAAGTCAATTTCTCTTGCAAGTTCATATTTGGCAAACAAACCAAGTAGGCAGGCTTCTTATCCCAGATTGGCCGCTTGCAGGTTTTGGTGTGCGCACCTACTTGCCCAGTCCCTTTAACTGGAGTTGCCGGGGATTGAACCCGGGACCCTCTGCATGCCAAGCAGATGCTCTACCACTGAGCCACAGCCCCTCCCTACAGCCCCTTCCTTTGTGTCGAGGAAGATTCCTCAGAACCAGCTGGACAATCAGAAGGGGAGACATGCCACTCGACTGCACACTTGGTATATATGACTCTGCGATCTCCTTGCTGCAAAGAGAGCTGCAAAGAGAGCAGAGGAACACATGGGAGTCCTTGTGATTCGGCCCGACAAAAGACAGGCGTTCTTGACTGACAGAAACGCCCCCGCCTTTTCTGGGTGTGGGGGAGCCCGAATCCTGAGCACACGGTTCTCTGACATCTCCATCTTGCGCTCTGTCATGCTCAGCCCCAGTGTCTCCCTCCTGACTCCTGCAGCGCGCGGCAATGTGATGCAGTTGCCAGAGAGACACAGGCGGATTTCAGTTGCCCTGGTAAAGCTCTGAACGCTCGACCGGAGAGCAAACAGAACCGTTCAATTGCATTTTGTAAAACGGGTGGCTGCTGTACACCGAGTCAGACCATCGACCGTGTGAACCAGTGGTTCCCAAAGTGGGCAGTACCACCCCCTGCGGGGCGGTGGGATTACCTAGGGGGGCACTAAGAGGCAAGGGGGCAGCAGGGGGTGCTGGAGGTGGGCCCCTTCAACTGTGTTGTTCACTAATTTACAACAGATCAAGCTATGGCCCCATGCTGGCAAATTTGGTGGAAACTATCAGAATTTTTTTCCAGGGTGAGTGTGTGTGTGTGTGTGTGTTGGAATTTGTTCAACTTTCTCCGCTCGCATCGGGACCATGAATAGTCATTTTAAAGGTCGGATTTTAAAAAATCAGCATTCAGCGAGGGGCAGAATCGACCCTGCATAAACGACCTTGCTCTTTTCTACTGGTCTAGTCACACAGAAAAAGGGTTATACAGCAGCAATCGAAAAGCCAAAAACAAAGTGTCACTAGCCAACTGTGTAATGGGCACAGGAAAATAAACTGCCAAACAAAGGACTGTGTATGAGGACAGACTTGATGAAGACATTTGAAATGTAAAGATAGCGCCTTCCGTTGTCTTTCCCGTTCTACTTTCCCATCATTATTATAACATTGCGTCTCTCGTCCATAGTTTGCATTGTTCATACAATTTGTATATTTGTGTTAAGTTTCACATTTGTGGGATACTTGTAATTTCTGAAACTTCCTAGAGGAGTTGATACATGTACCTTTGATGGATTTACAATGTTAAAGACACAATGGCAGTTTATGCTTGGTAATTAGCAGCGCCTTTCAGGCTGAATTGCCCCGCTTTTTTTTTTCCATTTCTTCAAGCTGAACCATCATTCCAAGAGCCCCTTTAATGTGACTTTTTGCATTTGCTCCACCCCCGCATCGAAGCATTCACTGAAGGAAGCATGCAGAATCCCAACCGAGGCTTAGCTATACAAAAGACTATTGCTAACGGCTATGCAAACGAAGGAGCAGGCGAGTGGAGGTGTGTGTGGAATTTGTTTGACTTTCTCCTCTTGCATGGGGACCGTGAATAGTCATTTCAGAGGTCGGATTTAAAAAATCTGCACTGAGCGAGGAGCAGAATGGACCCTGCATAAATGGCCAATAACATATTTTATCATCATTGGTTCAGCAGTTTATTTTCCTGTGCCCATTGCACAGTTGGCTGGAGCCGCTTTGTTCTTTTCTACCGGCCTAACAAGGTCAGTACTGCCTACTCTGACTGGCAGCTGCTCTCCAGTATCTCAGGTTTACATCTTTCACACGACCTTCTCGGTAATCATTTTAAATTCAACAAACAAACAAAAGTGTGATGCCCAGGATTGAATCTGGGACCTTCTGCATACCGAGCAGGTAAGTGCCATACCACTGAGCCCCTTCCCTCCCTGTGGGGACTAGACATTGTTCTGAGCACCATACACAACCAGGGAAGCTGCTCGTACAAGTTACTGTGTGAAGAACATAAAAGTTACCCACACACAGACACAATAACACTGATCACTCCTCTATCATGCCTGGATGCAGCCCATGTTGAAATCCCCCTCCCCAAGCATACTTTCTTCGGTTATATTTTAAATTATATTTGTATTGGTTTTTATATCTGATACACATTGTTCTGGGAACTGGCCTTTGGCCAAAAATGCAACAAACAATATTAGATTTAAGACCGATTTGGGCATGTAAGCTATGCCATCCCCTGCCTCCATTCCAGCAAAGGTCAGTTACCTGCATCAGGGTTCGAAGCGACTCCACGTACGACTGCTCCGTGTCCAGGAGGGTCAGAGTGACATGTTTCCGCATGTCCTGCAAGAGAGAGACAAGACTTTGAGAACTGGCGTCCAAATGCGTAAAGACTTTGAGAACTGGCGTCCAAATGCGTAAATCAAACACGGGTTGGAAAAGCCAGCTAGATGGCCTTGGATCAGAATGGAAGGGGCATTGCTGAGGCCTGACATCTTTTTTCAGCCACTTCCCCTGCTCGCTTGGTGGCACAAATTAAAAGTTCAACACACACAGACGATTCCTTGACAGCTTTGTGGACTACAAAGGTGGGATCTTTCCTGACAGTATGCCTCATTGAACAGACCCGAGTAGGATTGTAAGGAGACCTGCTTAAGCCGACACAGGAAGGTGCCATCTGCAAAATGGGAACACCGAGAAACCCCCTCCCCGCCTCTGGATAAGGGTGAATGAGATGAAGACAGTCCAGCAATTTGTATACTACAAAAGCAATAGCAGTAAACAATTAATGTGCCTTCCGGAGAGGGTTGCCAACCTTCAGGTGGAGCCTGGAGATCCCCTGGAGCAAATGGCTGCTTTGGAAGGTGGAGTCTCTGGCGTTATGCCCTAATGAGGCCCCTTCCCTCCCCAAAACCCACCCTTCTTAAGCTCCATCCCCAAATCTCCAGGCATTTCCCAACCTGGAGCTGGCAACCCTACTTCCTGAAGTCAAGAGATGTGGCCAAGACACCCAGAGAATTCGTGGCACTGACATAATCCGTCCTGGAAGAGTCACGCTTTCTTTCTTTCTTTCTTTCTTTCTTTCTTTCTTTCTTTCTTTCTTTCTTTCTTTCTTTCTTTCTTTCTTTCTTTCTTTCTTTCTCTCTCTCTCTCTCTCTCTCTCTCTCTCTCTCTCTCTCTCTCTCTCTCTCTCTCTCTCTCTCTCTCTCTCTCTCTCTCTCTTTGCTTCAAAATCACGGAAAATATCTTTTTTGCCACTTACTCGGCAGAGCCATCTTTGAGCCGTCCCGTATGCCCCTTTAAAATCCGTCTCGCTCCTCCAAGACTGCCCCCCCCCACCGTCCCTTTGCACCTTTGTTTATTTTCCAAAACATGCAGTAAGGGCAACCAAACAGAACTCTTCCCAAAATCACAAACACGTGCCACAATCCGTTATGGAACGGAGCAGGACCGTGAAATCAAGACGCCGCCAGACGGGCTCTAAGAATAAACCTCTCCAAGAAACCAGATTGGATCTAGGATTTATGCCTTGGAGAATGGTTCCCAGGCTTCCCGTCTCTCTCCCCACCCCCAGTCTCTCTTTGCCGCAACCAGGGCCAGACTAAAGGCCTTTTCTTATGTTATCATGGAAAGTGCCATTGAGTCACAGGCGAGTTAGGGTGACCCCGTATTCAAAGCAAGAGACATACAGGGGTGGATTGTCATTGCCTGCCTCTGCAGAGCAACCCTGGACTTCCTTTGCAGTCTCCCATCCAAGTGCAAACAGAAGCCGACCCTATTAGCTTCCAAGATCGGGCTAGCCTGGGCCATCCAGATCAGGTCAAGAGACAGAGGTGGTTTGCCATTGCCTGCCTCTGCGTACCAACCCTGGACTTCTTTGGTGGCCTCCCGTGCAAGGGCTAAGAAGAAGTAGAAAAGTTGGTTTTATATGCTGACTTTCTCTACTACTTAAGGCAGAATCAAACAGCTTACAGTCACCTTCCCTTCCCCTCCCCACAACAGACACCCTGTGAGGTAGGTGGGGCTCAGAGAGCTGTGACTAGCCGAAGGTCACCCAGCTGGCTTCATGTGTAGGAGTGGGGGAACCAACCTGGTTCATCAGATTAGCATCTGCCGCTCATGTGGAGGAGTGGAGAATCAAACCTGGTTCTCCAGATCAGAGTCCACTGCTCCAAACCACTGTTCTTAACCACTACACCACGCTAATCCTGCTTAGCTTCCAAGATTGGACAAGATCAGGCTACCTCCCCCCCACACACCCAGTTCCTCAGTGGAACAGGCTTCCTCGGGAGGTGGTGAGCTCTCCTTCCCTGGAGGTTTTTAAGCAGAGGCTAGGTGGCCATCTGTCAGCAATGCTGATTCTGTGACCTTAGGCAGAGCATGAGAGGGAGGGCATTGTGGCCATCTTCTGGGCATGGAGTAGGGGTCACTGGGGGTGTGGGGGGGTGGTTGTGAATTTCCTGCATTGTGCAGGAGGTTGGACTAGATGACCCTGGTGGTCCCTTCCAACTCTATGATTCTATGATCAGCTTCACCTAGGTGACGACCTCTGCCACCCTCAATAGCCAAGAACATGTGCCTCGGCTGTTTATCTTTGAAATTAAGTGACAAATGGCTCACTCTTAATTGAGCTAGTGAGTAATAGGGGATCAATTCAGTGTGGGATTAAACTGTCAGAAAAAGCAAGAGGGAGGGAGGGGCCTGCTCATTTCCAGTCCCTGGCAATAAATGCTTGGCAAAGACCACTAAATCTGGGGGAACTAAATACCACTCAAATCCCTTCCCCAAGAGTACCATACTGCCATTTCAGGCTGTTCAGAAAATGCAGAGGGAAGAAGAAGAAGAAGAAGAAGAAGAAGAGGAGGAGGAGGAGGAGGAGGAGGAGGAGTTGGTTTCTATATGCTGACTTTCTCTACCACTTAAAGGAGAATCAAACCAGCTTACAGTCACCTTCCCTTCCCCTCCCCACAACAGACACCCTGTGAGGTAGGTGGGGCTGAGAGCTCTAACAGACCTGTGACTAGCCCAAGGTCACCCAGCTGGCTTCGTGTGTAGGAATGGGGAAACAAAGGTGGCCATTTCATCCCCAGAGAAAGGGATTTCTTCTTCCTATATTGACTGCAAGGAAATCCAGCCAGTTATAAAGTGCTGTGTGGCTTGGGTTCGAATACCCATTCAGCTAGGAAACATAGGTCTCAAATCTTCCAGAAAGGTGGGCTGTCGATCTTATAATAAATAAAAAAGTTCGGACCAGAACCACCGAGTTGAAATTAAATCAAGAGAGTTTCCATCTCCTTAGGAAGAATTTTCTAACAGAGCTGTTCCTCAGTGGAACAGGCTTCCTCAGGAGGTGGTAAGCTCTCCTTCCCTGGAGGTTTTTAAGCAGAGGCTAGGTGGCCATCTGTCAGCAATGCTGATTCTGTGACCTTAGGCAGAGCATGAGAGGGAGGGCATCGAGGCCATCTTCTGGGCATGGAGTAGGGGTCACTGGGTGTGTGTGTGTGTGGGAGGTGGTTGTGAATTTCCTGCATTGTGCAGGGGGTTGACTAGATGACCCTGGTGGTCCCTTCCAACTCTACGATTCTATGACTCTAATCTATGATTGCCCTGTATGGTTCAGAAGTTGTTCTTGAGAGCCCCCTGAGCCGATCTTCCTTGGCAACGCTAGTAGCCCCTGCCAGACGATATGATCATCCCAGCCTTATAAACAAACCACTCAAACACTGGGATGCCCATCACCGTGATGACAGCGTTGGCTCAGGTTAGAGAACATGCTGTTTTATCAGCAGAAGCCCAAATCCCTTGCAATATACCAGAACTGCTTGGGGAGCGGTGCGGGGTGGGGGGGAGAGCTGGAACACAATGCAAACGCCCTCTCTTTCTGTCGCACACGGCTTTTAGGTGGGCAGCAGCCGGAAGAGCAAGCAAAAGAAAAGGCACAGATGCCTTTTTCGCAAACCTCTTCAGGCGCCCTCTCCTCTCAACTGCGTGGCCCACGAGTTTAAAACACTGACGCTTCTGGCTTCCGATTGTTTTTACAACGTGGAGTCCAAAGCTCATCGGTATGATCTATTAAAAAATCCCTCGCAGGATAAAAGAAAGGTTTCCCTGATTGATCAAGCAGATTTGTAAAAAAAGTTTATATATCCTCCTAAAGGCACACGTGAAAACTATTAAAGACAGTTAAAAATATATATACCCCAAACAGAAAAACAGCAATTTAAACATTGGTTAGGAAGGAAGGATCATCGAGGGAACGCCAAACGAAACAATGAAGTCTTCACCCACTGGTGGAAGCCGGCAACAGAAGGGACAGGCAAATCTCCCTGGGGAGAGAGCTTTGGTGCCGTGGCTGAGAACTAGTGTATTTTTATCCCAAAATTCCTCTAAGTTGCTCAGAGCAGCATAGATTAATCTCCCTCATTTTGTCTTCCCATAAGAACATAAGAAAAGCCCTGCTGGATCAGACCAAGGCCCATCAAGTCCAGCAGTCTGTTCACACAGTGGCCAACCAGGTGCTGCTAGGAAGCCCACAACCAAGACGACTGCAGCACCATTCTCTTGCCTGGATTCCACCACACCCAAAATAATAGGCATGCTCCTCTGATACTAGAGAGAATAGGTATGCAGCATGACCAGTATCCATTTTGGCCATGGATAGCCCTATCCACATAAGAACATAAGAAAAGCCCTGCTGGATCAGACCCAGGCCCATCGAGTCCAGCAGTCTGTTCACACAGGGGCCAACCAGGGGCCTCTAGGAAGCCCACAAAAAAGACGACTGCGGCAGCATCATCCTGCCTGTGCTCCACAGCACCTAATATAACAGGCCTGCTCCTCTGATCCTGGACAGAACAGGTATGCATCATGACTAGTATCCATTTTGACTAGTAGCCAGGAATACCCCTCTCCTCCATGAACATGTCTACTCCCCTCTCAAAGCCTTCCAAGTTGGCAGCCATCACCACATCCTGGGGCAGGGAGTTCCACAGTTTAACTATGCGTTGTGTGAAGAAACACTTCCTTTTATCCGTTTTGAATCTCTCACCCTCCAGCTTCAGCAGATGACCCCACGTTCTGGTGTTATGAGAGAGGGAGAAAAGCTTCTCCCTGTCCATTCTCTCCATGCCATGCATAATTTTATAGACTTCTATCATGTCTCCCTTTAACAGACTTCTTTCCAAGCTAAACAGCACTAAGCGTTCAAAACAACCCTGTGAGGCTAAGTGAGGCTGAAAGAGAGAGTAACTGGCCCAGGGTCACCCTGAGAAGTTCATGGCAGAATGTGCTAAGCCTGGATCTCTCAGATCTGAGTCTGAGCACTACACCACACTACCTTTCCCCCCAGTACCTATCACATTTTAATCTCTCCCCTCCTTCAAGGAACTCTGCCTGGTGTACAAGATTCCCCGTTTCTTCACCGTACCCTCACAACAACCCAGTGAAGGAGGTTAAGCTGAAAGGAAGTGGCTAGTCCCAGGTCATCAATGGCAGAGCGGGGATTCGAACCTGGGTCTCCCAGATCCTTGTCTTTAACTACTACACCACACCGGCACTGAGAAGCACCCCCATACTCTGAGCACGCAAATTCAATTTTTAGCCATCTTAATTGACAGTCACAGGCAGATCTGTCCTCCATGAATAGCTATTTACTGAGCAGTGAAAAGACTTTTCTCTCTCTTGGGTTTGACATCTGATGTTGGAAGACGGGTAGGATTCTGCCCAGGTGAGGTACACCAGGGTCTAAGATGCCAGGGTCCGCATCAGTGTGTCACTGTGAGCTGCGGAGGTGGAAACTGGACGCAAAAGATATCATTTCTCACTCTCCAGAATTTGTTTGCATTTCCACTCTTGACTGCATTTTACCAAAAATAGAAAGAGCGGGGCTATTCTCTCGCAGCGAGAAATTGCACACCCAGCACAAAGGCCTGGCCGCCAACTGCAATCCAGATATGCCCCTCTGCCTGCTTCGCAGCACAGTTGGGTTTTTTAGAAAGTGGGGGCAGGGAGGAGGGCTCTGTGCGGGGGCACAGCCGAGTTGTCCCAAAATAGTGCCCTGTGTGGGAGCGCAGGAAGGGCAAGATTGAAAAGCACCAGCTGGATTTTGAAGAGAGACCTCCATGTTGTTCCATTGTTCAGCAATGGAACTGGCCGCCTGGGGGGGGGGTGAGACCCCCCCCTCACTGGCAGTCTTTAAGGAGCAGCTGGACGACCACTTGTCATGGATGCTCTAGGCTGATCCTGCATTGAGCGGGGGGCTGGACTAGATGGCTTCTATGGCCCCTTCCAACTCTGTGATTCAATGATTCTGTGTCATGACCCTGACCTTAAGAGGGGCTGTGGCTCAGTGGTAGAGAATTTGCATGACATGCATAAGGTCCCAGGTTCAATCCCCGGCATCTCCAGATTAAAGGGTTAGGAGGTAGGTGGTATGAAAGACCTCTGCCTGAGACTCCGGTCACTGCTGGTCTGAGTAGGCAATACTGGCCTTGATGGACCAATGGTCTGATTTGATATAAGGCAGCTCTGTGTGCAAGAAGAAGGGAAGTCACCTGAGAACTCCAGCAGAGTGACATCATTTTGAGGAGAGGGGCCGTGGCTCAGTGGTAGAGCATCTGCTTGGCGTGCAGAAGGTCCTAGGTTCAATCCCCAGCATCTCCAGTTAAAGGGACTAGGCAAGTAGGTGATGTGAAAGACCCTTTTCTGCCTGAGACCCTGGACAGCTGCTGCCAGTCTGAGTAGACAATACTGACTTCAATGGGCCAAGGGTCTGGTTCAGTAGAAGGTAGCTTCATGTGTTTCCGAGGGTAGCTGTGCTGGTCTGAAGTAGAAGAGATGGTCCAGTAGCACCTTAAAGACCAACAAGATATTTTGGGGTAGAAACTGTTGAGAATCTACACTCCCTTTGTCCATTACAGGTAAGAATGGAGGTTCCTGTCTGACGAAGGAACCTTTGACTCTCAAAAGCTTATGTGTGTATAAAGCGTGGTCAAGTCGCAGCTGACTCATGGTGACCCTGTGGGGTTTCAAGGCAAGAGATGTTCGGTGGTGGTTTGCCACTGCCTGCCTTCACGTGGGCTGAGACAGTTCAGAGAGAACCATGACTGGCCCAAGGTCACCCAGCAGGCTTAGAGCCAGCGTGGTGTAGTGGTTAAGAGCAGTAGTTTGGAGTGGTGGACTCTAATCTGGAGAACCGGGTTTGATTCCCCAATCCTACACATGAGCGGCAGACTCTAATCTGGTGAACCGGGTTGGTTTCCCCACTCCTACACATGAAGCCAGCTGGGTAACCTTGGGCTAGTCACAGCCCAGTCACAGCTCTCTCAGCCCCACCTACCTCACAGGGTTTCTGTTGTGGGGAGGGGAAGGGAAGGTGATTGTAAGCTGGTTTGATTCTTCCTTAAGTGGTAGAGAAAGTCAGCATATAAAAACCTACTCTTCTTCTTCTTCATGTGGAGGAGTGGGGAATCGAACCCAGTTCTCCAGATTAGAATTCCACCACCTCAAAAGTTAGTACCCCAAAAATATTGTTGGTCTCTAAGGTGGCCTTGGATTCAAACCTAGCAGCCCCTGATAAGTCCTCCACCTCAGTTTAAACATCCCTGCCAGAATCCTGCACCCAGCGCTCAAACAGCCAAGAAGGGGCACAGATGCTTGCGGGGGTGTGTGCAGCAGCACCATCCTGCCCATGTTCCACAGCACCTAATATAATAGGCCTGCTCCTCTGATCCTGGAGAGAATAGGTCTGCATCATGACTAGTATCCATTTTGACTAGTAGCCATGGATAGCCCTCTCCTCCATGAATATGTCTGCTCCCCTCTTAAAGCTTTCCAAGTTGGTGGGAGAGTTCAGGCTTGATTTGATCTAGAACCCCCTGACTTGTCTTTTTGGTCATCCACAGTAACCATAAAACTCTCCAACAACTCCACATTCCAAATGAATCCACATTTTTCCTGTCCGCTTTCTTCACTGTCCCAAGGAGAGGACAGAATCATAGCGAGGGACCCCTTTTGCCTCAGTTTTGACAATGACAGGATCCACCGAAGGGAAGCCCAAAAGTCACAGACTCCTACCCTGGCAGGGCCCGAGCAAAATCTTTATAAATAAAATGCTTTTCCAGGAACTCAATTATTTCCACGACAAAATGCCAACTCGGTTAACTGTTGGATCTTTTCCCCTCCTCTCTGGCAAGGAGCACCGAGACGCTTTGTTCTCTCCGGGCTACCACTGTGACATCTAATATGACATGACTGTAGTCTTCTTTTTATCACCCCCCAGAGAACATGATGTTCTTCAAACAACAATCTTTTAGTGGTCCCCGGCCCAAAGAGCGTTAGGCTGACCTCGACCAGGGCCAGGGCTTTCTCTGCCCTGGCCCCATTCTGGTGGAACTCCCTTTCTGATGAGACCAGGGCTCTGTGGGACCTGAAAGCTTTCCGCAGGGCCAGAAAAATGGAGCTATTCCACCAGGCCTACCGTTGAGGATGGTTGTAGTGGTTGTAGTGGTTAAGAGCGGTGGTTTGGAGTGGTTGACTCGGATCTGGAGAACCGGGTTTGATTCCCTGCTCCTCCACAAGAGTGGCGGACGCTAATCTGGTGAACTGGATTTCTTTCCCCACTCCTACACGTGAGGGGAAGGTGATTATAAGCTGGTTTGAGTCTCCTTTAAGTGGTAGAGAAAGTCAGCATATAAAAACTAACTGTTCTTCTTAACGGAGTTATACCCTTCTAAAGGTAAAAGGTAAAGGTGTGCAAGCACCGGGTCATTCCTGACCCATGGGGTGACGTCACATCCCAACATTTACGAGGCAGACTTTGTTTACGGGGTTGTTTGCCAGTGCCTCCCCGAGTCATCTTCCCTTTACCCCCAGCAAGCTGGGTCCTCATTTTACCAACCTCAGTGGGATGGAAGGCTGAGTCAACCTTGAGCCGGCTACCTGAAACCAACTTCCGCTGGGATCGAACTCAGGTCATGAGCGGAGCTTGGACTGCAGTACTGCAGCTTACCACTCTGCGCCACGGGGCTCTTGATACCCTTCTACCCCCATTGAATTCAGTGGATGTAGGAAGATTTAACTCTGCTTTGGATTGCACCGTAAATAGCTTAACGAAATCAGAGGGGAGTTGTGTCCTGGAGATCAGCTTTGGATTGCAACTCATTCTTTGTAGCCGTTGCGCTATTTATTTACTTATATGCTTTTTCTGCGGGTGGATTAAAAAAATTAAAATGACAATACAGGAACAAAGTCATTAAAGCCATTCAAAGCCCGGCCAATAAAAAAACCAGAAGCATAAAAACGGCATAAAAACTAAGAATCATAAAAACCAGTTCAACCCTAAGTCCCCACCCCTCTTTTTGTCTGGTGAGTTCACCAGGATACATGTGCCCATCCTAACACCTGGACCAACAAGAAAACACCAGCCTTTCTCTGGTACTTGTAGCCAAGGCTGACAATCTCTTAGGTGAGGCCTGGAGTTCTCCCAGAATTACAGCTGAATACCTGCAAAGATCAGTTCCCTTGGATTATACTTTTGGGGGGGGGGGGGATAATCTACGACATCACATCCCTTTTGAGCTTCCCTCCTCAAACTCCACCCTATCCAGGCTCCATCCCCAAATCTCCAGGAATTTCCCAACCCAGAGTTGAAGAAGAGTTGATTTTTATATGCCGACTTTATCTACCACTTAAGGGAGACTCAAACTGGCTTACAATTACCTTCCCCTCCCCACAACAGGCACCCTGTGAGGGAGGTGGGGCTGAGAGCGCTCTAACAGAGCTGTGACTAGCCCAAGGTCACCCAGCTGGCTTCATGTGGAGGAGCGGGGAAACCAACCCGGTTCACCAGATTAGCGTCTGCCGCTCATGTAGAGTAAGGAAATGAACCCGGTTCTCCAGATTAGAGTCCACCGCTCCAAACCACCGCTCTTAACCACTACACCATGCTGGCTCTCTATACCAAGTTGGCAACCTTACTTGTAGCCCCCGCTTTTTATATCAACACACCGGGATGCTGAGATCATCGTATCAAGGCACCGACGGCAAAACCACTGAAAGCTGCTGAAAGCCCAATTAAATCGCCAAACCCGCAAAGCCACAAAGCCTTTCAAAAGTGGTGAAAGACCATTCAAAGGCAGAGCATTGAATAACGCCGGTTAATTAGCCACGGCACAGAAGACTTCGCAATATTTTAACAAACATATCCGGCAAAGGGGGAACCGCCAGAGAGAGCCAACAGCCCGGAATTCCAGATTTGTGTAGACTGGGGCAGGCAAACTTTTCCAATCGTGTGGGTCACATCTGGGCCTCTTCTTTGAGGTAGAAGCTGGAGCACACTACAAAGCCCCCAAAAGTGGGTGCAGCCCTCACCCGATTTTCCGGCGCATTGGCCCATGAGACGATGCTGCAGTCAGGGAACTGACCAGGGTTGCCAACCACCAGGTACTAGATGGAGATCTCCTGCTATTACAACAGATCTCCAGCCGATAGAGATCGGTTCACCTGGAGAAAAGGGATGCTTTGGCAATTGGACTCTATGGCACTGAAGTCCCTCCCCTCCCCAAACCCCACCCTCCTCAGGCTCCACCCCCAAAACCTCCCACTGGTAGCGAAGAGGGACCTGGCAACCCTAGAGCTGAGGGACCTGACAAATTGTCGGCAACTAGAGGCCCAGACGGTTCCTACAGGCCGGATGGGACCTGTGGGTCATAATCTGCCTACCTCTGGGATAGGGAGCATTCAGCTCAGGGCAACGACTCTCTAACAGCAACCTCGGATTGTCACAGAATCACAGAGTTGGAAGGGACCACCGGGGTCATCTAGTCCAACCCCCTGCACAATGCAGGAAATTCACAACAACCTTCCCCCAACACACACACACACACACCCAGTGACCCCTACTCCATGCCCAGAAGATGGCCGGAAAAACCCCTCCAGGATCCCTGGCCAATCTGGCCTGGAGGAAAATGGCATCCTGAAACCAAAGTGGCGATCGGCATTTCCCTGGGAGTGTAAGAAAGGGCCACGAGAGCCAAAAACTGGCGCAACCCTTCCTGCCCTCCCTCTCATGATCTGCCTAAGTTCACAGAATCAGCATTACTAACGGATGGACATCCAGACTCTGCCTAAAAAGCTGCAAAGGACAGCCCACATGCCGATGGATTTCCAGTTTCACATCATTATTCACAACAGTGGGGACCTTCTCTTCCCCCCGCATACAAACAGAGCAAGAGCTGCCTGTTTAACTCTTTGACCTTTCTGTTGCAGAGATGTGGTTCTTTATTCCAAGAAACGGCCGTAATTTTTTTCTTCGGAAAACCAAGTTATCAGCTGCCATAACACCACCGATTAGTCATACATTTTGTATAAAACCAGATCCATTTTCATGCTACCCTAATTCACTAAACCACCTTCATGCCCCAGTTACATTATACCAGCCTGGAAGGGAATGGGCTCTTTATTTTGACACCACAGATCTTCTAGACATGGGATCCGATAGCCAACTATCGGGATCCGATAGTTCACCCCAAAGGGTCTGCTAGAAGATCACGGGTGACCTTGGGCCAGTCATTCAGCCCAAACTAACTTACGGGGTTGTTGTAAAGATAAAATGGAAGAGAGGAGAGCCATGTATAATAAACTGAGCTCCTTGAAGGAAAGGCAAGAGAAAAATGTGGCAGGAAAAAAAAACTTGCTACCAGTATTAGATTTGGGGGAGGGGCTGTGACTCAGTGGCAGAGCATCTGCTTGGCCTGCAGAAGGTCCCAGGTTCAACCCCCCGGCATCTCCAGTTCAAGGGACTAGGCAAGTAGGTGATGTGACAGACCTCCGCCTGAGACCCTGGAGAGCCGCTGCTGGTCTGAGTAGACAATACTGACTTTGATGGACCCAGGGTCTGATTCAGTAGAAGGCAGCTTCATGTGTTCAGGGAATTGATCCCTTGCCTGGCTGAAATAAATTTTTCAATCTGTGTGAACCAAGTCAATGTGGTACCCAACACTATAATCCTAAACAGTTACACCATTCTAAATCCATTGAATTCAGCGGGTGCAACCCTGTTTAAGATTGCCCGGTCAATGGGAGAAGTCAGCCACTTTCAAATCCAAATGAGAAATGCACCTGTTTCACTTGAATTATCTGGAAATTTCCCAACCTCTATGGACCGCTGCGGAGTCAGAGATACACGCCGCTCGGTCGCCCGTTGCCTTTTCGGTTGCGAATTCAGCACCCAGGCCCTGATCACAGAGGGAATGGACTCTTCTACACTCTTCTACACTGTCCGAAGTGCCATCAACTCACAGCTGACTTCAGGGTGACCCCAGCAAGGGGTTTTTAAGGCAAGTGAGAAGCAGAGGTGGTTGGCCATTGCCTTCCTCTGCAGAGTCTTCCTCGGTGGTCTCCCTTCCAAGTAGCGACCCTGCTTAGCTTCCCAGATCTGATGAGATGGGGCTATAGCATATTGCCTTCCCTCCCCCTTCTACACTGTGTGTTCAGTGCCGTCAAGTCGCTTCCGACTGATGGCGACCCTATGAATGAAAGTCCTCCAAAATGTCCTATCTTTGACAGCCTTGCTCAGATCTTGCAAATTGAAGGCTGTGGCTTCCTTTATTGAGTCCACCCATCTCTTGTTGGGTCTTCCTCTTTTCCTGCTGCCCTCAACTTTTCCTAGCATGACTGTCTTTTCCAGTGACTCTTGTCGTCTCATGATGTGACCAAAACACGATAGCCTCAGTTTAGTCATTTTAACTTCTAGGGTCAGTTCAGGATTGATTTGATCTATAACTCACTGATTTGTTTTTGTAGTCCTTCTACACTAGAAAGCAAAAATCCAGAATTCTAGCTGTGTGCATTGGCTGCAACAAAAATACATGATTACTGTGGCACCTTGAAGAAGAAGAAGAAGAAGAGTTGGTCTTTCTCTACCACTTAAGGAAGAATCAAACCTGCTTACAATCACCTTCTTTTCCCCTCCCCACAACAGACACCCTGTGAGGGAGGTGGGGCTGAGAGAGCTCTAAGAGAGCTGCGACTAGCCCAAGGTCACCCAGTTGGCTTCATGTGTAGGAGTGGGGATGAATGAACCTTTTATTCTAGCATGAGCTCTCAAGACTCCTGCTCATTTTAGAA
Organism: Euleptes europaea; assembly: GCF_029931775.1. Lineage (NCBI taxonomy): Eukaryota > Metazoa > Chordata > Lepidosauria > Squamata > Sphaerodactylidae > Euleptes > Euleptes europaea. The sequence continues at coordinate 3,773,249 of NC_079323.1, forward strand.
ACACAAAGTGTTTCTCTGTTCTTCCTCTTTTTTTTTGCACTGAACATCTAACCTGATGAGGAGTTCTGTGGGACCTGGAAGCTTATACACTGCCTTGTGGTCGGTTTTAAATGAAAACTCAACAACAACCAGTCTAGAACAAAGCTTCTTAAACTGTGGGTTGCGACCCCTTATGGGGTTGCATAATTGTATGTGGGAGTCGTAAAAAAATTGGCAACAGTAAATGGTAAAATTATATGAATACCAAAGAATTGTTTTAAACTAAATTTCTTTATGATTTATTATCAGTAAATGTTTGATTTGCACGCCTATTTTATATACCTATATACCCAGGGTCGTGTAAAAAAATCTCGGGCGACAGTGGTTCCCAAAGTGGGCAGTATCACCCCCTGGGGGGCGATGGGATTACCTAGGGGGGCACTAAGAGGCAAGAGGGCAGCAGGGGGGCGCTAGAGGTGGGGCCTTCAACTGTGTTGTTCACTAATTTACAATAGATCAAGCTATGGCACCGTGCTGGCAAATGTGGTAGAAACTATCAGAATTTTTTCCCAGACTTTGAAGACCTGGTGCCACCGGATCAAGTTCATCAGTTTTGTTGAATAAATTTCAACTAAAAAGTTTTTATTTGATTTTGAACAGATGTGCAATTAATTGTGACTGTTTTGAAATTTTAATGTTCTTATCTTCTTTAGTGAGTCATGCAAACCCCTATTTTGAATAATGCTTTTTATAGGATAGGGTAGGGGGCGCTGGGGTTGAGTTTGTGGAACCGTGGGGTGGGGGGTGGCCCGAAAAGTTTGGGAACCACTGTCGGGCAAAAAGGGGTAGCGAGTGGAAAAAAGTTTAAGAAGCCCTGGTCTAGAAAACATGTTTTTCTAAGATCCCAAAAAACACATAGGTATGTGTCGTGGGCGTCGGGGTGACATCACCTCGCAGATCTGGGAAACAGAAGCGCACAGTCTTGTGTCGAGATGCCTCATAGGTTTGGCAATTGCTGCTCCGATGCTTCCAAACCTGGCTTGTGTGATGCCACTTGCCAGTCACAGCTGACAGGGAACATTGTCAAGGGTACTGAGTCACCATGCTGTGCTCAGCACGGCGCACATCAACACAGTCAGGAGGAGGGGGGAATTGTGAGAAGATGGCCACCAGCTTGTAAGATCCATATTGCTTGTTTTCTCTTTCTTCTGCTGCAGGCGTGGCTGGGGGCGTGAGCCAAAGGGCAAGAACCTAAGGGTTGTTGGGCCTTGGCTCCCAGCCCACTGCCATCACTTGTGGCCGATATCTTCGTGGACTAACCTGACAGACACCAGCCCAGGACATTTTGTGTAAGGAGCTACGGGGCCTCACTGGATAGAAAAGCCACACAAAAATACACTAAATAATAATAATAAAAATAACACACAAACACCCCCCCCAAAAAACTGAAAAATCTGTGGAATACTTCTTCAGTTCCTGATTCTGGTCTACAGCAGTTACATAAGAACATAAGAAAAGCCCTGCTGGATCAGGCCAAGGCCCATCAAGTCCAGCAGTCTGTTCACACAGCGGCCAACCAGGTGCCTCCAGGAAGCCCAAAAGCAAGACGACTGCAGCATTATCCTGCCTGTGTCCCACAGCACCTGGTATAATGGGCCTGCTCCTCTGATCCTGGAGAAAATAGGTATGCATCATGACTAGTGTCCATTTTGACTAGTAACCATGGATAGCTGCATCCTCCATAAGAACATAAAGAAAGCCATGCTGGATCAGACCCAGGCCCATCAAGTCCAGCAGTCTGTTCACACAGTGGCCAACCGGGGGCCTCTAGGAAGCCACAAACAGGACGACTGCAGCAGCACCATCCTGCCTGTGTTCCAGCTGGTTTTCATACTGGGTTTTGGGGACTTTGGGATTTCTCAGAAGCTCACCAGAAGCTAGATGGTCCAGTGGTTCATTTAGTCCAGCATCCTGTCTCACACAGCGGCCAACCAGTTCCTCTGGAGGGACAACAACAGGGCATAGAGGCCGTTCAAAAAGAATATCAGTAATGGTAGAAAAGCCTGTCCATCACTGTCGATTTTCTCTTGCAAGGTGCAGTTTAGAAAAAAGAATTGGGAGTATTCTAGTTCACACACTCAGTTACAGCAGGGCAACAGTCCTGTATCAAACGAAAACTTCCCCCGAATCCTTGCCAATCTATCAGAGTTCCACGGCAGATTAACTGTTAAGGGCCTTGCTGCTCGACATATGTGATTTGCTTGCAGAAGATCCCAGGTTCAAACCCCTGCATCTCCAACTAAAGGACCCTGAATAGTTAATTTGGGAAAGACTGATCTCTCTGGACACCCCTTTTGACTCAACCTCACAGCATTTCAGGAATCTGGTCCACACGCCTGACCCCCCAGAGTCCACGCACTTGGAAAAGCCTTCCATCCACAGGCTAAAATTAATCTATTCCCTGCCTGCCCTTTCTGAAATCCCTGGCAGAAGACCAGGGGTTGAGTCATCCTGGGGTGACGGAGCTCTGACCAGGAATTCCTTAGGTGTGTATCCGGAGTTCTCTTAAAAAAATTAAAATTTCTTGCAGCCAGAATCAATTTTCAGGAACTTGATTTGCCCTGGCTTTATTTACTCCACCTTCTTTAAACGATATTTTGAGCTAACTTTTTCAATGGAACTGCAGAATTTTGACCAAACGTTCTACAAAGAATTTCTTAAGACTGCATCCAAATAGGGATTTTCCTCCACGTGGAGAGCAGGAAGCCCCTGCAGCCAAGGGGAGCATCCATCGAGTCATTGGTACATGACTAACCTGGCTCACAGTTGTTTCCTCTTTCTGTGTCTAAAGTGCTGTCAAATCGAAGCTGACCTATGGCAACCCCAGCAAGGGGCTCTTCCGAGGTGAGAAGCAGAGGTGGTTTGCCACTGCCTTCCTCTGCAGAGTCCGAGAGGTGATATGATAACTGAGAGGCGATCTGATAACCATCTTCAAGTACTTGGAGGGCTGTCATATAGAGGATGGAGCCGAGCTGTTTTCTGTTGCCCCAGAAGGTCGATCCATTCACATTCCAATTCCCAAGAAAGGAGACATCAAAGATTGCAGCAACTATGGGACCATCGCATTAATTTCTCATGCAAGTAAAGTGATGCTCAAAACCTTACAGCAAAGGCTGTTACCATATATGGAACAAGAAATGCCTGATGTTCAAGCTAGTTTCAGAAAAGGAAGAGGTACTAGAGATCATAATGCAAATATACACTGGTTACTGGAGCATACGAGAGAATTTCAGAAGACAATCAGCTTGTGTTTCATAGATTACAGCAAAGCTTTTGACTGTGTGGATCATGAAAAGCTATGGCTGGTTTTAAAGGAAATGGGTGTGCCACTACATCTGATCGTTTCGATGCGCAACCTGTACTCTGGACAAGAGGCCACAGTTAGAACAGAATATGGAGAAACGGAATGGTTTCCAATTGGCAAAGGTGTCAGACAAGCATGTATTTTATCTCCCTATCTCTTCAATCTATATGCAGAACATATAATTAGGAAAGCTGGATTAGATTTAGATGAAGGTGGAGTGAAACTTGGAGGGAGGAACATTAATAATTTGAGATATGCTGATGACACTACATTATTGGCAGAAAATAGTGAAGATTAGAAACGACTACTGCTGAAAGTTAAAAGAGAAAGTGCCAAAGCAGGACTACAGCTGAACATCAAGAAAACAAAAGTAATGACTACAGGAGAATTACACAACTTTAAGGCTGAAAATGAGGAAATTGAAATTGTTCAAGACTTTCTATTCCTTGGCTCCACCATCAACCAAAAGGGAGACTGCAGCCAAGAAATCAGAAGGAGATTGAGACTGGGAAGGGCAGCCATGAAAGAGGTAGAAAAGATTCTGAAGTGTAAGGATGTGTCACCAAAACTAGATTAATTCATGCCATCATATCCCTATTACTATGTATGGGTGTGAAAGCTGGACAGTGAAGAAAGCTGATAGGAAGAAAATAGATTCCTTTGAAATGTGGTGTTGGAGGAGAGTGTTACGGATTCCGTGGACTGCCAAAAAAACAAATCAGTGGGTTATAGATCAAATCAAGCCTGAACTGACCCTAGAAGCTAAAATGACTAAACTGAGGCTATCGTATTTTGGTCACATCATGAGACAACAAGTCACTGGAATAGACAGTCATGCTAGGAAAAGTTGAGGGCAGCAGGAAAAGAGGAAGACCCAACACGAGAAGGAGTGACTCAATAAAGGAAACCACAGCCTTAAATTTGCGAGATCTGAGCAAGGCTGTCAAAGATAGGACATTTTGGAGGACTTTCATTCATAGGGTCGCCATGAGTCGGAAGCGACTTGACGGCACTTAACACATACACACAGAAGGTCGGACCAGAACCAAAGGGGTTGAAACTAAATCAAAAGAGTTTCCATCTAGACATTAGGAAGAATTTTCCAACAGTTAGAGCGGTTCCTCAGTGGAACCGGCTTCCTTGGGAGGCAGTGAGCTCTCCTTCCCTGGAGGTTTTGAAGCAGAGGCTAGATGGCTGTCAGCAATGCTGATTCTATGACCTTAGGCAGATCATGAGAGGAAGGTCATGTGAATTTCCTGCACTGTGCAGGGGGTTAGACTAGATGACCCTGGTGGTCCCTTCCAACTCTATGATTCTATGATAGTCTTCCTAGGTGGCCTCCCTTCCAAGTACCGAACAAGCTTAGCTTCCAAGATGTGACAAGATCAGGCTATGGCTGTGGCTCATTGGAGGGGCCATGGCTCTGTGGTAGAGCATCTGATTGGCATGCAGAAGGTCCCAGGTTCAATCCCCGGCATCTCCAGTTAAAGGGACTAGGCAAATAGGTGATGTGAAATACCTCAGCCTGAGACCCCGGAGAGCCATGGGGAGGGGCCATGGCTCAGTGGTAGAGCATCTGCTTGGCATGCAGAAGGTCTCAAGTTCAATTACCGGCATCTCCAGTTAAAGGGACTAGGCAAGTAGAAGATGTGAAAGGCCTCTGCCTGAGACCCTGGAGAGCCACTGCTGGTCAGAGTAGACAATACTGACTTTGATGGACTAAGGGTCTGGTTCAGTATAAGGCAACTTCATGTGTTCATGTGTACCGTGCACTTTGACACAGATGCAATGGAAAGGAGGGAAGGAAAGGCAGCATGGTATAGCCTGATCTTGTCAGATCTTGGAAGCTAAGCAGGGTCAGTACATGGAAGGGAGACCACCAAGGAAGACTGCAGAGGAAAGCAATGTCAAACCACCTCCGCTTAATCACTTGCTTTGAAAGCCCCTTGCTGGGGTCACCATAATTCAGCTGCAAATTGAGTGCACATTATACACTCACACACAATGCGAAGGGGGAGGAACGAAGGGGGGGGGAGAAGTGAATGGCTTAGGAATGGGAGAAGGCATGAACCCCATTCCTGTATTGCTTTGGTACGGCCACATTTTTGTGCTTCCATCTCAAGGCAGCCGAAATCAGAATCTCTGTTATTTCGGCATCACAGCAAACAAAATTTCGCTTTAGTCCCGATTTAGTCCCGACAGTGTAAAAGATATTGAAAAATCAGAAGAAGCCGAAGGTAATGTGTCTTTCTTTAGCAAAGGTGGTTCTGCTTGCGGACCAAGAGTAGTAGGGCTGGGCAGAGAATCATCCGAGGGTTTCCGCCCACCCTCTCAAGCACAGTTTCCCAGCAGGAAGAGACAGAAATCTAGTCATGTGTAATGCCACTTAACGAACGGTAGGCAGACCAGATTAATTCATCCCGAATAAAAGACAGTGATCTCATATACGGAAATCTGGATTCGACTCCAGTAGCATCTTAGAGACCAACAAGATTTTTCACGGTATGACCTTTCGAGAGCCAAGTCTTTCAAAAAGGGTCCGAATCAGAGGGTAGCCGTATTGGTCTGCGGTAGAACAGTTAGATTCGAATCCAGCAGCACCTTAGAGACCAACAAGATTTTTGGCATAGAAGCTTTTGAGATTCATAGCTCCCTTTGTCAGACACGGTCAGTATCTGATGAATGGAGCTTTGACTCTCGAAAGCTCATACACCGTAAATGTTGTTTGTCTCTAAGGTGCTATCGGACTTGAATCTAGCTCTTCATATATGAGATCACTGTCTTTTATTCAAGATGCAGAGCAACACGGCTCGTATGGGTACCTCTAAAGATGACCCTCCTTAAGACAACCTCAATGGCAGGGTTGTCAAAAACCGATAAATCCACCCGGCACTCTGAAGCAGTACCTTCCTACATATTCTTTGGTGTTTTGTAAGAATATTTCAACCTCTCCAAGAAAGCCGCTTCCAAATATCAGACTGTCCTCTGCTCTGCAGGGAAGGATGCCCAACAGGGGGGCGGGGCACCTGACGTTGGGAGCATCAGGTAACCCATCTTCCTGGCAGGTCAGACCCAGACAACACCAAACCACAAAGAAATAGCATCATCACTGACACCCCCCGGAACCAGGCAGGTTCCCACTGCAGATTGGTTGGTCCATCCTTCCCTTCCTCAGCCATATGTTCCCCGCCCACTCACCCATGATTCCAAGGTGGCAAGACCCAAAATGCTCTGTTGTTATTCCTGGGGGAGGATAAAATCATTGCCCCCTTGTTTGGCATGGCAATGATCCTCAGTCGCAGAAATCACCTCTGGGGAATTGTGCAAGCCCCCCTAGGTAACTGCCTTCTATCTTGTTTGTAAACATGCAGACGGCGAAACCGATGCATGCAAATGAGGGGGGGGGGCTTTAAGCCAAGGGCATACGGACGGCCATCCCAAGCCGGCAAAAAAATCACCCGTCCATCCCATCCTGGCATGGTGTCTTTTCTGAGACTGCAATCCAGATTTCCTCTGGCAAGTCTCTGCGCAGCATCCTTCCCTTCCCTGCCACCCCGCCCCCTTTCCCCATCACCTCTGCCATGCCATTCCTCGTCGGGCTGTTTCGGTTGCTGCTGCTGTTTTTCTCCGGGGTCTCCTCGGCAGCTCCCCCGAGAGAGGAGGGGGTGTTCAAGGTGGCGTCGCCGGCGTCCCCGAGTTCTCGCATGTCTTCCAATGCGATTGTGAACTGGGCAAGGGTCCTGACCATCTGCAGCATGCGGTTCCCGGGGGAGGGTTTGTCCGTCCGACAACGGGCACGATTTAAAATAAAATAAAAATTCAAATGGACAAAAACAATAAAGACGACGGACGGGAGAAAAGGGGGTTGTCAAAAAAGAGGAGCACGAATAGCTCACTCCTCTTATCTTTCTTGTTCTGTCTTTGTGCTGTTGTCCTTCCGTGCCTCTGCTCCTCGTTCTACATATATAATCTCTCTCTCGCTCTCTCGCTTGCTCGCTCTTATTTCCTAGCAGGTGTAAATGCCTCACTGCCGCTGTTATTATGGAGCATCCAGAAGGCAAAAGCAATTGGTGCCAGAGCAAGACAAAATGGATTGGCAACAGAGAGAGAGAGAGAGAGAGAGAGAGAGAGAGAGGAGCTGGGGGCTATGCACCGTTGCGGGAACCACTTGCAGGCGCGCAGGCACACACACAGAGAGAGGGACGCAAGCGCAGGAGAGCTCACGGCAAGAGCAGCACTTTTGAAAGTGCATGGATTAGACTGACTGGTGGCAGCATCACACCCCCAGCACGCTCGTGGTCTGAACATAACAAGACCCGGAAGTCTTGCCGTTTGGAGATATGGATCCCGATCTGCTGATTTTCCCCCCAGAGATGGGCTGGGCTCTTCTCTCGGTCGGCTGACTTGCACATTAATTTACCACAGGGTAAATTTACCCCAATTGTCCACGGGGTATTGCAACCCTGCGGATAACTCGACTGGACAGCAAGGCTGTGCTGAAAAAATGAGCCTTGGCAGTTACGTCCTGGCTGCGGTTTCCACTGATCTCTTTCTCTCCTCGCTCTGTTCCGGGATTCCTAACGGCCTCAAAAGGACAGGCCTGCCGCCGCGATGCAAAGATGTTGACCCACTGTGCTGACTGCAACGGATCGATAGAGATCACATGCTGATACGTAAGGACGAAGAAGCCGGTAGGCCAGGCTGGTCAGGGCATGCGGGCCTCAAACTTAGGATGCTCCAGGCCTGCAGCATCCAAAACTAGGGCAACTAACCAAGTTGAGAAGAAAAGCAGCCAATCAGAACTCAGGTTACTGCAAGCCCTCTCCAGTTTGATGGGCTTGCAGTAACCTGAGTTCTGATTGGCTGCTTGTGCTATAAATGCACCCATGTCCATCGGGAAGATCGGGGTCCCCAACCTTTTTGAGCCCGGGGGCACATTTGGAATTCCGACACAGCAAGGTGGGCGCAGCCCCAAAATGGCTGCCACAAAATGGCTGCTGCAGGAGGCGGAGCCAGCCATGAACCAATTGACTTAGCTGAACTTCAGTCACACGGTGTAGATCTTGTTGCGGTGGTGGCGGCGGCTGCCAAAGCAACATTTTTTTTTAATAAAATTTGTTTAGCCAATCAAATCTCCACTAGTCGATCGGAAGTCTTGCTGGGCAAAAGCCCTATTTGGCCCCACCCACTTCCTAAAAATACTTGGTGGGCACCCAAAAAGTTCTCTCCTCCTCCATTTTATCTTCACAACAACCCTGTTAGGCAGGTTAGGATGAGAAAGTGACTGGCCCAAAATCAGCTTCATGTCCTAAGTCTACGCTGTAACCATTACACCCTGCTGTCTCTTTCTGAGAGCCAGCGTGGTGTAGTGGTTAAGAGTGGTGGTTTGGAGCAGTGGACTCTGATCTGGAGAACCGGGTTTGATTCCCCACTCCTCCACATGAGCTGGATTTGTTTCCTTGCTCCTACACACAAAGCCAGCTGGGTGACCTTGGGCTAGTCACATTCTCTCAGCCCCACCTACCTCACAGGGTGTCTGTTGCGGGGAGGGGAAGGGAAGGTGTTTGTAAACTGGTTTGATTCTGCCTTAAGTAGTCGAGAAAGTCGGCATATAAAAACCAACTCTTCTTCTTCGTCTTCTTTTTCTCAACTCCATCCTTTAATTATGTGTTGCATGAAAAAGTTCTTTGGTTAGAAGTGAAATTCCTGGGATTATATCACAAGCATTTTTGGGGGACCGAGATTTCAAGAGAGGGGGAGAATGTCTCTAACAGGTAGAGGATTTTAATTCCCTTGGGAGCTTTTAAACAAACTGATCAATAGGAATACTTGAAGGTCTCGTCTGCCAATCTTCTCAACGTTGATACCATGCTGCCACAATTCCAACGGTTAGCAAATGGAGACGTCTTCCCTTCGGTGATGTCGCGGCGATTTTACGACAACCCCTGACATTTGTGGCAAAGAACAAAAGAATCAAATCAAAATGTTAAACCCTGAGCTAAAACTGGAAGCGACTTGACCGGGGCTCTGGAATTGCAGGGAAGCCGGCTCCTTTTTTTGAACTCGCATCCCTAATTGCCTCCAAAGGGATTTAGAAGCAAAGCCGGGGGATGCGAGAGATGTAAATATTAATGCAGCACGGTGTATCTGTCTAATCTTATCAGTCTTTGGCAGGCCTCAAGAAAGCTGGTACCCATCCACCCCCAGCTCCTGGAAAGGATTTTTCATACACCGAAGGAATCCTACGGGAATTTCTTAGATGGCTGAATTCAAAGGTGGATTCCATCAAGGAAAGAACTTCTATCCTGTGAAGGGCTGTGGTACCCAGAACGTGAAGAGAGGAAGGTGTGAGAGGGGTAAACACTAGGAAAAGTTTTATGATCCTGTCCTTTACCAGATACAAGACAAGCAGAAATCCAGCAAGAGAAATACACCCTACAGCTGTCTATCCAGAAGAAGAAGAGCTGGTTTTTATACCCCAATTTTCTCTACCTTTAAGGAGTCTCAAACCGGCTTACAATCACTTTCCCTTCCTCTCTAACCCCTAAATCACACTATTGGTATGCTAATTTATGGAAGCAGATTTCACATTTCCTGGAGAGTTAAGCTTTGCAGCACAGGGTAGTCATGAGAACATTTAGCGCTCTGATACAAACTCAATGCAGTCTTTACAACATCCTTGTAAGGTAGAGCAGTTTTATTATCCTTTGTGTGTAAAGTGCGTTCAAGTCGCAGCCGACTTATGGCGACCCCTTTTGGGGTTTTCATGGCAAGAGACTAGCAGAGGTGGTTTGCCAGTGCCTTCCTCTGCACAGCAACCCTGGTATTTCTTGGAGGTCTCCCATCCAAATACTAACCAGGGCTGACCCTGCTTAGCTTCTGAGATCTGACGAGATCAGGCTAGCCTGGGCCATCCAGGTCAGGGATTATTATCCTTTACAAGGATGTAAAACTCTGAACATTTGAATGATAAGGATTTGTTTACTGTTTTGTACTGCTGTGAACCTATAAGTGTTTGCCAAGACTTAGAAATATGGTCAAGGATTTCCTGTGTATTCCAGGATTGTCTGACCCCGCAGAACACGTGTTTTCCAATGCCAGCGTTCTCTGTTAATCTTATTTATTTACTTTCTTCCAAAAGGCAGCTTGCACGGTTCTCTTCTCATTTTCATCCCCACAACAACCCTGTGAGGTGGGTTAGGCTGCATGACTGACCCAAGGACTCCCAGCAAGCTTCCCTGGTAGAACATGGATTCTAACCTGAGACTCCCAGATCTTAGTCCATCACACTAGCCACTACTCCACACTGGCTCTTTTTGCGCACAAGATGGACATCGGAGCATGTTAACATGTTCGTTTCTCTTCGCAAGAATCCGCAGCAGAGCTGATAACGTGTAAGAATATTTAACAGGGCTAGAGAGATTGTGAGCTTGTTGAATAACATTTTGATAGTTTAAAAAACTACTTTAGTAAACAAAATGTACATCCACAATCCTTGAAAAGAGGTGTGTGTGTGTGAGTAAAGTAGAGTGTGGCTTATTTAAGTAGGCCTGATTCGGACATACAGGGTAATGCAATAGAAGTAAGCAGGCATACCCCTGAGGGGTTATAATGGACTGCATCAGTTCATACTGCAGTAGTAAGATTCTGGCTTTGAATATTCTTTTGCATTTAAAAAAAGCCCTCCCTGTATATAGAAAACCAGCACCACAGGGAGAAATCTGTTCCTCACCCCTAGCTATGATGCTGGTTTTCTAGTCTCAGGGAGTATTTTAATATACATTTCAGAACTGTGATTCTCCACCTGGGGTAATCCCTTCTATCTCCTAATTCCCCTGCATGTGCGAACCCCACTTTGGTGCCCAGAGTTGAGATCTGAAGTGGGTTCCAGCTTGAGGGTTGCCAACCTCCAGGCCTGACAATCTCTTGGAACTGCCCCCAAACTCCGGGATACAGAGATCAGTTCCCTTGGAGAGAAGGACTTCTTTGGAGGGTGGCATTACACCCTGCGGAGGTCCCTCCCTGACCCAAACCAGGCCCTCCTCAGGCTCTGACCCCAAATCTCCCGGAATTTCCCAACCCAGAGTTGGCAACCCTATCCATTTCTCCCCCCCCCTTGGCTTGATATGGGTGTTTCTGATATGGGAGAGAGGGTATAGATCACGTTGTACGAGTGACAATGGCTCCCCTCCCTTCTGCAAACACACCTCGACTTTAAAACGAAAGCCAGGCACCCCCCCCCATCCTGCACCCACACCTACAAGCATCAGTTAACCTGTCATAAATTATCATTAAATCCTCGCAGGCCTATTGTGTTAAGCAACGCCTAAAAAACATGTATTTTTGGCTCTGAGCTGGCAACACCTGCAACGAGAGGTGGAATTCAGAAATCCACAAATGAACCTTTTTCTCGGCCAGGGGATGCAGCAACTGAGGGAGGAGGGAATTCAGTTGCAGATTTGTGCCTGGAATCATCAAAAGAAGGGGTCACCTGTCCCAGGAAACACACGTAGGGTGGTCCACCTGGAAAGCTAGGCTATAGGTAGGGTTGCCAGCTCCGGGTTGGGAAATATCTGGAGATTTTTGGGGCGGAGCCTGAGGAGGGCTATCACCAGACCCTCAGACCCTCCCTGGGACACACACCTGCTGCTTGCTAGGCCTCCTCTGTTAACCTGGCTCTCTCGATGCCGTGGGGATCCACCCGACCTAAAGTCCTCCACGGCTGCCATTTTTGCACAATCTGCTTTTCGGGGCCATCCGTGCCCGAGCCCTGGCCTCTCGCTTCTCTTAATTAACCCTAATTAGATATTCACTGGTTTCTATGGCAACTCCAGGCAGCTCTTCTGTCGGTTGCTTCCCCAGTCGGTAAATTTCCTCCAGAGGAGCCCCTCAGAGACGAGAAGGTAGCAGAAGGGCCTGTGGGGGAACTCGCTTCTGAGCCCGGCCCGCCTCGGCCTCGTGTTCGCACATGCTCCCCGTCTGCTGGGCGAAGGCAGAGGCGGAGGAGCCTCCCCCCCCATCTCCTTGGGCAAGTTTCATTTTTATTTCTTGGCGATAGTATTGCCCCTCCTTTCCTCTACCACAGAATGCAGTGCGGAATACAGCGGGTCCCCCAGGGGTCCCCCAGCTAAGTCACCGAGCAGACCCTGCTGTATCAAGAGCCTTTGGACTGCAGACTGCATCCCCAAAAGGGATGCCCTAGAGCACTGGTTCCCAACCAGGGGTCCATGGACCCCCAGGGGTCCGCGAGAACTAAATTAAGGTCCGCGAAACAAAGTTATAAACCCATAACAAATTAATATTTTCAATTAAAAGTTCTCTATTATAAAAATATATTCAAATATTATTCTAAGTTTAATGTTTAACTAACAGTTATGATTAATTTTCAAATTCTCGGAATTTTTATTTTGAACCTTGGGGTCCCTGCACCGAACAAAAAAGTCCTAGTGGTCCCTGGTCAAAAAAAGGTTGGGAACCACTGCCCTAGAGTATTGTGTGCAGTTCTGGAGGCCTCGCTTCAAAAAGGATGTGGATAGAATGCAACAGGTGCAAAGGAGAGCGACAAGGATGATAAGAACATAAGAAAAGCCCTGCTGGATCAGACCCAGGCCCATCCAGTCCAGCAGTCTGTTCACACAGCAGCCAACCAGGTGCCTCGAGGAAACCCACAAGCAAGATGACTGCAGCAGCATTGTCCTGCCTGTGCTCCACAGCACCTAAGATAATGGGCATCAGAACATAAGAAAAGCGATGCTGGATCTGACCATGGTCCATCAAGTCCAGCAGTCTGTTCCCACAGTGGCCAACCAGGTGCCTCTAGGAAGTCCCCAAACAAGATGACTGCAGCAGCACTGTCCTGCCTGTGCTCCACAGCACCTAAGATAATGGGCATGCTCCTCTGATCCTGGAGAGAATAGGTGTGCATCATGACTCGTGTCCATTTTGACCAATAGCCATGGATAGCTTTATCTGCCATGAACATGTCCGCTCCCCTCTTAAAGCCTTCCAAGTTGGCAGCCATCGCCACATCCTGGGGCAGGGAGTTCCAGAACGCGTTGTATTAAGAAATACTTCCTTTTCTCTGTTTTGAATCTCTCACCCTCCAGCTTCAGCAGATGACCCCACGTTCTGGCAGTATGAGCTAAGAGGGGCCACGTTTGCTCAGATACAAATACTTGATCCTGCCGGTTTGTAATATTCTTTGCGTAACAAAGCTTTGTACGAGCTCTCAGAAACACACACAGACGCACAAGCAGCAGCAGATTTTCAAAACCGGGAGAAAATAAACTGACCAGGGGCCTGGACACCAGACCCTATGAGGAAAGGCTGAGTGAGTTGGGAATGTTTAGTCTGGAGAAGAGGAGGTTGAGGGAGGACATGACTGCTCTCTTTCAGTATTTGAAGGGCTGTCGCTTAAAGGAGGGCAGGGAGCTAAGAGGATATGACTCGCAATAATGGGTTTAAACTGCAGGCTGAAAGGGACCTGCTGGATATTAGGGGGGAAATTTTTCACAGTAAGAGTTGTTCAACCGTGGAATCGGCTGCCTAGGGAGGTGGCGAGCTCCCCCCTCTCTGGCAGTCTTTAAGCATAGGCTGGACAAACACTTGTCAGGGATTCTCTAGTCTGATCCTGCCTTGAGCAGGGGGTTGGACTAGATGGCCTGTGGATGCCCCTTCCAACTCTATGATTCTAACCACTATTAATACACATCTAAATCAGCTGCATTAGCTCAAAACCATTACTGTTAAATACATTACAAGATGTAACTTGTACGTGGCCAAGGGTCAGATGAGTCACATCTGCAACTGAATGGAGGTTTTCATGCCAACGTTCACAAAGGAAGACCCATGTTAAAATGCTCATTTCATGTTTGCCTGCCTTCTCTGACCTTAAACAGAGCGAGTTAATTTTACTGTGACGGCTCATTCATGCTTTTTATTTTCCCCATTCAGAAGCTGATATAATTCTCCAACATTAAGCATAACAAATTCCAGCAAAAAAAAAATGCTCACATACAGTAACAGCTAGATACCCACCTCGGTATAAATCAGTGAGAAAATTAATGATTCTACTGCCAACTTTATGCTAGTATTTTATTAGAAAAGAGTAAGAGTCCAGTAGCACCTTAAAGACTAACAAAAAATATTTTCTGGCAGGGTATGAGCTTTCGTGAGCCACAGCTCACTTCTTCAGATACAGCTAGAATGTGAACCCATCTGTCTTTAAGTAGAGGAGAGTGAATTCAGACAAACTTTAGTATGTAAATGTGAACAGTATGTAAATGTAATTCACAGTGGGTAGCCGTGTTAGTCTGTTTGCAGTAGTCAAAAAGGGCAAGAGTCCAGTAGCACCTTAAAGACTAACAAAAATATTTTCTGGTAGGGTATGAGCTTTCGTGAGCCACAGCTCACTTCTTCAGATACAGCTAGAATGTGAATCCATCGGTCTTTAAGTAGAGGAACAGTATGTAAATGTGAATAGCAGGCTTGATGGGATTAGGTGTGATATGCAGAAGAGTCTGTGATGTCAAGGGGAGAGATGTGTGTGGAGAAATCAGCATTGGTAATGAGCCATGAATGCAAGGTTTTTATTCAGCCCAGGTAAATGCATTGTCTTTAGTTTGAATATCAACTGTAATTCAGCAGTTTCTCTTTCCAATCTCCCTTTGAAATTCCTTTGTAGGAGAACTGCTACTCTTAAATCTGCAACAGAATGTCCTGGAAGGTTGAAATGTTCTCCCACTGGTTTTTCAATATTGTGGTTTCTGATGTCAGACTTATGTCCATTTAATCTTTGTCTAAGAGACTGACCTGTTTGTCCAGTGTAGATTGTGGAAGGGCATTGCTGGCATGTGATGGCATAAATCACATTAGAAGATGAGCAGGAGTATGAACCTGAGATAGTATGGCTGACATTGGTGGGTCCAGAGATGATGTTCCTAGAATCTCTGGACCCACCAATGTCAGCCATACTATCTCAGGTTCATACTCCTGCTCAACTTATAATGTGATTTAGGAGAGTTGGTTTTTATATGCCGATTTTCTCTACCTGTTAAGGAGAATCAAACCAGCTTACAATCTCTTTCCCCTCCTCTCCCCACAACAGGCTCTTCGTGAGGAAGGTGGGGCTGAGAGAGCTCTAACAGTGCATTCCTAAGGAGAGATACTCCAGTCTAAGCCCATTCATTTCAATACCACATGATGTTATTTACCTCCATGCCAGGGATCCCCAAACCTTTTGAGCCTGAGGAGGGCGGGGTTTGGGGAGGGGAGGGACTTCAACACCATAGAGTCCAATTGCCAAAGTGGCTATTTTCTCCAGGGGAACTGATCTCTATCAGCTGGAGATCAGTTGTAACCATGGGAGATCTCTAGCTAGTACCTGGAGGTTGGAAACCCTACTGCGGGTGCCATGACACCCACAGCACCACGTTGGCGACCCCTGCTCCATGCCATGAAGAGTTTCAGCTGCACATTTCCACACATTAAGATTGAGAATGAGGCAATTTAAATTGTTCAAGACTTTCTATTCCTTGGCTCCACCATCAATCAAAAGGGAAGCCAAGAAACCGGAAGGAGATTGAGACTGGGAAGGGCAGCCATGAAGGAGCTAGAAAAGATTCTGAAGTGTAAGGATGGGTCACTGGCCACCAAGATCAGGTTAATCTATGCCATCGTATTCCCCATTACTCTGTATGGGTGTGAAAGCTGGACAATGAAGAAAGCTGATAGGAAGAAAGTAGACTCCTTTGAAATGTGGTGTTGGAGGAGAGTGTTACGGATACCCTGGACTGCCAAAAAAACAAATCAGTGGGTTTTAGATCAAATCAAGCCTGAACTCTCCCTAGAAACTAAAATGACGAAACTGAGGCTGTCGTACTTGGACATATTATGAGAAGACAAGAGTCACTGGAAAAGATAATCATGCTAGGAACAGTTGAAGGCAGCAGGAAAAGAGGAAGACCCAACAAGAGATGGATTGACTCTATAAAGGAAGCCATGGCCCTCAGTTTGCAAGATCTGAGCAAGGCTGTTAAGGATGGGACGCTTTGGAGGACTCTTGATTCCTAGGGTCGCCATGAGTCGGAAAAGACTTGACTGCACTTAACACACACAAAGGAAAAGAATATCTCCTCCACCCCTCACCCCGGGCATGTTTACAACCATAAGGGTACAAACTGTGATAGATTTTTAGCAGCTGAAGATAGTTTTAGAAATATTGGGGACAAAGGCATGAGAAATTAGGCAATTCTCCTAATTAACTGAGGGTTTCCCCCCCCCCCTCTTCTCTTCCCTGCTGTGAAAGAAGGAACTGAATAACACCGAGATGATTACAAAATACTTGGAAACGTCCTGCTCCGGTTTGCACTTTTCGTACCCTCCGCCAGATGGCTGGCTGCATTCCCAAATTCTCTCCTACCGGTCTACTTTTATGCACGCAGCGTACGTTCTGTTAAGACAAGGATGAGCAAAAGGGGCGAAGGGGTTAACTTCTGGAGGATTACCTAAAACCTGGCGGTTGCTGGGATGGAAGGCGGCGCTTTGATCCGGCAAGGAATTTCTGATGCTTGTAAACACCAGCCGGGTCTCTGTATCACAGCAAGGACAAATGACGGCTCAAGATATCCCGCATGCCTTCCCACTCGGCTAATTCAGAACACAATGGTGGACCGGGAGGATTCTAGAAAATCACACAAAACTGGTCAGCTCCCCCCCACCTGCCTTCTCTTGCACAGAATTATATTTAATATTAAACACTTGCAAAGGTTTACTAGCTATATTCCAGTGGGATGGGGATTCGAATGTGCGACCCCTGCAACCCAATCCTGCCTTCTCCCTACAGCATGTCTAACAACTATCACAGCCCCCTGCAGGTGGTTCTATCTCACCTGGACCTTTTCCACCGAGAACTTCTGCGCTCCAAATACACCGTGCGTCAGATTCAGTTGCGCCCAGCTTTTACTATGTCATTTGAAGTCATTGACAGCATGCCGCCCTTTGGCACGTGGCACAGAAACCTGGGACAAACGGTGTGGCCCGGCGGCTCCCTGCAGAGCAGGATCAAAGTTTTGGCTCTCCCCGTGGAGACTTCTAGCCAAATTTTAGATCCCACACCAGGGAAACTGGAGTTCAGGAAAGGACTCTGTTCTGGGGACAATTTGGGGCGGCGGGGGGGGGTGTCAGCTCTTACCATGCTCACCATTGGTCCATCAGGACTATCATAAGTGATCAGGGTTGCCAACCTCCAGGTGGGGGCTGGAAATCTCCTGGAATTACAACTGATCTCCAGAAGACATAAATTGCTTGCTTATTTATTTAATTATGATATTTATTCCACTTCTCCTGGAGAAAATGGCTGCTTTGAGGAACCGGGAGAGGGGGTGAAGCCTAAGTGCCTGGCATCCCACCTCTCTCTGCCCCACAACCAGAAATGGCAGAATTATATCAAATAAACAGTAACTGCAAATTCACTTCTTTTGGGATATGGAAGCAGGTGACAGAATTGGAACTGCCTTGGCCAAGAATGGTGATTTCTATCCCCAGCCCCACCTTTCGCTCACCCTGGTGGCAACCCATTTATGGGGGCTGATTAGGTTTGCCAACTCTGGGTTGGGAAATTCCTGGAGATTTGGGGGGTGGAGCCTGGGAAGGGCAGAATTTGAAGAAGAACAAGAAGAGTTGGTTTTTATATGCCAACTTTCTCTCCCACTTAAGACTCAGAGCGGCTTACAATCACCTTCTCTTCCCCTCCCCACAGCAGACACCATGTGAGGTAGGTGGGGCTGGGAGAGTGTGACTAGTCCGAGGTCACCCAGCTGCCTTCATGTGTAGGAGTGGGGAAACCAACCCAGTTCACCAGATTAATATTAAGTATGCAAGTATTTAATATTAAATATAATTCTGTGCAAGAGAAGAAGAAGAAGAGTTGGTTTTTATATGCCAACTTTCTCCACCACTTAAGGAAAAATCAAACCAGCTTACAATCCACCTTCCCTTCCCCTCCTCACAACAGACCCCCTGTGAGGTAGGTGGGGCTGAGAGAGTTCGGAGAGAGCTGTGACTAGCCCAAATTTCACCCAGCTGGCTTCATGTGTAGGAGCGGGGAAACCAACCCGGTTCACCAGATTAGAGTCCGCTGCTGATGTGGAGGAATTTGGAATCAAACCCGGTTCTCCAGATTAGAGCCCACTGCTCTTAATCACCGTTCTTAACCACTACACCACGCTGGCTTTCTTTGGAGAGAGCAGAGACCTCAGTGAGGTGTAATGCCATACAGCCTGCCCTCCAAAGCAGCCATTTTCTCCAGGGGTACTGATCTGTGTCACCTGGAGATCAGTGGTAATTCTGGGACAACCTGGAGGTTGGCAACCCTAGGGCTTGTGTATCTGAAATGAAGGGGAGTATATTATACTATGCCCACCCTCCTTTTCTGGTGCCCATCCTTGGTAAATCATTGTTTCATCTCCATTTTGCCCCTATCAAATTTTAGACATGTACACGGAAGCATGACAACTCTTGTCGATCACAGTCTTTATTCTCAAGTCTATGGGCGGGGGCAGGGTTTACAGTGCACGTGTGCAAATGCACACGTAAGGACACAAAATGCACACTGCTTCCCTTCCACTAACCATAAACACCCATCCAGTGCATCAGTGTTTGGCTCTCGTGGCCCTTTCTTGCATGCCCAGGGTAGTGCCAATCGCCACTTTGGGGTCAGGAAGCAATTTTCCCCCAGGCCAGATCGGCCAGGGATTCTGGAGGGTTTTTTTTTTTTGCCATCTTCTGGGCATGGAGTAGGGGTCACTGGGGGTGTGTGTGGGGAGGTAGTTGTGAATTTCCTGCATTGTGCAGGGGGTTGGACTAGATGACCCTAGTGGTACCTTCCGACTCTATGGCTATTTATGCAGGATCAATTTTGATGCTCTCTCAAAGCTGTTTTTTTAAATGCGACCTTTAAAATGCTTATTCACGGTCCCGATGAAAAAGGAAAAATTCCACACACACACCCCACTCGCCTGCTCCTTCGTTCCTGTTTGTATAGCCATTAGCAACCGCCATGTGCATAGCTAACTCGCAGCTGTGATTTTGCATGCTTCCTTGATGGGATTCTTTGTGGCGGGGACAGAGCAAACACAAAGGTCGTGTTAAAAGGGCTCTTAAGAAATGCGAAGCAGATATGCTCTGGCTTTGCATGACAGTTCAGCGTGAAAAACTATAAAAAAATATGCGGTGCAATTCAGCCTGGATCTCAGTGCTAATTACCAAGCATAAATGGCCTATGATTCTATGAATTCCCCAGACAGAGCTGCATTTACTCTTAAGGAAATCCAGCTACAGAATAGATATTCAGCATACCACAGTAGGCTGGGCAGGCGGTGTGGGGTGGTCTCTGGCCTGGTGTGGGGACAGGGGAGTCACAAGTACCCCCAAAATATCTCTGGGAAATGGCAGAAGGGTTGCCTCCGCCCTACCCATGGATTTTGGTCTCCCCCCACCCCAGCTTTATTCAGCTCTTTTCTGAGACCCAGAGGAGCTGGTGGCGATTTCCATCTTGTGCAACCCATGGCGCTCCCAAACGCCTGCCTGACTGCTAGGGAAGAAAGCAGAAAAGAACAACGTCAGGGAACAGGCTGTTCTCGGGATTCCCCCGAAAACAGCTCCGTGGGGTCCGGAGCGCAAGAGGCCCTGAGCGAGCCAAACGCAGAGAGGGGGGAACGGCAGGAGATTCTTGGAAGGAACCCACCCGGCTCTTTGAAGATCGACGCTGCCCCTGCTAGGTATGTGCAAAGCCACATGTTTTTGGTGGAGCAAACTTCTCCAGCTGGCAGGGCTGCCGCAGCCGATTGGGAAAGATCCGCCGCGCCCAGGTATGAATGTACCCTTCAGCTGCACGTATTACTTGGCAGGGTACAAATCTCTCTCTCGTGTTTTGGACACTCTGGTCTTATCCGCCCAAGAAGCCAAAGCAAGTCCCTGCTGAAAGCTGAAAAGCCGCCATCTCTGAACATCAACTTCAACATCCTTAACATAATACTGGACTACCTTACAGGGCTGTTTCAAAGCTGCTAGGACACTGCAAATCATGGGAGAAGCTGTAACCTGGCACAGTTCTCCCCTGGATACAAACTGGCATGGGAAAAGAAACCCTGCATAGATGAAGAGCTGCAGCAGAAAAGAACACAAAACATGTGCGATATGGTAGGGTTGCCAGCTCTGGGTTGGGAAATAGCTGGAGATTTTGGGGGCGGAGCCTGTGGAGAATGGGGTTTGGGGAGGGGAGGGGCTTCAGTGTAATGCCATAGAGCCCACCTTCCAAAGCAGCCATTTTCTTCAGTGGAACTGATCTTGGTTGCCTGGAGGTCAATTATAATACCAGGAGATCTCCAGGTTTCACCTGGCGATTGGTAACCCTAGCGACATGGGCCTGTTGAGCGCCAGCATGATGTAGTTGTTAAGAGCAGTGGATTCGAATCTGGAGAACCGGATTCGATTTCCCACCCCTCCACATGCAGCCTGCTGGGTGACCTTTAGCTAGTCACAGTTCTTTCCGAACTCTCTCAGCCCCACCTACCTCACAAGGTGTGTGTTGTGGGGAGAGAAAGAGAAGGCGATTGTAAGCTGCTTTGAGACTCCTTAAAAGTAGAGAAAAGCAGGGTATAAATACCAACTCTTCTTCTCTTCCTCTTCTGAAGGTATCAGACGTAAATTTGGGCTATACCATGTCAGATTGCATAGCTGAGTTCTCCTCATAAAACAATTCCCTGCATACAGAATATTAGCAGATCAGGGAAGAAAGATCTGGAGATGAGCCTGGCATGTTACTTTTCTACCTGTGGGAATCTCCCCCTGCACCTCAAGGCAATTCTACCACATGATCCCCCAACTACAGCGCGAACACAATCCTAGTACATCACTTCCCGGAGCCCCTTTTATAAAAGCTCGGTGTCCTGAGACCAATCTTGTTTTAAACCAAAACTGCTTCCTTGGTTCATGAAAAGGCGCCCTGCCCATGCTTAGAGGCCTTGTTCCTTCAGGGTTGTCTCTGAAGATGAAAGTCGTCCAAAATTGGGAAGTGGAAAGTACCCTGTTCATGCGCGTAGCTACCGTTTCCTTAAAGGCTTTTTAAAAAATCCACTCTCAAGGGAAAGACACTCCAAATGTGTTGAGAAGCACCACCCCTGCCAAAATTTTGGAAACCAGAAATTAGCAAGGGCTAGAAACTTGCAATTTGTCGTAAAATGAAAAGACAGAATTTTTTAGGAATTCACCTTTTTGACCATTGAACACATGAACATGTGAAGCTGCCTTCTACTGAATCAGACGCTTGGTCCATCAAAGTCAGTATTGTCTACTCAGACTGGCAGCAGCTCTCCAGGCTCTCAGGCGGAGGTCTTTCCCATCACCTACTTGCCTGGTCCCTTGAACTGGAGATGCCAGGGATTGAACCTGGGACCTTCTGCATGCCAAGCAGATGCTCTGCCACGGAGCCACGGCCCCTCCTGTACTGCAAAAAAGGAACCACTCTGGATGCCAGTTCCGAAACTCTCGGCCAGTTCTTCTATGTCTGGAATCTATAAAAAAACGTGCTGAAGACCGATCCCAATTTTATTTATTACATTCCTGCCCTGAAACACAGGTAACGAAATGTCTCAGTTACAACAGCAGAGGATAAGATCTCGCTTTTCAGAAGCCAAAGGAATGCAGGAGATGGAAGGGATTAGAGAGCATTCCGCTCCGGCTGGGGAATTGCGCTCTTATTCATGGACAGGATGCTGTACTCCCTTCCCCTATAAATCTACAGCATTGGCAGGCCACCAGTGCTATCCATGCAGCCCCGTAATATCAACAATGTGCATCACTTACAATGTACAGCAATTTAATTCACAGTGGGTAGCCGTGTTAGTCTGTCTGCAGTAGTAGAAAAGGGCAAGAGTCCAGTAGCACCTTAAAGACTAACAAAAATATTTTCTGGTAGGGTATGAGCTTTCGTGAGCCACAGCTCACTTCTTCAGATGAAGAAGTGAGCTGTGGCTCACGAAAGCTCATACCCTACCAGAAAATATTTTTGTTAGTCTTTCAGGTGCTACTGGACTCTTGCCCTTTTCTACTAATGCACAGCAATGTACAGTGTGAAAGCTGGAGAATGAAGAAAGCTGATAGGAAGAAAGTAGATTCCTTTGAAATGTGGTGTTGGAGGAGAGTCCTATGGATACCGTGGACGGCCAACAAAACAAATCAGTGGGTTATAGATGACATCAAGCCTGAACTGACCCTAGAAGCTCAAATGACTAAACTGAGGCTGTCGTACTTTGGTCACATTGTGAGAAATCAAGAGTCCCTGGAAAAGACAATCATGCTAGGAAAAGTCAAAGGCAGCAGGAAAAGAGGATGACCCAATGAGTGATGGATTGGCTCAATAAAGGAAGCCCCGGCCCTCACTTTGCAAGATCTGAGCAAGGCTGTTAAGGATAGGACGTTTTGGAGGACACTTATTCATAGGGTGGCCATGAGTTGGAAGCCACTTGATGGCACTTAACACATACACAGCACTTATATAGTGCCTTCCTCAGTAACCTTTAGAAAAATCCTGTAAGGTTGGTCAGTATTATTATGCCCATATTGCAAATGGAAGAACTGAGGCCAAGATAATAGTGGTTTGTCTGAGGCAGGGGAGCCCAATGTGGTGACCAGGGGCGCTATGGCACCCGCCATCACCTTTCCTGGCACCAAGTGTTTTTGGAAAGTGAGTCGGGCCAGGTGGGACTTTAACCCAGCGGGGCTTCTGAATGGCAACTGGAGATCTGATGGGCTGTGCAGATTTTTGTTTAAATTGCTTTGGTCTCATTTGGCACCATAACACTGCATGACTGAAATTAAGCTGTGCACAAGCAAGAGAATACCTTTACACAATATTTTCCTTTTAAAAGGTGTCCTGTCAAGCAGAGCTTCTGCCTGAAAAGTTGAAGAGTTATTGTTAGAGTTGTGCATAACCTCGGACCCTGACATTTTGTGGTTGGCTCCGCCTCCTGCAGCAGCCATGTTGTGGTTGGCTCCGCCTCCTATGGCAGCCATTTTTGTGGCTGTGCCCACTGCCTGGCGTCAGAATTCCTAAGCTGGCCACAGGCTGAAAAAGGCCAGGGGCCCCCATAGAGGTTAAAGTTGTAATGGGAATGAAACCAGTAACGTCTCCTTTCCCTCTTAGCTACTCAGACAGAGAATGGATCTGGTTTATTAGTAAAAGGAGTGAAAAGAAAACCGCCAGCATCACAATCCAGTTGCACAGAACAATGATGCGGCTGCATCTGGAATAGTGTTCAGTGCGCCACGTCTCAAAAAGGTACTGTAGAGCTGGGAAATGAGCACAGAGGGGCCACAATTTAGGCTGGATGGATTATTCATGTTGTGGATAATTTCAACATAAATAACTGTGGGAAGGGCTTTGGCTCAGTGGGAGAGCATCTCCTTTGCATGCAGAAGGTCCCAGGTTCGATCCCCGGCAACTCCTGTTAAAAGGACCAGGTGATGTGAAAGACCTCTACCTGAGTCCCAGGAGAGCTGCTGCCAGTCTGAGTAGACAACACTGACTTTGATGGACAAATGAGTGTGATTCAGAATAAGGTAGCTTCAGGTGTTCATGTGCTTTATAATTGGGATGGGGCTGTGGCTCAGTGGTAGAGCCTCTGCTTGGCATGCAGAAGGTCCCAGGTTCAATCCCCGGCATCTCCAGTTAAAGGGACTAGGTGATGTGAAAGACCTCTAAATGAGACCCTAGAGAGCCGCTGCCGGTCTGAGTAGACAATACTGACTTTGATGGACCAAGGGTTTGATTCAGTATAAGGCATGCGTTCATGTGTTCAACTTGGGGCTGACAGGCGATAGATTCAGGACAAACAAAACATAGAACTTCCTTATACAATCTGTCATTAGCTGATGGAACTCCCTGCCACCAGATGTGGCAATTACTTTAAAGGGGATCAGATGAATTCAAGGATGGATCTCACTGGGCCCGTAACCCCCAATCCCAACGAAAGGGCCTAGGGGTATGGGGATGTTCACGTGTGGGGCAGAAGGGAAAAGGAATCCGCTCCCCTTCCTAAAGAAACATATGTTTTTATTATAACCCGTAACAGGCCCTTAGTGATGGAGGAGGGAACATACCTAATGAATTAGCAGCGGTCAGATTTGGCCTCATCCCGAGCCGAGCCAGTAAATCACTGTGAGCAACGGTGAAAACAGCTCGAACACAGTTGAAGAGGAAATTCTTGTCCTCTTTGGCCCAGAATACTGCCGTCCTATTTTTAGTCATGCCTCAAATAACGAAACGGTTATTTATAGAAAGACCTCTTCACAAACACCTTTTAAAAATGCATCCTTCAAAATATGCACACTATATATAACTCTTTTTTTTAAAGAAGGGGTCATCGCCGGGCCCAGATAGATTAGCGGGAACCTGCATTCCTGTCTACTCGTACGTTTATCCATTCCCCCCCTCCACATACCCCGTAGATTTTTGCATTTTTCTTTCTCTTTTGGCCCTGGAATGCATGGCATATACAGCTGCCCACCTCCCAAGAAAGGTCAAAGAAAGAAAAGTGAAATGAAAGCTTGAAAACAGAGGGATCCATAGCCACTGGAAGGGCTGGGACACGCAGCTGGAGGTGTGGGGGCAAGAATGTCAGGGAGCTTTCTCGCGCTTGCCAGGAGCTTACGAAACCCAGTTGCAAAAGTTGGCACATAAAAACCAACTCTTCTTCTTCTTAATTTCTAAGTGGCAGGTTGTTGCTAAAGACAGCGAAGCAGCTCCCCACCTGAAAGATGACAAAAACATACTATGGGACTTTAAAAAAAATTAATTAAAATTTGGGGCCACCCTTGACGACGCTGTCCACCACCAATCCATTAAAACTCACAATTAACCTAGCTACAGTTTCATCGGTGGTCTTTATATCATTCCTCCTCTTACAATGCATTCCCCCACTGTGTTGTGGGTCAGTGATGGAGTGCATGATTTGCACTAGGGTGGCCAGGCACCACCGACAGGAGATTTTTTGGGGGGAGCCTGAGGAGGGCGGGGTTTGGGGAGGGGACTTCAATGCCACAGAGTCCAATGGCCAAAGCGGCTGCTTTCTCCAGGGGAACTGATCTCTATCAGCTGCAGGTCACTTGTAATAGCAGGAGATCTCCAGCTAGGACCTGGAAGTTGGCAACCCTAATTTACACCCAGAGGGCCCAGGTCGAATCCCTAAGTAAAGGTCTGCAGGTGTGGGGAAAGACCCTTTGTTGCCTGAGATCCTGGAGAGCTGCTATCAGCCAGAAGAGGGGAGTGGACATGTTCATGGAGGAGAGGGCTATCCATGGCCACTAGTCAAAATGGATACTGGTCATGATGCACAACGATTCTCTCCAGGATCAGAGGAGCATGCCCATTATATTAGGTGTTGTGGGGCACAGGCAGGATGGTGCTGCTGCAGTCGTCTTGCTTGTGGGCTTCCTAGAGGCATCTGGTGGGCCACTTTGTGAAAAGACTGCTGGACTTGATGGACCTTGGTCTGATCTATCATGGACTTTCTTATGTTCTTATACTTTGGACCGGTGAGGAGGAGGAGGAGGAAGAGGAAGAGGAGAAGAAGAGTTGGTTTTTATATGCCGACTTTCTCTACCACTTAAGGGAGACTCAAACCAGCTTACTATCACCTTCCCTTCCCCTCCCCACAACAGATACCCTGTGAGGCAGGTAAGGCTAAGAGAGCTGTGACTAGCCCAAGGTCACCCAGCTGGCTTCGTGCGCAGGAGCGGGGAAACAAATCCAGTTCACCAGATTAGCCTCCACCGCTCATGTGGAGGAGTGGGGAATCAAACCCGGTCCTCCAGATCAGACTTCACCGCTCCAAACCACCACCCTTAACCACCACACCAGGCTGTAAGCACAGGCCGGCGTTGGCCCATCTCGAATCTCTCCACCTTTGTGCTGTTCGCACAGTCCTGCGCTCGAAAGGAGCTTGAACAGAAGTTACCCCTGCAAAAAAAAAAAAACCCACACACTCACAAACACGGATCCAAAAACATTTAACTGCTGGAACGCTCCGTGGGTTGTGGGTGGAAGAGGCTCGTAAACCGTGGCTCGCGACAACGGCAGTCGATACCCACAGAAACGGCTAATAATAACCCGCTTCTCGGTTGCGCCTCCGCAACACGGAGAGCTGTAAATGCGAACATTGTAGGTTCGGGGCTTTGAGTGACGGCTGCGCTTGTTTTACTCGATGCATTTAGATTTGCATGAAGCCGGCAGAGCGGCAAGCGGTTGGGAAGACAGACGGTTGGCATGGCCCTATACGTGCTTAATGTAAACAAGGATATACCATATATATAAAGAGTTCGTCAGTTGTTCAGATCGTAACGCTTGGGCTGAATCCAGACATCGCTGGATATTGCAAAAGGAATTGTTCACCACTACATTTTCCTTTGAGGACAAGACCGTCCAGTTGTGAAAACCTGCAACAGTGAACCAGTAGGGCAATATCCAGTGATGTGTGGATGCACCCTCCTATTGGAACATCCCAGGGCTGGCCCCCGGCGGATCAGTAAATCTGCCAAACAGGCCCTGCTACAAATTAGGGGTCTGCACACCAGGGGAACCTCTAGGATTGCAGAAAAATTTAAACTTGTTAAAAAAAAATTATGGAGGGTACCCCCCCCCCCAAATGGTAGCTTTGATGCCTACAGAGCCACAATCACTGCAGAAAACATATATATACACACATACACTTGGAATTCGTGGAACATACGTTTGCTTATTTGGATTTAGAAGAAGCAGCAGCATTGGATTTTATACCACGATTTCCTCTACCTTTAAGGAGTCTCAAAGCGGCTTACAACCGCCTTCCCTTCCCCTCCCCACAACAGGCACCCTGGGAGGTAGGTGGGGCTGAGAGAGTTCCGAGAGAGCTGTGACTGGCCCGAGGTCTCCCAGCAGGTTTCATGTGCAGGAGTGGGGAAACCAACCTGCTTCACCGGATTAGAATCCGCTGCCCTTAACCACTACACCATGCTGGCTCTCGTGGTGTATTTTATTTTTATCCCGCTTTTCTCAATATAGCACAATATTCAAAGAAAACAAAAAGGGCACGAAATATCCTAGTCCGGTGGCCCTTTTGGCTTATTCTCCCCCATACCACACCCAGCCCCCCCCCACACACCCAGGCTTTAAACAGCAGTAGGAGAGCAAGTGACACCCAGGCTGGTCTTCCAAGCCATCTTCCCACAGCCCCCCCACCCCGCTATTTGTTCCCGCTGCAACCCAAAATGTCAATCAATATGGCAGCAGCCACCACAACAAGGACAAGAAGGATGTGTAGGAGAGGGAGGGGTCATGGCTCAGTGGTAGAGCGTCTGCTCGGCATGCCGAAGGTCCCAACTTCAATCCCCGGTATCTCCAGTTAAAGGGACCAGGCAAGTAGGTCATGGGAAAGACCTCTGCCTGAGACCCTGGAGAGCCATTTTCTCCAGGGGAGCGGATCTCTGTTGCCTGGCGATCAGCTGTAATCCCAGGAGATCTCCGGGCCTCACCTGGAGGTTGGCAGCCCTGTGCCCCCTGCTTCAATTTAATATGAGAAGCAAGCCACCAAGCTGGACACCTTCTTTCCAAATTGGGAGGGAGGGAGGGAGAGAGAGCTGGCAATCCACATGAACTGCGCTGGCATTCATTCAGCATTTCCCCAAAGCCCAAACCCACAATTTGCAGAAATTAGATGAGCTCTGGGCCAAACCAGCAATCAAACTGCACCTCGTGGTTTATGTCCCAAGTACGTTTTTATGCCCGTACTTTGTGGGGGTCAAATTTGCATATCATTTGCATCGGTGTGGGGATGCCAGACCACAAGCCCCTGGCCTCCGCATCTTTTATTGTTCTTATAATTAGATATAAATAGACAGAGCGGGGGGAAAAATATCAGATTTGTCTGATCATTTCTTGAGCATCAAGAAATCCAATTTTTGTTGTTGTTCCTTAGCCCTGGCGCCTGCATATTTCAAGGCCGGCTCTGGAGGGCTGGGGGTGCCGGAGGGTCGAACACTTCGATGCAGAGAATATTTGCACACTAAACGCTCATCGTCTGAAGACGAGCGTATGGCGTGGTACATACATGAAGCTGACTTGGAGTGAATCAGATCACTGGGCCATCAATGTCAGCACTGTACTCAGACCGGCAGCAGCTCTCCAGGGTCTCAGCCAGAGGTCTTTCATATCATCTACTGCCTGGTCCTTTTTTTTTTTAACTGGAGATGCCAAGAATTCAACCTGGGACCCTCTCCATGTCAAGCAGATGTTCTGCCACTGAGCCACAGCCCCTCCCCATAAATAATGTCTCCTTAAATCTATTAAAGCGACAGCTCCCTGCCCTACTCTAAGCGACAGCCCTTCAAATACATCAAGGGAGCAATCATGTCCCCCCCGCCAACCTCTTCTCCAGACTGAAACATTCCCAACTCCCTCAGCCTTTCCTGGTAGGGCTTGGTCTCCAAGCCCCTGATCATCCTCATTGCTCTCCTCTGCACCCGCTCAATTTTGTCCACATCCTTGTTGAAGTGAGGCCTCCAGAACTGCACACAGGACTCCAGGTGCGGCCTGACCAATGCAGTGAACAGAGGAACTATGACCTCTTGCGATTTGGGTGTTATGCCTCTGTTGATTCACCCCAAGACTGCATTAGCCTTTTTTGCCGCTGCATCACACTGGTTGCTCGTATTTAGCTTAGAGTCCACCCGTACCACAAGATCTCGTTCGCACACACTGCAACCCAGAAGTGCATCTCCCATCCAGTATGCGTGCTTCTCAGAGGTCTGGCTAGTGACTCAGCTGTAAACATTTAGGTGCCAAGTGAACAACTCTTCATTTGCTTAGGCGCCCTGTGCAAACAACTTGTTTTATCAAGTCGTATCTTCCTCTGCATACTCAGAGACGCCTATTAACTGGCCTTGCGCTGAATTGTTTTATTGTATTTTTATCTGGCTGGCTGGAATGCTGTGCTCTTGTTTGGAATGTTCTCTCTACGGCGCTTTTACCCTGCTATTTTGACTGTACTGCTTATGATTTTATTGGTTTTAAGCCATTGTATGAGGTCTTAAAAAAAAATCTGTGTTTTGCAGTTTGCAAGCCAGGGGCCTAGCATCCTTGGATCATAAGCCCTCTAAATAAAAACAAGCAAAGGAAAGAATAATAACACTGCAGCATTTGAGAATAAGCAAATCATATCCAGACCGATGTGTTATTCTTATGATGCCAAGTAAAGATGTTGGGGGGGGGAGAAAGGGGGGTTAAAATTTAAACCTGCATAAGGACAGCAAAAACTAAACATCTTGGGGTTGGCTCTGATTATAACCATGCTCCTTGCTAGCTAGATTTCTATGTGTGGGGATGTTTTAATGTGAAATACATTCAGCCGTGCAAGCCCTACAACAGGTTTCACCCAGGAGCAATTTCACCGACTCATGTTTGTGTTCACCAGGCTCGATCATTTATTTTATGTTGATATTTATGCTCCTTGCTAGCTAGTTTTCTATGCACAGGGATGTTTTATTGTGAAATATATGAGGGGGGGTGATTCAGCCATGCAAGCCCTACAACAGGTTCCACTCAGGAGCAATTTCACTGTCTCATATTTGTGTTCATCCAGCCCAATCATTTATTTTATGTTGACATTTATGCATCGCTTTCTCTCCAACGGGAGCCCAATGTGGCTCACGCAGCATTCTCCCCTCCTCTATTTGATCCTCACAACACTCCTATGAGGTAGGTCAGGCTGAGAGAGAGTGACTGGCCCAAGTTCACCCAGTGAACTTCCATGGCAGAGTGGGGATTCGAACCCAGGTCTCACAGCTCCTATCCGGCTGAATTTTCATGTACGCATTTGTTTATTTATATCCCGCTTTTCTCCCCAGTTGGGACTCAAAGCAGCTTAGAACACAGTTCCCCCTCCTTCAATTTCTCACAACGATTCTGTGAGGCGGGACAGGCCGAGAGATCGTGACGGGCCCAAGGTCACCTAGCGAGATTTCTGTGGTGGAAGTGGGGATTCGAACCCGGGGTCCTAGTCTGCCACTCTATGCACGACACCACACTGACTCTGACACTTTCCCGACTCAGCCACGCTGGCCTCCCAACTACTAGAAGAAAGAAAAGTAAAGTTTTTCCAGCCTTACCCATGAAAATGCCTTATACCGAGTCAGACCACTGGACCATCTAGCTCGGTGTCCTCTGACTGGTGGCAGCTCTCCAGGACTTCAAGCATCGGAGACCGGTCTCTGCCCACACCTGCTACCGCCGGGGGCTGAACCACACACCAAATATCAATACCACCCCTGAGCTTTAGCCCCGGTAAAGATCACCTGTCGATTCCGTAAGGCAAGCAGATCCCAAGTCTCAGAGCTCCAAAACTTCGCCGCTCCCCTTTCTGCCCGCGTGTGTTTTCACGCCGGGATGCAGTCCACGGGCCCAGTTGGTTCGTGGCTGCCGGCCCGTGGCTCAACGCAAAGCTTTAGATTGACATTCCCCGCAAGGGGAGCGGTTCCTCCGCCAGGGCTGCTTTGGGGAGGGTCCCACTCTGAAGTCTGTTGCTCATCTAGGCTGGCGTTTCACGGTTGAAATATCAGAGCGGCCTTTTGGATAAACACGGCCCCGCTTTGATTTAAAAATGCAATCAAATACTAATTACGAAAAAAAAGAGAAGAGGGGGGGATATCGAATAAAGAATTTGCTCTCGGGCCTGTACCCTGTCGCTGCCAAGGTTCGTTTCAAAGCAACTGCCTGGGTCGGGAGGAATTTCTCTCTCTCTCTCCCTGTCTTGAAAGAATCCTTTAACTGCAAAGCACACTAAATGATTTTCGATAGAAAGGCCAGTAGACAATGTGGCGCAGTGCTTATAATCATAAAATCATAGAGCTGGAAGAGACCACCAGGGTCATCTAGTCCAACCCCCTGCACAATGCAGGAAATTCACAACTACCTGTGTTGTTGTGAAATTCACACACCCCCAGTGGCCCCTACTCCATGCAAAGAAGATGGCCAAGATGCCCTCCCTCTCATCATCGGCCTAAGGTCATAGAAGCAGCATTGCTGACAGATGGCCATCTAGCCTCTGCTTAAAAACCTCCAGGGAAGGAGAGCTCACCACCTCCCGAGGAAGCCTGTTCCACTGAGGAACTGCTCTCACTGTCAGGAAGTTCTTCTTAATGTCTAGATGGAAAATCTTTTGATTTAATTTCAACCCGTTGGTTCTGGTCCGACCTTCTGGGGCAACAGAAAACAACTCGGCACCCTCCTCTCTATGACAGCCCTTCAAGTACTTGAAGATGGTTATCATTTAACCCCTTGAAGATGGTTATCATATCACCCCTATATGGCCTGTGGGTTGGATCCAGCTCCTTGAGAGCTCTTATCCGGCCTGTCAGCCAGCTGAGGCAGCCTCTACCCCCTGAGAGTTTGGAGAGAACTGTGACCGGCCCAAGGTCACCCAGCAGGCTTCATGTGGAGGAGTGGGGAATCAAACTTGGTTCTCCAGATTAGAGCCCGCCGCTCATGTGGAGGAGGGGGGAATCGAACCCAGTTCTCCAGATTCGAGTCTACCGCTCTTAACCACTACACCACGCTGGAACCACAACCACCTTGTGCTCCTCCCAAAGCCCCTCACTTCTTTGTAAGTTCCCAGCAGGAAAAACAGAAGGCGCACTTGAAGACCACCCATCGACAACCGAGTGCCGGCTCTAGGCTAAGGAGTAATGGTCGGGCACCCTCATGTTTGCTAGCAAAGCATTCTACTGAGTTCAGAGCAGAGGAAGCAACGTCTGTCTTCCCCGGGGAGCTCTCCCAGGTGCTGAAGAGCCTGACCTGACTCACAGCCTCGCTCCTGGAACAAGCACCTGTGACTTCCTTCTCGCAACTAGAAAACTATGGCTCAAGCACAGACCCCCTAGAGGGCTTACTGAGTGCCCCCTTTCACAAGAATGGCCCTCAGGCCTGGCAGGGGCATCACACACAAACCAAAAGAGCAGCTAGATTCGAGTCCAGTAGCACCTTAGAGAGAAACAAGATTTGAAGGTTTGGTGCTTTGACTCTCGAAAACTCATACCCCGAAAATCTCATTGGTCTCAAAGGTGCTACCGGACTTGAATCTATCTGTTCTACTGCAGACCAACACGGCAACCCCTCTACCACTCATTCCTTACACATCACCCCAATCCTGTCCAATTTTCCCAGTAGATCCAACAAGATTTCCAACAGTTCTGGTTGCCACACCAAAAAAAAAAGAATACTGCAGAGCTTGAGAAGGTGCAGAAAAGAGCAACCAAAATGATCAGGGAACTAGAGCAACTGCCCTATGAGGAGCAGTTAAAACGCTTAGGGCTGTTTAGCTTGGAACGAAGGCAGTTAAGGAGGGAGATGATAGAGGTCTGTAAAATTACGCATGGTATGGAAAAGAGTGGACAGGGAGAAGCTTTTCTTTCTCATAATACCAGAATGCGAGGTCATCTGCTGAAACTGGAGGGTGAGAGATTCAAAATAGATAACAGTAAGTATTTCTTCACACAACACATATTTAAATTGTGGAACTCCCTGCCCCAGGATGTGGTGATGGCTGCCAACTTAGAAGGCTTGAAGAGGGGAGTGGACAGGTTCATGGAGGAGAGGGATATTCATGGCTACTAGTCAAAATGAATTCTGGACATGATGCACACCTATTCTCTCCAGGATCAGAGGAGCAGGCCTATTATATTAGGTGCTGTGGAACACAGGCAGGATGGTGCTGCTGCAGCCATCTTGCTTGTGGGCTTCCTAGAGGCACCTGGTTGAGCCACTGTGTGAACAGACTGCTGGACTTGATGTCTGATACAGCACAGTTTTCTTACGTTCTTATTACCGGTATGTCCCTTCTTTCAGATCTCCAAGGATGCCACCTTTACATTGGCCACAGTATGTACTTCAGCTTATTTAATAGGGAAACACCTGGTTAAACCATTTTACTAACTATGCACGTAACATGAAATTTAGGCTATAACAAGGTTATGATTTTACAAGGTTATGATTTGACTGTATGTGCATATTTCCTTTATCTGCTGCTGACTGTTGTTTATGCCATTGTTGATCTATGAGCATAATAAAAGTAAGTAAGCAAGCAAAAAAAAGTAATGAAGTAAATTGGGCGGGGGTGTCTTGTGCGTTCAAAAGTTTAAGAAACACTGCCAGGTTGTTTCATGAGGTCTAGACAACTCCCAGGTGCCCAAAAAACATGTTGCAGCCACAGGAAACTGGGACGAAGCCGGATCCATCCAGGTCAGATACTTCACAAGGTTGGAACAGGTGCTCGGGCGCAAATGGGCCTGGTGGAGGAAATATGGATTACTCAAACAACTGAGCCATGCCTCAAGATGCCTTAATGCTTGCCCCAATGCCTTTAGCTGTGGATCCCCTAATATGATCACAGTCTGATTCAGAGCATAAACAAGCTGCGAAGGAGCTCAGGGGCAGAGCATATCTTTGGCATGTAAAAAGGGGGCTCTATGTTCGGTCTCCTTCACCTCTGGTTTTTAAAAAAGCATCTTGGATAGGAGGGGCCAGAAAGGCCTTCATGTCAGGAGACACTGTGGCTCAGTGGTAGAGCATCTGCTTGGCATGCAGAAGGTCCCAGGTTCAATCCCCAGCATCTCCAGTTAAAGGGACTAGGCAGTAGGTGATGTGAAAGACCTCAGCCTGAGACCCTGGAGAGCCGCTGCCGGTCTGAGTAGACAACACTGACTTTGATGGACAAAGAGTCTGATTCAGTGTAAGGCAGATTCATGTGTTCACCATAGTTAGAGCCGTGCTCTGGGGAGGGACCATGGCTCAGTGGTGGAGCATCTGCGTGATGTGCAGAAGGTCCCAGGTTCAATCCCAGCATCTCTAGTTAAAGAAGCAACTGGTAGGTGATGTGATAGACCTCAGCCTGAGACCTTGGAGACCTGCTGCCAGTCGGAGTAGACAGTACTGACCTCGATGGACCAAGAGTCTAAGTCAGTATAAGAATGTGTCCATATAAAAGGGTTCCCTAGGATCAATCACCTACAGTTTTTTAAAAGCTATCTCCAATAGGAAGGTGAGAAAGACCCTTGAATGAGACCGGGGAGGGCCCCCTACCGGCTCAGAGTCACCTGAACAGGCCTCATCCGATGGAACACAGGTCTTCACGTGCTCTCTGTCTTTGGTGGACACAACAAGGTGGCGTTCAATATCCTGTCCCTTTTTTCTCCAAAATTGTGACGATCCAGAGGAAAACTAGAGTTGGGGGGAAGGGGCAAAATCACAGGGGGTGGGACTCAAAGTTGCAACGGGAAGGACTCCTGAGAAAAGAGAAAACGGCACAACCGCTGCCTGGTGCCAAGCTGTGATCCCACCTGAACCAACCAGAGCACCGTGACCTGGCCCCGAGCCACGCAGAGAGGGTAGCATTGCTCAGCCGCAGGTGCTTCCAGCTGTCAAGAAGAATGGCCCGTAACCAAAGCAAAGGGGTGATAAATGCGGCAGGCTGCAGCACAGCAGCCGACGCTCCAGAGGCTCACAGATTAGCATCGGCGGGCTCGCACCTGTTCACGCTTCATCAGCTGTACGAGAGAACCCGGGGCGGAGGGAAGCACAGGGGACCAGAGCCTCTTCTGCTACCAAAACGGGCCGTCCTTCAGCTGCAAGGCAGTGGATTGGGGGAGGGGGATGGAAAGAAGAAGAAGAAGAAGAAGAAGGAGGAGGAGGAGGAGGAGGAGGAGGAGGAGGAGTTGGTTTTTATATGCCGACTTTCTCTACCACTTAAGGCAGAATCAAACCTGCTTACAATCACCTTCCCTTCCCCTCCCCACAACAGACACCCTGTGAGGTAGGTGGGGCCGAGAGAGCGGTGACTAGCCCCAGATCACCCAGCTGGCTTCATGTGGAGGAGTGGGGAAACCAGCCCGGTTCACTAGATTAGCCTCCGCCGCTCATGTGGAGGAGTGGGGAATCGAACCTGGTTCTCCAGATTGGAGTCCACCACTCCAAACCACTGCTCTTTCTTTGTCCCCCCCCCATTCTTAGACCATAAAACTGAAATAAGACTCATCTCTAAAAACACCAGAGTGTTAGATTTATTCTCTCCCACGCCTCTTTCCCAGCATATTTTTTGAATTTACCCCTCTTCTCCCCTGCACTTGGGCTGCCTCTGCCTTCTGCAACAGGCTTTTTGTGGCCGGGCCCACCAGCCAGTGTCAGAACTCCAAAGGGGCCCACAGGCTTAAAAAGATTGGAGACCCCTCTGTTACACTCTCCCGCAAACCTGTTATTCACTCCAAAGTCTAGGCTTCAGAGAACCAGCAACCCTATCCCCCATGCTCTTCAATCTTTATTTAAAGACCTTAAGAGAGCCAGCGAGATGTAGTGGTTAAGAGCGGTGGTTTGGAGCGGTGGGCTCTGATCTGGAGAACCAGGTCTGATTCCCCCACTCCTCCACATGAGCGCCGGAGGCTAATCTGGTGAGCTGAATTTGTTTCCCCACTCCTCCACATGAAGCCAGCTGGGTGACCTTGGGCTAGTCACAGCTCTCTCAGCCTCACCTACCTCACAGGGTGTCTGTTGTGGGGAGGGGAAGGGAAGGTGACTGTAAGCTGGTTTGATTCTTCCTTAAGTGGTAGAGAAAGTCGGCATATAAAAACCAACTCTTCTTCTCCCACCAATCCTCTGTTATTTTACACTGCTCTGGTCAACGGACGGCTCTCTTCTTTATTGCAATGCAGGAGTCTATCTAATAGCAACAACACGGGTGAAAGTCCCTTGACCCCCCCCCCCAAAAAAGACTCATTTATGAGCAAAGCATCTTTTGCTTGGCAATTCTCTCCAAACAGCTTCTGTCCTCCCGCGCCTGCTCAACTAGAGTCCCACGGAGCAGCTCCTCCTGCTGGACACACTCTGCAACAGCGGGAATCAACAAGAATTGAGGGGAGGGGGGAAACCAAGAAGAAAGGAAACAAATCGGCCATCATACACGTGGCATAGGGTTGCCAGTTCTGGGTTTGGAAATTCCTGGCATTCTGGGGGTGGAGCCCGTGGAAGGCAGATTTGGAGAGAATCTATAGTGCCATGCCGTTCACTCTCCAAAGTAGTTTTTTCTCCAGGGCAACTGATCTCTGTTGTCTGGAGATCCGTTGCAATTGCGGGGGATCTCCGGGCCCCACCTGGAGGCTGGCAGCTGAGGCTGTCCAAAAGTCAAGACTGCCTTGGAATCAGGAGCATTGGCTGGGGGGGACAAAGCAAGCTCGGTGTGATCAGGCACAGATTCGAGGACAGGGGTGTCAAACGTAAGGCCTGAGGGCTGGATCCAGCCCCTTGAGAGCTCTTATCCAGCCCACGACCCAGCCACCACCACCCCCAGTCCCGATCTGGGCTGGCAAGGCCTGGCCCAGCCTGGCCAAACCAAGTGGCCCTTATGTCATATCCAGTCCCTTGTATGAATTGAGTTCAACACCTGTCTCGTTGGTCTAGGGGTATGATTCTTGGTTTGGGTCCGAGAGGTCTCAGGTTCAAATCCTGCATGAGCCCTTTCGTTTGGGGAGGGTCTGGGGCTCAGTGGTGGAGCCTCTGCTTGGCATGCAGAAGGTCCCAGGTTCAATCCCCGGCATCTCAAGTTAAAGGGACTAGGCAGGTAGGGGATGTGGAAGACCCCTGCCTGAGACTCTGGAGAGCCGCTGCTGGTCAGAGTAGACGATACTGACTTTGATGGACCCAGGGTCTGATTCAGTATAAGGAAGCTTCATGTGTTCACCCCTGGTCTAGGAGGCCCCCTAGTTTGGCAACCAGCGGGATCGTCGCAGCTCTCCCAGATTAGCCTTCTAAATTACTGACTAGCATTTGACAACACTTCATCAGTCAAACGACAACCCTCTCCCAGGGCTTGACCACATGCAAAAACAGAGTCGGGGAAACAGGAAACAACAGCACCAAAATCAAGCCAAAATTGTGCACCCCAAAATTCAATGAACCGTACAAGCGTGAAGAAGAGGAAGAAGCAGCGTTAGTTTTTATATGCCGACTTTCTCTACCACTTAAGGGAGAATCAAACCGGCTCACAATCACCTTCCCTTCCTCTCCCCACAACAGACACCCTGTGAGGTAGGTGGGGCTGACAGAGCTGTGACTAGCCCAAGATCACCCAGCTGGCTTCGTGTGTAAAAGCAGGGAACCAAATCCAGTTCACCAGATTAGCCTCCACTGCTCATGTGGAGGAGGGGGGAATCA
Organism: Euleptes europaea; assembly: GCF_029931775.1. Taxonomy (NCBI): domain Eukaryota; kingdom Metazoa; phylum Chordata; class Lepidosauria; order Squamata; family Sphaerodactylidae; genus Euleptes; species Euleptes europaea. The sequence goes on from NC_079323.1 coordinate 3,810,877, forward strand.
AACCTGGTTCTCAAATACCAGAGTGTCCTGCATCGTCAGCAACATGCTGACGCCACTTCTGGTGCATGCCGGAAGTGATGTTGGCCTAGGCCTCTCCTGGCTGCTGGTAAGTCCCTCCCGGCCACAGTCCATTGTCCCCCCCCCCCGCTACCAAAAGAAGCCCCTCCTTCCATAAAGCATGCAAAACAGCACCATAAAATAATAAGAGTCGGAAAAAAGGTAAAGGTGCAAGCACCGGATCATTCCTGACCCATGGGGTGACTTCACAGCCTGACGTTTACTTGGCAGACTATGTTTACGGGGTGGTTTGCCGTTGCCTTCCCCAGTCGTCTTCCCTTTACCCCCAGCAAGCTGGGTCCTCATTTTACCGACCTCGGAAAGATGGAAGGTGAGTCAACCTTGAGCGGGCTACCTGAAACCGACTTCCGTCGGGATCGAACTCAGGTCGTAAGCAGAGCTTTCGACTGCGGCACCGCAGCTTACCACTCTGCGCCACGGGGCTCATGATAGAGTCGGAAGGAATAGCCAAAAAATGTGACCTTTTCAAGTTGCACAGGCCGGCCCCTCCCTGAACAAACCCTTCCTCTGGACTACCGTCTCATTTTGCAAGATCGCTGCTGGACACGACCAAAGCAACCAGGACTCTCGCTCTCCCCCCCCCACCCCGCCTTCCACCCCCAAATCTGTGCACTGTTGCGGAAGAAACTGCTGACCAGACGCTTCGGGAAGCATCCGTGCCTGGAGGCCACAAAGTGCGAAAGAGAGAGCGAGAGAGAGCGAGAGACCCTTTGTTGAGTCAACACGTTCCCGGGGTGCCATCCTCCCCTCTCCCCGCCTCCCTCTATGGGTCAGATTCCTTTATCTGATTGTTACTCCACTATTCATTCATAGAGCGGTCCTGGGCCTGCCATGAGTTCGTCATGCCTCGATGTCTTTCCATCTGTTTATTTATAAAAAGCCAGCGCGGTGTAGTGGTTAAGAGCAGTGGTTTGGAGCGGTGGAGTCGGATCTGGAGAACCGGGATCGATTCCCCACTCCTCCACACGAGCGGCGGACGGCAATCTGGAGAACTGGGTTGGTTTCCCCGCTCCTCCGCACGAAGCCAGCTGGGTGACCTTGGGCTAGCCACAGCTCTGTTAGAGCTCTCTCAGCCCCACCTACCTCACAGGGTGTCTGTTGTGGGGAGGGGAAGGGAAGGTGATTGTAAGCCGGTTTAGTTCTCCCTTAAGATGTTTCTACATTCTGCCATAGCATCTCGCCGGAAGTCCTATGGTGATGGGCACTTGGGTGGGTGGTAGGTTATGGCGCATTATAGCTTTTTGAAAAGCTATAATGATGAATGTATTAGTTCAGGATATGTTAGTGCGCAATAAGCATTTTTTTGTATTGTTTACGTTGATGTTTTCTTTTTATTATTATTTGTATTCACTTATATGTATACTTTTTCTTTTTTTCTTTTATTACTATTATTAAAAATCAATAAAAATTTTTTTAAAAAATCTCCCTTAAGAGGTAAAGAAAGTCAGCACATGAAAACCAACTCTTCTTCTTCTCCTCTCCACCGTTTTATCCTCAAAACAACTTTGTGAGGTAGGTTAGGTTGCGTGGGTGACTGGCCCAAAGTCACCCAGCAAGTTTCCATGGCAAAGTGGGGATTTGAACCCGGGTCTCCCAGATCCTAGCTCAACATTCTAACCACTACATCACGCTGGCTCTCTATTAGTGTGCCTGCGCCCGGGAAATTCTCCTCTTCCCCACTTTTAAATGAACTTCTAACGCACAGTTTTGGAAAGTTGTATTTCAGCCTGTTTCCGAAACAATAAGCGTAACAATGCTCCAAGGATAAGCGTCTCCTGACTAGGCACATACCAGTAATTCAACTTTCTGCTGACTCCATTCATTCTAACCAGCTCTGTGACCTCACCTGACCTTTATAACAGAATAGCTGGCCAACATATTCTTGCATGCCCTGACCTGGATGGCCCAGGCGGGACCAATTTCATCAGATCTCAGAAGTGAAGCAGAGTCAGCCCTGGTTAGTACTTGGATGGGAGACCACCAAGGAAATTCAGGGTTGCTGTGGAGAGGCAGGCAGTGGCAAACTTTGGGCCAGTCACGGTTCTCTCGGAACTCTCTCAGCCCCACCTACCTCACAAGGTGCCTGTTGTGTGTGCGTGTGTGTGTGTGGGGTGATTGTAAACTGCTTTGAGAACCCTTAAACATAGGCCATTTTTGCATGGTCAATTTTGATGCTTGCTCAAAGCTCTTTTTAAAAATACGACTTTAAAAATGCTTATTCATGGTCCCGACACAAAAGGAGAAATTCCACCCCCACTTGCCTGCTCCTTTGTTCCTGTTTGCATAGCCATTAGCATGTGCATAGGTAACGCGCCTCTGTTGTTTTGCATGGTTCCTTGAGGGGGATTCTTCGCGGCAAACACCAAAGGTTACGTTAAATGGGCTCTTCCAACTCTATGTTTCTAAGTGTAACCATGCCTTGTGGAGGTAAATTTTAAATTGCTGGGCAGTTGCTCCAGGACCTCCAAGGTGGCATTCTCAGATCTTCCAACTCTATGATTCTATTATTATAACGTAAGAACCTAAGGAAGGCCCTGCTGGATCAGACCAAGGCCCATCAAGTCCAGCAGTCTGTTCACACCATGGCCAACCATGTGCCTCTAGGAAGCCCACAAACAAGACGACCACAGCAACATTATCCTGCCTGTGTTCCACAGCACCCAATATAATAGGCATGCTTATCTGCTTCTGGAGAGAACAGGTATGCATCATGACTAGTATCCATTAGTAGCCATGGAGAGCCCTCTCCTCCATGCACATGTCCACTCCCCTCTTAAAGCCTTCCAAGTTGGCCACCATCACCACATCCTGGGGCAGGGAGTTCCACAATTTAACTTTGTGTTGTGTGAAGAAGATTCTAGGACATATCCCCAGGCCTTTCTCCCACGGATTCCTTATAACTGGGAAGATGGCTGCCCATAGCTAGGATTACAGCACAGGAGCAGAGGGGGGGAGAATGAAAAGGGGATTCTAAGTCTGCTTTTTTTAAAAACTGAGGACACCCATTCTCCAGCTATTTGGAGGACGGAACCTCTCCTGTGCATCTTTGACCTCTGACTTTGGCGCATCCCGTTCATGCTGGACTAATCAGCCCGGAAACCCAACAGAGGACAGATTATCCGACAGCAGCCGCTCGGCTTAACCTCCGAACAGGACGCGCTTCTAATTAGCTCCTTTACTGGCTTGGCTTCGTCCAGAAGGGACAGGCTGCCAGGAAGTTGCAGTGCCTCGGCTGGAGCAGGATTAAACCTCTGGCTCTCCTCCGCCACACCAGCATGCTCGGCTCCCTCTGTCCATACAGCGCAAGGTCAGATTTGCCTGGCCCTCGACTCCTCTCCCCTTACCGGGGTCAATCCCTTCCAGGAGGAGCGCCTGCACTTTTTGCAGCTTCGCTGGTTGAACTGCAGCCTGCTGCGCAGCCACAGTCTTCGTTCTCTGGGCCTGCCGCATACCGGGAAAGAGGTCCACCCATGAGGTTACCCTCATGGAAGGAAAAAGATACTGTTTTGTTTCTAAGATGTCATAAGGTGGTTGGCCACATCCTTGGGTTTATTTAAAATGTTTATATGCCCGCCCCTCTGCCAAGCAGTGGAAATAGAATTGCCACCACATCACCTTGCCCTGACCGAAAATATCTACTCTGTCAACTCAGGTTCCTCAGTGGAACAGGCTTCCTCGGGAGGTGGTGAGTTCTCCTTCCCTGGAGGTTTTGAAGAAGAGGCTAGATGGCCATCTGTCAGCAATGCTGATTCTATGACCTTGGGCAGATGATGAGAGGGAGGGCATCTTGGCCATCTTCTGGGCATGGAGTAGGGGTCAGTGGGAGTGTAGGGGGGGAGGTAGTTGTGAATTTCCTGCATTGTGCAGGGGGTTAGACTAGATGACCCTGGTGGTCCCAGAGCAGTGTTGCTTCTAGCCCAGTATCACCTACATGGGCTGGCAGCTGCTCTTGAGTATCCTGGGCACAAAAGTGTTTTCTCCAGCACTTGGTATCTGAGGCCTAGTTGAAATCTGCCAGAGGATCTTTTGAACCTTGAGGGGGTAGAACGGAATTCACAGCTTCGGGTTGCAGGTGACGGAGTCCAGCTTGAAACGGACTAAATTCAAGCAAGTAGAAATTTAGCACAGTACACAAGAAACTACCTTCTACTCAGTTGGACCCCCGGTCTACCAAGGGCTGTCTTGCCTACTCTGACTGGCAGCGGCTCCCCAAGATCTTAGAAGAGGATGTTTCACTCCAAAGCCCATTCAATGAACTGGGGACCTGCGGCATGGAAAGCTGGGACTCTAACACAGAGCCTCGCCAAGCACTGTTTGGCCACTGTTGTGGTTTGCCTTCAAAAAAATTATGCACCTCTCTAGATGCTGGCATTTGCACCAGGTAGCAAATTATGCACAATCAAAGATGTGCCAAATACACACACCCCGGCTCTCTGCCAGAAAGCTCGGTTGAAAACTGGTGTGTGTGGTCGCCCCAGTTGGGACCAGAGTCGACTTTCCCACATTGAGGTGAAACCTAAAAGGTCAGAAAGACACGTCTCGGCATGCACCCAATTCATGTGCCTTTTGGACAGGGGTGGTGTCGAGGCAATTAAGGGAACTGAAATCTCCTGTGGCAGTTTTCAGAGATGTTGCGCATTGAACTCAAAGCGCACAGAAGCCAGAGCGTTGGCACAAATGTACTCCCTGCCCTGGGGAGCTTCCAATTAAAACTGAGAAAGGGCGGAGAGGCGAGTGAAGCAGCCAGGTTTGCACAGCTGTAGCGGCTCACATCTGTGTGCATGCGGCCACTCCTCTAGATCAGGGGACCCCAACCTTTTTGAGCCTGCGGGTACCTTTGGAAGTCTAACAAAGCAAGGAGGGTGCAGCCACGACCTGCGATCGGCATGTCAGAAAGGGCCACGAGAGCCGATCGCTGGCTCATCCCTTCCTGCCCTCCCTCTCACGATCTGCCTAAGTTCACAGAACCAGCCTTGCTGACAGATGGCCATCTGGCCTCTGCTTAAAGACCTCCAAAGGAGGAGAGCTCACCAACTCCCGAGGAAGCCCGTTCCCCCGAGGAATCGCTCTGGCGGTCAGGAAGTTCTTCCTGACGTTTAGCTGGAAACTCTCCTTTGCATTTGCAAACACCTGCCCCCTCCACAAAAGTTATGCATGGATTAAAAAATTATTTGACTTTGCTTTGCTGTCCAAACTTACACATTTGATGAAAATGAATTCAATAGACGGCTTCAAGGTAAAATGGCAGCCTCTATATGATCACTATTCACGTGCTTCAAATTCGTTTGTTCCTTAGCGTGTAAATATTAAAATTGTGAAATCGGTAATTAGTATTAGAAACCTGTAGTGTCTTAGCTTAACTGAAGAAGAAATGCATATGTATTAAATTGAAGCTGGCATCATATGACCATTACTCACGTGCTTCAAACTTTTCTGTTTTTTTTAACTCTGTAAATATGAAGATCGTTAAATCAGTAATCAGTATAAGAAACCTGTAGTCTTAGCTCAATTGATGAAGAAATGTGTATGTGTTATATCGAAGCTCCGACATAGATATGGATATACTCTTTTTGACTTTCCCTTTCTTCCCTTTTTCTTTTTTCTGTACCCCATTATATAAAAACAAGATTTAAAAAAAAGTTACGGTATGCATGCTCTAGAACTCAGTTTTATTTTTATTTTTGGCTCAGTGTGCCACGGCGCGCATTTTTTCAAAAGAAAATCAAAAGCACATCCCCCGTTATTCCAGCGGTGGCCAAAAAGGCCTTGGAGTGCCACAGCTGGGCCGCAGCTGGCTACGCTGGCACAGCCAGGCTGGTGCAACCTTGTTTTGTTTCCAGCCCTTTCTCAGAGCTCTTTGCTCGGTTCGCTCCCAGCGGCAGCAACTTTGGTATCAGGTTACCGAAAAAACGCTCCCCCCCCCCTCGGCGGCCCCCTTTTTCAACTTTCGCAACCGTTCATTTCCAGCCAGCCAGCTGCCAGGTCCCTGCCGATGGATTCCCGCCCTGTCATCTCGGTGTTTCACTCTTTAATCGAGGTGCGTGACGGCGCAATCCGGCACAGAGCTGCACACTTCTAAACCCACTGACTTGCACGGATGTAGAAGGGCGTACCTCTCTTTAAGTCTGTCCTGTGAAGGCTCCCAACTATACAGATTCCATGAACTTAAGATAGATCATGAGAGGGAGGCCAGGGAGGGTTGTGCCAGTGTTTGGCTCTCAAGAAGAAGAAGAAGAAGAAGAAGAAGAAGAAGAAGAAGAAGAAGAAGAAGAAGAAGAAGAAGAAGAAGAAGAAGAGGAGGAGGAGGAGGAGGAGGAGGAGGAGGAGGAGGAGGAGGAGGAGGAGGAGAAAGAAGAGGAAGACGAGGAGGAGGAGAAAGAAGAGGAAGAGGAAGAAGAGTTAGTTTTTATATGCCAACTTTCTCTACCCAGGAAGAAACAAACTGGCTTACAATCACCTTCCATTCCCCTCCCTACCACAGGCACCCAGTGAGGTACGTGGGGCTGAGAGAGCTCTAAGAGAGCTGTGACTAGCCCAAGGCCCCCCAGCTGGCTTCATGTGGAGGAGTGGGGAAACCAACCCGGTTCACCAGATTAGCCTCCACCGCTCATGTAGAGGAGTGGGGAACCGATCCCGGTTCTCCAGATCAGAGTCCACCGCTCCAAACCACCGCTCTGAACCACGACATTTAGCCACTGAACCGCCAATCCCACCCTCCAAGGCTCCACCCCCAAATCTCCAGGAATTTCCCAACCGGGAGTTGGCAACCTTTGGTCCCTATCCTCCCTCCCAGACAGTTCCCTGCTATGAGAAGCGAATCTTGCACTGTGAGCTCGCTGCTCTCCCACGGGTAAGGCGAAATCCATGTGGCTCTCTCAGGCACGGCCTCTTGAAAGGGAACGCGAGCATAAATCAGATGTGCTCTGATTCAGCTCCGCTTGGGTTACTAAGAATATACCAGTGTTTATCCTCAGCCCTCCGGCGCTGGATGTTTGCTTTCAACCGGTCGGGTTTTATTCCCAGGCTCCCAAGCTCCGCAGAGGCGTTCCCCGCATTCAGAAGCTGCCAGGGGGGTGGGGAGGAGAGCCCAGGGCAGGGAAAAGAGGAGAGGAAGGAAAAGACAGGGGGCCGTTTCGGCTCAGGATCTGCCCCAAACGACAATAGGGCTCAGTCTTCAGGGGGGCCAGGCATGACTCCGCGCTCCGCCCCAGCTGCCGAGAGCTGCCACTGGTTTTTGGGCCCAGCCCGCCTGTGAAAGAAAAGGGAACCGTCCCTCCCCCAATGTGCTGGCTCAGAAACGCATCCCTCCCTGCCGAAGACCAAAACGTCGGATCGGGTCTCGTAGTGGGAGGGTGCAGATCCGAGAATCCAGCCCCGAGGATTCTTCCACAGTTTTTCAATTGAAACTGTTGCGCACAGCTTATGAATGCGGATGAAGAGAGATGCATCGTCATAAATGCGGCCACAGTGCTTTGAGCGCATGGGTGCTCCTCTGTTCTGAAGCACTGAGGAGGGAAGAGAATGCAGTTTTGCTAGGACTGACAACCTCGAGGTAGTGGCTGGAGATCTCCTGGAATTACCACTGATCTCTAGGCTACATAAATCACTTATTTATGTACTTATTTATAACATTTATTCCACTTCCCCTGGAGAAAATGGCGGCTTTGGAACGTGGACTGAATGGCATTACCTTACCAAGGTCCCTCCCCTCCCTAAGCCCCGCTCTCCCAGGCTCCATCTTCAAATCTCCAGGAATTTCCGAACCCAAAGTTGGCAACTCTATGTTTTGCGCATCTCTAGCATGCCACGCAAAAACTGGTGTGATGGGGCAGCTAGTACCTGTAGCATCCCTACACCGATTTCACTACTGTTTTTAATGGACTATATTTGTGTGTTTATGTTTTGCTACGATGACGGACAGGCATACAAGCAGATGGGCCCAGATGGATGGGCCGCCTAAAGCACAAAGGGATGAATAACTCTGAGAGACGATCTAGCATTTCTTCTTTGCAAACACACATTCTGAGTGTTGCTACTTTGGAAGGGACGCTGCATGGTTTAAACAAGAGGACAGGTCTGTGCGGAGTCACAAAGGCGAGGAGGAGGAGGAGGAGGAGGAGGAATTGGTTTTTATACCCCACTTTTCTCTACCTTTAGAGTCTCAAAGTGGCTTACAATCGCCTTCCCTCCCCTCCCCCCCCCCGCCCACAACAGGCACCTTATGAGGTAGGTGAGGCTGAGAGAGTTCGGAGAGAACTGTGACTAGTCCAAGCTGGCTTCATGTGGAGGAGTGGGGAATTGAACCCGGTTCTCCAGATTAGAGTCCGCCACTACACCACTACACCATGCTGGCATCTTTGCCCTTCGTGCGTTTAAATCAGGCCTCCATACGCAGTCCAGGACTCATTCTTCGATCTCTGCAACCAACCAGCATGGCATAGTGGTTAAGAGCGGTGGTTTGGAGCGGTCGACTCTGATCTGGAGAACCAGGTTCGATTCCCCACTCCTCCACATGAGCGGCGGAGGCTAATCTGATGAACTGGATTTGTTTCCCTGTCCTACATATGAAGCCAGCTGGGTGGCCTTGGGCAAGTCACAGCTCTCTCAGCCCCACCTGCCTCACAGGGTGTCTGTTGTGGGGAAGGGAAGGTGATTGTAAGCCGGTTTGATTCTTCCTTAAGTGGTAGAGAAAATTGGCATATAAAAACCAACTCTTCTGCTTCTACCAATGGGACAATATTAGAGCAGTGAATCCGAATCCAGCATCCGTTTCCAGCATAAGCCCCACCGAAGCGCGCTGGGCGTGCGCTCAATAGCTTCCATTCATTTCAAAGGGGCTTATGGAAAAGAACTTTCCTAGCAGCCAGTGTTGCTAGTCCTCAGGAAGGAAATGCTCAGTATGGGGAAAAGGTCTCTCTCTTTCTCGATGTCACTCTTTCTCCCCCCCCCCCAGCTGAAGACCCAACCGTGTAAAAAGCCTGTTTTACGTGGGCACACAACACATTTTAAGAGAGCGAACTGGAGTCTGGTTGGCGAGTGTTTACAATCTGGGGAGGAGAGAAGGCTGGAAGCAAGGGTTGTTTCTGCGTGACCTCAGCGTTTGGAAAGCAGGGCCCGTGTGACTAAACTTCGAGGCAAAAACCTTCCATATTTGGAGAAAGACGCTCTCGGGACATGGCTCCAGCCAGTTGCTGAACACACCAGCAGACTCCCTTTCAGTTTTGGGGTCTGCAGCCTGAGAGGGAATTTATAACCTCAGTGTAATAGCCCTTCTCCTCACCCCCTTCCCTTCCCCAACCCAGTTCTCACCAGAATCACCAATTTGTTCCCGGCATTGATCATAATTTTGTCTTCCTCCGCCAAGGTCAGGCTAGCGTGCAGAATCCCATTAGGGTTGCCAGCGTGCAGAATCCCATTAGGGTTGCCAGCACCAAGGCAGGGCCTCGAGATCTCCTGGGATTATGACTGACCTCCAAAATTTAGGGGACCCTTCTGTTAAGTCCGCGTGGGGAGGACACACGAGGTCGAGACGGAGTTCCAACAGCAACGCGTTTATTGTGAACAGAGCAGAACTAAGGAAGGCAGTGAACCGGCCCTGCTTATATGCCCCCCTGGCCACCTGCGGCCACTCCCCCCCCCTGATCCGGGATGGGGGGGAATAACTCCGGGGTCGCCAATGGTGCGTGCCGGCTTAAGGCCATTGGCGTGTGCAGGTTTAGGATCCTTCGTCGGGGACTCAAGCTCCTAGGTTTTCCCCTGCTTACCGGCCTAACTATATACATACATAACACCTTCCCTTGGAGAAAACTGCAGCTTTGGAGGGTGGAATCATAAGAACATAAGGCCCTGCTGGATCAGACCCAGACCCATCAAGTCCAGCAGTCTGTTCACACAGTGGCCAACCAGGTGCCTCTAGGAAGCCCACAAGCAAGACGGCTACAGCAGCACCATCCTGCCTGCATTCCACAGCCCCTAATATAACAGGCAGGCATGCTCCTCTGATCCTGGAGAGAATAGGGATGCATCATGACTAGTATCCATTTTGACTAGTAGCCATGGAAAGCCCCCGCATCCATGAATATGTCCACTCCCCTGTTAAAGCCTTCCAAGTTGGAAGCCATCACCACATCCTGAGGCAGGGAGTTCCACAATTTAACGATGCGTTGTGTGAAGAAATACTTCCTTTTGTCTGTTTTGATTCGCTTACCCTCCAGCTTCAGCAGATGACAGGGGGAGGGGTTGTGGCCCAGTGGAAGAGCTTAAGGGCATAAGAAAGGCCCTGCTGGATCAGACCAAGGTCCATCAAGTCCAGCAGTCTGTTCACACAGGGCCAAGCAGGTGCCTCCAGGAGCCCACAAACAAGACGACTGCAGCAGCATTGTCCTGCTTTTCTTCCACAGCCCCTAATATAACAGGCAGGCCTGCTCCTCTGATCCTGCAGAGAATAGGTATGCATCAGGACTAATATCCATTTTGGCTAATAGCCATGGATAGTCCTCTCCTCCATGGGGCAAAGGCTGGCAGTGTGGGCGAGAAGCCAGTGGCTACGGTGCCCATCAGCACCAGCTCTGTTGGAGGCCAAGTCCTATGAGGAAAGGTTGAAGGAGCTGGGTATGTTTAGCCTGGAGAGGAGAAGACTGAGAGGGGATATGAGAACCGTCTTCAATTACTTGAAGGGCTGTCATAGAGAGGAGGGGGGCGAGTTGTTTTCTGTTAGCCCAGAAGGTCGGACCAGAACCAACGGGTTGAAATTAAATTAAAAGAGTTCCGCCTAAACATTAGGAAGAATTTTTTAACAGTCAAAGTGGTTCCTCAGTGGAACAGGCTTCCTCGAGAGGTGGTGGGCTCTCCTTCCCTGGAGGTTTTTAAGCAGAGGCTAGATGGCCATCTGTCAGCAATGCTGATTCTGTGAACTCAGGCAGATCAAGAGAGGGAGGCAAGGAAAGGTTGCATCAGTGTTTGGCTCTGGTGGTCCTTTCTTATATGCCCAGGGTAATGCTGATCACCCCTTTGGGGTCAGGAAGCAGGTTTCTTCCAGGAATCCTGGAGGGTTTTTGTTGCCATCTTCTGGACATGGAGCAGGGGTCACTGTGTGTGTGTGTGTGTGGGGGAAGTAGTTGTGAATTTCCTGCATTGTGCGGGGAGGTTGGACTAGATGACCCTGGTGGTCCCTTCCAACTCTACGATTCTATGATTCTAAGTGTAATCGTGCCATCATGGAGGTAAATTTTAGATTCTGGGTGGTCGCTCCAGGACCTCCAAGGTGGCATTCTCAGATATGGGCATGTTTCGAGAAAAGGGCAAACTGGACAGGTAGATACCGTCGGCCTCAATATACGGATGAGATGCTGGCGTTCGGAAGAAGGGTTTCGATTTGTTAGGCACTGGGGGAGGTTTTGGGACAAGTTGGCCCTGCCTGAAAGAGACGGGCCTCATTTGAACCGAAAGGGAGCCAGACCGCTGGCACACTATAACAAAAATGTCCCCGAGCTGCTTTTAAACTAATTCCCAGGGGGAAAGCCGACAGGAGCCGGTTGGCAATGACTCACCCCTAAGAGAGGAAGGGTTAACTTGTCTGGGTAATACAGAAGGGGACAGGCTGGAGGGTGCTAGGAAATGACCCCCATAAAAGGGCCAAAGGGCCCCAGGGGGAACAAGAGGGAGGGGCCGTGGCTCTGTGGTAGAGCATCTGCTTGACATGCAGGAGGTCCCAGGTTCAATCCCCAGCACCTCCAGTTAAAGGGACTGGGCAAGTAGGTGATGTGAAAGACCTCTGCCTGAGACCCTGGAGAGCTGATGCCGGTCTGAGCAGACAAAAGAACATAAGAATGGCCTGCTGGATCAGATCAAGGCCCATCAAGCCCAGCAGTCTGTTCACACAGGGGCCAACCAGGGGCCTCTAGGAAGCCCACAAACAAGACGACTACAGCAGCACCATCCTGCCTGTGTTCCACAGCACCTAATATATTCAGCATGCTCCTCCGATCCTGGAGAGAACATGCATGCATCACCTTCACACCCATAACCTCATGTTTCCACAAGTAAGGAGAATGAGAAGATCAGATCTCTCAGTGGCCATGAGCCACCATGACTTAATGGAACCTCCATATTCAGAGGCAGTAATCCTCTGAATGCCAGTGCTCATGGGCAACATTAGGGAGGAAAAAAAAACCCTTTCCCATAAGAACATGAGAAAGGCCCTGCTGGATCAGACAAAGGTCCATCAAGTCCAGCAGTCTGTTCACACAGTGGCCAACCAGGTGCCTCTAGGAAGCCCACAAACAAGGCGACTGCAGCAGCATTGTCCTGCCTGGGTTCCACGGCACCTAATATATTAGGCATGCTCCTCTGATTTTGGACAGAATAGGTGTGCATCATGACTAGCATCCATTTTTACTAGTAGCCATGAATACTCTTCTCTTCCATGAACATGTCCCCTCTCCTCTTAAAGCCTTCCAAGTTGGCAGCCATCACCACCTCCTGGGGCAGGGAGTTCCACAATTTAACTATGCGTTGTGTAAAGAGATATTTCCTTTTATCAGTTTTGAATCTCTCACCCTCCAGTTTTGAATCTCTCACCATCACTGAGTTGTCCAACAAGGATTGCAGCAACACAACCACAGCCCTGCTTGATCCAACCACAGGTCCAACAGGGTCCAAGTTCCGTTCCTCACAGTGGCTACCCCATTCCCAGGAAGCCCTCAAGCACAGCACTAAGGCAACCCCCCTCCCCTGTTCGTCCTCAGTGCCTGACATGCGGGAGTAGACTGCCTCTGTATATGGAGGCTCCATTTCATTAGCACAAGCAATACAAATGGAAAGATCTCTTCTCCGTGGTTTGGTCTAGTTGTTGTTTTTTAAAAAGCCATCTAGACTAGCAACTATCGCTGCATCTCGCAGGATTTTATTTATTTATTCATTTAAAACCTTTCTTGGCCACCTTTCTATCCAGATAGGGTCGCCAAGGCGGGAGTTGCCATCCAACAAGAGGAAAAATTGATTTGCTATCTCCCTTGCCTTTAGGAGCAGCTTGGTCAGCAAACGTCAAATTGACCTTTTTTCCCCAGGCACAGAAGTAGGAATTATCTGCTCCAGATGTTGCCAGGTCAAACTGGTGTTAAAGGAATAGGAGCAGAAACTAGTGTGAGTGTGTGTGGGGTGGGGGAGTTGGCAATTAGCATATCTTGCGGCTGGCGCTTGTCAATATTTTGCACGGCAAGAAGGAACTCTGCTTTGGGTGGCAGATTTGCTTTATGGGGAAATCTGAAGTTTTGGAGACATTTTGTGTGTCCTGTTCCTAATGAAAATTGCAATTCTCTCTCTCTCAGTGCCAGCGGGGTGTAGTTAATAGCGGTGGTTTGGAGCAGTGGAGAACCGGGTTCGATTCCCCACTCCTCCACAGGACTCTAATCTGGTGAACTGGATTTGTTTCCCCCACTCCTGCAAATGAAGCCAGCTGGGTGACCTTGGGCTAGTCACAGCTCTCTTAGCCCCACCTGCCTCACAGGGTGTCTGTTGTGGGGAGGGGGAGGGAAGGTGATTGTAAGCCAGTTTGATTCTTCCTTAAGTGGTAGAGAAAGTCGGCATATAAAAACCAATTCCTCCTCCTCCTCCTTCTTCTTCTTTCTCTCTCTCTCTCTCTCTCTCTCTCATCCCCCCATTTCTCTCTCTCATCCCCCCATTTTCTTTTTGGACAGTTTGCAATTCCCAATTGATTAATCTGGAGAACTGGATTTGTTTCCCCGCTCCTCCACATGAACCTGGATAACCTTGGGCTAGTCACAGCTCTCTTAGAGCTCTCTCAGCCCCGCCTACCTCATAGGGTGTCTGTTGTGGGGAGGGGAAGGGGATTGTAAGCCAGTTTGATTCTTCCTTAAGTGGTAGAGAAAGTCAGCATATAAAAACCAACTCCTACTCCTCCTTCTCCTCTTTTTCTCTCCTCCCCCCCCCCTCCATTTTCTTTTTGGACACTTTGCAATTCCCAATTGAAACTTTTTTTTTTTAAAGCAAAATGTTCTGTTTTAAGATCTAGACTGGGAGCCTTCATTTACTGTAGTTGTTGCTTTGAAAATGCCTGCCTCATTTTTCACCATGGCAACCCAAAGAGCCAGGGAAACCAGCCCCCCCACCCCCACCCCAGGAGCAAACTCCAGGGCTTTAGAAGGAAGAAAGGGTGGGGGCAACGGAAGGGAAGGGGCCTTTTCTTCCCATATTTTCAAAAACTGGACCGTGGCATTGGCGTGAGGCAGGGGAAGGGAGTCTTGTGAAAGGCTAAAAGGTTTCTCGTGGCAGAATCTTTCGTGGATTCGATCCCGCTTCTGCCAGGCGTGCCGAGAATCCCTCCAATCAGCAGATGATGGTTGCTAACTCTGCCTTGGGAAATTCCTGGATATTTAGGGTTGGAGCTTGAGGGCGGAGCTCAGCAGGGATGTGATGCCATAGAGTCCACCCTCCAATGTTGCCATTTACTCCAGGGAAACTGATCTCTGTAATCTGGGGAAGGGGCTGTGGCTCAGTGGTACAGCCTCTGCTCGGCATGCAGAAGGCCCCAGGTTCAACCCCCGGCATCTCCAGTTAAAGGGACTAGGCAAGGAGGTGATGTGAAAGACCTCAGCCTCAGACCCTGGAGAGCCACTACCCTCAATTTAAACCCATTATTGGGAGTCCTATCCTCTGCTGCCAACAGGAACAGCTCCCTGCCCTCCTCTAAGTGACAGCCCTTCAAATACTTAAAGAGAGCAATCCTGTCCCCCCATTCCCAACCCCCTTGGCCTTTCCTTGCAGGGCTGGGTCTCCAGGCCCCTGATAATCCCCATCACTCTCCTCTGCACCCGCTCCATTCTGTCCACATCCTTTTCTAAGTGAATAGATGGAATGAGAGCTTGTTAATGTCGTGAAATGAAATTTACACCTCTACTTTGCACCACTGCTTCATCACACATACCCACTGCATTGCTTCAGCGCACATGATCCCAAAGAGGCCCATGGGAAGGAATTACTCGCGAGCAAGCTCCCCATCCCACTGTGTCAAACGGCACTCGTTTGCAAGAAGATCTGGGCCGGGTGTCCCAGCCGACTGTTTCAAGTAACAAACTGGGAGAAGACAGTGTTCCTTCCAAGGTCTGCCCAACTGGGGAAGTTAGTGCCTTGTTTTAAAAGACACTAGCTTCCCTGCAGGAAAACACGGAAGAGGGGCCCGAACTAGGGGTGTCGCCTGAGCTGGCCCCATCCAAAGAGCCCCTGGGGGAAAACGGCTGGTCCAGGCGCGCCCAGGACGTTCCAGCAAATAAATTAGTGCTTTCTGGCGCTGGGGATGAAACCGAGCCAAAAGGAAATGAAGGGAGCAGATGAAACCCAGGAGCATTTGGGAAGTCAAATAGCTATAGCGTCAGTCATCCTTGGCGCAGGGAAGCAAACGGAGCAGGGACTCACCCAGACCCTGCCGATCAGCCCTCACATACAGCCAAAGGAACAGCTCATCCGGAGGAGCGCGCTAAGGTCAGGCAGATTTGAAAGGGACCACAAAAGCCACTGCAAAACAGCTGTCAATAGGGTTCCCAACATCCAGGTACTAGCTGGAGATCTCCTGCTATTACAACTTCTCTCCAGCCGATAGAATCACAGAATCATAGAGTTGGAAGGGGCCAGAGAGGCCATCTAGTCCATCCCCCTGCTAAATGCAGGATCCGCCTAGAGCATCCCTGACAAGTGCTTGTCCAGCTTCTGCTTAAAGACTGCTAGTGAGGGGGCACTCGCCACCTCCCTAAGGAAGCTGATTCCACTGTCGAACAACTTACTGTAAAAAACGTTTTCCTAATATCCAGCCGGTACCTTTCCGCCCGCAATTTCAACCCATTATTGCGAGTCCTCTCCTCTGCTGCCAACAGGAACAGCTCCCTGCCCTCCTCTAAGTGTCAGCCCTTCAAATACTGAAAGAGAGCAATCATGTCCCCCCTCAACCTCCTCTTCTTCATAGAATGGCTTGCACCTGGAGAAAATGGCTGCTTTGGCAATTGGTCTCTATGGCATTGAAGTCCCTCCCCTCCCCAAACCCCACCCTCCTCAGGCTCTGCCCCAAAAACTTCCCATCGGTGGCGAAAAGGGACCTGGCAACCCTAGCTCCCGACAATCCAACCACCCAGTGGTGACCTCCATGGGCCAGAGTCCGCCAGCTTCCCCTAAGAATTCCATCAGAGCACCAAGCAATAGAGGCATGCTAGTTGGCCCCTAGTTGGCCACTGTGTGAACAGACTGCTGGACTTGATGGACCTTGGTCTGATCCAGCAGGGCCTTTCTTAGGTTCTTATGACAAACACGTGTCAGGGATGCTCTAGGCTGATCCTGCATTAAGCAGGGGGGTTGGACTAGATGGCTTGTATGGCCCCTTCCAACTCTATGAGCTCTATGAGCCAACTCCCCTGGCGTTCAGAGGAAGGGGGCAGTGCCCCAAAGGAGAAAAACCAGTAGGGCCACTGGTAGGAATGCCAGACCTTCTCCTATAATGAGAGGCCAACCAGCATCCTGCCTCATTGCCCAGGAACACGAGCCAGTGTGCTTATGTCACTTCCTGTAAAAATCGGAAGCAACATGGAGGACGCTCTAGCATTTTGCAAGAACACTATGCTAGAGCGTCCTCCATGTCTCTTCTGTTTTTTACCGGAAGTGATGTGAGTGCACCACCACAGGGAGTTCCACAATTTAATGCCTTCGTTCCAGCCTGCCTTTCTGGCCCCGAGTTGCTGCCCTCTGGGCAAAGCCAATGTAAAGGAAGCATATGTGCTACGGGAGTGAAATGCATTGTGGGACACCTTGCGAGCCTGTGAAACTCAACACCTCAGGGTGCACCGATGACCACGAAAAGGAGTGGGGCAAATTCACAGAGCAGGAGTCCGTCAATGGCCATAAGCCATGATGGCTGAAACCCCTATCGGCTACAGTTCTGCCGGGATGGAAATCAGACCACATGACGGCCATCAGCCCAGCAAAGGAAATCGCAGTTGATTAATCTTCTGCCTTTTGACAGATTAATTGCGCAGATTAAATGTAAATGCAGTTACCAAAAACCTCAGCCCGGGTGCCTTTCCTGAGATAGCAACGGAAGCATGCAGTCATGTGCAGTTTTAATATCAACAGTGGCCCAGATCCAAATGGCTGCTTGGGAACATGGGAGAGGATGATCTCTTGCCCCATGGGATTTTGGGTTTTGTTTTGGTTTTTTTGCTTTGCAACTTTTTCTGTTCTTGGAATAACTGTCTCCCCCCCCCACACACACACACACAGTGCCACACTGCAAACCACTTTAGAAAAGAGAAGAAGTTGGTTTTTTTGTATGCCATCATTCTCTACCTCTTAAGGAAGAATCAAACCGGCTTACAATCATAGAATCAGAGTTGTCATAGAGAGGATGGTGCCGAGTTGTTTTCTGTTGCCCCAGAAGTTTGGACCAGAACCAATGGGTTGAAATTAATTCAAAAGAGTTTTCATAGACATTAGGAAGAATTTTCTAACAACTAGAGCGGTTCCTCAGTGGAACAGGCTTCCTCGGGAGGTGGTGAGCTCTCCTTTCCCTGGAGGTTTTTCAGCAGAGGGTTGATGGCCATCTGTCAGCAATGCTGATTCTATGACCTTAGGCAGATCATGAGAGGGAGGGCAGCTTGGCCATCTTCTGGGTATGGAGTGGGGGTCACTGGGGTTGTGGGGGGGAGGTAGTTGTGAATTGCCTGCATTGTGCAGGGGGTTGGACTAGATGACCCTGGTGGTCCCGTCCAACTCTTATGATTCTATGAAAAGAGACAGGCTTCATGTGAACTGAGATGGAGCCAGATCGCAGGCGATTGATAGTAAAATGGCCACAGAGCAGCTTTTAAACTAATTCCTGGGGGAAAGCCGACAGGAGCTGAAGAACCTCCGGTTGGGGATGACTCAATCCTAAGGGAGGGAGGGTTGACTGTTCCGGATAATATGGGTGGGTACAGGGCAGAGGGTACCAGGAAATGACAGCCCTTTAAGGGGGCCAAAGGGCCACAGGGGAAACCGCCCACACCAAGGGCCCTCGGAGAAGGAAACGTAATATTTGTTTACATGTAAATGCTAGGAGCCTCTCAGTTAAGACGGGAAAACTGGAATGCTTGGTCCTAAATGGGAACAGTGGGTCATGACCCACAGTTGGAGGATCATGGGTTTAGATGGACCGACAGTCTGACTCTGCTAACGGCTGCTTCCAACGACCGCAGCGTTCACGCATACAGCCCCAGACAAAACCCCTTTGTGTGGGCAAACCCCATATCCAACGCGGAAACCATTTGGCACTCAAAAACATCTGAATGATGTTGGTTCTTGTAGGTTATCCGGGCTGTGTAACCGTGGTCTTGGTATTTTCTTTCCTGACGTTTCGCCAGCAGCTGTGGCAGGCATCTTCAGAGGAGTAACACTGAAGGACAGTGTTACTCCTCTGAAGATGCCTGCCACAGCTGCTGGCGAAACATCAGAAAAGAAAATACCAAGACCACGGTCACACAGCCCGGATAACCTACAAGAACCAATGAACTCTGACCGTGAAAGCCTTCGACAATATTTTAATCTGAATGATGCTTTTTTCATTTTTGCATTTCTAAACGCCACAAACTGTCTTCTCTGTTGGATAGTTATTTCCTCTGCACCCAAACACGGGGGTTCCACTGCTTACTCCATTGCCCCCTAAGAACCTCAGAAGAGCCCTGCTGGATCAGACCAGTGAGGGTCCATCCAGTCCAACATCCTGCCTCATGCAGTGGTCAACTGGTTCCTCTGGAGGGCCAACAATGTGGCACAGAGTCTGAGGCCTTCCCCTGATAAGAACCCAAGAAGAGCCCTGCTGGATCCAACTAGATGGACCAGTGGTCCATCTAGTCCAGCATCATGTCTCACCCAGCGGCCAACCAGTTCCTTTGGAAATCCAATAGTCAATTAGAAGCCTAGCTGAGCAAAAGCCCTACCTGGCCCCACCCACTTCCTAAAAACATTTGGGGGAGGGGAAGAAAAGGAGTTGGCAGGCACCCAGGCGCCCACAGGCACCCACTTGGGGACCCCTGCAATAGAGAATGGTAATTCTTGTGTGTGCTTCATACACATACAACAACTTTTCACATATATGTTCATTATTTAAACGTAGCTTATTTTGGGCCCAATGAATACGCTATAATGTGTATGATGGTACGGTATAATGTGTATGATGGACATTCATTTCTTGCAATGCTATAAAGTTGCTATCCAAATATGCTGCTGGTCCTTTGGGGACCACAAGAGACTGGTTGTGCCTAAATAATACTTCCTTTCCTCTATTTTCAACTTTTTATTTTTGCCTACCACTCAGACGGCAAGAAACTATTATCTGCGCCCTCAGGTAGTATATAGGGTTGCCAACCTCCAGGTACTAGCTGGAGATCTCCTGCTGTTATTACTGATCTCCAGCCGATAGACATCAGTTCCCCTGGAGAAAATGGCCCCTTTGGCAATTGGACTCTTTGGCACTGAAGTCCCTCCCCTCCCCAAACCCTAGCCCTCCTCAGGCTCTGACCCAAAAACCTCCCGCCGGTGGTGAAGAGGGACTTGGCAACCCTAGTAGTATAACACTGTAGCAGTTTGCACATCTCTCTTTGCAGTATCTTGTATAGTCACAATGTAGCTTACAAAAAAACTAAGGCATTTGGCTTTGGGAGCTAGCATGGTGTAGTGGTTAAAGGTGGTGGTTTGAAGCAGTGGACGCTAATCTGGTGAACCCGGTTCAATTCCCCACTCCTCCACATGAGCAGCAAAAGCTAATCTGGTGAACAGGGATGGTTTCCCCACTCCTACACATGAAGCCAGCTGAGTGACCTTGGGCCAGTCACAGCTCTCTTCGAGCTCTCTCAGCCCCACCTACCTCACAGGGTGTCTGTTGTGGGGAGGAGAAAGTTTGATTCTTCCTTAAGTGGTACAGAAAGTCGGCAAATAAAAACCAACTCTTCTTCTTTTTAAATTCCAGAAATATGCTAAATATCACCATAATGCAGCTTTTTATGCTGTTAAAGCTGTAAAATGTTCACGTATGAGCCAAAGGTTAAATATTGCACATATTACCATTTTTTTCTACAACAAAGGAAAAAAAATCTTTATATCTTTAAAGTTTCTGGAAAGCTTACTTGATCAATAAATTGGGGGGGGGAGGAAGAAACAGGCATTCTCCACTGAGGGAAGGGCATCTTCAATTTTGGGTGGTCCTCATTTGCTTGCCCGGGGACGCAGGAAGAAAAGGGTTAAAAAGGGTTCCGCCCTGTGCTCCACGGGCAGGAAACCATCCCTTTCAGTTTCTCTTCCTGCCTTCGCTGGGGAGTGCACGCTTTGTAGCAGCTCTGCGCTATTTTTCCTAGAGAGTTCAATTCTGTACCTTTTACCCTCTTTGTTCCTATTCCTTCATGTGTGGGAATGGCTTACCTCTTGTTTTTCCTTCCCTCCTCACTAATTCCTCCCAGTCCTTGTCTGTTCATCTTAAATTTTTTTAAAAATGTAGGACGCTGTTTCTTCAAGAGGGGACAATTTCCTCTCAGAAGGAGACCACGATGACGGGCAATTAATGGCCGATCAGGACGACGGCCCCAGCCCACCTGGCAGCCACAAACGTGGTTTTGCCAATGAGGAACCCTCTGGTGAGGCTGGAGCGGCCAAAAAGAAGCGGCAAAGTGGGCCGAGAGAAAAAGCTGCAAAAATGGTGCCTGTCCCTGACGACGATGTGGCAGCGCTCCGTCGAGCCAAGACCGACCTTGACGGAGCGCAGGACCATCAGGAAGCCGCACGGAGAGCCATGGTTGGTAACCTGCCCTCTAATTCTTTTTTTGGGGGTGAGGAAAATAGGATTCGCCTGCATAGGGAAATTGACTTGACAGAGGTGTATCTACACCTGCCAATACATATTTCCCACAGAAGGTTCCTGCGCTTCTGTTATCAAGGGATGCACTATCAGTTTCGGGCCCTACCCTTCGGCCTCACATCAGCACCTCGGGTATTTTCCAAGGTCATGGTGACGCTGATTGCTCACCTGCGCAAGGAAGGTCTTCAGTTGTTCCCATATCTCGACGACATCCTGATCAGTGCTCCTTCGAAAACTCTCGCCTCAGAACATACCCGAAGAGTGATTCAAGCCTTAACATCTCATGGCTATCTCATCAATTGGGAAAAGAGTTGCCTGTCACCTCAACAGAACATTTTACACCTTGGATTAGTTATCAATACTCAAAACAACATGGTCTCCCTGCCAGCGGAGAAAGCCAGCAAGATTGCATGCGCATCCAAAGAAGTCATCAGCTCCTCGTCAGTGCAACTGATGTCCCTTGCTCGACTACAAGGGTTGATGATTGCCTGCATTGGATGTGTGCCGTGGGCCCGATTTCTTGCCAGGCCTCTTCAATGGCTCCTACGTCCCTACCAGCTACAGATCCTATCCAAAGAGACAAGGGCAGTCATCGTCACACCACAAGTCAGACGGAGTCTCAGATGGTGGACCAGACTTTCCAGCCTGCAGAAGGGCCTAGAATTCTTTCATGAAGAATCGAAACAGCTCTGACGCGAGCCTGGAGGGCTACCCTAGAGGGACACATGGCCCAAGGCGTCTGGTCAGTGCAGGAGAAGACCCTACATATAAATGTTCTGGAGATCAGGGCGATCTGGAAAGCATTACTTTCCTTCCAATCCATTCTGAAAGGTCACCACGTCCTAGTACGCACAGACAACATCTCAGCCAAAGCCCACTTAAACAAGCAGGGGGGGGCTCTTGGTCCTCCAGGCTACACCGGGAGATGGAACCCATCTTGTCCTGGGCAGAGAACCATCTGAAGTCCTTAAAGGGGAATCCTGAACAGTCAGGTCGACTGGTTGAGCCGGCAATGGCTCAACAAAGTGGAATGGACACTCTACAAGGAGATTTTCCAGGAACTAGCTCACAGATTCGGCCGTCCAGTAGTGGACTTATTCGCATACAGCTGCAACAATCAGCTCCCAAGGCTCTACTCGAGATTCCACGACAGGAAGGCCGAGCAGACAGACACACTGATGGTTCCATGGCCAAAGGGCATCCTATATGCATTCCCGCCTCTCCCTCTGCTACCTTGGGTTATTTGAAAGATTTGACGGGAACAGGAAAGCATGATCCTAGTGGCTCCGGATTGGCCCCGAAGGCCCTGGTATCCATCCCTGAAGGAACTATCAGTCCGCAAGCCGTGAACATTACCTGTTCAACCTCAGCTCCTGACACAGGGTCCTCTATACCATCCAAAGCCAGGATGGTACAGGCTGACCTCTTGATTCTTGAAAGGAAGTGGTTCTTAGATGCGGGATATAGCTCTGATGTAGTAGACACCATAACGGAAGCACGTCGTTCTTCCACTAGAAGGATATACAACTGCTCCTGGAAGGCCTTCGTTTGGTGGTGCAGGAGGAAATCAATAGATCCTATACACCCACAGACGTCTCAGGTCCTATTGAAGGGAGCTACCCAAGTTTCTCCAGCCACAGTACACAGATTTCCAACCTGGCGGTTACATATGGTACTGTCTGCATTAACCAAGGCACCCTTCGAGCCCCTCAAGGATACCTCAATGATCCTACTCAGGATGAAAACGCTATTCCTAGTAGCCGTCACTTCGGTGCGAAGAGTATCTGAACTGGGCGCTCTTTCCATTAACAAGGGACTATGTGTCTTCCATAAAGACAAAGTGGTTCTGCGCCCAGACCCAACCTTTATTCAAAAGGTAACTTTCACAGAGACCAGGAGCTCCATCTTCCGTCCTTTTGCCAAATCCATCCTGCCAAACGGAGAAGGACTGGAATACCTTGGACGTGCGCAGGGCCTTAAAGATTTACATCGCCCGCACGACATCCATTAGAAAGACCAAAGCGCTGTTTATCTCCTTGTCTCCGGCCAGCAAGGGTAACAAGTTATCTAAGTCAGCCAGGTGCATCGTCCAAGCATACTCCTCCAGTCGGATTCCGGTTCCGGAGGGCATTACAACACATTCAATGCGTAGTGCAGCGACCTCTGCAGCCTTCGCAAGACAAGCCTCTGTGGAGGACATCTGTAAAGCGGCCACTTGGTCATCTATTTCAACCTTCGTACGTCACTATAGAATAAATTCCTTTTCCTCAGCAGATGCGGCCTTCGGAAGGCGAGTCCTTCAACAGGTGACGAGCGAATGACATTCCCACCCATAACAAGGGACAGCTCTTGGAGGTCCCAGAATTGAAGATGCCCTTCCCTCAGTGGAGAATGACCGTGAAGGGTCCTTCTCTCTGAGGTAAGAAGGGCATCTTCCCCACCCGGATGAGAAGACTGAAGAAGAGACTGGAAATAAAATGTAATACAAATAAAATAAAATAAAAAAGGGGAAAAGAGGCAGTATATTTACAAGGGATTACTTAGGTCAACTAGGAAACCCAGTTACTAACTCATGATGTTTATTCTTGTTGTTTAAATGTTGCAACCTATTGTCGAGTTTCCTAGTCAGTTGTTCCTGTTTCCTTGTTCCTGTTCTTTCAATATTGATTTTCAGCTGATTAAGAATAGAAAACTGAAAGGGATGGTTTCCCGCCCGTGGAGCAGGGGGCGGAACCCTTTTTAACCCTTTTCTTCCTGCCTCCCCGGGCAAGCAAATGAGAACCACCCAGAATTGAAAATTCCCTTCTTACCTCAGAGAAAAGGACCCTTCACGGTGAGTAAACAAGGGTCCTTCCCGGTTCACAAGCCGTGGTTTGCAGGGAACCTGCATGGCATCTGCCCCAGATCAACTAGGGGTAAACCGCTCAAGCGATATGACCCACTGTTTCCCTCCTTCCATTGCTTTGCAAATACAAGAAAATATGTGAAGCGCCACGATGGGAACGAGAGCTTTGCCTGTCATCCCACTGGCCCAATAAAACAAAAGCATCTAAAAATTTCCAAGAGGAAGATTCTGCCAAAACAGACTGATCTTCTGCGCTTTCTCCGGTGCCTCTGCCAAGGTCTCCATTCCTTCTTTTCTGGCCCAAAGCCGAGGAGAAAGAAGGTCTCTGCCGCTGCTACGTCCATGTCCCAAGCAAGGAAGGAAGAGGACCGAGCAGCTTTTCCCCAGAATACAGTGCAGTTGGGCTGTTTTAAAATGGCAGCAGCTTTTTCCTAGAATACAATGCAGCTGGGCTGACTCTTTTAAAATGGCAGCAGCTTTTTCCCAGAATGCAATGCAGCTGGGCTGTTTTAAAATGGTAGCAGCTTGTTTCCCAGAATGTAATGCAGCTGGGCTGATTGTTTTAAAATAGCAACCTAAATTCTTACTGAACAGGGATGGGGGTACATGCATAACTCTGCCTCAAACGGCTCTCTTTCCACCAACCAGTTCTCGACTGCATTTATTTATTTAGATATTTATAGCCTGCTTTTCCCCCCAATGGAGACCCAGAGTGGCTTAGAACACCATTCTCCTCTGTGCCATTTTTATCCTCAGAACAACCCTGTGAGGTAGGTAGGGCTCAGAGACAGTGACTGGTTCAAGGTCACCCAGTGAGCTTCCATGACAGACGAGGAGATTTGAACCTGATTCTCACAGATGCTAGTCCAGCACTGTTAAAATTAAATTAGTATTAATAATAATCAGTATTAATATTCAATAAGGGTATTAACACTGATTAATATCACTATACGACTTTTTTAGCTTCTTCTTCTTATTATTATTATTATTATTATTATTATTATATTTCTAGACCACCCTCAATCTCCAACCAAGGCTAGGCTTGAAACTGAACAATTCATTACAATAAAATATGAAAATCAACATATCCCTCAATTACTTAAAACAGGTAGTAATTATTAAAACAAATAATAATAAATTAAATACAATGATGGTGCATAATCAACAGAACAGTTGCAGGAGAATTCAAAGGCAGTTGAAAACCCACACCATCAGAAACCAAAAAGGTGTGGGAGAGACAGGGGAAGGTACTGAAACGAGGATCCTACTATGCAATTTTTGCATCATTTAATGTTCCATGTTAAGACTTATGCTTTGCTTCGGTTCTGTTTTTAGAATTCTGGTTGGTTCTGCAAGCCTAATTCCTGTTGCATTGTTTACTGAATATCCCATCCTGTCGATTGGGTTGACTCACCCTGGGTCATCTGCCTTGAGTCCCAGGGAGAAAGGTGGAGTATAAATGATGTAAATAAAATACATAAAAATAAAATATTTAGCCCCACACATTTGTGAACTGAAGCGCCTGCCCAACTACTGTGCTTTTTTAAAATTATCTTTTAGTATCTGAGGTCTATGTTGGGGGGGGGGTGTCTTTACATCTTACTCTTGTCTGGGACCACCATGCTGATTTTTAATAATGCACTGGCGGGTCTGGAGAATAAGCGAGCAGAAGAACACAAGAAGAGCCCTGCTGGATCAGACCAGTGGGGGGGGGGTCATCTAGTCCAGCAACCTGTCTCACACAGTGGTCAACCAGTTCCTCTGGAGGTCCATCAACAGGGGAGAGAGGCCGAGGCCTTCCCCTTATGTTGCCTCCTGGCACTGGGATTGAGAGGTTGACTGCCTCTGAACGTGGAGGTTCCCTTTTGTCCCCATGGCTAGTAGCCACTGACAGACCTCTCCCCCACACATCTGTCTAAAGCCCTTTTAAAGCAGTCTGTCCCTGGGGCCATCACTACGTCCTCGGGCAGCGAATCCCACATTTTAATTGCTTCCCCCAGAAGTGGGGCTGGGGTTTTCTTGAGCTGGAAAAGGGTCTGGGTCTTTGCGGGGTTTTCAGGGACGGGCTTTTCGGCCCCCTGGCAGTGCAGTTAGCAAACACCCGCACATTATAGCAATTCCAGAGCAGTAGCTGTAGTAAAGATGAGAGGGGAAAGAATATTAACCAATTTATTGCGATATAATTTTTCACGGTTTAGAGTCCTCTTTGTCAGAGGAAGGAGGGGACGTTGCTAACGGGTGCTTGACTCCAGCTCCGGCCCTCCCGGCAGCCAGGGGCAAGTTCTGAGGGAGAAAAGGCACCCCTCTGGGCACCCCTCCATCCTGCCTGATGGAGAAGCCCCCTGACCCAATAATTTTTCAAAATTCAATTTTGATTTGGTGCCAGCAGATTTCAGAGCCAATTTGGGGAGCGGAAGATGAAAAGAGGGGTGAAAAGGCAATAAAGAAATATGTTCAATTGCACATGGTGTGAATGTGGGAGAGGTACCACATTTGCCCAGTGGCTCCTAAGGGCCAAGGAAAATGTAAGAATAATTAAAAAAAAGCAAGTTCTCAATGAGGTAGTCAATCTGTGCCTCGACAGTTCAGTGCGGTGCAGCGGGATACAGCAGCCATGGACAACCCAGGTTCAAATCTCCTCTTCTACCATGGAAGCTCTGCTGGGTGACCTTGGGCCCATCACAAATTCTCAGCCTGGCCTACCTCACAGGGTGGTTGCCATGAGGAAGTGGAAGAGGGGAGGACAGTGTTCTAAGCTGCTCTGAGTCCCAGCTGGAGAAAAAAGGGGGATATTGATAAAGAAATAGATGCCAAGTAAAGAAATGCATGACAAAGAATGCAGATGGGGGCTGAGATAAAAGAACATTCCCTCCTCAAGAGCCAGCATGGTGTAGTGCAGGGGTGGGGAACCTTTTTTTCTGCCAAGGGCCATTTGGATATTTATAACACCATTCACGGGCCGCACATTCTGGCCCTGCCCCTTTTAACCCCTCCATTGTTGCTGCTTCTGCCCCTAGCCCTCTTGTAATACAGAGGAAATACGTTTCTCCACAGCCCAGGAGGAAAGGGGTTAACGCAGTTTCTTGGGCGGTCCTAGCAGCTCCATAGCTAACGACTCTTCTGCAAGGGGGAAAGAAGGTTCCTTTTCTCGGCAAAACAAACTCACATCCGCCTTAAATAGAGGATATTCCTGGCTGCGGGAGGGGGCGGATCACCAGTCTTAGATCCTTGTGAGCTAGAGATCTGCCAGGACCCACAAAGGGCCAGACCAAATGAGTTCGCGGGCCTTATACGGCCCCCGGGCCTGACGTTCCCCACCTCTGGTGTAGTGGTTAAGAGCGGTGGACTCTGATCTGTTTCCCCACTCCTCCACATGAAGCCAGCTCGGTGACCTTGGGCAAGTCACAGCTTTATCGGCCCCACAGGGTGTCTGTTTCGGGGAGGGGAAGGTGAGTGGAAGCTGGTTTGAGTCTTCCTTAAGTGGTCGGCATATAAAAACCAAGTCTTCTGCTTCTTCCCTAGCACATGGAGCACCGCATATGTTTTCTGGAGTCCCCCCACCCACAAATCTGGAAAGAAGCCCGCCAGCTGCTGCTACCATCTTATTATAACATGCAAAATCTCAATTCCGTTGGGTTTTTTTTTTTTACAACCCTGTTTATATTTATGGAGGGAACCGCAAAAGCAAAATAACACAGTCCGGCAAACAAACAAACAGAGCCAAAGAAGTCAGAAAAATAAAGAGTAATAAAAAAATAAAGGCACTGGGACGGGGAGGGAACACATCCGTGCTAGCCTGCCGGTGTTATTCTTTTTATTAAACACATTCAGTTCCAGTGCAGCTTACAGCTGGACATGCCAGCCAGAGGGATGCCAAGAGGAGCCAAATCTTCTCCGCCTCTTTCAAGAGCTGACGGAGCCGGGAAAAATTAGCCTGTACTAAGAAAGAGATCCTGGGCCTGGCTTCTGTTTAGAAGAAGAGCTGGTTTTTATATGCTGACTTTCTGTGCCTTTTAAGGGAGACTCAAACCAGCTTACAATCCCCTTCCCTTCCCCTCCCCACAACTGACACCCTGGGAGGTAGGTTGGGCTGAGAGAGCTGTGACTAACCCAAGGTCACCCACCCAGCTGGCTTCATGTGCAGGAGTGGGGAAACAAATCCAGTTCACCAGATTAGCCTCTGCTGCTCATGTGGGGGAGTGGGGAGTCAAACCCGGTTCTCCAGATCAGAGTCCACCACTCCAAACCACCGCTCTTAACCACTATGCCATGCTGGTTCTCAGTAGGGATCACTGGGTGTGTGTGGGGGGGAGGTAGTTGTGAATTTCCTGCATTGTGCAGGGGGTTGGACTAGATGACCCTGGTGGTCCCTTCCAACTATGATTCTATGATTCTCTGAGGTGGTAGAGCAACTGCCCTATGAGGAGTGGTTAAAACGTTTAGGGCTGTTATAGCTTAGAAAAAAGGCATGTAAGGGGAGTTATAACAGATCTATAAAATTCTGCATGGTGTGGAGAGATTGGACAGGGAGAGATTGGACAGGGAGATTGGACAGGGAGAAGCTTTTCTCCCTCTCCCATAATACTAGACTCCGAGGGCATCCACTGAAGCTGAAAAGCGGAAGATTTCAGAGCAGTCACAAGGAAGTACTTCTTTACACAGAGCAGAGTTAAATTGTGGAACTCACTGCCACAGGATGTGGAGACGGCCACCAGCTTGGAAGGCTTTAAAGGGGGAGTGGACAAATTCATGGAGGACATGGCTCTCAGTGGCTACGAGTCAGGATGGATATCTACTCCTTCCAGTACCAGAGGCACTATGCCTCTTTGGATCAGTTGCTGGGGACCACGGGAGGGAGAATGTTGTTGAACTGAATGCTGGACTTGATGGACCTTGGTCTGATCCAGCACGGCTCTACCTCCTCTTTTATGTAACTGGCTCCCTCCTGAATTGGCTCTTCTCTTGAGAGCCAGCGTGGTATAGTGGTTAAGAGCGGTGATCTGGAGAACCGGGTTTGATCCCCCACTCCTCCACATGAGTGATGGAGGCTAATCTGGTGAACTGGATTTGTTTCCCCACTGCTACACATGAAGCCAGCTGGGTGACCTTGGGCTAGTCACACACTCTCAGCCCCACCTACCTCACAGGGAGTCTGCTGTGGAAAGGGGAAGGTGATTGTAAGCTGGTTTGATTCTTCCTTAAGTGGTAGAGAAAGTCAGCATATAAAAACCAATTCTTCTTCTTGTTAAAAACAAAAAAACAACCCAGGATTTCACTGCCCACATTCTGAACATCATATTTTATAACGTCTTTCATTTTGACAACAGATAGGGTTGCCAGCTTCTAAAGTAAGTCCCTCTAGCTGTCTTTTCGAAACCAGCTTGATCTGCAGCCAACACCAGGTGCTGTTATTTACCTGCAGGCAAGGAACGGCCCTTTCCCACAAATTAAATCTCTGTTAAAAGGACAGAACCCTTTTTCTCCAGGTCAGTTGGCAACCTTGACAACAAATATGCCGAAGGGAGAATGCACCAGAAGGGCTGAGCATGCGCAATAGTTCCATGTAGGTGCGGAAAAAGTACAGAAGGTTAACAGTGGGGGCAAGATTCACCTCCCTATGAACCTTGTTTTGAACGGAAGACCAAGTTCCTAGTCCTCATGGCTGGAAAGACACCTGAAACCAGCGGGCAACGCCTGCTGGAATCTCAGAAGCCAGAGAGGTTGCTGAATGGCCTGGGGGTTCATGGCCCTTACCCACGACATACAGAAGCAAAATACATTATGCAAAATTAGGAAATTAGGCAGATGTGCTCAATTTGCAGAACAGGTAACTACAGGTTGCAGAAGAAAAGCCTGCCAGTTTGCCGACATAAAGATCAAAAGTTACAAGATTAAAAGAGAGGATTTAAAAAACAACAGCAACAGACTTCTGGATAGGGTTGCCAACTCTAGATTGGGAAATTTCTGCATATTTGGGAGGGGGGTGGAGCTGGAGAGGGTGGAGTTTGGGGAAGGGGAGGGACCTCAGTGGGTTATAATGCCATAGAGCAGGGGTGTCAAACTTAATTGTTAAAAGGGCCGGATATGACATAAATATCACTTGGTTGGGCCGGGGCATGCCTTGCCAGCCCAGATTGGGGGCGGGGGGCTGCCTCGGCTGGCTCACAGGCTGGATAAGTGCTCTCAAAGGGCTGCGGGCCTTATGTTTAAAGTCTCAGAATCACAGAGTTGGAAGGGACCACCAGGGCCATCTAGTCTAACCCCCTGCACAATGCAGGAAATTCACAACTACCTCCCCCCACACACCCCCAATGACCCCTACTACATGCCCAGAAGTCAGCCAAAAAAAAAAAAAAGTTAACCCTCCAGGATCCTTGGCCAATCTGGCCTGGAGGAAAATTCCTTCCTGGCCCCAAAGTGGCAATCAATAAGCATTCCCCTGGGCATGCAAGAAAGGGCCACGAGATCCAACCACTGATGCAACCCTTCCTGCCCTCCCTCTCATGAGTTCACAGAATCAGCATTGCTGACAGATGGACATCTAGCCTCTGCTTAAAAACCTCCAGGGAAGGAGAGCTCACCACCTCCTGAGGAAGCCTGTTCCACTGAGGAATTGCTCCGTCAGGAAGTTCTTCCTAATGTTTAGCCAGAAACTCTTTTGATTTAATTTCAACCCGTTGGTTCTGGTCTGACCTTCTGGGGCAACAGAAAACAACTCAGCACCATCATTACTTGGTAAATTCCCTGATGAGTCAGTTGAGCTTTTGGCAAAGAAGCTCCTATTAAGAGAAGACCCTCAGCTTACGCTCCAAACTGCCAAGTTCTGCGCTGCTGCTATTAAAATACGCAGAACTTTATTAGAGAATGATTGTTAGAATATTTTACAATTTTATCAATTTTAATGTGATAATTTTAACCAGGGGTTGATTTATTGACCTTACACCTTTATACGTACGGGCAGTCTGTGATTCTGTGGTGCAAAACTATTGTATCTGAAAATTTTGATGTGTTGGCATGTCAGTCGACTGTATTAATAAACTTGACTTGACCTCAGCACCTTCCTCCATATCAAAGCTTCTTAAACTGTGGGTCGCGACCCCATATGGGGTCGCATAACTGAATGTGAAGGTCGCAAAAAATTTGGCAACAGTATAAATTTCTTTCTAAGTTATTATCAGTAAATGTTTGATTTGTATACCTATTTTATATACCTATATACCCGGGGCTGTGTAAAGATTTCTCGGGCAAAAAGGGGTTGCAAGAGGAAAAAGTTTAAGAAACCCTGCTCTATATGACAGCCCTTCAAATACTTGAAGATGGCTGTCATAACTTGAAGATGGCTATCATGACAACCCTGCCATGGAGTCTACCCTCCAAAGAAGCCATTTTCTCCAGGGGATCTGATCAGTGTCATCTCGAGATCAGATGCAATGCCAGAAGATATCCAGGCCCCACCTGGAGGTTGGCAACCCTACTTCTGGATACTCTCTCGACTTGCAAAGGGTGCTATGCAAGGCCCTTGCCACCTGCCCCAAACCCAACAGCAGTGGTGTTTTGCAGTCTCAATTCTGTTTGAACGGCTGCTCCAAGTGTGTAAAGCTCGATTCTTCGCAAGATAAATAAGTGCATCCAAGGCCCAAAAGAGCTGCAGGTGTTTCCAGTTAAGATGCCTGGGTGTGCTTAAGTGTTTCTCAGGACAGAGCCAGACGTGGCACAGAATAAGCCCACGGTGCAAAGCGCAGGGCGGCTCTCCACCGACAGGCTGCCGCGTTTGTTCCGTGGGAGCCTTTTCAAAGAGAAGCCAGATTAGGTGCGTTTGGTTCGGCAAAGAAACAGACATTCTTCATCGGCGAGAGCCAAATTAATTATGCACGCCATGCACGCTGGTGGTTGTGATGTAGCAACATCACAGACAGGCCAAACAGACATTTACCCTCGTTGCTGTGGTGTTTGTTTTATTGTTCACAGTGTTTGTTTTATTATTTTGCAGTATTTTGCAGTACTATTGTTATGCAATATCTGGGAGATTTGGTCTTTGGTCCGGTGGACAAGGAAGAAAAAGAAGCGCGGCCAAGTCAGAGCCGGAAGGGAAACGGAGCCCTCCGACCCATCTCCGAAGCACCGTTCTGTTTTGAGTCTTTGGCAAACGCTTTCCCATCTTTGGATTCCTTTGAGAGTCCCCGTCACCACAATCAGGAGACCTAGAAAGTAGGGATGTACGCCATATTTTCGGGTTCGGGTTTAATAGACCTGGAAATTTTCAAAAGAACGAAAAAAGCCGAATCCCCATATTGGTATTGAGGGAGTTGGCTTTTTCGGATATTAGAAATTTTTCGGGTGCAGAAAAAATAGAAGGAGGAGGAGGAAAAGAGTAGTAGTAGTAGTAGCAGTAGTAGTAGTAGTAGTTTATTTTTATATCCTAACTTTCTCTACCTTTAAGGAGTCTCAAACCGACTTACAATCGCCTTCCCTTCCTCTCCCCACAACAGACACCATCTCCACCAGGCTAGGCAGCTAGTGCTCTATCTTTCCCTCCCTGACCTAACCACAGTGATCCATGCGACGGTCACCCCCAGGCTAGATTGCTGTAACTTGCTCTATGTGGGGCTGCCCTTGAGACTGGTCCAGAAACTCCAGCTGGTCCAGAATGCAGCAGCAAGGGTCATTACCGGGACCCTGCTCAGAGCACAAATCCAGGAGGAGTACCGGATCAAGTTCAAGGTGCTGGCATTAACCTTTAAAGCCCTAAATGGCCTGGGATCTGACTTATGGCAACCCCTTAGAGTTTTCAAGGCAAGAGACTTTCGGAGGTGTTTGCCTCTGCGTCATGCCCTGGGTATTCCTTGGAGGACTCCTATCCAAATACTTGCCAGGGTCAAACCTGAGAGTGTGCGACTGGCCCAAGGCCACCCAGGAAATTTCCATGGCAGAGTGGGGATTCGAACCTGGGTTTCCCAGATCTTTGTCCAGTACCTTAACCCCTAAACCACACTGGCTCTCACGGGTCTAGTTACACCCATGTTATATGAGGGCCATTAGGAAAGTCGGCGGATCTCTCCGGCTCCTGGGAGGAATCACATTAGCCCAAATCTAAGAAAAAAGCGCTGACTAACCTCAGCTTCAGCTGCACAGTCAGCCAGGGTGGAGCGGGGCTGAAACAGCAACTAAATGCCAATGCCTTGCCATATTATTAAGCCCAAAAGACAGGCCACGATCTTGGGAAGAGCAACGAGAACGTCTGTTTATCCTTGCTCAGTGACTGCCGGAAGCCAGACAGAGCAGAAAAAAGGGTGCCGCCTAACCCAGGCTCCCCAGCCAAGAGATCCCTGCCAGTTCTCATTTACATGTGGAAATTCATTACCAAGGAACTTAAACCAGCTATTCAGCATTTGACTTTAGAGCCCCTGGCAAGCAAGAAGGTGCAGAAAAGAGCAACCAAAATGATCAGGGGGCTAGAGCAACGGCCCTAGGAGGAGCGGATAAAACGGTTAGGGCTGTTTAGCCTGGAAAGAAGGCGGTTAAGGGGAGACATGATAGAGGTCTATAAAATGATGCATGGTTTGGAGAGAGTGGACAGGGAGAAGTTTTTCTCCCTCTCCCATAATACTAGAACACGGGGTCATCTGCTAAAGCTGGAGGGTGAGAGATTCAAAACTGATAAAAGGAAGTATTTCTTTACACAATGCATTGTTAAATTGTGGAACTCCCTGCCCCAGGATGTGGTGATGGCTGCCAACTTGGACGGCTTTAAGAGGGGAGTGGACATATTCATGAAGGAGAGGGCTATCCATGGCTACTAATCAAAATGGATACTAGTCATGATGCATCCCTATTCTCTCCAGGATCAGAGGAGCATGCCTGTCATATTAGGTGTTGTGGAACACAAGCAGGATAATGCTGCAGTTGTCTTGTTTGTGGGCTTCCTAGAGGCACCTGGTTGGCTACTGTGTGAACAGACTACTGGACTTGATGGGCCTTAGTCTGATCCAGCAGGGCTTTCCTTATGTTCTTATGGAGGACAGGGCTATCAATGGCTACTAGTCAAAATGGATACCAGTCATGATGCATCCCTATTCTCTCCAGGATCAGAGGAGCATCCCTATTATATTAGGTGCCATGGAAGACAAGCAGGACAATGCTGCTGCATCCGTCTTGTTTGTGGGCTTCCTAGAGGCCCCTGGTTGGCCACTGTGTGAACAGACTGCTGGACTTGATGGGCCTTGGTCTGATCCAGCAGGGCTTTTCTTACGTTCTTATGTTCTTTATACCCTGCTCCTAAGTTTCCCAGTTGGCCAGACTGGGGAATGTTGGATTAGATGTACCATAGGCCTTATCCGGCACAGTTACTCCCATGTTGGCATTACTTCAGACCCAGGGCACATTCGCTAGTGTCAACATGGGGAATCACGTGAGCTAAATCAATAATATAGGTCCTTCCCAGAGGGATTATCCAGTGAGGGCAAGGACCAGCAAACTTATTTGGTTCCTCCAGAGCAGCACAGACTTGGATCACAAGACAGAAATGGCTTTTACATGACAGTCAGCCATGGAAGTAGACCCTATCAGGCAAGGTGGGCCATAGGTAACTAATAGTGCCATGATAGGCCAAGTCCACAGAAGTCAATGGGCTTAGAAATGTGTAACTCTGTTCAGGATGGTGCTGGGACAGACTCGGCTTCAGTTGTTGAAATAGCATGTTCTGATATTTTTACTTCTGTATGTCAGCTTGAGAATATTTTATTACAGAAAAGCAACTAATAAATTGATGAGGAGGATATTTTCTCTACCTTTTAAGGAGACTCAAACTGGCTTACAATCGCCTTCCCTTCCTCTCCCCACAACAGACACCCTGTGAGGTAGGTGAGGCCGAGAGAGTTCAGAGAGAACTGTGATTAGCCCAAGGTCACCTAACAGGCTTCATGTGCAGGAGCAGGGAATCAAATCTGGTTCTCCAGATTAGAGTCCACCACTCTTAACCACTACACCAGCTGGAAACCTGGTTGACGAGAGCATGAGCTAGAATGCCCTGAGTTCAAATTTCCTCTAGTTATGATGAACTTACTAGGCAGTCTTAAGAAAACCATGGAGGATAGGTCTATCAGTGGCTACTAGCCATGGTGACTAAAGGCAAACCTCCACATATAGAGGCAGTCAACCTCTGAATCCCAGCCAGGAGACAACATCAGGGGAAGGCCTCGGCCTCTGCGCCCTGTTGTTGGACCTCCAGAGGAACTGGTTGGCCACTGTGTGAGACAGGATACTGGACTAGATGGACCCTCACTGGTCTGATCCAGCAGGGCTCTTCTTATGTTCCTAAACCTATCATTTTCAAATCCCCACTCTGCCATGGAAGCTTGCTGGCTGACCATGCGACAATCACATACTGTCAGCCTAACCTACCTCACAGGGTTGTTGTGAAGGTAATATGGAGGGAGGTGAGGAGAAGATGTAAGTTGTTTAGGGTCCCAAATGGAGAGAAAGGTGGGATACAAACAAATAAATACTAAAACACAGCCTCCAACCTCCACGTGGTCAATATTGGGATACCAAGACTGGCCCACTCTACAGGGCTGTTGTATGGATTGTGAAGAGCCTTGAACACTCCAAAAATGCAGCTATGAGACTGACAGGTGGCCAAAAGGTATCAAAGGGTGACTGATTTGCTTTGGAGATTTTGAGCACGTGACCGAGTAGGGCGGGCAGCTACTTATTCCAAAATTAGTCATGCCGGGATTAAAATAATGTTAATTAAAGGACGGCCCTCCAGAAATTGCAAGTCAGGTAATAGTTGGGGAGGCGAGGGTGGGGGAGGAAACCCGGCAAAATTAAATTCCTGACATGATAAGAGAACTCTTGTTCTTTGCCATCTCCTTCATTCGTCGTAGGGATGGATACCTGGGAGCTGGGTTACCAGGTAACCAGTTGCTTGGCCTTGGTTTATTTGTTTTTGCTAAGCCCAATGGCC
Organism: Euleptes europaea; assembly: GCF_029931775.1. NCBI lineage: Eukaryota > Metazoa > Chordata > Lepidosauria > Squamata > Sphaerodactylidae > Euleptes > Euleptes europaea. The sequence continues at coordinate 3,846,649 of NC_079323.1, forward strand.
TCTTTCCAGAATCACGGGCTGCCATTTCCGCCTCTGATCTTGGATCCCAAACCAGGGAGGGTTTCGTTTTTCACCCACCCTCAAGAGCGGGAGTGACAGCCATGCGAGATCCAACCCACAAAACAGTCCTCTGCCGTCCACAGCCGGTCTCCTCCTGGCAGCCTGACATCTGGCATTTGTTCACACATTAGAGGAATTAGAAGCAGCAACCTTTCTCCCGGACAGATTTGCATCCGGGAGTAAAAAAAATGCAGCCCGCTCCTCAAAGCAGGGGTGCGCACCGATGTGTCGTGCACATATGTGAATGTTGTGAGCTGATACTGCCCCCCAGGATATTCAGTTCTGCACCCGGTGGAACTAGAGTTGCCAACCTCCAGGTACTAGCTGGCGATCTCCTGCTATTACAACTGATCTCCAGCCGATAAAGATCAGTTCCCCTGGAGAAAATGGCTGCTTTGGCAATTAGATTCTATGACATTGAAGTCCCTTCCCTCCCCAAACCCTGCCTTCCTCCGGCTCCACCCCAAAAACCTCCCACCGATGGCGAAGAGGGACCTGGCAACCCTATGTGGAACATCAACAGAAGAAGAAGAAGAGTTGGTTTTTATTATGCCAACTTTCTCTACCACTTAAGGCAGACTCAAACCGGCTTACAAGCACCTTCCCTTCCCCTCCCCACAACAGACACCCTGTGAGATAGGTGGGGCTGAGAGAGCTGTAAGAGAGCTGTGACTACCCCAAGGTCACCCAGCTGGCTTCATGTGGAGGAGTGGGGAAACCAACCCGGTTCACCAGATTAGCCTCCACCGCTCATGTGGAGGAGTGGGGAATCAAACCTGGTTCTCCAGATCAGACTCCACCGCTCCAAACCACAGCACTTAACCAGTACACCACGCTGGAAGGAGATCCAGAAAATGCACAAAAGGAGACTGTGCAGCTGCTCCATGTGGGTCTCTGGAGAGGCATCATACATATTTACTAGATGAACAATAACATTTTTGCGCAAATCCTGATACACACACACGGGTATGTGCATACAGACACATCCTTACAGGCCTGACGCCCCAGATCTAGTGGACTGTTTCAAAATAGTATATGGTTGGAACTCCTGCAGGGCCCTAAAAGGCTTAAAAAGTGGACTAGATATTCTTGAAAAATAAAAGAGACAATAGTCAATACGTAAGAGCCAGATTAGAGTCCAGTAGTCCTTTAGAGACCGACAAGATTTTCAGGGTATAACCCTTCCAGAACCGAAGTTCCCTTTCTCATATCTGACGAAGGAAGCTTTAACTCCTGAAAATTTATACCCTGAAAATCTTGTTAGTCTCTAAGGTGCTACTGGACTCAAATCTCTAGCTCTTCTAAGGCAGACTAACACGGCTACCCTCCCAAAACTAGTAAAGACAAGAGATCTGTAACAAAAGATGGGTGTTTTTCCCCTAGAAAAGCTGAAAGGGCTAGTCTGGTTTACAGAAAACTCACTTCCTCCTTACAAACAATAACAGCAAGATCGTTCACATAACTGCCAGGTTTTGCATTCAATTCCTACCTCCTGGACAGCGCTAAGGACAATTTTAGTGTTCGTGCCTGAATGCGTGTACTTTCGAAAGAACTTTGTGATATCCTTGATCTGGTTTCTTTGTGATTATGTTCCTCGCACATGGGGTGGGGTACACCGCTATAAAGATTTATATTCATCCCGATCTGCCCTATTAAAAAAAAAAATCAGTAATGCGTTATTTAATTCTTGTAATGGCTAATGGCTGGAACAAAGTACACTGTACTTACAGTTTACTTACTATACACACGGACGAGACATGAGCTGGCTGTGACTATCCGCGAAAGAGATTTTGTAGTGGATAGCAGAGCACAGAAGTTAGTTCAACACGTGTCGTTTTAGGGTTGCCAACTCTAGACTGGGAAATTCCTGATGGTTTGGAGGCAGACCCTTGAAAAGGTGGAGTCTGAGAAGGGAAGGGAACACAGCAGGGATGTGATGCTATAGCACCTAACTTCCAATGCTGCTGCTTTGTCCAGGGAAACTGATCTCTGTAGTCTGCAGATCTGTTGAAATTCTGGGGGATCTCCAGGCCTCACCTGGAGGTTGGCAAGCCTGCTCTGCATGCTTGGGGTTGGGTTCTGCATGGCATGCAGAAGGTCCCAGGTTCAATCCCCGGCACCTCCAGTTAAAGGGACTGGGCAAGTAGGTGATGTGAAAAACCTCAGCCTGAGACCCTGGAGAGCCACTGACGGTCTGAGTAGACAATACTGACTTTGATGGACCAAAAGTCTGATTCAGTAGAGGGCAGCTTCATGTGTTCATGTGTTCTCCATCCTCCACACAACCTGCTCAGCCAGGAACAGAAAACGGAACTCAAAAAGCTCCTAAGAACTGCAAAAAGCTGGTAAGACCCACTAAAATATAAAACAATGCGTACAGCAGAAAATTGTTTTTGACTCTGTTTCTGCTTTAAGTCTGCCTGAAAAATAATGGCTCCATGAGAAATCAGGCCCAGAGCTGGGAATCAGCCTGGAAATAAAATGCCAAGAGTAGAAAGAGACACCACCAAATAGATGGCTACTAGGGTTGCCAACCTCCAGCTGGGGCCTAAAGATCTACTGGAATTATAACTGATCTCCAGGCAACAGAGATCAGTTCCCCTGCAGAGAACGGCTACTTTGGAAGGCGGGCTCTACGGCATTATACCCTGTTGAGGTCCCTCCCCTCCTCAGACCCCAGCTTCTCCAGGTTCCACCCCCAAATCTCCAGGAATTTCCCATCCCAGAGTTGGCGACTCTAACAGCTAAAATACATTTTAGATTACACATGATTCTTCTTCATATGCTTCTGCAGGCCCCAAGTCAGCCTGCAGACGCTACACAGGGTCGAGCTGACCTTAGAAACGGCAAGAAAGAGCATGAAGGAACCCTAGAGGAAAGTAATTGCACATTTCTATCTAAGTATAGCTATAATTGCTGTCTTTGCCCTTACAAAGAGCTCTGTGCAACCCAGGAGTCTATATACTCTTTTACAATCATTCCTCCAATAAACGATATTACCTACGGGCTGTGTAACCGTGGTCTTGGAATTTTCTTTCCTGACGTTTCGCCAGCAGCTGTGACCGGCATCTTCAGAGGAGTAACACTGAAGGACAGCATCTCTCAGTGTCAAGTGTGTAGGAAGAGTAATATATAGTCAGAAAGGGGTTGGGTTTGAGCTGAGTCCTGCAAAAGTAATGTGCTAATTGTCCTGCAAAAGTAATGTGCTAATCATTGTCCTGTAAGTATCAAGATAATGTGCTAATGAGGATATGGTATGTTAATATGGAACCATTGTATCCTGAAGTGATCTGTTAATGTGTGTAATCCAAAGCTAATCTGCATGGCTATTGTTGAATGTTGTCTTTGTTAGTCTGGAGGTTTTTTAGAACAGGAAGCCAAGCCTTATTCATTCTTAAACTCTCCTCTTTTCTGTTAAAGTTGTGCTGATGTTTATGAATTTCAATGGCTTCTCTGTGCAATCTGACAAAATAGTTGGTAGAATTGTCCAGTCTTTCAGTGTCTTGGAATAAGACCCTGTGTCCTGTTTGTGTCAGTCCATGTTCAGCCACTGCTGATTTCTCAGGTTGGCCAAGTCTGCAGTATCTTTCATGTTCTTTTATCCTTATTTGTATGCTGCGTTTTGTGGTCCCGATGTAAACTTCTCCACAGCTGCAAGGTATACGATATACTCCTGCAGAGGTGAGGGGGTCTCTTTTGTCTTTTGCTGATCGTAGCATTTGTTGTATTTTCTTGGTGGGTTTAAACACTGTTTGTAGGTTATGTTTTTTCAAAGGTTTCTCCATCCTATCAGTGACTCCTTTAATAAATGGCAAGAATACCTTTCCTATGGGAGACTGTTTTTCCTGAGTTTTCTGATTTTTGTTTGGTTTAATGGCCCTTCTGATTTCATTCTTGGAGTAGCCGTTTGCTAGCAGTGCGTGATTTAGATGATTAGTTTCTTCCTTGAGAAACTGTGGTTCACAGATCCGTCTTGCACGGTCCATTAATGTTTTGATTATTCCTCTTTTCTGTCGGGGGTGGTGGTTGGAGTTTTTGTGTAAGTAGCGATCTGTGTGAGTTGGTTTCTAAACTTTCTAAACCATCTTAATAATATCCATCCAAACATTCAGTTCACCATGGAAAAGGACTGGACAATTCTACCAACTATTTTGTCAGATTGCACAGAGAAGCCATTGAAATTCATAAACATCAGCACAACTTTAACAGAAAAGAGGAGAGTTTAAGAATGAATAAGGCTTGGCTTCCTGTTCTAAAAAACCTCCAGACTAACAAAGACAACATTCAACAATAGCCATGCAGATTATCTTTGGATTACACACATTAACAGATCACTTCAGGATACAATGGTTCCATATTAACATACCATATCCTCATTAGCACATTATCTTGATACTTACAGGACAATGATTAGCACATTACTTTTGCAGGACAGTACTCAGCTCAAACCCAACCTCTTTCTGACTATATATTACTCTTCCTACACCCTTGACACTGAGAGACACTGTCCTTCAGTGTTACTCCTCTGAAGATGCCTGCCACGGCTGCTGGCGAAACGTCAGGAAAGAAAATTCCAAGACCACGGTTACACAGCCCGGATAACCTACAAGAACCAATGAACTCTGACCATGAAAGCCTTTGACGATATTACCTACCTTCCTTTTTTCTCTTTTTTGCTATCTTCTATTCTCTGGAACAAAATCAGCAACAGCAATCAAAAAGAATGCTGATAACATTAAGTCATTTCCTTCCCATGGCATCTTTTAAAGACAAATTTAATTGCACTCTCGCTTAAGGTCAGCTTTAGATTCTGATCCGCATAGTCACTCTGCAGATAAGCAGATGCCGGGCTCTTATTTGCGGAGGAAAAGAGCTGTAACTCTTCTTGTCACTCCTCTTTCTTCCCCCTAATCTGGTTCTACAAAGCGGACCGAGACGTCTTCCAGATCTTTCTCCTTTTGCTAATCTTAAAACAGAGAGCTTCCACCCATTTGGGGCCAGCTTACAGAGAGAGAAATTTCAAAAAGTTCTTCCGTTTGGTCTGGAAGGGGATGGGCTCTTTGCTCCTCTCTCAGTGGCAGCGTGGGTCAATTTCTGATACTCCCTTAAGTGAACTTGCACTGTCCTAGGGTTGCCAACTTCCAGGCGAGGCCTCGAGATCTCTGGGAATTTACAACTGCTTTCTAGACAACAAAGATCAGTTCCCTTGAAGAAAACGGCTGTTTTGGAGGATGGACTCTAGGGCGTTATACCCCACTGGGGTCCCACCACTCCATAAACCCCGCCCTAATCAGGCTTCAACCCCCCCCCCTCAAATCTCCAGGAATTTCCCAACCCAGAATTGAGCCAAAATAAGAGACAATTGGTGCAGGGGGAGAATTAATTTTAATTCACTTCAAGATCCCTACACGTTTCGCCTATGCTTCATCAGGGGAATCAGTAAAGTATCGCAGTGCTTGAGCCAGACTTGGCAACCCTAGCATTGCCTCTAGGGAAAAAAAAATCGGTAAAATTCAGATTTGGCAAAATCCGACCTGTTTTTATTCGGGAAATGCCGAAGTCCGAACTCCCCCTATTTGGATCCGTGGAATTCGGCATGAAATTCAGCGTTTGCTAATAAATTTGGCCGATTAATGCCATTTAAGCACATTCACGGCTTTCCGTGGCTCCAGGGGGGAGGGCATTTTTGGAGTTAGAGGTCCCAAACTTTCAGTGTAGCTTGAGGGGACCCTTCTTGCAAGAACCCCCTTTGGTGCAGATTGGGTTAGGGGGTCCCGAGTTATGGGGCCTGGAAGGGGTTCCCCCCCTCCGCCCATTGGAATGAAGAGGAGTCGGCAATCCTTAATGTGCAGCAGAGAGTGGCAAATCCAAGGCAAAACCTCCCATTGTTTCTGGGGCAGCCAGAGAGGGACTCACTGACCCACGCTGACCTCCAGGCGAAGGTGGCAACCAGTGAAAACAGCAACAATCACACTCGCAAAGAGGAGATCAAGCACCCCCCCCCAGGACAGGTCGCCCCCCCCCACAGTAGAAGCCAGTCCGTGGCTTCTAAGAGCCGATGTAACTACGCCGAAAGTGCATCCAACAACACTCAAAGCGTAAGTAAACAGCGTAACTAGCATCGGTAACGTATCTTTTAATTTCAACACAGCCAAAGTGCATCTCATAACGCTACTAGCGTAAGTGTGACATGCGCAAATTCCGTATCTTCAGTATTGATAGATGTCATGCTGCTGGATTCAAATCTTCCACAGCAACAATCACACTCGCAAAGAGGAGATCAAGCCCCCCCCCAGGACAGGTCACCCCCCTTTGGCTTCCCCCCTCCACACACACACAGTAGAAGCCAGTCCGTGGCTTCTAAGAGCCGATGTAACTATGCCGGAAGAGCATTCAACAACGCTCAAAGCGTAAGTAAACAGCGTAACTAGCATGGGTAATGTATCTTTTCATTTCAACACAGCCAAAGTGCATCTAATAACGCTACTAGCGTAAGTGCGACCTGCGCAAATTCCGTATCTTCAGGATTGATAGATTTCACTCGCAAAGAGGCAATCAGCCCCCCCCCAGGACAGGTAACCCCCCCAAATCACACTCCACAGAGGCAATCAAGCCCCCCAGCAGAACAACCCCCCCTCAAACCAGTACGGCTCAGCTCCACCCCAATCAAACGATCCAAGGAAGAGGAAGAGGCACGGGTGCCAAGCGGAGGGACACTCATGCCGCACCGCCGCACTGACTCAACTCCATTCGAGGGTGGCAACGGGCAAAAAAAGGCAGAACGCACACTCCCGCAGAGGCGAGTGGGCACATACCCCTGGCAGAACAGGCAACAGCTAACCTTTGCCCTCCCCCCCAACCACAGAAACTGCTTCCCCCCATACACACACAGAATCTGCTTCCCCCCCCACACACACACACAGAGAGAAGAAAAGATATAGAGAAAAACCCCAAAAATCAAACTGTGTGGATATCTTCCAGCAGGTGCAGGGAGGAGAAGTAAATCCAATGCTATTCCAGTAAGCAGCTCAGCTCAGGACCTCTCAGGAGCAGCACCATCAAAATGGAAGGAAATGAACTCGGGACGGGACGGGAGGGACTCGGGAGTTTTTATACTCTTCTCCTGGCCAATTCAAAAGGGAGAATCCCTGCTCTGATTGGCCAGAAGAAGACCCAGCTTGGGCCACCATTGGCCACGGGAGAATGCTGATTCAGGGGCACTGAAGTTGTATGAATTTATCCAGCGTCCGCCCAAACTCACCGAGTTCGGCTCATCGTTTTCCTGCCTTTTTTGACTTCGGCTCTATCCGAACTGGAAACCGCAGAATCGGGGAACATTCGGCTGTTTTCCATGTTGGATGGAACCGAATCGACAGCCCTAATTGCCTCTCCACAAGGCCCCCAGTAAGGCTGCCAACCTCCAGGTGGGGCCTGGAGACCTCTCAGAATTACCACTGGTCACCAGACTACAGAGATCAGTTTCCCTGGAGAAAATGGCTGCTTTGGAGGGCGGACTCTAAAGCATTATACCTTACTAAGTCCCTCTCCTCCCCAAAACCATCCTTCCCCAGGCTCCGCTGCCAAATCTGCAGGAATTTCCTGATCTGGAGATGGCAACCCTAGACCCCAAATATATCAAGTAGCACTTTCATCTTGGTCCACACCCTCTTTTTTATCCCCACCTAAGGATTGACCCAATACCCATCCCTGATTGTTCTTGGCTCCTCCAGATGCCCCAAAGTTCTGCCTGCACCCCCACTCCCTGACTTCACCTCCAACTATAGATTTTATCATTTGAAATCTGATGTAATCTGCAAGTCACCTTACAGAGATTCAGAGTTCCCAAGTGGCCAGGTTTTTACCACCCCAGCCAGAACGTCATTCTCTTGTCCAGAAGCCAAAACAAAAAGTACATAATGCTGGAGATGGGGGACAATTGTGTGCCCTGGAATTTTGTTGTTTTCCTATTTTCTATTCAAGGGGAGGGGTTCTGAAAATAAACTACACAGCATGCCCCTTCTGTAGGGTTGCCAACTTCCAGGTGGTTGATAAGAAATAAGCAGCCACTATGGCATCAATTAACCCTTATACTATACTATAATATAATCAATCAAAACACAGCTTCAACCTAACAGACTATTGTTTCTTGTAGGTTATCCGGGCTGTGTAACCGTGGTCTTGGTATTTTCTTTCCCGACGTTTCGCCAGCAGCTGTGGCCGGCATCTTCAGAGGAATAACACTGAAGGACAGTGTCTCTCAGTGTCAAGTGTGTAGGAAGAGTAATATATAGTCAGAAGGGGGTTGGGTTTGAGCTATATTCACAAAAGAGTCATCATACATATGTAAGACAAATGACAAGTGCATCCTCATTCATTTTAAGGATGCAAAAGTGGCCCCAATACCTTTTTCATTCAAATTAATCATACATAAATGGTAGCAGTCCAACAATTGGGTGGTAATGCAATACTAGTACCCTTCAGTGGCTGAAGAAGATTATAACAAAAACAGGGACAAGCTACTGGAAACCTGTACCACCCATCTCCACCCATATGCTTTGGACTGCTTCTAGTATTGCATTACCACCAAATTATTGGATTGATACCATTCATGTATGACTAATTTGAATGAAAAAGGTATTGGGGCCACTTTTGCATCCTTAAAATGAATGAGGATGCACTTGTCATTTGTCTTACATATGTATGATGACTCTTTTGTGAATATAGTCTGTTAGGTTGAAGCTGTGTTTTGATTTATTATATTATAGTATAAGGGTTAATTGATCCCATAGTGGCTGCGTATTTCTTATCCATTACGACTTTAGCAGCTCAGGTCTTGTTTTTTGATATTAACCTCCAGGTGGTGGCTGGTGATCTCCTGCTATTACAGGGATGGGGAACCTCAGGCCCGGGGGCTGTATGCGACCCCCGAGGACATTTTCTGTGGCCCTCGGTAGCTCCAGGGCCGTGTGTGTGGGTGGGGGGGAGGCGTGGAGGCTGGGGCCTGGTCTCGTGGGGCCGGCATGCACGGGTGTGTGTGTGTGGGGGAAGGCTTTTCTTTTTTTCTGTCACTCTCCTTTCTCTCCCTCTCTCCCCTTTTCTGTCTCTTTGTCTGTCTCCCTCTGTCCTTTTCTTTCTTTCTTCCCCTCCCTCCATTTCTTACTCCCTTTCTCCCTCTTTTTCCCTCCCTCCCTTTTCCTCTTTCTCTGTTTTCTTTCCTTCCTCTCTTCCTTCCTTGCGGATCGGCTGCGGGCTGCGCCCCCCTGGTGCCTCATTTGCTCGGGCCCACCGCTGGCTGCCCTCCCGCCTGGGGGGGGAGGACGACGGGAAAGGGGGTGCCCTCCAGGCCTTCTCTGCATGGCCTCCCCTGGGGTTGCCAACCTCCAGGTGGTGGCTGGAGACCTGGCAACCCTAGCCTCCCCCCCCGCCGGGAGATCTACACCTGGTTATGGCCCCCGAATGATGTTATAAATGTGCAAATGGCCCTTGGCAGGATAAAGGTTCCCCACCCCTGTGCTATTACAACTGATCTCCAGCCGATAGAGATCAGTTCACCTGGAGAAAATGGTTGCTTTCACCATTGGACTCTATGGCATTGAAGTCTCTCCCCCTCCCCAAACCCCACCCTCCTCAGACCCCTCCCCAGAAACCTCCCACCAGTGGCGAAGAGGGACCTGGCAACCCTACCCTTCAGAGAAGGAAGGAGATGTTGGGCGTCATTTCATTGATGCTTCGTTCTAAACCTGTTCTGGTGATTTAAGATTCTTGTGTGTGATAACCCTCCTCACACATTGCCCCTAAGGGATCATGTGGTACTATGGCTCAGAATGCAAACTGTGTACATTGGGATGTTCCCAGTTCAAGCTTCACCTAATCCACAAAGCTACCTGGTTGTCTTACAAAAGCCACATCGCTCAACCTCATCTACAAATCTTCAGTGTGAAAACCAGAAGATTGGCTGACCTCACAGGGCTGTGAACAAAGTTTACAGCTGTCTCAGTCATTGTGTAAGTTTAATCAAATTTATTACACATGCGACTCGGTAAGTAACATGCAGGCATTCCCATCTGTGTAAGAGAGGAAGCTCAAATGGTACCCGTCACACTTTTTGTGAGTAAAACAATTCACCACTGAAAATAGACTGCTACCCAATAAATCGAGGGCACTTTTTCAATTGATCTAAAGGTTATTTAATGGATTTATGTAATCAGAGAATCAGCTCAACATTGCAAATGTAATTATAAAGCATTCCTTTGAAGTGATATGACACAGAAGCTTGGGGTGGGGTTAAATTAAAGCATGGATTCTCAGGATGAACACATGAAGCTGCCTTCTACTGAATCAGACCCTTGGTCCATCAAAGTCGGTACTGTCTACTCAGACCGGCAGCGGCTCTCCAGGGTCTCAGGCACAGGTCTTTCACATTGCCCTACCAGTTCCTTTAACTGGAGATGCCGGGGATTGAACCTGGGACCTTCTGCATGCCAAGCAGATGCTCTACCACTGAGCCACAGCCCCTCCCTCCTAGTGTATAATTGAGGATCCTAAATTATACACTAGGAAAGCTCTGTTGAGCACACAACTTTCGTGCATGTTCCTGGAGTTCATCTTAACTCATTACAATTTGGAGACAAGACCCTTCACCCCCATTAAAACCATGCCTGCTTCTCTGTATCTTCGCCAAGATTCTATGACCTTCGGCAGATGATGAGAGGGAGGGCATCTTGGCCATCTTCTGCGCATGGAGTAGGGGTCACTGGGGCTGTTTGGGGGAGGTAGTTGTGAATTTCCTGCATTATGCAGGGGGTTGGACTAGATGGCCCTGGTGGTCCCTTCCAACTCTAGGGTTCTATGATCACGTGCAGCCTTAGCTTCAGTGGGAAAGGAGCGCCCAAAGAGTAGAAAGACGCAGGGTCATCTGAAAGGCCATCTCCGCTGTAAGCAAAAGACAGGAAAGGATATATTTGCGTCCTCGTCCTCCCACCTGGCTGCATCTACCAACCGGGAACTGGAGCCCGGTCCTTCACGGAAAGGTCGAGAGGTTTAGAACACTATGCTAAAAACACCACCCTTTTTACAACCCGAAAGCTTCAAATGCTGCCAACCTGTATACGCAGTGTCAGTTTACGCAGAAGACGTTTCATAAAAAGATCCGGCAGCCAGGCTACCATGCACAGAACAAGAAGCAGAAGCGATCCCCGAGTGCATGTTTTAAGGGAACAATTAATTTAGAACTGTGACAGTTTCGGGCCTGAAATGGACCTTGAGCGGGGCCACGGAACGCTCACAAACATCTTAACCGCTCAGGATGAAGAAGGCAGCGTAAGAAGGCAGACAAACATTTGTGTTATTGTCGAAGGCTTTCACGGTCAGAGTTCATCGGTTCTTGTAGGTTATCCGGGCTGTGTGACCGTGGTCTTGGTATTTTCTTTCCTGACGTTTCGCCAGCAGCTGTGGCCGGCATCTTCAGAGGAGTCACACTGAAGCACAGTGTCTCAGTATTACTCCTCTGAAGATGCCGGCCACAGCTGCTGGCGAAATGTCAGGAAAGAAAATACCAAGACCACGGTCACACAGCCCGGATAACCTACAAGAACCGATAAACACTGTGGTTTTTGTAAAACATCAGGGTGGCTTTGAATATCCTCACGTAGGCCCCAGAGGTATAAGGGAACTCTGTCTACTGGAAAGAAGGGGTGGGCGCGTGAGAGCAGGAGGGAGGGGAAAGGCTTGGAAACTCTGGGTAAGGAGCAGAGAGCTGAATGTCTGAATGAAAGGGGTCAGACTAGGCTGTGGAAGGAGAAGGAGAAGGAGAAGGAGAAGGAGAAGGAGAAGGAGAAGGAGAAGGAGAGGAAGGAGAGGAAGGAGAGGAAGGAGAGGAAGGAGAGGAAGGAAGGAAGGAAGGAAGGAAGGAAGGAAGGAAGGAAGGAAGGAAGGAAGGAAGGAAGGAAGGAAGGAAGGAAGGAGAGTTGGTTTTTAACATGCTGATTTTCTCTACTTTTAAGGAGTTTCAAACTAGCTTAAAATCGCCTTCCTTTCCTCTCCCCCATCAGATACCTTGTGAGGTAGGTGCATCATTTTATAGACCTCTATCATGTCTCCCCTGAACCGCCTTCTTTCCAGGCTAAGCAGCCCTAAGCGTTTTAACCTCTCCTCACAGGGCAGTTGCTCCAGCCCCCTGATCATTTTGACCGAATTAGCATGAATTTGCATACCCATAAACACAAAAGGCAAGCTGCCTCTGCTTTCCAGACCATTCAGAAACCTATCCCAGGAGGGACTATCCTAGAAGAGGCATTCCCTCCAGCAGATGAGACAGAAAAGAGTAATGTCTCTGTGAACCTGGCACCAATGTGCGTAAGAACTTACACTAAAAGCAATTAACTTCTTTTTTTAATCGTGTTGCCGGATTAATCAGCAGCGCAGTTTTCGTTGATCAAAAAGGTTTCCGACAGATTAATCAACCCAATGACTTGGCCAATTAAGTTTGGCAGCCCCTGCCAGGAACAGATAGGGCCAAGGCCCTGAAATAGGAAGGAAGAAAACCCAGCTGGAAGATTCAAAGAAACGCACACCTGGACAGACACACCCCGGAGAGGGGGTGGGATGTAGAACAGGTGACGGTCTAGCAGGCATGCATGGGGAGAACTGGTCACTGTTCTAGGGCCATTATTGTCCCCACAACATCAAGAACAGGGGTCCCAAACATGGTGCCCATTGACATTGTACTTGGTGCCCACCAAGAGTTTCTAAAAGTGGGTGGGACCAAGTGGTACTCTTGCCTGGCATAACTTCCTCAGTGGAAAGGGCTCCCTCGGGAGGTGGTGACCGGGTTTGATCCCCCACTCCTCCACATGATTATTTGTATATATTATAATATAACAATATACTAGTAAAAATGAATACTAGTCATGATGCATACCTATTCTCTCCAGGACCAGAGGAGCATGCCTATTATATTAGGTACTTTGGAACACAGGCAGGATAATACTGCAGGCAAAATGGTGCTGCTGCAATCGTCTTGTTTGTGGCTTCCTGGAGGCACTGTGTGAACAGACTGCTGGACTGGATGGGCTTGGGTCTGAGCCAGCAGGGCTTTTCTTATGTTCTTATGAGCGGCGGACTCTAATCTGGTGGACCGGGTTGGTTTCCCCACTCCTCCACATGAATGGCGGACGCTAATCTGGTGAACCGGGTTGGTTTCCCCACTCCTCCACATGAAGCCAGCTAGGTAACCTCGGGCTAGTCACAACTCTCTCTGCCCCACCTACCTCACAGGGTGTCTGTTCTGGGGAGGGGAAGGTGATTGTAAGCCAATTTGATTCTCCCTTAAGTGGTAGAGAAAGTCGGTATATAAAAACCAACTCTTCTTCATCGTCTTCCGCCACCAAAAGCAAGAATAAACAGGGCAATTTATCTGGACATTTTTGCTTAGAGCCCAGGGGCGCAATGCCAAGCAAAAACCGATCCTTGACTCCCAACGACATAATTCAAGCCCTCTGTTCCAAAGTTCCCATCTGCCCATCCTTCACATGGCATCTGGGGCCCTCCAAAATGTACCATCCTGCAGAGCCCAGCCCCCTCAAGTACATAATAAATCAAAAAGGGGAAATAACAGAACGCCGTTTTAAGTTCTGTCGTGGCTGCCGTGCAAAGAAGCAGAAAGGCAGCAAAGACATTCACAGACGGAGCTGGAAAACCTTGCCCTTAAAAGGAAGAGTCTGGCCCCTGTGTTTCCTCCTGGCTGGCCGGGCAGCCCCGAAGTTCAAGCAGGGTAAGGCCCCCCGGCTTTGATCACCCCTGGCAGTTGGCAAGAGACGAGAAAGGCACCAGGCCAAGGTCTGTCTGGAAGTGAGGAAGACCAGCCCTGTGAGTCAAAAAGCAACATAGAATCATAGAGTTGGAAGGGACCACCAGGGCCATCTAGTCCAACCCCCTGCACAATGCAGGAAAGTCACAACTACCTCCCCCCCACACCCCCAGTGACCCCCACTCCACGCCCAGAAAATGGCCAAGATGCCCTCCCTCTCATCATCTGCCTACGGTCACAGAATCAGCATTGCTGACAGATGACCATCTAGCCTCTGCTTAAAAGCCTCCAGGGAAGCTCACCACCTCCAGAGGAAGCCTGTTCCACTGAGGAACCGCTCTAACTGTTAGAAAGTTCTTCCTAATGTCTAGACGGAAACTCTTTTGATTTAATTTCAACCCGCTGGTTCTGGTCCAACCTTCTGTGGCAACAGAAAACAACTCGTCACCCTCCTCTCTATGACAGCCCTTCAAGTACTTGAAGATGGTTCTCATATCCCCTCTCAGTCTTCTCCTCTGCAGGCTAAACACACCCAGCTCCTTCAACCTTTCCTCCCAGGACTTGGTCTCCAGACCCCTCACCATCTTCGTTGCCCTCCTCTGGACACTTCTCAGTTTGTTGGTATACCTTAAGAACTCAGCTTCATGAATAAGTCCACTCAAGTTACTGGCCTGCAGATATGCTGACTGGTCCATTTCCCCACACATACGGATGTTAGCTTTAACTTATTTACAAAGTTCCTATTACATGTTGGTTTCATGGGATCTAATGGTGGTGGCGGAGCAACCTCGGTAATGCTTAATGTCTAATCGCCTGGAAGCAATTCTAAACTCTAACCGCTGCTGGGTAGAAAGAAAATACATATATATGTATATAAATACTGAAAATATAATTTATTAGAAACGCTATGTAAAGGTTAAAAATATTTTAAAACATTAAAATAGCACAATGGCATTTCCTAGGGTTGACATCTGCAACCACATACCAAATGCATTTCGGCCTATTGGGCCTTCATCAGTGGTTAATTAAAACACATGTTAAGCCTGCACACATTTGCAGAAATAAATAAATACATATACAAACAGTTCAAACCCAACCAGGCATGTGTATAGGTTGTAAAATCTATTATCAATTACTCAAACATCTGGTCAGATTGGTTCTATTTGTAATACTGGTTAGTATATGTCTCTCATATACTATGTGTGCAGGTATCAACCTAGTAGAGCAGTGTTTAACATCTGTTTCTCTTAGAGCTCTAAGAGAATTGTGACTAGCTGAGGGTCACCCAGCAGGCTGCATGTGGGGGAGTGGGGAAACCAACTTGGTTCTCCAGATTAGCCTCCACAGCTCATGTGGAGGAGTGGGGGATCAAACCCGGTTCTCCAGATCAGAGTCCACCACTCCAAACCACCGCTCTTAACCACTACACCACGCTGGCTGCTCTCCTCATGTGGAGGAGTGGGGAATCTCCCTCACCGTATGTGAAAAAGCCACAACCTAGTTGCAGAAATAAGGATGTGAAAAGATCAGAGGCGATTCTCTTCTGGAAGTGGGGGGAGGGCGTCTAGTTCTTCGGGGTCCACTTCCGCTACTACTAAACAGCCGCAGCGTGAGACGACACCAGAAAAAGGGGTCTCGGGTCACTGTTCCTCTAAAAGGTTTCCATGAGGGATGCAGCTGGCTCCAGCTGTGCTAGGCAGCTGTTAGACTAGGAGAGCTGGGGGGAGGTAGAATCATAGAATCATAGAGTTGGAAGGGACCACCAGGGACATCAAGTCCAACCCCCTGCACAATGCAGGAAATTCACAACCCCCTCCCCCCTCCACACCCCTAGTGACCAGAAGATGGCCAAGATGCCCTCCCTCTCATCATCTGCCTAAGGTCACAGAATCAGCGTTGCTGACAGATGGCCATCCAATCTCTTCTTAAAAACCTCCAGGGAAGGAGAGCTTACCACCTCCTGAGGAAGCCTGTTCCACTGAGGAACTGCTCTAACTGTTAGATAATTCTTCCTAATGTCTAGATGGAAACTCTTTTGATTTAATTTTAACCCGTTGGTTCTGGTCCAACCTTCTGGAGCAACAGAAAACAACTCGGCACCCTCCTCTACATGACAGCCCTTCAAGTACTTGAACATGGTTATCATATCCCCTCTCAGTCTTCTCCTCTTCAGGCTAAACATACCCAGCTCCTTCAACCTTTCCTCATAGGACTTGGTCTCCAGACCCCTCACCATCTTTCTTGCCCTTCTCTGGACACGTTCCAGCTTGTCTACATCTTTCTTAAATTGTGGTGCCCAAAACTGAACACAGTACTCTAGTTGAGGTCTAACCAGAGCAGAGTAAAGAGATACCATCACTTCGCGTGATCTGGACACTATACTTCTGTTGATGCAGCCCAAGACTGCGTTTGCCTTTTTAGTTACAGCATCCACACTGCTGACTCATGTTCAGTGTTTGGTCTACTAAGACCCCAAGATCCTTTTCACACACACTACTGCTCAAACAAGTCTCCCCCATCCTATAATTATGCATTTGATTTTTCCTACCCAAATGCAGAACTTTACATTTGTCTTTGTTGAAGTGCATTTTATTAGTTCTAGCCGATTTCTCCAGCCTGTTAAGATCATCCTGCATCTTGGCTCTGTCTTCTACCGTATTTGCTACCCCTCCCAATTTAGTATCATCTGCAAATTTAATAAGCATCCCCTTATACACACACCGCCTCCTTGAATAAGCGGCCCTGGGAATCTTGGGAATTGTAGTTTGATATGTCACAGTCTCTGACATCTTACAGCACATGAACTATGATATTGAGTTGTACATATGCAGAAATAATTCATTATAAAACTACAACAAATTAAGACTAAACTGCAAACTATATAGCAGAAGGTTTAGTTATTTTTAAGAAGGAAAGAAAGCCTGGAAATATTAAACCAGAGGCTTATGTTTCTGAAATATATCAGGGTCAGAACTGACTGACTTGCTAAGCTTTTCCTAGTTTACCTGACCTTCTCCTGCCATTTCAATGGAGAAGAGCAGAGCCCTTTTCATTTCAATGAAGAGCAGAGCCCTTTTCAGATATAGACTGTCTTTCTTCCCTTCCAATAACATCATGAATAAAGATGCTCTCCACCCTCCACACTACAAGGTTATTCAATGCTAACTAATGATGACATAATGCAATATAAGCAATAATTGTGTTTTATGCTTTAAACATGTAAACATGATACTATTGATTTATAAATGAATGTAATGAAAGCGTATTATGCTGGAGATGAGAACGATGTTAAAATTGAGTATATAGAGTGATCACAAAGCTCAAAACTGATTGTTTATAGTTTAGTAAAATAAACTAAAAGAAAAGGAAGCCCATATTAGGTAATAGAGGAGGACTGCACCCTCAGTATTATGGAGGAGGACTACTCAGCCCATATTTTCTCAGAATCAGCAGAATTGAGGGGTTTGAAACAGTATAAATACAGGCACAGAAAGGCTAGATTTTCAGACCTCTCTCAGAGAGTCTCGAAGATGGTATTGGTATGTATGGCTCTAAAATATTGTATTCTAGATATTGTGAATTAGATACTTTGAACTAAATCATACTTATTTGACTGTTATATTTTAAGAGTTGGATTTAAAACTGAATAGTATGTAAGACTTGCTTGCTTTACTGCGTACATTGTAACTGAAGACATTGTTACTGAATACTTTGTAACTGAATGTAAAGACTTTGTAACTTGCATTTACACATATTTACTAGAAGTACATCAATAAAAAGACTTGCTTTTTAAAAGTAGGTAAACTCATGGAGTCCTGCTTAGTAAGTGACTACCTGAATAAGATAACATATCACTTCCCAGGAAGTGGTCCATTCTAAGACTATAGTCACTCAAAGGCACGACCCACTTCAGATGAGGGTGCCGAGATCTCCGCCACGGGTCTCTATCAGAAACCACAAGCGAAGCACCCTACCAACGTCATGGTGAGCTCAGATTTAGGGTGGTTAATGGTTATTTCCCCCCCCCCAAAAGTGCATCATTCAGCTTCTAAGAATGGAAAAAGAAGAGGAAGAAGAAGAATTGGTTTTTATACCCCGATTTTCTCTACTTTAAGAAGTCTCAAACTGGCTTACAATCACCTTCCCTTCCTCTCCACACAACAGACACCCTGTGAACTAGGTGGGGCTGAGAGAGCTCTGAGAGACCTGTGACTAGCCCAAGGTCACCCAGCAGGCTTCATGTGTAGGAGTGGGGAAACCAACCCAGTTATCCAGATTAGAGTCTGCCACTGATGTAGAGGAGTGGGGAATCGAACCCGGTTCTCCAGATTAGAGTCCACCACTATTAACCACTACACCACGCTGGCCTTCGTGACATGCTTCCCAGGCTAAAATTTAAGGCTCTAAAGATGGATTCCCAAGGTAAGCTCTGCTAAACCCCAGCTCATGAAAAGCCCTGCTTAGTTCATAGATCTCCACCTGCCTGCAGCAATATTCATCTCCAAACATGAACACATGAAGCTGCCATACTGAATCAGACCCTCAGTCCATCAAAGCCAGTGTTGTCTGCTCAGACCGGCAGCGGCTCTCCAGGGTCTCAGGCAGAGGTCTTTCACATCACCTACCTGTCTAGTCCCTTTACCTGGAGATGCCGGGGATTGAACCTGGGTCCTTCTGCATGCCAAGCAGATGCTCTACCACTGAGTCATGGCCCCTCCCTATAGCTCTCCAGGTTCTCAGGTGCAGGACTTTCACATCACCTACCACCCAATCCTTTTAGTTGGAGATATCAGGCATTGAAACTGGGACTTTCTGCATGCCAAGCAGATGCTCTAGCACTGTGCCGTGGCCCCATTGCCTTATACTGAATCAGTCTATCAAGGTCAGTCTTGTCTACACAGACCGGCAGCAGCTCTCCAGGGTCTCAGGCGGAGGTCTTTCACATCACCTACTTGCCCAGTCCCTTTAACTGGATTGAACTTGGACCTTATGCATGCCAAGCAGATGCTCTACCACTGAGCCACAGCCCCTCCCCAACATCTTAGCAAAGTGCACCTCGCTTGTTTCCACTACATTCTTGCAGAACCCGGCAGACTGGACTGGGCTCAGACTTCTGGTTTTCCCCCAGCTCTTTATTCCTAGGATCCAACAGCTGCCGCCTAGCTTCTTCAGAAGCCAGCACGTGCCGCAGAACTCAATCGTGGGAGAGGCGAGCAGCTGTATCGTTAATAAAACAACGCAGAAGGCAATACAGGAAATCCGCCTATTGAAAAGCAGTGAAGAGGCACAGGAAATATTTCACAGCAAAAAAAAAAGAAAGAAAGAAAAGATAACCCTAAACAACATGATCGACCAAAATATCTGGCAGAATGACAGTTGAGGACTTATGTGAGGAGCATGTTGTCAGGATTTCACACTGGCTATTAAACATAAGAACATAAGAAAAGCCCTGCTGGATCAGACGAAGGCCCATCAAGTCCAGCAGTCTGTTCACACAGTGGCCAACCAGGTGCCTCTAGGAAGCCCACAAGCAAGACGACTGCAGCAGCATCGTCCTGTCTGTATTCCACAACACCTCATATAATAGGCCTGCTCCTCTAATCCTGGGGAGAATAGGTGTGCATCATGACTAGTATCCATTTTTACTAGTAGCCATTAATACCCCTCTCCTCCATGAACACGTCCACTCCCCTCTTAGAGCCTTCCAAGTTGGCAGCCATCACCGCATCCTGGGGCAGGGAGTTCCACAATTTAATGATGTGTTGTGTGAAGAAATACCTCCTTTTATCTGTTTTGAATCTCTCACCCTCCATCTTGAAAACTTAAAACTCTTTGGGGCATGTTGGGTTTGCAACTCCAGCTCTGTAAAGGGTGGGAAACACAGACAGTGCTGGCCAGGCAATTCAGCGTGGTGTAGAGGTTAAAGCGTTGGACTAGGATCTGGGAAACCCAGGCTTGATTCCCCGACTGTGCCATGGAAGCTCACTGGCTGACCTTGGGCCAGTCACACACTCTCGGCCTACTGCATAGGGTTGTTGTGAAGATAAAACACAGGATAGGAGAACGGTGTAGGCTGCTTTGGGTCCTCGTTGGGGAGAAAGACAGGATATAAACAACGTAAGTAAAAATAAATGAATAAAAATAAGGCGTCTCTAGGCGACGCAGGGAG
Organism: Euleptes europaea; assembly: GCF_029931775.1. NCBI lineage: Eukaryota > Metazoa > Chordata > Lepidosauria > Squamata > Sphaerodactylidae > Euleptes > Euleptes europaea. The sequence goes on from NC_079323.1 coordinate 3,866,685, forward strand.
AGACCTCTGAGATTTCCCATGTGTAGTGTGCTTAAATTGTCGGACTAGGGCCTGAGAAACCCAGGTTCGAATCCCTGCTCCGCCATGGAAGGTCCCTCGGTGACCTTGGGCCAGTTACACACTCTCAAGCCTAACCTACCTCACAGGGTTGTTGTGAGGATAAAACGGAAGAGAGGAGAATGCTGTAAGCTGCTTTGGGTCCCCGCTGGGGAGGAATTATAAATGAAGCAATTTTTTAAAACGAAACTATTGAGTCGGACCCTTGGTCCATCAGTATGTCCGCTCTGACAAGCAACTGCGCTGCAGGGAGTCATACAGAGGCACAACATTCACAACACCCACTCCCTAGCTGGGGATGACAAGGATCGGCCTTCCTGCGTCCAAAGTGGGTGCCCCACCACAGAGCCAATCCAGTTACCGTGAGGCATCGGAGAGAAAAACCATCTCAACCTCTTAAAACACATGCTGGTTTGCTTAAAGTCTGCTCACAAAGAAAACCCTTACAAAGCAACCTGAGTCGGGTGTGGGGTCACTGTTTTAGGTGGGTGGAGGGGGAACGGGTATCTTCTTTTTCAAATAATAGAATTTTATAACTTAGAATATAAGAATTAAGGTATACTGATACCCTTCCGTTATTGTATTTTTTTATTTTGTATTGTTTTATATTCATTTATGTTGTTGTTTGTTTTATGTTATAAAATTCAATAAAAATTTATTTAAAAAAAGAAAAAAAAAAGCAAAGCAACCTGAGTTTGTATGAAATCCACAAGATGCCCACATTGCTCAGAAACAGAGGCACTACTGAGAAAGAATCCTAGAATTGGAAGGGACCACCAGGGTCATCTAGCAGGATATAATAATGTAAATAGATAAAAAGGGAGAAGCAGCACCCCACGCCTTTGGGTATTTCTCGGTGGGACGGCTGCTCCCGCCTCCCGTCTCAGCCTGCCTGCCTCCCCAGCCAGGCAGGCGAGTCCAGAGAGCGACGGCCCCGCCAGCTTGCTGCTTCTGGGGAGAGAGAGCTCGGGTTTCGCTTCCCCGACCTTTACAGCCTGCACACCAGCCACACACCCCCTCCTTCGCCCCCCAGCAGCTTGGCTCCTGGCAGTTGCCTGCGTGGGGCTGGACAGCATGTTCTATTGTAGGAGCGCAAAACAGCGGCTCTTCTAAAATTCAGGGTGTGTAGTTCGTTCCCTGGCCGTTTTGCGGTTTCACCGTTCGGCAAGCAGGGAAAAGGGGGGCCATTTAAAGAAGGGGAACTGTACACCGTGCTTGCCGTCTTGAACCTAAAGGGACAGCTGCTTTGGAGCAACTCTTTTTTGCATACCAGTCCCACGCATGGAGCAGGGATTGCAATAAATGTCATCCTAAGAACATAAAGCTCTGCTCACGACCTGAGTTCGATCCCAACGGAAGTCGGTTTCAGGTAGCCGGCTCAAGGTTGACTCAGGCTTCCAGCCTTCCGAGGTCGGTCAAATGAGTACCCAGCTTGCTGGGGGTAAAGGGAAGATGACTGGGGATGGCACTGGCAATCCACCCCGTAAAACAAAGTCTGCCTAGGAAACGTCGGGATGTGACGTCACCCCATAAGTCAGGAATGACCCGGTGCTTGCACAGGGGACCTTTACCTTTTTAAGAACATAAGAAAGGCCCTGCTGGATCAGACCGAGGTCCATCGAGTCCAGCAATCTGTTCACACAGTGGCCAACCAGGGGCCTCCAGGAAGCCCACAAGCAAGATGACCGCTGCAACACCATCCTGTCTGTGTTCCACAGCACCTGATATGAGGCGTGCTCCTCTGATCCTGGAGAGAATAGGTAGGCATCATGACTGGTATCCATTTTGACTAGTAACCATGAATATCCGTATCCTCCATGAACATGTCCACTCCCCTCTTAAAGCCTTTCAAATTGGCAGCCGACACCACATAACAACATAAGAAAGGCCCTGCTGGATCAGACGAAGTTCCATCAAGTCCAGCAGTCTGTTCACTCAGTGGCCAACCAGGTGCCTCCAGGAAGCCCCCAAGCAAGACGCCTGCAGCAGCATTATCCAGCCTGTGTCAAGAACATACAAATGTAAGAAAAGCCATGCTGGATCAGACCGAGGCCCATCAAGTCCAGCAGCCGGTTCACCCAGTGGCCAACCTGGGGCCTCTAGGAAGCCCACAAACAAGACGACTGCAGCAGCACCGTCCTGCCAGTGTTCCACAGCACCTGATATAACAGGCATGCTCCTACTGCATGCTCCCATGCAATAGAAGGGAGTTTGCTTGCCGGGTAAAGGATGTGGAATGAGAAGGGTTTATCCAACAGGGCCCTTCTTTACTCCTTATTTATGCCTCTGAAACCAAAAAACAGTGCCAAGGTAAAATAGATGGTTGTTATCCCGCCATTCTGCTAGCTACATGAGGAGCCGTCCATCGGCAGAAGGAGCCACCCACCCATCCATCCACCAACCCATCTTTATTACGAGTCACACGCCACACAGAAGTACAATAAACAACATTAATTATTTACCTGAAATTATCTATCTCTATCTGGAAGCTAAGCAGGGTCGGCCCTGGTCAGTATAGAATCATAGAATCACAGAGTTGGAAGGGACCACCAGGGTCATCTAGTCCAACCCTTGGATCTAGTACTCAGATGGGAGACCACCAGGGAAGTCCAGGGTTGCCACAAAGAGGCAGGCAATGGCAAACCACCTCTGAATGTCTTTTGCCCTGACCTGGATGGCCCAGGCTAGCTCCATCTCATCAGATCTAGAAGTTAAACAGGGTTGGCCCTGGTTAGGACTTGAATGGGAGACCACCAAAGAAGCCCAGGATTGCTATGAAGAGGCAGGCAATGACAAATCACCTCTGAATGTCTCTACGTCACCACCATAAGTCAGTTGCAACTTGACGACACTTCCCACCACCATGAGTATTAACATGGCACATTAAACAATGCCAAAATTACATAGTTAAGATCCCACTTACAGCAAGCTATCTATACACAGTAGTATAGACTACAAGTCCTAGTCATTTATCCTAATATTTCAGTGGGAGACCACCAAGGAAGTCCAGGATTACTATTCAAGAGGCAGGTTATGGCAAACCATCTCTGAACGTCTCTTGTCTTGAAAACCCTATGGGGTCATTCTATGTCAACTGTGACAAAAGGATCTTCTCCCTCTAGAGCACTGGTTCCGACCTTTTTTTGACCAGGAACCACTAGGACTTTTTTGTTCGGTGCAGGGACCCCAAGGTTCAAAATAAAAATTCTGAGAATTTGAAAATAAACTTTAATCATAACTGTTAGTTAAACATTAAACTTAGAATAATATTTGAATATATATTTTTATAATAGAGAACTTTTAATTGAAAGTATTAATTTACTCTGGGTTTATAACTTTGTTTCGCGGACCTTAATTCCGTTCTCGCGGACCCCTGGGGGTCCACGGACCCCCGGTTGGGAACCAGTGCTCTAGAGGAAGGTGCCATAATTCAGAGGGTGTGACCAACAATGGAGTGGAAGGGGAGGGGCCGTGGCTCAGTGGTAGAGCATCTGCTTGGCATGCAGAAGGTCCCAGGTTCAATCCCAGGCATCTCCAGTTAAAGGGACTAGGCAAGTAGGGGATGTGAAAGACCCCTGCCTGAGACCCTGGAGAGCTGCTGCTGGTCTGAGTAGACAAAACTGACTTTGATGGACCGAGGGTCTGATTCAGTATAAAGCAGCTTCATGTGTTTATGTGTTCAAATCTTCACTTTCGGCATATGGCTTTATAGAATTCTATCAAACACCGTGCAAAACATCCCAGCAACACAGAACATAAAGCATGCCACAGATTTTTGTCTGTGACTTGATAGCGCTTTCTCTCTTTCTCTCTCTCAGATGTTTGATACGTGCAAGACCATAGTAAATCCCAGTTTATTTTCAAATTCTTCAGTATTTCCGTAAGCCTGGTTAAAATGAAAGAATCTCAAGATTTGAGGTCTCTCTCTGCTGCCCAAAACATAACACAGCGCCAAGCAGCATGCATTCCTTCCCACAAACAAAAGGTACCCATATGCAACGGACTGCAAGACGTTCTGAGCTTCGAAAAGTCATGTCTGCTCGCTTTTGTGCTACAGAGACAATGGGCAGAACATCAGGAAAGCAGCGAATTAAAAAATGAAAACATAAAAGGAAGGGTGGCAGAATAAACCTCCTACAGGGAAACAGAAACGTTTTTCAGCCAATGTTCCAGGCATGAAATCCACTACAAACAGCCAAAAGATCAACAATTTGTGGAGACCTTACATAGCAGCAGCAGCAGAAGAGTTGGTTTTTATAAGCCGACTTTCTCTACCACTTAAGGAAGAATCAAACCGACTTACAATCACCTTCCCTTCCCCTCCCCACAACAGACACCCTGTGAGGTGGGTGAGGCTGAGAGAGTGTGACTTGCCCAAGGTCACCCAGCTGGCTTCATGCGTAGGAATGGGGAAACAAATCCAGTTCATCAGATTAGCCTCCGCTGCTCATGTGGAGGAGTGGGGAATCGAACCCGGTTCTCCAGATCAGAGTCCACCACTCCAAACCACTGATCTTAACCACTATACCACGCTGGCTGTGTTTGCGTGTCATGGACTGAGTCCAATATTATGCAGTTGCTGTAGTAAGGGGCAGCAGACCAGGTGGTCGTAGGGACACCCGAAGGACCTTGCTAGATCAGGCCGTTGTCCCATCCAGTTCAACATCTTGTTTCCCGGAGCAGCCAATCAAATCCCCCTGAGCAAGTTCTCCTGCTTTTGCCTGCCAGCAGCTGGCATCCAGAGGTATACAGCCTGTGACCATGGAGGCTCCATTTAGCCATTAATGCTAAGCCTCCACGGATTTGTCTTTCAAAGTGACTTGTTCCAGTGGCCATAGTGGCATCCTGAAGTAGTGAGTTCCAAAACTTAATTATGTATTGCATGAAAAAGAATTATTTCAGCACAAAATGCATAAAGGCATGGCTGAAAGCTTCCTCGAGGTGGGGGGGGGAATCACTGTGCATACAAAACTAGTGTATCGGGACAAGGTTAAGACAAACTCCTTTCCTGATACCTACGTTTCTAGATGCAAGGAGGTATTTTTTCTTTACATGAAAGAATGTTTGATCATGGGACTCCCCCAATATAGGTGCACTGACAGAGGTTGGCATTTCTGGGCAGATGCCAGGGTCACCTTAACAGAGACACGGGGCTGCTGCCATCTTTGATTAGCTCAATTGTTTCTGAGAGCCAGCGTGGGGAAGTGGTTAAGAGCGGCAGGACTCTAATCTGGTGAACCGGGTTGGTTTCTCCACTCCTCCACATGCAGCCTGCTGGGTGACCTTGGGCTAGTCACAGTTCTCTCCGAACTCCATGGGGAATAGATCCATCAATGGCTATTAGCCACTATGACCGAATATGGAGAGTCCTCTGAATATCAGTGCTAGAGGAAACGCTTTGGCCTACTGTGTTCTGCTTCTAGGCCTTCTAAAAGTATTTTGTTCACTATGGGAAATGCCGGTCTAGATGAACCTTTGGTCTGATCCAGCACAGCCCCTTTTCTCAAAGTTCTCATCTGCCTGAAAGCCATCCCCTCCTCTTCAAAAGCTCGTCTTGCACCGATTTAAGAGCAGCCAGCTCGTCTGTTCTTTCGAAGAGGGACTGGGGGAGCATAACAGTCCTTATCGTACATAAACCTTCAAAATACGCATCGCCCCGCTGCGTGACACTGCTCCTGAGTTTTATTTATTTCTTCAGACTTGTACCCCGCCCTAGGCCGGGCTCAGAGCAGGTAACAACAAATCAACGAACAGTTTTGTGCAAAATGCATCCCTGCCCCTTCTCAGAGGCCAACTGGTGGCAAAAGGAAATCTTTTGAAACGGCAACTCTTGCAAACTCACCAGAAAGGCATTTATATTTTTTAAAAAGGTAGCTTCAAAAATGCAAAACAGGGACTCCAGTTTACTGCAAAAAAGGTGGCTAGGATAACAGAGTCTGTGGAAGGACGTGACCTGCGTGAGGTTTTAAAACAAGATTTCACCCACCCCCCAACAAAGTAGGATTGTTTTTATCGTCACAGATGTCCTACCTGCCTACATTCCATACGCTATCATCTACTTCTTAACCGTACAAAATCCCCACACGTATAAAACTAGGACGTCAGGGAAAAGGCTAAGAAAACTAGTTTTCTACATGCAGAGAGGTGGTTGTTTTTGTTTTAAACGGAGAAACATTAAAATTAGATTAGCACCCACCCACAGTCTGAAATGGGTCATCTCAGACATAGGCCGAACATCACAGTGAGAACCAGGTCTCTGGAAAAGGAGGGCCCTCATTTGCAGAGAAACCTCTTTGTGTTGAGCTAGACCGATGCGACAACTTCAGAAAAGAAGAGCGCAAAACAAAACAAAAGCCTATTGATGTGCTGATTGCTGCCACCGTAAGCCCCGATCACGCCAACAAAACTTGTTCTACCAAGGCCAAATGGAAAATAAGTTGCCCACACTTCATATGTGCGTGTGCTGAATGTCTTGTACCACAGAACCCTGCCTGACATTCATGCGCATCGTCTACTCATTCCAGGGATGCTGGTTTGCTTATGCACGAGGACCAGGAAGCAAAGTTCCAGACAACAATCCACAACACAATAGCAGGGAACCACATAAAGAACCCCCCTTGACTCTCACAGGCCAACCATTCCCAAATGGATTATCTCTACGCAAAGTTTGCAATGATGAACAGAACTACGCCTAAAACGTTGTGTGGACACGAGTACCACGGCACATTTACGTATGCACAAAATCAGTTTGCAAAAGCAAAATATTACATTACAGCCAGCCAACACTTGAAAGGGTGTGACTCTGAAACAAGTCCAGATTGTACCACTTCATAAGGTGGAATGCTACCTCCAACGGACAATGGAAAACATATCAGAACATAAACAAGGAGCATTATCTCTTCCTGTGAATTAATGCAGCTATCCTATGGCAAGTTACTCCAGTCCAAGCCAAATGAAGCCAATGTGCCTAGACTGGAGTAACTGCCTAGGATTGCGCTGTTGATTAACAGGGCCTTCCTATGCCCTTCTAAGCCTACTGAAGTCAATGGGCTAAGATTAGTGTTAGCTAAAGATGGTACCGTAAAAGATCTCAGAATAGACAACAGGGGACTCACCACTTGTGGCTTGCTTCTGGTGCTTGGCTCCTCATGATGCTTTGGACACCTGGGCAACCTGAGCTCCGATGTAGTTGGCGTGGCAGGCGAAGATCTGGGCATATCCACAGTGTTAGTGGGGGACGATTCCCCCGAATGAAGGGTCAGCATGTAGTGCTTGGTGACATCCTCCAAGGATGGCGCTTGGAGAACCGGGTAGGGTTTTGCAGGCAAACGAGAGGATTCTGCCGTTGCAACGTGGGCATTCAGGTTCAGAGAAGCAGGCGAGTGGACCTCTGAGACAGGGATAAACGTGGCCGGCTCACTGGTGTGGCGCACATGTTTGGAGGCTGGCCTTATGGTCCCTAAAGTGGCAGGGACTGTGGTGGTGGTGGATGGCGTGGCCTCTTCTTTTCTGTTCTCGTGGCCGTTGACCCTGTTGGTGCGCTTCTTGGAACTACGCCGGACAATCCTTGGAGACAGGACTTCTGCTAACTTGGGATCAAAGCCATAGTTTTGGGCCACCTCCATCAAATCGCTCTCCAGTTGGGTAGTCAAGATGTGTTCAGATTGGGAATACAGCTTCCCCATGTCCTGGTCCTGCTCCATCGACTGGCCTCGTTGTTCCGAGAGGATGGGTTCGCTGCTGGACGGAGGGATGACCTGGTCCATCTCACTGATGGGTTCTCCGGGGCCGTCGAAGCCAGTGGTGGCTAACTCGCTACGGCGGCTGGGGTCGCTGAAGGACTTCTTCTTGATGGTCTTCCCATTCCCCTTCTCGTCGATCACTTTGTCCATGGCCCCGGGCTGGCTGACAATGTTCTGGATCACCGTGCTGTAATCCTTGACGCCGTCGCTGCAGACGGACAGGTCACTGGCAGCGCTTCCCGTGCACTCGGATAGGGCGACGGGCGACGACTCCGGGATGCCGGACTTGGAATTCAGCGACCCCAGGAGGTTACTATCGACTGAAAAATTCTTGGAATCCTCCGTGATCGAGCACCTTCTGTGGGGCATGGGGTCACTCAAGGATCTGTAGGTCTCACCGTTGGGTTCCCCATTGCTTCCGTTACTGGACTCAGAGCCGCCGTTTCCAACAGATGGAAACTTCCGTCGGCGCCGCAGTGCTCCAGGAGTTGACGGTGCCTCGGACAACCCTTGGGGTCCCATCTTGGGAAGGGCCTCGTCAACGGCAGTGGCCTTCTCTTTATTCACTTTGGCCATATGACTTGGGAGGAGCATGCCCTTCAACTCTGCCAAGGTGGCTTCATTCTCTCCTTGGTTTGCCGACCGCCATGCTGCAACCGACGGATCGAGATACCTATAGGCAGGACACGTCTCTAGCTCGGTTACGATGCCTTCATCCGTCATGCTGGACTCGGGACCCGAGAGTTCTTCCAAAGACTTCCTGCGAGAGTTGTCCCTTTCCAAATCAACTTTTTCCAAGCTCTGCTCATGGCTAACTTCTGGCGTTCCCGAAAATTTTCCATCCTCTCCTCCGCCTTTCAAGTTTACGCTATCCTTCTGGTCCAAACCAAAGTTATAGTCATGTTGGGAACCGATCTTGCTTATCTTCTCAAAGACCTGCCTCGCTTCTTGAATGTACTGGTCCTGGACGACCACCGGCACCCCGTCGTCCACATCCCGGCCAATCTCGCCATCGGAAAATGTGCCTTCGTGGTCCCTGCCTGTGGCCAGCAGGAGCTCCGAGGAGCTTTGCTTCATGGCACTCTGGTAGAAGAACCGGCGAGGTGCCGGTTTATCCGAATAGGTAAAAGACTTGGCTCGCCGCAGAGTCGCCGTGAGATCTTTCAGAGTTGGACGGTTGCCCAGAACCCAACGGCTGGGTGCCTGAACCTCACTCTGGGTTCTGCCTGCTGGCTGGTGCCCAGCTGTGCCCAGGTGGCCGCTTTCACACCTGCCGCCATTACCGCTCAAGGCCGCCTCCTCTTGGTCGCTTGACCGGCCGCTCTTCTTCCTCGCCTTCAGCTCCGAGAGGTCGGATTTCAAGAAGCTGAGGAGGGTGAGAGTCTCAGTTGCGATGTCAGGGTTGGACATGGACTTCACATGTCTGGGCTTCTCCGTGGTTTCGCCACCGCAGCGCTGCAGGGACTCGTACAGAGAGGCGTCAGGCTTCGTCCTGACAATCCCCGACGGGAGCTTTGGACGGGCCCGGACCTGGGACTGCAACCTGGCGAGGCTGTCGCTTTGGCCGAAGCTGGGGGAGCGGAAGACCCCCTGGAAAGTCCTGCTTTGGCCAGGCCAGGAGGCCCCAACGTGGTCTTCTTCTTTCAGGGTCTCGGTGCTCGAATACCTGCTGCTACTCCTGGACCCACAGGGGCTGGGCACGAAAGGGGGGATGTTGACTTTGGAAACCCTGGCGACGAGAGGGAGGGGGGAGGCGGAGGACAGGGGGGCAGAAAAGCCAGGAGGGGCCCCACCACCTTCCGAAAGGCCCTGCCGATGCCCCTCGACGCCGCTCCCCGGCCGGGCTTCACCGGGCGAGCCGACAGCCGGCGTGCCCTCTGCCGCCAACCTCTTGGCCTGGAAGGACGGCTGAGTCCTTTGCTCCGTGAGCAGGGCGAGGTCTCCGGAGAGGTCTTCTTGGGCCCTGCGATGCCACTCCATCCCTGCCAGCCCAGCTCCGCCCAAGACCCGCTGGGACAGCCCGGGCTCTTCCTCCTCCAGCTTGCGGACGGAGCCTCTCCTGGGGGGCACCGGGGGGTCCTCCTCTCCCTCGCTCCCCGACGATCTCTCCGGGCCGGGGTGCCAGGCGCTGCCCCCCGGGGAGGCGGCCGGGGGGCGCTGGTCCGGGCAGGGCAGGGGGGCCCCGGGCAGGGCTTCCCGGCCGACGGCGCTCTCCCCGGGCACCCTGCCGCAGCTGGCAGAAGACGAGGAGGAAGAGGAGGAGGAGGGCGGCCCGGGGGGGCCGGGGGGGGCCGGCTTGGGCGAAGCATGCCAGGAATGCGAAGCCTCCCCCAGCTGCCGCGACGGCCGCTCCGCCCGGGCTCGGGGGGCCCCGCCGGGCAGCCGCGGGGGGCGGAAGGGGATGCAGCTGCGGGGCGGCGGGGGCGGCGGGCTTGGGCGCCCGTCGGGGCCCGGCCGGGGCGGGGAGAGCCCCCGGGGGGGCGCTGCCTTGGGGGTCGCCGGCGGCCAGCCCTCCTCGGCGGCGGCGGGCTGCTGCTGCGGCGGCCGTGGGGAGCCCTCGCCGAAGAGCTTGCGCATCTCGGTGACTCGGGGCCAGTCCGGCGGCGCCTGGCCGGCGCGGGGCGGCGGGGCCGGGGCCGGGGCGGCCGTCGGGGGGTCCCCGCCCGCCCCGTCCGGGGGATCCTTGCCGGGGGCGCCCTCCCGGCCGAAGCGCTGCGAGAGGCGGCGCACCGAGGGCGAGAGGCTGCGCGGGGGCCGGCCCCCCGACGGAGGAGGAGGAGGAGGAGGAGGAGGAGGATCCGGGCCGGGAGGGGAGGAGGAGGCGGCGGCCAGCTGGGAGACGCGGCGGGAGACGCGGCAGGAGGCGGCCCGGCCCGGGGCCCGCCGCCCCCCCGCCTCTTGCGACGGCGGCCCGGCGCTGGGGGGCGGCTGCGGCGCGACGGCGGCCCCGATCCGGCGCTCCGGCCGCTGGAAGGAGGCGCTGCGCCGCAGGGGGCTTCTCCCCTCGGCCTCCCCCTCCGCCATGGCGGGCCCCCGCTCCACCCCCGACGGCCCCCGCCTCGCAAAACGGAAAGGGGCGGGATGCAGCCGGGGGACGGGGATGGGGGGGTCGCCAGCCAACTTCCAGCCAAGTTCCCACAGTCTGTTCAGGCTTGGACGGGGGGGGGGGGGCGCAGGAAAGGGCCGGCCTCCTTTTGTCCCGCGAAGGCCGCTCCGGTTCCGCTCCGGTTCCGCTCCGGTTGCAACGCCGCGTCGGTTCAGTCCTTTGCCAGGAGTTCCAGGGTTGCAAAATCCGGAGGGGGGGACCCCCCTCCCCGACAAACGCCCCCCTCGGGCTTTCCAAGTTGCAAGGCGGCCTTGGAGGGCCGCCAGCCCCGCCGGCCCCTCGGGGGGAGAAGCGCAAGCCCCCCCCCCCGGGCTGCCTTGCAAAAGCGACGGGCGAGGCGAGCCTCCCGGGTGGGTGGGTGGGTGGGGTGGGGGGTCGAGGCCTTCTCCTCGCCGTTCCAAGAAGGGAGGAGGAGGGGGGGTCTTTAGCGGAGGCCTCGTTCCCCGGGGGGGCCGCGATCCCGGCCGGCCCGGCCCCCGCCGCCCCCGCTCCGCCCCATTCGCCGGGCTGCCGGTGGGCTCTTTATCGCGCCTTCTGCCTCCCTCTTCCTTTCTCCCTCTCTCGCTCTTTTAGGAACATCTCGCAGAAACTTTCCCCCCGCCAGAGGCGGGGTTTCTCCCAAAAGAGGGGCTTGGTCTTTTTTTGCAAGGAAAGTCTGGGAACTGGGCTTGTGCAACTGCAAAAAAGAAGAAGAAGAAAGAAATAGAAGAAAGAGGAGGCGGAGGAGGAGGGAAGGCAGCTGAGCCGGGCGATCCCACCCCCGCGCCCCTTGTCTCCCAGTGGAACACGGCCTGGGTTTGTCATCTTTGCAGGATAACACCCACCCACCCCAGTCGGCCTTCTGGGAGTTTGGGGTCGCCCGGGCCTGGGCGTCTTCCCCAAGCTCCACCCCCACATTCCCAGGGGTTTCTGGAAATTGCCAACTCTAGGCGCTCCGCACATGATACTAAAAACATCCAGTCCTTATGTCCCTCCCGACACTAGATATATGCTGCTCAAGATCAATTGATCAAGGAGCTTCTAAGGCACTGGTTCCCAACCAGGGGTCTGTGGACCCCCAGGGGTCCGCGAGAACTAAATTAAGGTCCGCGAAACAAAGTTATAAACTCATAATAAATTAATATTTTCAATTAAAAGTTCTCTATTATAAAAATATATACAGTCAAAGATTATTCTAAGTTTAATGTTTAACTAATAGTTATGATTAAACTTTATTTTCAAATTCTCAGAATTTTTCAAATTCTCAGAATTTTTATTTTGAACCTTGGGGTCCCTGCACCGAACAAAAAAGTCCTAGTGGTCCCTGGTCAAAAAAAGGTTGGGAACCACTGTTCTAAGGGATAAAAGGAAAGGAAAGAAAAACATCAGGAAAGCCCTGCTGGATCAGACCAAGGAACATCAAGTCGCCCGGTCTGTTCTCACAGTGGCCAGCCGGGTGCCTCTAGGAAGCCCGGGAAGACGAGTCGGTTTTATTATAGGCCGGCTTGCTCTACCACTTCAGGAAGAATCAAACCCGCTTACAGTCGCCTTCCCTCCCCCTCCCCCCAACAGATACCCCGTGAGGTAGGTGGGGCTGAGAGAGTGTGACTAGCCCAAGTTCGCCCAGCAAAATCAAAAAGTCAAGATTTGCCTGCACAACAGCAACAGACTTAGGATGAAGCTGATGCAATTAACGAAACAAGGATAAGAGTCGCGAAACCTTGTAAACTTGCCTAGATTGTTGCAACTTGTATAGTTTTGTTGCATAACCGGAATCTTTTGTTGGAAACCACGTTTTGGAAACCCCATAAAACTTTCATACCCAGTGCATCAGTGGTACTTTTTGTGTATATATGTGTGTTCCAGGTACCACTCCCCTTTTTGTATTGTAACCTCCAGGTACTAGCTGGAGATCTTCTGCTATTACAACTGATCTCCAGCTGATAGAGATCAGTTCACCTGGAGAAAATGGCCACTTTGGCAATTGGATTCTATGGCATTGAAGTCCCTCCCCAAACCCGCCCTCCTCAGGCTCCACCCCAAAAACCTGCCGGTGGCGGAGAGGGACCTGGCAACCCTATTCATGTGCAGACAACTGCAGCAGCATTGTCCTGCCTGTGTTCCACGGCACCTGGTGTAATAGGCCTGCTCCTCTGATCCTGGAGAGAATAGTTGTGCATCATGACTAGTATCCATTTTGACTAGTAGCCATGGAAAGCCCCTCTCCTCCACGAACATGTCTGTGAGGGTCTCTGTGTCTGTGTCTCTGCTTCCCATCACCTGCTATCAGTGAACTCATAAAAGCAGTTCACACCTTCTGGTCTCAGGCGCCAGGCCTGATTGCCCCATGTATCTTCCCCCCCGCTGTTCTTCCTGTCGGTACTCCCTCAGGCCGATGCGGCCTTGGAAGTGTGATAGCTTCACCAGACTTCCTGGGACTCGTCTGATGTTTTGTATTATGCCAAGCTTGTAACTTCCCATAACAATAAGTGTGAACCCCAGTGCCCCGGTGCCCTGGAGTCAATATATTCTGTAAACCCGATTAGCCCCTCACTTGCAACTTGCTATCTGTGCCTGTCTCAGCTCCTGATGTCTTCAATAAATCCTTTGTTTCTTTATCAACGTCTGAACATTTGATTTTGAGAAGTAAACTCAGAGAGAGGGGATCTCTCACATTAAGTTGCAAGTCTTTGCCTCTCGAACTGCTGCTGTACCTTTTGGGACAGAATGTCAGGCGATGAGGAAAACACCCCTACTACCCCTGACGCACCGGACGGACCGGTGGTACCGGAGAAGCCGGATCCCAAGGAGGAGGGTGCCAAGCCAAAGAACCCTAGGGGTCCCATCCCCGACCAAGGCCGTGGACTTTTTAACAATTGGCTGGACTCCCCCAAGGGTTGGTCTCTCTCCCGAACCGCGGCGAAGGATCGCCGTTTGGCCTTCCCCAGCACGGGACTTGAAGGGGACCCGGCACGCAAGGAAGCCCTGATGGAAGAGGAACGCAGGCAGTGGCTGGAGGATCGCCAAGCCATGCAAGAACAGATGGAGTCCATGCGGCGGGTGATGGGTGAGATGGCTGCGGCCCTGGACGCCTTGAAAGTGCAACCGCCTGCCGGCACCCCTCCGGACGGAACACCGGCAGCCCCCCCCGCGCCTCCTAGCCTCCCGTCCCGTCGGGACCTGAAAGTCACCTATGACGGTTCGGGTGACCAGTTGACCTTTTTCATGGTCCAAGTGGACATTTTTATGCGGGAACAGGGCCGGACCTTTACTTCCGAGGAGTCCCGGGTGCAGTACGTGGCTTCCCTGCTGCAAGGGGAGGCGGCCGCCTGGATGGTGTTGCAGTATGAACTCCGCTCGCCGGTGCTACGAACCCTGGATGAGTTTATGGTAGCACTCCGAAACCGCTTCGAGGACCCGACCCTGGGTGAGCGAGCTAAGGCCTCCCTGATGCAACTGCGCCAAGGGACTAAGTCGGTGGCGCAGTATGCAAGTGAGTTTCAATCACTGGCCAGCCGAATCCTGGACTGGAGTGAAGCCACTTTGGTACAGTGCTTCAGGGAGGGCCTCAACCCGGACCTCCAGCATTGGGCTTTTATGCAAGGGAACCCCCCGGATGTGGAAGGTTGGGTTCGCCACGCTGCCGACATTGAGAATCGCAAACAACTCCTGACCTTGTCCAAACAACGTGTTGGACGAGACCCGAGACCCCGGAGTGACCGGGGCCGAGACTTCCGACCGGGGGGGGAGCGGAGGTCCCTCGGCCGCTGAACGCCGTAAACGTTTTGAGACCGGAGTCTGCCTGACCTGTGGAGGAAAGGGGCACTTTGCGTCGCAATGCCCCTCTCGTGCGGGTCGTCCAAACCCCCCTCGCCAAGTCCCAACCGAACCGCAGAAGACGGCAGCTGAGGAGCAGCCCCGCCGCAGGAGCGGGCCACCGGGCCGGCGTTCCGGCGCACCCTCCGCTCTCCATGCGCGCCCCCAGGATGTGATCTCCACCTCTACAGGCCCAACGGGGTCCCGGATTACAAATACCACGTTTGATTCGGACGGATCCCCAATTGCCACCACCCCATCTCCCTCTTCCAGTGAGGAGGAAGAGTGGGAACAGCCGGCAAAAAACGCCGTCGGTCTGCTGTAGAGGGGGCTCCGCAGCAGACCGCCCCTGTCGTTGTGCAAGGAGCTCCACCGATGGTAAGCGCCCAAGAGGACAATGTGTATGTACGTGTTCACCTGTCCCTACCCAAAGGGGGTCCCAGTTTAGAATTCCCCGCTTTGGTTGACTCGGGGTGTGCCCGCACTATGATTAGTGAGGAAGCCGCCAAGAAACTGGGAGTCCGGCGCAAGCGGCTTCCGGGACCCCTCCGCTTTTCCCAAATGGACGGGAGCGATTTTAAACGGGGCCCAGTGACCCACCGAACTGCGGCCGTGATTATGTCAGTGGGAGAACATTGGGAACGCTTGTATTTTACCATCGCCCCCATTGTAACCCCAGTGGTGTTAGGGATGAACTGGCTACGGGGACATAACCCCTCCATCGACTGGGTTAAACGGGTGCTCTCGTTCCCCGACAGCCCCTGTGGGTTGCATGACAAGGAACGGGTACTCAGGACTCCGGCCGCCGCATTGGTAGGGTCCCCCAATCCGATCTCCATTCCTCCTCAACTTCCCACAGAATACTTGCAGTTTGCGGATGTCTTTGATGTCAAAGAGTGTGACGAACTACCTCCCCACAGAGAGACGGACTGTGCCATTGAAATCGTGGGGGAAGGCAAACTGTCTAAAGGGAAGGTCTACCCCATGAGCCCTAGTGAGAAGGCGGTGTTGCGGGACTATTTGGACGCTAACTTGGCGAGGGGTTTCATACGCCCTTCCAAAGCTCCTTATTCGGCCCCGGCCTTCTTTGTGAAGAAAAAGACGGGAGATTTGAGACTGTGTATTGACTTTCGTAGGCTAAACGCGGTCACCCAGTCTAACGCTTACCCTCTCCCTCTTATTCCCGACCTTTTAGCACAATTAAAGGAGGGCCGAATCTTCACCAAACTGGACTTAGTGGAAGCATACCACCGCATCCGCATTAAAGAAGGAGACGAACCCAAAACGGCCTTTTCCAGCTGTTTTGGAATGTTTGAGTACCTAGTCATGCCGTTCGGACTTTCGGGGGCCCCCAGTGTGTTCATGCAATTGATTAATGAGGTTTTACATGATTTACTGTTTCGGGGGGTGGTGGTATTTCTCGATGACATACTTATTTACTCTGAAACCATGGAAGAACATGTGCGCCTAGTGCGAGAAGTGCTCCAGCGGCTGCGGGAGCACAAACTGTATGCTAAGGTATCCAAATGTGAGTTCCACCAACCTTCCATTACGTTTCTTGGGTACGTGATTTCCCACCAAGGTTTAGAAATGGACCCCGCCAAGGTCCAGGCGGTGCGAGATTGGGAACCCCCCACTACCCGCCGCCAGCTTCAGCAATTCTTGGGATTCGCTAACTTTTACCGCAACTTCATTCCCAACTTTGCCCAAGTTGCGCTTCCTCTCACCAATCTGTTGCGTACCAAAGACAAGGGGGCTAGTGCCGCGCTTCCCTCAGCCCGTTTGCAATGGTCCCCCCAGTGCCAGCAGGCTTTTGAGTGTTTAAAAATACTCTTTTCATCCGAACCCGTTTTGGCTCACCCAGATTGCACCAAGCCTTTCGTGGTGCAGGTGGATGCTTCGGATGTGGCCATGGGAGGAGCCTTATTGCAGAGAGATGAGGGGGGCCGGTTGAGACCATGCGCCTACTTCTCCAAAAAGTTTTCCCAGTCCGAAATTAGCTATTTGGGAGAAGGAGGCGGCGGCGGTCAAACATGCCCTCACCATATGGAGGCACTTTTTAGAAGGTGCCGAACAGCCGTTTGAAGTGTGTACCGATCACAAGAATCTCGAGGCTCTCAAAGGAGCTAGAAAGCTCAACGCCAAACAGATTCGGTGGGCCCAATTCTTCGCCAAATTCCGGTTCACTCTCAAACATGTCCCGGGGAAGGACAATGCCCTGGCAGACGCTCTGTCTCGACTCCCCCAGTATCGCAACGAGTTCGATCGCCCGGTCGACTCCCTGTTCACACCCGAGCAGCGTGGGGAGGTCCCCGGCTTAGCCGTCACCACCCGCTCCCAAGCCCATCGACCAGAAACCCCCCCTACGCTCAAGGGTATCCCGGAAGCCTTCCAACAGCGGCTCCGGGACGCTTCCTTACAGGAGGAGGAGCACCATCTCCTCCCTACTGGCCTGGAACGAACCAACACTTGGTGGATGCAGGGGGGAAAACTGTATGTCCCGTCCTCCCTTCGCAAGGAGGTATTGGGACTTGTACATGGTGCCAGATTGGCGGGTCATTTTGGCTTCATTAAAACACTTCACCTGGTACGGAGGCAGTTCTGGTGGCCCGGTATGAGAGCCGACGTGGAGCTGTATGTGCGCAGCTGCCCCACTTGCGCCACAGCTAAGAAACGGATGGGGAAACCCCCCGGGCTTCTTAAACCGCTGGAGAACCCCTCCCGCCCATGGGAAGTCATAGCCATGGATTTTATCACCGACCTACCTCCCAGTCGGGGAAAAACGGTTCTCTGGGTAATCACGGACCTTTTTTCCAAACAGGTCCATTTTGTTCCATGTGCAGGTCTTCCTTCAGCCCAGGGTTTGGCTAAGCTATTTGTCACACACGTCCTCAGGCTACACTCGGTACCGAGGAAGGTCCTCTCCGACCGGGGGGTCCAGTTTGTTGCCAAATTCTGGCGAGCGTTTCTAAAACTCATGGGGGTGGAGGAACAGGGGTTGTCTTCCGCCTATCACCCCCAAACGGATGGTCAAACGGAACGAGTAAACGCAGTGGTAGAATGTTATTTGCGTTGCTATGTCAATTTCCACCAAGATGACTGGGTCGACCTGCTGCCATTCGCCGAATATGCGTACAACAATGCGCCTCATTCCTCTACCGGCTTTAGTCCCTTCCAAGTAATATACGGGACGGAGTTCGGTCCTTTCGGTTCCGCCCCCGTCACGCCTGAGCTCCAGACCACCCCTGATCTTCAGGAGTGGATCCAGGCAGTTAAATCTACCTGGCCGTGGCTGCTCAAAAATCTTGAGAAGGCAAAAAGCAAGTACAAGGAACAAGCAGACAAACACCGGTCTCCGGGATGGGAGCTAAAGGTGGGGGAGCAAGTGTATCTGTCCACCAAAAACCTCCGCTCCCTGCGGCCCTGCAAAAAACTGAGCGACCGTTATGTGGGACCTTTCCCCATTACCAGAGTGATCAATGAGGTTACCGTGGAACTGAAACTCCCAAAGACTCTCAAAGGAGTCCATCCGGTGTTTCATATTAGTCTTCTCAAACCGTATGTGGCAGCCCCCCAGTTCCACCCCCCTCCCGACCGTGAAATTCCTACTGTGGTAGGAGGGGATACCCATCTGGAAATATCCAAGGTCTTAGACTCCAAATGGAAGAAGGGGAAACTGTTTTACTTTGTTCGTTGGAAAAACCTTGGGTCCGCTCACGACGAGTGGGTGGCCGCACCCCACATGGCGGCCCCTCGCTTGGTCCGAGAATTCCACCTCGCTTATCCCGATAAACCTCGCCCTCTCGAGGATCCCGGAGGGGGGCCTTAAGGGGGGCAGAATGTGAGGGTCTCTGTGTCTGTGTCTCTGCTTCCCATCACCTGCTATCAGTGAACTCATAAAAGCAGTTCACACCTTCTGGTCTCAGGCGCCAGGCCTGATTGCCCCATGTATCTTCCCCCCCGCTGTTCTTCCTGTCGGTACTCCCTCAGGCCGATGCGGCCTTGGAAGTGTGATAGCTTCACCAGACTTCCTGGGACTCGTCTGATGTTTTGTATTATGCCAAGCTTGTAACTTCCCATAACAATAAGTGTGAACCCCAGTGCCCCGGTGCCCTGGAGTCAATATATTCTGTAAACCCGATTAGCCCCTCACTTGCAACTTGCTATCTGTGCCTGTCTCAGCTCCTGATGTCTTCAATAAATCCTTTGTTTCTTTATCAACGTCTGAACATTTGATTTTGAGAAGTAAACTCAGAGAGAGGGGATCTCTCACATTGTCCACTCCCTTCTTCAAGCCTTCCATGGTGGCAGCCATCCCCACATCCTGACTGTGACACATTTTCTTGACTGTGCACCTTTGCTATATTAATACATATCCACAATAGGTCAGGTGCAATCTATTCCAGCATCATGTTTCACACGGTAGTCAACCAGTTTTTCTGGAGGACCAACAACAGGGCATAGAGGCCGAGGCCTTCCCTTTAGTCACCAGGGCAACTGATAAGTGTATGCTGCCTATGAACATGGAGGTTCTATTTAGCCACCATGACTAAGAACTAACTGCCTTGGTGGACGAGAGCATCTGGTCCAGTGTCCTGTTTCAAGTACAATTAGGGTGTGAGAGTGATAGCCCCCTTTATCCCCTCAGCAACTGCTGTTAAGGTACACTGCCTCTGAACATGGAGGCCCCATTTAGCTGCTACCCGTCCTGATAGATTGAGCAGAGGGGTCCATCCCATCCAGCACCCTGTAAGCCAGATACATTTATGGAGCTCAGCAGCACAGCCTGATGGCAACCACTGTTTGGGGAGGGGCCATGGCTCAGTGGTAGAGCATCTGCTTGGCATGCAGCAGGTCCCAGGTTCAATCCCCGGCATCTCCAGTTAAAGGGACTAGGCAAGTAGGTGATGTGAAAGACCCCTGCCTGAGACCCTGGAGAGCTGCTGCCGGTCTGAGTAGACAATACTGACTGATGGACCAAGGGTCTGGTTCAGTATAAGGCAGCTTCATGTGTTCGTGTGCTGTTCCTCACTTTGCCCTCCCAGCAACTGTTTTCAAGCTACACTGCCTCTGAACATGAAGGTTCCATTTAGCTGAGCTAGTAAGGGACCTATCCTATGTGAATTGGGCTATGAGGGCAATCTAGAGGAAACATCTATGGGACATCTTCGAGAGCCAGCATGCTGAAGTGGTTAAGAGTGGTGGACTCTAATCTGGAGAACCGGGTTCAATTCCCCACTCCTCCAAATGCAGCCTGCTGGGTGACCTTGGGCTAGTCACAGTTCTCTCTGAACTCTCTCCGCCCCACCTACCTCACAAGGTGTCTCTTTTGAGGACATGAAAGCAAGGCTATTGTAAGCATGTTTGAGACTCCTTAAAGGTAGAGAAAATTGGGGTATAAAACCAACTCCTCTTCTTCCTTCTTGTTCAATGTACATTCTCATTTGGCTCTCTCTTATCCTGCAATATGTATCTTTCGGCCCCAGACTAAATCCGAGCTCTTTCCCCACACCCTTCTCAGGTTTTGGGATTGCTAGATGAAACTTCATCTGGTGCATTCTTTCTCTCATTGAAGTCAATAACTTTCATTGAGTTTAATGGAGCTGGCGGGATTGCAGCCAAATAGTTTAGTAGCATATTTTTGGTGTTTCGTTGAAAAACACACAAAAAACATTGAGGCCTGGGTAATCCTTTTTGTCCAGAAGGGATTTGGCCACCCTCTACTGATGAAACGTTTGTAATAGCAGCTGTGAAATGGTCAACGGCTACAGCTATGTCTTGCAGACAAAGGCCGGACAGAAATGTGTAAAATAAACAATTCCCTTTCCGGTTTTTTTGGCACCGCAATTTAGGAAAGATGTAGACATGCTGGAACGTGTCCAGAGGAGGGCAACAAAGATGGTGAGGGGTCTGGAGACCAAGTCCTATGAGGAAAGGTTGAAGGAGTTGGGTATGTTTGGCCTGGAGAGGAGAAGACTGAGAGGGGATACGATAACCATCTTCAAGTACTTGAGGGGCTGTCATATAGAGAGGATGGTGCCGAGTTGTTTTCTGTTGCCCCAGAAGCCTGGACCAACACCAACGAGTTGAAATTAAATCAAAAGAGTTTCCGTCTAGACATTAGGAAGAACTTTCTAACAGTTAGAGCGGTTTCTCAGGGGAACAAGCTTCCTTGGGAGGTGGTGAGCTCTCCTTCCCTGGAGGTTTTTAAGCAGAGGCTAGATGGCCATCTGTCAGCAATGCTGATTCTATGACCTTAGGCAGATGATGAGAGGGAGGGCATCTTGGCCATCTTCTGCGCGTGGAAGAAGTGCCTCAGCCTGCCGCACTGAGGGCCCAGTCCGGATAATACTGATAATAATACACTAAGTATAATACACTGATAATAACACACATAGTATAAATACTGATCATAATACACTAAGGGCCAAACTGGACGTGAGGGCATCCTGGTGGCCGTCATGGGGACGGCCACCAGGATGCCCTCACATCCAGTTTGGCCCTTAGTGTATTATGATCAGTATTTATACTGTGTTGAGAGCCAGTGTGGTGTAGTGGTTAAGAACGGTGGACTCTAATCTGGAGAACCGGGTTCGATTCCCCACTCCTCCACACGAGCTGCGGACTCTAATCTGGAGAACCGGGTTCGATTCCTCACTCCTCCGCATGAAGCCAGCTGGGTGACCTTGGGCTAGTCACAGCTCTCTCCAAACTCTCTCAGCCCCACCTACCTCACAGGGTGTCTGCTGTGGGGAGGGGAAGGGAAGGGGATTGTAAGCCGGTTGGACTCTCCTTAAAAGGAAGAGAAAATCGGCATATGAAAACCAACTCTTCTTCTTCTTTATTTAAACATTGACATCCCACCTTTCTGGTTCAAGGTGGCTTACAATGACAGTTTAAAAAAATCAGTTAAAACCAAAAATGCAATAGCAAACCCCAAATCTCTCCCCCACACTCCATTACCATTATTTTCATGTATAGCCCACCTTTCTCATGGGGGACCCAAGGTGGATTAGAAGCATCCTTAGGTTGAAATGGCATTTTATTTATTTGTTAGAATATTTTTGTCCTGCTTTATTATTTTCATTTATAGCCTGTCTTTCTCACTGGGACCCACAGTGGATAAAAAGCGTCCTTAGGTTGAAATGGCATTTCAGTTATTAGAATATTTCTCTCCTGTCTTTATATTTAAAAAACAAATAGGGGAACAGATTTCACTAAAACAGGTCTTCAGGAATCCAGTCATTTCCAGTTGACAGTGGCGGCCTTTGAATGAAGGGACACAAGTCCAACATCCAAACCTTAATTAAATACCTTTGCCCAAATCTGCTTTATTCTGACCCGCCTTAAGCAATTTGGGGAGGGGCTGTGGCTGAGTGGTAGAGCATCTGCTTGGCATGCAGAAGGTCCCAAGTTCAATCCCTGGCATCTCCAGTAAAAAAAGATCAGACAGTAGGGGATGTGAAATACCTCTGCCTGAGACCCTGGAGAGCCACGGCCTGTCTGAGTAGACAGTACTGACTTTGACTGTCTGATTCAGTAGAAGGCAGCTTCATCTGTACTCATCTTTAGGGGAGGGGCTGTGGCTCAGTGGTAGAGCATCTGCTTGGCATGCAAAAAAATCCCAGGTTCAATCCCCAGCACCTCCAGATAAAAGGATCAGGCAGTAAGTGATGTGAAAGACCTCTGCCTGAGAGCCATGGAGAGGGGCTGTGGCTCAGTAGAAGACCATCTGTTTGGCATGCAGAATGTCCCAGGTTCAATATCCGGCATCTCCAGTTGAAAGGACCAGGCAGGAGGTGATGTGGAAGACCTCGGCCTGAGACCCTGGAGTGCTGCTGCCAGTCCAAGTAGGCAATACTGACCTCGATGGGCCAAGGGTCTGACTCAGTATAAGGCAGCTTCATGTATGTATTCATATATGTAAGTGTGCAAAAGTTCAGTGAGTTTGACAGCAAATGTGAGCACTGAACCAAGTTCTTCCACATACCAACCCGACACTCGGTCAACAGCATGGTGTAGGCTCTTCCTTTACTCCCCCAAAGAGATACGAACATAAGAAAGGCCCTGCTGGATCAGATCAAGGCCCATCAAGTCCAGCAGTCTGTTCACACAGTGGCCAACCAGGGGCCTCTAGGAAGCCCACAAGCAAGACGACCGCAGCAGCACCATCCTGCCTGCGTTCCACTGCACCTGATATAATAGGCATGCTTCTCTGATCCTGGAGAGAATAGGGATGCATCATGACTAGTGTCCATTTTGACTGGTAGCCATAGATAGCTCTCTCCTCCATAAACATTTTTTTCACACAACACATAGTTCAATTGTGGAACTCCCTGCCCCAGGATGTGGTGATGGCTGCCAGCTTGGAGGGCTTTAAGAGGGGAGTGGACATATTCATGGAGGAAAGAGGTATTCATGGCTATTAGTTAGAATGGATACTAGTCATGCTGCATACCTATTCTCTCTAGTATCAGAGGAGCAGGCCTATTATATTGGGTGCAGCGGAACACAGGCAGGATGGTGCTGCTGCAGTTGTCTTGTTTGTGGCTTCCTAGAGGCACCTGGTTGGCCACTGTGTGAACAGACGGCTGGACTTGATGGGCCTTGGTCTGATCCAGCAGGGCCTTTCTTATGTTCTTAACATGTCCACTCCCCTCTTAAAGCCTTCCAAGTTGGCAGCCATCACCACATCCTGGGGCAGGGAGTTCCACAACTGAGCTATGCGTTGTGTGAAGAATTTTTTTCCTTTTATCAGTTTTGAATCTCTTGACCTCCAGCTTCCGCAGATGACCCCACGTTCTGGTATTATGAGTGAGGGAGAAAAGCTTCTCCCTGTCCACTCTCTCCATACCACACATAATTTTATAGACCTCTGTCATGTCTCCCCTTAACCGCCTTCTTTCCAAGCTAAACAGCCCTAAGATCCGAAAGCACTCCAGGGAGCTGTGAAACTGTACCTTTGCTAGTTATAGTGTAACCAGCAAATGCCCCCAGCAGAGAAAATCCATTAAAAGCAGAGGAGCCGGGAAACAGAAACTCTCTGTGCCTTTAATGGGTAACTCATTGACAGCAACGGCCACGCTGGGGGTGTAGAGAATTGTCTCCAACAGCAATTGCTGCGTTTTGGCAGTTCCTTTGTGACCCCTGTGCCTAGAAATCTTTGGAGAACCAGCGGAACATTGCAGCACTGATGACCGGCAGAGAACAAGTCATTCGGGTGATTTGGCTAAACACCAGATTTGTGTACCTCACGCTGCTTGTTGCTCCGTCAGGCTGGGTCAGTTCATCCTGCTTGTGCTGCCGTTTATTTGTTGTGCATCTAAAAGGTAAAGGTAGTCCCCTGTGCAAGCACCGGGTCATTCCTGACCCTTGGGGTGACGTCACATCCCAACGTTTCCAAGGCAGACTTTGTTTTACCGGGTGGTTTGCCAGTGCCTTCCCCAGTCATCTTCCTTTTACCCCCAGCAAGCTGGGTACTCATTTGACCGACCTCGGAAGGATGGAAGGCTGAGTCAACCTTGAGCTGGCTACCTGAAACCAACTTCTGTTGGGATCGAACTCAGGTTGTGAGCAGAGCTTGGACTGCAGTGCTGCAGCTTACCACTCTGCGCCCCGGGGCTCTTCCAACAGCATCTATTCATCCAAAATAACAAAAGCTAAATTGTTTTTTATTCTCCGTGGCTGCTTAAATTTGTTTCATCTTTTTAATGCTAGATCATGATGGGGATATAGCATTACAATCTAGTAAGAGAATTCACTAGTTCCCAACTTTCTTAAAACAAAACAAAACACTAGCCCTTTTCATAGTGAAGATGTAAGGAGAAATGTGCAGCCTGTAGTTTTCCCTTTACAGCTCTGCAATGAAAGATTGAGAGAAGAAAGCTGGGAACTACTACGTTATTGCAATAGATTGCTATAATGTTATAACACTATTGCAATCTAGAAATTCCTGTCACTTCAGTGGAAGGGGGTTATTTTAATTTCTCCCAGTAGTACATGGAAAAGATTGGGGGGTGGGGATGCTGGGAAATGGGGAATGTACGCCTTACATAAGTGAAAGAGACCTTGGGGAGGCGTGTGATGGTGGGAAGTTGGGTGACCTTGGGCTAGTCACAGCTGTCTCAGCCCCAACTACCTCACAGGGTGTCTGTTGTGGGGAGGGGAAGGTGATTGTAAGCCAGTTTGATTCTTCCTTAAGTGGTAGAGAAAGTCGGCATATAAAAACTGACTCTTCTTCCTCCTCCTCCTCCACCCCCCCAGGAGATTCATCTGTCCCCTTCAGCTGCCATCTTGGGAGCCAGCGTGGTGTAGTGGTTAAGAGCGGGGGTATGGAGTGGTGGACTCTAATCTGGAGAAACGGGTTTGATTCCCCCACTCCTACACATTAGCGATGGAGGCTAATCTGGAGAACCGGGTTGGTTTCCGTACTCCTCCACATGAAGCCTGCTGGGTGACCTTGGACTAGCCACAGAGCTCTCTTAGCCCCACCTACCTTACAAGGTGTCTGTTGTGGGGAGGGGAAGGGAAGGAGGTTGTAAGCCGGTTTGAGTCTCCTTAAAAGGTAGAGAAAATCAGCATATAAAAACCAACTCCTCTTCCTCTTGTTCCCATTTAAATCCCACCTTTCTGGTTCAAGGTGGTTTACAATGACACTTAAAAAAAAAACCCAGCCTACTGGGTGACCTTGGGCTAGCCACAGCTCTCATAGAGCTCTCTCAGCCCCACCTATCTCACAGGGTGTCTGTTGTGGGGAGGGGAAGGAGGTTGTAAGCCGGTTTGATAGTTCCTTAAGTAGTAAAGAAAGTCGGCATATAAAAACCAACTCCTCCTCTTCCTTCTCCCCTCTTCAAGCCTTCCAAGTTGACAGCCATCACCACATCCTGGGGCAGGGAGTTCCACAATTTAACTATGCGTGTAAAGTGCCATCAGGTCACAGTTGCCTTAAGGTGACTCCAGCAAGCGGCTTCCAAGGCATGTGAGAAGCAGGGGTGGTTTGCCATTCCCTGCCTCTGCAGGGCCTTCCTTGGGGGTCTCCCTTCCAAATACCGATCCTGCTTAGTTTCCGAGATCTGATAAGATCAGGCTATACGACAGGTCCTTTTTGCCCAAATTGAAAGTGCTGTCTTGTTCTCTGTGCTCCGAACTGGGACTGCAAGCCACAGCTTAAACCCAGGTTCTAATCCCGATTTGGGGGGAACAGAAAGGTTTGGGTGAAGCAAGAAATTGGGGTGTGCTGCACAAAGGGGCATTTTGGAGCCACACACAAGTGGAGAAGGAAGGTGGAAGGGTATCCAAATATTCCCCAGGCTGGCATACGTCACGGGCAAACCTTAGTATGTTGTTACCTTTGATCCCTACCAAAGAAAAGACGAACGTGAAAACTTAGAAGGGAAACAAAATTCTGTCTTCCGCAGATGTTTGGTTTTATTAAAACGATTCAATAAATAAAACACATTTTAAACACGTTAGACTGCATGCGTTTAGGGTTTAGCTATTTTACATCAGGTTTATGATGGCCCAACCCTGCAATACTACTGTCGGATGCCCCCTTCCCCACCCCCAACGCATCTCTTGATGCACGAAGCTGTCTTCACTCCACCAAGTTCAATCCTCTTTGCTGTGATAGGCTGCAGCTTTTTAAGGGCCTCCGGGTACCTATGGGAAACCAATGTGAATGGGGCAGGCTGCATATGCCAGAGCTCTCTGTACACTTCAAGAGCACACCCAAGATTCTGGATTGGTCCACTTATGTATCCCTTTTCCAGCATGTGAGGGATAGAAACTTGCTTTCTTCACAGTAAATTTTTTTTTAAAGGAAGAAATTCTTAAGAAGCCCAATTCCCAACTTCCCTCCCAATTTCATGGTATGCTGTACATGCAGAGCACGAATGTATGGACCATACCCAGCTTTGCTGCTATTCTATTCTCTCAAGAATATAGTTCCCCAGGCCTGCTGAGCAGGTCTGGTAGATCACCAGCCAACCTGCCCCATGTCTCAGTTCCGTGTCCCCCCATTGCATGCATCCTACTAAAAACAGGTTGTGAGTGGAAGGGGACGCGTAAAAGTTACCTACAGAATTTTGAATTTCCTGCAGTTGTGAATTTCCTGCATTGTGCAGGGGGTTGGACTAGATGACCTTGGTGGTCCCTTAGAACTCGGATTCTTTGAGAAGCTGCCAGTGCCAAACTGTTTCCCACCAGTGGAACCCAGGGGACAGAAGGAGAGAACTGAATGTCGTGGCTCAGTGGTACAGCCTCTGCTTGGCATGAAGAAGGTCCCAGGTTCAATCCCCGGCATCTCCAGTTAAAGGGACTAGGCAGGTAGGTGATGTGAAAGACTCTTGTCTGAGACCCTGAAGAGCCCCTGCCGGTCTGAGTAGTCAATACTGACTTTGATGGACCAAGGGTCTGATTCAGTAGAAGGCATTTTCATGTGTTCAATACACAAAACCCCATTTCCTAAATCAGTGGCCAGTAATTGCAATGGAAATGTTTTTAGGGCCAAGTCCCAATGTTCTCTAAATTCTGGTCTGCCCAATCCAATAATGGTCGCCCTGTAGATGCATCAAAGATGTCTTGTCAAAGAAACAGTTCACAAGTCTTGTTCGGAACCCACAGGCTTTTGCAAGCAGCGAGATCTGAATGATGTGACCTCCGTCTTATGGAAATAACACTTTATCTTTGATAACCGCCAGCCGAGTTCTCCTTCGTCCTCTAGACCGCAGAACTTCTTGATAAATAAGATCTTCCCCCTCGTGCTGTCTGTCAATGTAAACTTACATAAGTTTGACAAAGGGAGTATGGACTCTTGAAAGGTTACACCCTGGAAAACTTGTTGGTCGTTAAGAAGGCGGCAGCGGCTTGGTTTTCATATCCCGTTTTTCTCTACCTTTAAGGAGTTTCAAAGTGGCTTACAATCACCTTCCCTTCCTCTCCCCAAAACTGGCACTTGGTGAAGTAGGTGGGGCTGAGAGAGTTCGGAGAGAACTGGGACTTGCCCAAGGTCACCCAGCAGGCTTCATGTGGAGGAGTGGGGAAACCAACCCAGTTATCCAGGTTAGAATCCGCCACCCACGTGGAGAAGTGGGGAATCAAACCTGGTTCTCCAGATTAGAGTGTGCCACTTTTCACCACTACACCACACTGGCTGCTACTGGACTGGTCTGATCCAGCAAGGCTTTCCTTATGTTCTCTAAAACTATTTTATTGTATTTTATTCACTTTGTACCCTGCCCTTTCTCAACCCAAGTTGGGCTCTTGGGGGGGGGGGGGCTTAGAATCATAGAGTTGGAAGGGACCACCAGGGTCATCTAGTCCAACCCCCTGCACAATGCAGGAAATTCACAACTACCTCCCACAAACAGTCCCAGTGACCCCTACTCCATGCCCAGAAGATGGCCAAGGTGCCCTCCCTCTTATAATCTGCCTAAGGTCATAGAATCAGCACTGCTGCCAGATGGCCATCTAGCCTCTTCTTAACAACCTCTAGGGAAGGAGAGCCTGCTACCTCCCAAGGAAGCCTGATCCACTGAGGAACCGCTCTAACTGTTAGTTCTTCCTAATGTCTAGATGGAAACTCTTTTGATTAAATTTGAACCTGTCGTTTCTGGTCCGGCCTTCTGGGGCAACAGAAAACAACTTGGCACCATCCTCTCTATATGACAGCCCCTCAAGTACTTGAAGATGGTTATCATATCCCCTCTCAGTCTTCTCCTCTCCAGTACACATACCCAGCTCCTTCAACCTTTCCTCATAGGACTTGGTCTCCAGACCCCTCACCATCTTTTTGCCCCTCCTCTGGACACATTCCAGCTTGTCTACATCTTTTTTAAATTGTGGTGCCCAAAACTGAACACAGTACTCTAGCTGAGGTCTAACAAGAGCAAAGCGATACCAGCACTTCACGTGATCTGGACACTATACTTCTGTTGATACAGCCCAAGATTGCATTTGCCTTTTTAGCTATCGCATCACACTGCTGACTCATGTTCAGTGTTTGGTCTTCCAACATTACATATCATACATTGTAATTGTTCTTTTGTGTAAGTCACAGTCTTGCTTAATCCCTGCCAGCCAGTTTCTTGGTATTTCTTCCAACATGTATTTTACTGAGAAATGCTGGAAATAAACATGGAAGAAGCCATCCTCAGGACCGCTGTGAATAAATCTTCACAATGCAAAAGACAGAGCAATGTACTAGCAGCCTGCTATTTACACAGTAATGTTCTCCATTATTGAGGGAAGGGATGTGAATCAGTGGTAGAGTCTCTGCTTGGCATGCAGAAGGTCCCAGGTTCAATCCCAGCATCTCCAAATGAAAGGGCCAGGAAGGAGGGGATGTGAAAGACCTCAGCCTGAGATCCCAGAGAGCCATGGAAAGGGGCTCAGTGGTAGAGCATCTGCTTGGCAGGTAGAAGGTCCCAGGTTCAATCCCCAGATCTCCAGTTAAAAGGACCAGGCAGTAAGTGGTGTGAAAGACCCCTGCCTGAGACCCTGTAGAGCAGCTGCCAGTCTGAATAGACAATACTGACTATAATAGATCAGCAATCTGACTCAGGTTCGTTTAGAGAGTGGCTGTGGCTCGGTGGGAAAGCCTTTGCTTTGCATGCAGAAGGTCCCAGGTTCAATCCCTGGCATCTCCAGTTAAAAAGACCAGGCAGTTGGTGATGTGAAAGACCTCAGCCTGAGACCCTGGAGAACCATGGGGAGGGGCTTTGGCTCAGAGGCAGAGCATCTGCTTGGCATGCAGAAGGTCTCAGGTTCAATCCCTGGCATCTCCAGTTAAAAGGATCAGGTAGTAGGTGATGTGAGAGTCCTCCACCTGAGACCCTGGAGAGCTGCTGCCCGTCTGTGTAGACAATACTGACTTCGATAGACTGATGGTCTGATTCAGCTCAAGGCAGCTTTGTGTGTCCACCTCAGCAAGGACAAGCAAAGAGCCTTGCGGCTGGGGGTCTCTCCCAAACAGCTGGGCAACACAAGACCCACAGGGACCCACCACCCCAGTCCCACCTTCGCCCGACGGCACCCTCGTTTCAACACTCCCACAAACACCAGCTCTCTTCAGGAGTCGTGTTTCCATTTCGAACTGACTTTATCCAGCAAGTGCCGGGTGCTTTCCCGGAACTTGCGCTGGGTGAAGTAGAATAGGATGGGGTCCAGGACGCTGTTCATGCTCGCGAAAGGCCGGGTGCACTTGTAGGTGATGGCGAAAGACTGGAGGGTGCCACAGGGCACCCCCTGCAAGGAGCGGACAATCAGGTAGATGGTCTTGGTGAGGTGGAAGGGGAAGAAGCTGATGGCGAAGACCAGGACGACGATTATGATCATCCGCACGGCCTTGTCTTTCTTCTTGCGGACTGCCAAGCCGATCAGCTCATCCTTCTGGCAGAGGATCCGGGCCATGCAGCAGTAGCACCCCACCACGAGGACGAAAGGGATCAAGAACCCCGTGACCGTCAGGGTGATGCCATACGGGAAGTAGCTGGCGGAACGGTCCGGAGGGCTGAGGTCATAGCACACGGTACGGTTCCTTTGGACGCCGGTGGAGGCGTAGACGAACGTGGGCAGGCACTGCGCGACGACCAGGAGCCACACGACCCCGCACACCATCCAGGTGAAGCCTTTGCCCCTCTTCTTGTGCCAGGTGGAGAGCGGGTGGCAGATGCCCAGGTAGCGCTGGACGCTGATGCAGGTGAGGAAGAGGATGCTACCATGCAAGTTGGTGTAGAACTGGAAGCGCACGAAGCGGCAGGTGAAGTCCCCGAAGGGCCAGTAGTCTTTCTGGGTGTAGTTGTAGATAAGCAGCGGCAGGGAGCAGACGTAGAGTAAGTCGGCCATCGCCAGGTTCAGCATGTAGATCATGGAGCGGGTCAGCACCTTCCGTGACAGCCAGACCTGAACGATCACGACAGCGTTCAAGGGCAGCCCCACCACAAAGACCACGGAGTAGACCAGTGGCAGCAGGATCTGCTTGAATTCCTCGTGGAAAGTGCAAGAGTTCTTCCCGCCGGTGGAGGTGGTCAAGTTCTCCATCCCTGGACTACCGGGTTCTCCTTGCATTCAGCTCAAAGCCAAGGTTTTTCTCTGGCCAAGTGGGACCTGCAGGCGAGACATAATGGAGAGCAGTTTAGATCCATTCGTTTTATTTCACACACACACACACACACACACACACACACAGAGTTTTCTTTTTCCCCCTTTAAAAAATATTTTATTTAGTTTATATTAGGGATTCAGAAGGAAAAAAAGGGATGGGTAAGCATGAAAGGGTATCCGTCTGAAGATAGAAAAGAAAAACAACGTACACACTTCGTCTTAAAAGACTGATCGAACAGACTACATTGTGACTTTTGTAACTTTTATGTTAGCTATTATCCAGGCAAAAATGTAAGTGCATTCCTAGGTATTTTATAACTATCCAACCAATTGGTTCTTGTAGGTTATCCGGGCTGTGTAACCGTGGTCTTGGTATTTTCTTTCCTGACGTTTCGCCAGCAGCTGTGGCCGGCATCTTCAGAGGAGTAACACCAACCAATTTTCTAGTCTACACTGAGAAGCTACCTCGTAATTATATAACATTTAATTTTTAATGTTATTTTGATTAACCTTCAGCCTCAACATATCTATAGAACAGTTTCCTTTATCATTATATTGCTCATAAGTCACTTCACGGGTTATGTTCATCGCATGGGTCATTTTGGCCATGACTGCATACTCCATTAGTTTGTCCTTCCATTCCTCCGCATCTGGGAGGGATGATTGTTTCCCACACAAAGTTTTCTTATACTGCATCAGACCATCAATTTATTTATTCACGTAAAACACTTATTAGCTGCCTTTCTTCCCTATGGAGCTGGAGGCAGTTTTCAACAGAGATAATGGCCCCAGTGTACTTTTCGAAAGAAGCTCGCTACGGTAAACAGGTCAACTAGAAAACTTCACCACCAGGGTGCCAGGAATCTGGATGAGATCACCTTTGTGTTTGTGTAAGTAGATGTGTGTGTGTATTTCTACAGTTACTGGACTCTTGTGATCTCGCTCGTCTTCCAGCTTCTGCTAATTTTGTTAAAACAAGTCTCTTGTTATAATTTTCCCTTGCCACTAGGCGGCACCACCACAACGTGTAAGGAGCTAGAAGCCGCCTGCCGTTCATCCCGGTTCCAAAGAAACACCAGGCAGAAAAAGGAGTGATAGACGGCATGCCTTTAATGCAGTCCGCGTTACATCTTCCTCACAGCCCTGCTTGTGAGTTATGTGTAGCTTAGAAGCCTGTGCACCTCTGCAGCTATTTTATTTATTTATTTTACTCACACACGAAGTTGCCTTATACTGAACCAGACCCTTGATCCATCAAAGTCAGTATTGCCTACTCAGACCAGCAGCAGCTCTTCAGGGTCTCAGGCTGAGGTCTTTCACATCACCTACTTGCCTAGACCCTTTAACTGGAGATGCCAGGGACTGAACCTGGGACCTTCTGCATGCCAAGCAGATGCTCTACCACTGAGCCATGGCACCTCCTTATAGCTCTCCAGGGTCTCAGGCGGAGGTCTTCCACATCACCTACTCGCCTGGTTCCTTTAACTGGAGCTGCCGGGGATTGAACCTGGGACCTTCTGCATGCCAAGCAAGCAAGACTGAATGACCTTCAATTTGTACCCCTGCCCTTTCCGAACCTAAGCTGGGCTCAGAGCGGCTTCCAACATTATCTTCCAGTGTAACTAAAACATGCATTTAAAACACACACAGGAAGGGAGCCAGCGTGGTGTAGTGGTCAAGAGCGGTGGTTTGGTGGACTCTGATCTGGAGAACCGGGTTTGACTCCCCACTCCTCCACATGAGCGGCAGTCGCTAATTTGGTGAATTGGATTTGTTTCTCCACTCCTACACATGAAGCCAGCTGGGTGACCTTGGGCTAGTCACAGCTCTCTTAGCCCCACCTACCTCACAGCGTGTCTGTTGTGGGGAGGGGAAGTGATTGTAAGCCGATTTGAGTCTCCTGTAAGTGGTAGAGAAAATAGGCATATAAAAACCAACTCTTCTTCTTCAACTCTTCTTCTTTCACTGGGTCTTTCTCAAAAGGTATTCCTGGCTTTTGTGCTTCAATTCGGCTTTGGACCAGCGTGGTTCCCTGGGACCTCCAAAAAAACCGATGTCCTTTCAAAGGCTTTCAAGACTGACGTGACGTTAACTTCAGTTCTCTCTGATCATGCCCGTGCACTGCTGCGTCAGCTTTTTTCATGAAGTCCAGCAAACAATCCTCTCTGTTTAATTACTTTGATTCTTTTACACTGCCTTTTGTCTCCTTTTCTGGCCGCCGTTGCTACCTTGGAAACTTTTCACAACAGAAAGGAGGGACAGGAATATCATCAACAAACTTAACAGCTCTTCTTTCCACCCAGAGGCTATCAAGTTGCAATTAACCACAGGGTGACGGGGAGTTCCCAGTGGGAAGGAAAGGATAGACATCTCCACTGCTGGCATTTTAGATCAGAGCACTTCATTCAGAGGAGGGGGGGAATGACAACAGACAGTTCATTGTGGTTCCCAGGGTGCTGAAACGATCCCCACCTGACCCAGTAAAAGATCACAGGATCGAGTGAGGGACGGGTGGACTGATTTAAATCCTTCAGCACCCAGGAAAGGTGGAGGGCCCGATCTCTCTGCCTGAATGCAGCATGCAAAGGGAGAGATTCCAGAAAGCCCAGAAAAGGGACTGTGGCACAGTGGAGCAGTGTCTGCTTGGCATGCAGAAGGTCCCAGGTTCAATCCCTGGCATCTTCAGTTTAAAGGATGAGGTACTAGGTGGTACGAAAGACCTGTGCCAGAGACTCTGGAGAGCCATGAAGTAGGGCTGTGGCTCAGTGGTAGAGCATCTGCTTGGCATGCAGAAGGTTCAATCCCCGGCATCGCCAGTTAAAGGGACCAGGCAAGTAGATGATGCGAAAGACCTCTGCCTGAGACCCTGGAGAGCCGCTGCTTGTCTGAATAGACAATACTGACTTTGGTGGACCAAGGGTCTGATTCAGTAGAAGGCAGCTTCATGTGGGTTCATGTGTTTGGGTTCATGTGTGTTCACAAGGGGCTTGGGAGAAAGCAAAGGTCTGTAGGAAGCACCAAAAGGGAAGGCAAGTCATTCCTCCGTGACGGCACCAAAATCCCAGTAGGGCAGCAGTGGATTCTGTGCTCAATTTTTTTTTTTTAAAAAAAACAGCACAATATTCTGCTCCGGCAGTTCTGAGACCTGCCTGGTGGTGGAAAAACTGCCGTCAAGTCACAGCTGACTTGTGGTGACTTCTCATGGCATTTTCAAGGCAAGAAGCAAACAGAGGTGTTTTGCCATCGCCTGCCTCTGTGTAGCAACCCTGGACTTCCGTGGTGGTCTTCCATCCAAGATGTTTCCTACAGGCACTGGTATTCAGAGGTTGACTGCCTCCGAACATGGAGGTTCCCTTTAGTCACCATGGCTGGTAGCCACTGATAAGTCTTATTCTTCATGAGTCCATCTAATGTTCTTTTAAAGCCACCGCCTGTGGCCATCACTACCGCCTCTGTCAGCCAATTCCATATTTTAATCACCCCTTGTGTAAAGACGTTATTTCCTTTTGGAAATATCTGGAGAACCGGGTTCGATTCCCCACTCCAGCAGCGGAGGCTAATCTGGTGAACTGGATTTGTTTCCCCACTCCTCCACTTGAAGCCAGCTGGGTGACCTTGGGCTAGTCACAGCTCTACTCTCAGCCCCACCTACCTCACAGGGTGTCTGTTGCAGGGAGGGGAAGGGAAGGCGATTGTAAGCCTGTTTGATTTGCCTTTAAGTGGTCAGGTTACAAAAGCCAACTTTTCTTCTTTTGTCTGTCCTGAATCTACTGCTATTCGACATTGTTACAGCTGGATATTACAGATGAATGGGAGGTCCCGCTTCCCTGGGCACATGCCACATTACAGCAAAATAACCCACTGAACTTACTGAGCTTTAGCCTGGATCATTTACTTGGATCATTTGGAGTCGGTCCTTTTCTTAAGCAAACGCACCGCTCCTAGTCGTGTCCACGGCCAGCCAGATAGCTCTTCTGCCTCTTCCCTTTTCATTCTAACCCCTCTGGCAAAGGTGGCGACTTCCCCCTCCACGGCCAACCGCCCCTGTCCTCTGAGAGTGACATTCGCATGGCTTCCTCTTTCCACGCAGGTTGCACTATGAAACATCCCAGGACGTGGAGGGGAGGGGGAGGAAAGGGCCTGCCCAGGATGTGCCACCCAGGCCGCTCCCTCCTCTGACAGCTGCAGGATTGCTCAATTGCCTTTGTGGCAAAGCAGGTCCTCGAGCGTCCATTCAGTGATAGGATGGGGGGGGGAGGGTTGAGAGACGGCAGGGGGTGCACCCCCTTCTCAAGCGTGGCTCCCTGATGTGGTGGTGGTGGGAAGTGCTATCAAATTGCAGCTGACAACCCTGTAGGGTTTTCAAGGCAAGAGATGAGCAGAGACGGTTTGCCACTGCCTGCCTCTGCATAGCTCTACCATTGAGCAATGCGCCCTTCCATGGAGGTGCCCGACCCTTCAGAGATGCCCCCACCACGGCCATTAGCATCCCCCACACAGTAATTTCTTTTAATTACACGTTTAATATGGACACTACAACACACTAGCATGGTGCAGTGGTTAAGAGCAGCGGACTCTAATCTGGAGAACCGGGTTCGATTCCCCACTCCTCCACATGAGCGGCAGACTCTAATCTGGTGAACCGGGTTGGTTTCCCCACTCCTATCATTTGGGGCGAATAAAGCAGATAACAGGACTGGTCGGGAAGGAGGCTGGATTGAGAAGTCCTCAGGAAAACGGGGCTGTCATTAGGAATGTTTACAAAGCCCTGCTAGTTTACAGAACCCTAGATTCACAGAGATGGAAAGGCCAGCGTGGTGTAGCGATTAAGAGTGGCAGACTCTAATCTGGAGAACTGGGTTCGATTCCTCACTCCTCATGAAGCCAGCTGGGTGACCTCGGGCTAGTCACAGTTCTCTCCGAACTCTCTCAGCCCCACTTGCCTCACAAGGTGTCTATTGTGGGGAGAGGAAGAGGAGGAGATAGAAAGCCGGTTTGATTCTCCTTAAAAGGTAGAGAAAACCGCCATATGAAAACCAACTCTTCTACTTCAAACTGTGGTTCAAGAGCTAGCTTCAAATCCAGTAGCACCCTAAATACCAACAAGGTATTAGGGGTATAGGCTTTCAAGAGTCAAAGCTCCCTTCATCAGAGACAAGTAGGAATGGGGATCCCTGCGTCCTTACATCCCAGTCAGAAGGTGGGAGGGCTGAAAGGAGTCAAGATGCAAAGGTGCAAAGTGGTTCAAGGAAACCCAGAAACACAGGAAAGAATCAGCACACCAGACAGGCAGGATAGGAGGAACTGCACAAGATCATGGCCTGAAGAGGAGAAAACTGAGAGGGGATATGAGAACCATCTTCAAGTACTTGAAGGGCTGTTGCATAGAGGAGGGTGCCGAGTTGTTTTCTGTTGCCCTAGAAGGTCGGACCAGAACCAACGGATTGAAATTAAACCAAAAGAGTTTCCGTCTAGACATTAGGAAGAATTTCCTAACAGTTAGAGCTGTTCCTCAGTGGAACAGGCTTCCTCGGGAGGTGATGAGCTCTCTTTCCCTGGAGGTTTTTAAGCAGAGGCTAGATGGCCATCTGTCAGCAATGCTGCTTCTATGACCTTAGGCAGATGATGAGAGGGAGGGCATTTTGGCCATCTTCTGGGCATGGAGTAGGGGTCACTGGGGGTGTGGGGGGGAGGTAGTTTGGAATTTCCTGCATTCTGCAGGGGGTTGGACTAGATGACCCTGCTGGTCCTTTCCAACTCTATGATTCTACGGCACAGACTCAATCAAAACACGACATCTGAGCTATGCGATGGTGGAATCAAGAAGATTTTCAGGTCCAATTCCACCTGAGCCAATGGTGATTATAATGTCCACAGTTTGTGTGTGTGTAAAGTGCCGTCAAGTCGCAGCCAACTTATGGTGACCCCTTTTGGGGTTTTCATGGCAAGAGACTAACAGAGGTGGTTTGCCAGTGCCTTCCTCTGCACAGCAACCCTGGTATTCCTTGGTGGTCTCCCATCCAAATACTAACCAGGGCTGATCCTGCTTTGCTTCTGAGATCTGACGAGATCAGGCTAGCCTGGGCCATCCAGGTCAGGGCGTCCACAGTTTAACCCCATT
The DNA here is from genome assembly GCF_029931775.1 of Euleptes europaea. NCBI lineage: Eukaryota > Metazoa > Chordata > Lepidosauria > Squamata > Sphaerodactylidae > Euleptes > Euleptes europaea. Next base: position 3,903,607 of record NC_079323.1, read on the forward strand.
CAAATGACTACACTGAGGCTATCGTACTTTGGTCACGTTATAAGACAAGAGTTACTGGAAAAGACAATCACACTAAGAAAAGTGGAAGGCAGCAGGAAAAGAGGAGGAGGAAGAAGAAGAGTTGGGTTTTATATGCTGACTTTTTCTGCCACTTAAGGGAGAATCAAACTGGCTTACAATCACCTTCTCTTCCCCTCCCCACAACAGACACCCTGTGAGGTAGGTGGGGCTGAGAGAGTGTGACTGGCCCAAGGTCAGCTAGCTGGCTTTGTGTGGAAGAGTGGGGAAACAAATCCTGTTCACCAGATGAGCCTCCGCCACTCATGTGGAGGAATGGGGAATCAAACCTGGTTCTCCAGATCAGACTCTACCACCCCAAACCAACCCTCTTAACCACTACACCACTATACCAACAAGAGATGGATTGACTCTATAAAGGAAGCCTCTTAGCAAGGCTGTTAAAGATAGGACGTTTTGGAGGACATTGATTCATAGGGCCGCCATGAGTCAGAAGTGACTTGACAGCACTTCACACACACACACCCAACCCCATTCATCCCATCGCTTCTTACCACTCCTTCAAGAGGTCTACTGCATGCAGAGCTCCTGTAGGCCATCAAAGGGATGGGTTTTCATCGCCTGCACACAAGATGCTTTTCTCTCGTGCACCTGCAAAGCCAAGCTCCCTTGACTGACTCCAGCCGCCGCAATGCCTGCTTGGTCCTTTGGGTTAAACTCAGTGTCGTCTTCCTTGGAGATGCCCTTTATAGGCTCCCCGAGGAAACCGTGCAAGCAGATCAGGGACGGCAGCCGGCCAGGTGCCAGTCAACGCACCAGCAATAGATAGGATCAGCAAATCTGACCTATCCAGCAACCACATCCTGGACACGGGGCCGGCTGGCACAAAGGCTATTTTGCTGCCATCGAAAGCGAGATTTGGGGAAGAAAGAAACTGCCAGGGTTGCGATAAGAGGAAGTTCAACTGAGCTCCGCTTTTAGAGTAACAGAGAAATACTGGCCCATGCAACTGAAGCGTGGGCTAGCCGTCAAGCATGGCCGTCTGGGGAGGAAGGGGAGAAAAGTACAGGTATTTTCAGAGAGATCTATTCTTCATTCGAGTCCAACAGCACCTGAGAGACCAGCAAGATTTTCAGGGTATCACCTTTCAAGAGTCAAGGCTCCCTTCATCAGATAGGGACTGCCGTTCCTACTTGTATCTGACAAAGGGAGCTTTAACTCTTGAAAGCTGATACTCTGAAAATTTTGCTGATCTCTAAGGTGCTACTGGACTCAAATCTAGCTCTTCTACGCAGACCAACACAACTACCCTCTGGAAATATCTTAAGTGGTAGAGAAAGTCGGCTTATAAAAACCGACTCTTCTTCTTCTCTTTTAAAATTGGAAAGTGTATCTGAATGCCCAATGCAAAGGCTGAATGCCCAATGCAAAGGCTGAATAGCCGGAGGGGACCTGCTCTACCCGTGTGTTTTCAGAAGAGCCAGGCTGCCTGGCAGGGGTCACAAATGCCAGCCTCCACATGCCTTTAGTCTGATCCAGCGGGGCAATTCACATCTGGACAGGGATGAACCAGTCCTGTAAGGACACTGCAGTGCTGCTCTCCAAAGGGAACAGGCTTTCCTTCTTCCCAGGAGGTGTGGAGGGGGAGGTATCCCACTTGGCTCCACCGTGTGGCAACCGTGTTGAGGTGGTACTCACTACCCCCTCTCTAAACTCCAAAGGTGTCAGCAGACCCTAAAAGACCCTGCTTTAGAACATATGTGCCTGATAAAATCTAGGTCAGGGAAGGAACGACACGTTAAAGGTTCGGGTGTGGGTGACCTGTGTACCCCCTCTTTGTGGCTTACCAAAATCAGGGCTTTGCCTCATGAACTCCGTGAAAAAGTGCTTAAGGTTGTATAATTAAGAGGTCACAGAATCAGGACTGAGTTGGCGGCTGTAACTCCATCCATACTTTGTCTTTTCATCTCAGCTTAGGAGTTCCTGGCATCCAGCTCTAGCTGAGCTAAATGAGCCGATCTTTCCTTCTTCTCTTCTAAATATCTCAAGCATAGCTCGCAAAAGCAGGCATTGACTTCTGTTATGCAAAAAACACAGGTGGTGGGGGGGTTTGAAGGTCTCCGGGGGCCACATTCCACAAGCAGCCAATTAAATAATTGCTTAGCGATTAAACTTCAGCTCCCTTTCTTTCCTCTGGGAGAGGAATGCTTCGATGGGCCCGCTCAGGCCCGGCGCTGGCTTCAACCCTGCCCTTGGGACGAGACACCTCCTAGGGTTTCGAATTCTAGTTGCCAAAATAAATTCAGAATGTAAGAACCCTGGCGCTTGATCAGGACAAAGGATCGGGGCCCCATGGGGCCGTCTGGCTGTGATTGATCGCATTTGTTATTTAATCCTAGTTTTCCTCCACAGAGTTTGTGAGGCTTCCCCTGCTTTGTCTTCACAACAACCCTGAAAGGTAGGCTAGGCTCAGATATCACAATCTTCCTGCAGGCACCCAGAGAGCTTTGAGGCTGAACATGAATTTGAACATCAGGGGAAGGGCTGTGGCTCAGTGGTGGAGCATCTGCTCGGCACCCAGAGGGTCCCAGGTTCAATCCCCAGCATCTCCAGTTAAAAAGGACCAGGCATTTGGTGATGGGAAAGACCTCTGCCTGAGGCCCTGGAGAACCAGAGAAAGGGGCCAGTGGCTGAGTGGTAGAGCATCTGCTTGCATTACAGAAGGTCCCAGGTTCAATTCCTGCCATCTCCAGTTAAAGGATCTGGCAGCAGGTGATGTGAAAAAGACCTCTACCTGAGACCCAGGAGAGTTGCTGCCCATCTGAGTAGACAATACTGACTTTGATGGACCCAAATATACAGCAGCTTCACCGGTGTTCCTGTGACATGTGGATCCAGCCCTGGGTCAAGTTCTCTTATATTTTGCCATACCACCGGAAACTGTCTCCTATGTTTTTTTCCTCCTATGGAACAGCAACATCTGCTTATTAAATTTTAATGTTCTAAAGGAAGCCACGTACAACAGAACTTTTGGGAGGACATGGATTCAGAGGGGCGGTGTGAGTCGGGAGCGACTTGACAGCACTTAACACACACATACACACACCACACTTCCTTCAGTAAAGGTACTGCACTGGATTTTTCGTAACACAGAACCTGATTATAAAACAGATGATTCATGCAAACTTTTAAATCTGGGGACAGACCTTTAAACGTTGCATTTTAAGGGTCAAGCTACATGTTAGTAGAACTTGGGTTCCCCATAGCCACACAGCGGCTGCAGAGAATGGCTGTTAAAAATTAAGGAGAGCTCAAACGGGCTTGCACCACCACGACAGGGGAAGGGACGGCTGCTGCCCCCCCCCAGCTGTTTTCCCCTGCAGAAACAAAGCTTGGGGGGGATAATTATTTCCCTGTTTTTGTGGCTCCCTGTGGAGTATTCTGTGAATACAGAACAACAAAAAGAACAAAGAAAAAGGTAATGCGTCTTTTGCAGAAGGAGATGAAGACTGGGAAGGGCAGCCATGAAGTGGCAAGAAACGATTCTTAAGTGTAAGGAGGTGTCACTGGCAACCAAGATCAAGTTAATTCATGCCATTGTATTCCCTGTTACTATGTATGGGTGTGAAAGCTGGACAGTGAAGAAAGCTGGTAGGAAGAAAGTAGACTCCTTCGAAATGTGGTGTTGGAGGAGAGTGTTAGGGATACCCTGGACCGCCAAAAGAACAAATCAGTGGGTTCTAGATCAAATCAAGCCTGAACTGACCCTAGAAGCTAAAATGACTAAACTGAGGCTGTCGTACTTTGGTCACGTTATGAGAGGACAAGAGTCAGTGGAAAAGACTGTCATGCTAGGAGAAGTTGAGGGCAGCAGGAAAAGAGGAAGACCCAACAAGAGATGGATGGACTCTATAAAGGAAGCCACAGCCCTCAATTTGCAAGACCTGAGCAAGGCTGTCAAAGACAGGACATTTTGGAGGACATTGATTCATAGGGTCGCCATGAGTCGGAAGCGACTTGACGGCTCTTAACACACACACACACACTTCTTCCATAGTGCAAAAATGGTTTTTTGGGGGGAAGGCAGGAAATCTTCCTCTACCTGTGATGATGTTTCAAGCCCTTTTCAATTTTAACAGCCATTACTCACAGCTGTTGTGGGGCTGCAGGGAACCCCAATTGGGTCTGGGGAACACGAACATGGCGTATTGGCACCAGCATGGTGTACTGGTTATGAGCAGTGGACTCTAATCTGGACAACCGGGTTTGATTCTCCATTCCTCCACATGACAAGCGGAGGCTAATCTGTTGAACCAGGTTCGATTCCCCGCTCGTCCACATGCAGCCTGCTGGGGTGACTTGGGCCAGTCACAGTTCTCTCCGAACTCTCTCAGCCCCACCTGCCTCACGGGGTGTCTGTTGAGGGGAGAGGAAGGGAAAGTGATTGTAAGGTGCTCTAAGACTCCGTAAAGGTAGAGAAAAGCGGGGCATAAAAACCAACTCTTCTTCTTCTTCCAGTGTGTAATCTGGCCCTAAATCAATGCCAGAATGTCACTCAAGCAAAGGTGCTGAGAACCAGACGGTGCAATCCGAAGCAGAGCTGCCTTGATGCCCGTTGGTTCCAGTGGGCTGAGTCTGGAGTAACTGTGGCTCAGAGTCTGGGCTGTGGCTCAGCGGTAGAGCCTCTGCTTGGCATGCGGAAGGTCCCAGGTTCAATCCCCGGCATCTCCAGTTAAAGGGACTAAGTAGGTAGGTGATGGGAAAGACCTCTACCTGAGACCCTAGAGAGCTGCCGCCGGTCTGAGCAGACAATACTGACTTTGATGGACCAAGGGACTGATTCAATGTAGGGCAGCTTCGTGTGTTCCTGTGTCTTCTGCATGGGATTGCGCCGAGAAACACCTCGATTCCAGCCCTTTGGTTCTTGCACTCCAGAAGGCCCTTAGAAGCAGAAACCGGCTCCAGCATCACTTGCAGATGTTCGGGGGTTGAACATCTCAGGAGCGCTGAGGGAATGAGCCCTTTGGCACCGCTTTGCCTGAACCGTGTGTCCACGGGAGACACTGGGGTGTCTTCATGACCTCCCGTTGAAGGGGACGGCAGGGTCAGGCAGATCCGGAACAATGCGGGGCTTTCATCAAAAACACAAATAAACATCTCTCTGGGACTCTGACCTCCCGAATGCTTACAACAATCGTTCCACAAAGCGCGCACACGCACAAGGGCCATTTCAGAGGTTGCTGAGATATTGCAGCTGTTTGAGCAAAAAAAACCAACCCACACCAACGCGAGAGGGAAAAGGATACAAAATCTGGAAGCTGGATACAAGGGGAAGAAGAAGAAGAAGAGTTGGTTTTTATATGCCAGCTTTCTCTACCACTTAAGGAAGAATCAAACTGTCTTCGAATCACCTTCCCTTTGTCTCCCCACACAACAGACACCTTGTGAGGAAGGTGGGGCTGAGAGAGTTCTGAGAGAACTGTGACTGGCCCAAGGCCATCCTGCTGGCTTTATGTGGAGGAGTGGGGAAATCAAACCTGGTTCTCCAGATTAGAGTCCACCGCTCTTAACCACAGCTAACCACTACACCACACTGGTGCCTGGTGTAGCAACTCCATGAAAGAACTTGCCGAACTGTAGAGTCAGAGAGAACAACGAGAAGAAGAACAAAGAAGAAGGAAGAAGAAGGAAGAAGAAGAGTTTGTTTTTATATGCCAACTTTCTCTACCACTTAAGGAAGAATCAAACCAGCTTACAATCACCTTCCCTCCCCCTCCCCACAACAGACACCCTGTGAGGTAGGTGAGGCTGAGAGAGCTCTAAGAGAACTGTGACTAGTCCAAGGTCACCCAACTGGCTTCATGTGTAGGAGTGGGGGAACCAGCCCAATTCACCAGATTAGCCGCCACTCAAGTGGAGGAGTGGAGAATCAAACCCGGTTCTCCAGATTAGAGTCCACCGCTCCAAACCACCGTTCTTAATTACTACACCATGCTGGCAGTACTGGCTGCCCGATAATTTTTAATTTGTTCTCTACAGGAATCCTTTTTTAAATCCAGGCAGGGAATTAATTTTCAGAATGGAGCCGCCAGCCACAGGAATACTAAGGCTGCCCTCTGCAGCTGTGCCCACCTGCCAAACCTCAGAGGACTTTGCTCTAGAATGGGGTTAGATGACACCAGGCGCCCCGAGCATGCAAATATTTGCTGTGATACAACGTTCGGATGTCTCCTCCCCTCCAGGTCGAAAGGGCTGCCCCTTTCAAAAGCGAGGCTGTAGATCTGCAATTCCTTGTTTACAGAATTGTATCTGGCATAAAATGTTGGATTCTAGAGACTTAATAGAGAAACATGACGCCTGGCCCACAAGTGCTGCAAATGGGGAGGGGCTGGTGGCTCAGTGGTAGAGCCTCTGCTTGGCATGCAGGAGGTCCCAGGTTCAATCCCCGGCATCTCCAGGTAAAGGGACTGGGCAAGCAGGTGATGTGAAAGACCTCCACCTGAGACCATGGAGAGCCGCTGCTGGTCGGAGTAGACAATACTGACTTTGATGGACCAAGGGTCTGGTTCACTAGAAAGCAGCTTCATGTATTCATGTGTCACCAAACAGACACAGAAATCAGCATCCCGAGAATCTCCACATTTATTTTTCGGAAAGTTACTAGACCTCAAGACAGGCACGGAAAATGAATCACTTTTGGGAAGCAAACCATGCCTCTGTGCCTCTCAGGTATACATTTCCTTCTAAATCCACTAGACTGCATATTTTCAAGCGCTCTCCCATCCAGTCCAAAACCACACTAAATAAGCAAACAAGAAGAAAGCTAGTATAGTTAAATTGTGGAACTCCCTGCCCCAGGATGTGGTGATGGCTGCCAGCTTGAAAGGCTTTAAGAGAGGAGTATTCGTGGAGGAGTATTCATGGAGGAGAGGGGTATTCGTGGCTACTAGTTAAAATGGATACTAGTCATGATGCATACCTATTCTCTCCAGGATCCGAGGAGCATGCCTGTTATATTAGGTGCTATGGAACACAGGAAGGATAACGCAACTGCAGCCGTCTTGTTTGTGGGCTTCCTGGAGGCCCCTGGTTGGCCACTGTGAACAGACTGCTGGACTTGATGGGCCTTGGCCTGATCCAGCATGGCCTTTTTTATGTTCTGCCTAAGGTAATAGAATCAGAGTTGCTGACAGATGGCCATCTAAAATCTTCTTAAAATAATTTGAAATAAATCAATTTCCCAAATCATGGTACAATCATAGCTCTGCAGTAAACTAGCCAGACTGGGTGGCAAATCTGGCGCCGTTCTGCTCATTCTTTGTGATTAATGAAAAGGGAACACAGGCCCCTGCCTGGCCCATTGGTCTTTCGCTCGAAAAGCACTTGAAGACGGCAACTCAGAGCGGCTCTTTAGTAAACCGCAGCACCGGGAATAGAACTTCAGCTCAACCCTCTTGAGTAATCGCACAGATAAACGCAAAGGCCTTTTCCCAGAAAGGGAAAACAAGAGAGGTTAATAAATCACTTATTTTGGCATGTACAGACCTTCTGAATTTGAGATCTTAAATTCCTCAGGGCATTTTACTTCTCCTCCCATTACAGGTAATCTGCTTTTTTCCGTTTTTTGCAAACGCAAACACAAAGTGCGGAAATCCTTCGTGCGGAACTCAAGCTCCTAAGTCTCCCCTTGCTTACTACCCTACTAAATACATCCACAACACAACCCTTTCTGCTCTCCTTCTCAAGATCTTCGTAAGTTCACAGAATCAGCCTTGCTGACAAATGGCCATCTAAAGGTAAAGGTAAAGGTCCCCTGTGCAAGCACCAGGTCATTCCTGACCCATGGGGTGACGTCACATCCCGACGTTTACGAGGCAGACTTTGTTTATGGGGTGGTTTGCCAGTGCCTTCCCCAGTCATCTTCCCTTTACCCCCAGCAAGCTGGGTACTCATTTTACCAACTTCGGAAGGATGGAAGGCTGAGTCAACCTTGAGCCGGCGACCTGAAACCGACTTCCGTCGGGATCGAACTCAGGTCGTGAGCAGAGCTTTCGACTGCAGTACTGCAGCTTACCACTCTGCGCCACGGGGCTCTTAAGTGGCCATCTAGCCTCTGCTTAAAAACCTCCAAAGAAGGGGAGCTCACCACCTCCCGAGGAAGCCTGTTCCTCTGAGGAACCGCTCTAACTGTCAGGAAGTTCTTCCTAATGTTTAGCTGGAAACTTTTTCAATGGAATGTGGACCAGGGAGGCTCACACGAGCCCAACAAACAAGCTGTGTTCGTGCCCATGATGGGCCGGTACAGCTGCGTCAAGGCACTTTGTGTTGCGTTTGCAAAAAACACCTCCCGCCAGACCGAACTATCCCTGAACAAGGGGTGCCTGCTGTGGGGGAGCCGCGTCGTGATTCCGGCCAAACTACGCACCAAAGTTCTGGAGGCTCTACCCGTTAGCCACCCAGGGGTCGTGCGCATGAAGGCCCTGGCAAGAAGCTATGTGTGGTGCCCAGGCATCGACGCTGCTGTCGAGGAGTGGGTGAGTTGTTGCCAACCCTGCCAGGAGTCACGCCCGGAGATGCCACGGGCCCCGACCCAGCGCTGGGAGTCTACCCGCACACCCTGGTCCCGCATCCACATAGACTTGCTGGGCCGTTCCAGGGTAAGACATTCTTGATTATCGTGGACTCCAACTCCAAGTGGCTGGAGGTGGTCGACGTGGGTTCCATGACCTCGAGTGTGGTCATCCGTGAGCTGCGCAAGGTCTTCGCAACCCACGGCTTGCCTGACACCATGGTCTCCGACAATGGGGCCCAATTTATGACCTCCAAATTCAAAGACTTCATGGCCAAGAACTTGATCCGCCAAGCAACCTCGGCCCCGTTCCACCCTGCCACCAACGGGCAGGAGGATCCTGGTTTATGGAGAGCTACCAGTTTCGAGTTCCAGCAGCACCTTAGAGGTCAAAGCATTTTTTTCTTTCAAGAGTCAGAGCTCCTTTGGAGCGGTGGAGTCTGATCTGGAGAACCGGGTTTGATTCCCCACTCCTCCACATGAGCGGCGGAGGCTAATCTGGTGAACTGGATTTGTTTCCCCACTCCTCCACACGAAGCCAGCTGGGGGACCTTGGGCTAATCACAGCTCTCTCAGCCCCACCTACCTCACAGGGTGTCTGTTGTGGGGAGGGGAAGATTGTAAACTGGTTTGATTCTCCCCTAAGTGGTAGGGAAAGTCAGCGTATAAAAACCAGCTCTCCTCCTCCCCCCCCCTACCAAGGGAGCTTTGAAACATGAAAGCTTATAACCTCAAAATCTTGTTAGTCTCCAAGGTGCTGCTGGATTCAAATCCAGATGTTCTAATGCAGACTGACAAGGCTACCCTCTGAGAATGGTTTATGGGGCTGCAATTAGCACCATGAGAGCCAGTGCTGTGCAGTGGTTAAGGTGTCGGACGAAGACCTGGGAAACCCAACTGTGGTCTCACCATTCTCCATATTGCAGGTGGTGAAAACAGAGGCTGAGAGCACGGCTTGCCTCAGCCAGGCCGCTGAACGACTTCACGACAAACAGGAGACTCAAAACAGTGATTTACCTTTCCGTCCCTTTGCCACAACACCTTCCACAAAAGCCACAGCTTCCAACAGTGCTTGACAGGCAGCCCCATGTCAAAGAGTAGGGTCGCCAACCTCCAGGTAATATCTGGAGATCGCCTGCTATTACAATCGATCTCCAGCTGATAGAGATCAGCTCCCCTGGAGAAAATGGCCGCTTTGGCCATTGGACTCTATGGCATTGAAGTCCTCCCCTCCCCAAACCCTGCCCTCCTCAGGCTCCGCCCCAAAAGAGGGACCTGGCAACCCTATCAATGAGGTGAGTGAACAGCAAGTGGGGAATTCTGCCCCGGTCCCTGGATCAACCCACTCCCTCCTGTTTGCCTGTCCCCGTTTCACGGGGCAACCAGAACCGGTCCAACTAGCAGAATCTCTGACACAGGAGATCAATTGTTTGTACTGGGGGTGGGGGTAGAGGAGACAGCCACATTAAAAAAGGGGGGGGAAGTGAAGTGGAAATTCCCACGTTACGCTGGAAGCTGCCCTCCAAATCCTTTAGAGGTGTGGGGTTGCCTATTCGTTTGGCTGGATTGATCAAGTGAGCCGTTTCCAAACCGGGAGCAGCTTAACCCCATAAAGCATCGACAGAACCTGTTTTGCAAGAAGTCTGTGATATATTTTGTTCTGATGCTGCGAGGAAGGGTCAGGGTTTGGCATGTGAATGGTGTGGGGCGGGGGCCGGCACAGTTAGTGGGGAAACAGAATAAGGCAGGCCCGGGAGAGACCGGAAAAGCTTGGCTGGAAAAGAGGCTTGAAAATGTTGGTATTCTGCAGACAAGAGCAGCGATTGACTCTGGGCCCGCCGTGCACAGTTAAACTGTGGAACTCCCTGCCCCAGGATGTGGTGATGGCTGCCAACTTGGAAGGCTTTAAAACAGGAGTGCATAGCACCCTGGACTTCCTTGCTGGCCTCCCATCCAAGACCCTGCTTAGCTTCCGAGCTCTGAGATCAGGCTAGCCTGGGCCATCCAGGTCAGGGCAAAAGACATACAGAGGCGATTTGCCATTTCCTGCCTCTGTGTAGCGACCCTGGACTTCCTTGGTGGTCTCCCATCCAAGTACTGACCAGGGCCGACCCTGCTTAGCTTCTGAGACCTGAGGAGATCAGGCTAGCCTGGGCCATCTATGTCAGGACAAAAGACACAGAGAGGTGGTTTGCGATTGCCTGCCTCTGCGAAGGGACCCTGGACTTCCTTGCTGGCCTCCCATCTAAGTACTAATCAGCTTAGCTTCCGAGATCTGAGGAGATCGGGCTAGCCTGATCCACTGCACCTCTCCTCTTCCCTTTGCAAAAAACAAAAACAAAAAAACCCCAAAAGGTGACCCCGTAACCTTCCACACACCTCTCTGTCTCTCAGATATCTGCAGTCTGATTTCTGCCGCACTCCGAAGGTCCATGTGTTCTAGCCGGCCCCTGAATAGATTGCTTTGGCAAACCATGGCTGGCGTTGGCAGAGATGCCTTTTTAAATGGGGACTGTCCTTTCTCATCTCTGTGTTATTTATTGAACAATCGAGCTTTGTGTTCCAAAAGCCCGCCCCAGCGTTTTGCCCCCGTATATCACTCGGGGTACAAACAGACAATGCTCCTAGAGAAGGGTGGGCATTCAACCAACTGCAGAATCAAAATCAGCCACTAAACCTTCGCGGCTACAGTCAAGGTTGGATGTTTGATGCATTTCCAGAAAATACAAAGAGGGCAGGATAAACCACTGAGAAGCTGGGGTAGCAGTTAGAGCAGGTCTGCAGGCCGGATCTGGCCCCTTGAGAGTTGTTACCCGGCCCGTGAGCCAGCCAAAGCACCCCCCTCTCAATCTGGGCTGGCGAGGCATGGCCCGGCCCCACCAAGTGACATTTATGTCATATCCGGTCCTTGTAACAATTGGGTTTGACACCCCTGGGTTAGACCAGGATCTGGGACACCCAGATTCAAATCTCCACTCAGCCAGGGAAGCTCACTGGGTGACCTTGGGCCAGTCACACACTCTCAGCCTTACCTACCTTACAGGGTTGTTGTGAGGATACAATGGAGAATGAGGTAAGTTCCTTTGGGTTCCCATTGAGGAGAATATAACTAAGTAAAAAGTAAGAAAACTCTGGCTTGAATCCAAGGAGATAAGGCAGGATAGAAATGTTTTCAATCAATCAATCAATAAGTAAAACCACAGGAAACCAGTACAAGATGTGAAGGGCAAGTTTGGTCCCTCTTGCCAATTCTCTCCCATCCAGACCTCCATCTTAACAACAATAATCCTTTACATTTAGAATACTCAAAAGTATAACCCTGCCAGGTAGGCCCAGTACCATACTCTCCGTTTAGCAGGTGGGGGAAAATGGAGGCTGAGAGACCAGCTTGCCCCAGTCAGGCTGCTCAATGACTTCATGACAAACAGGAGATTCAAACCAGAGATTCACAGTTTTGCCACAACACTGAAGCTGCCTTATATTGAATCAGACCCTCGGTCCCTCGAGGTCAGTATTGTCTACTCAGACTGGCAGCGGCTCTCCAGGGTCTCAGGTGGAGGTCGTTCCTATCACTTCCTTCTTGGCCTTTGAAGCAAAATAATGCAGAAGTCCAGTGGCGCCTTAAAGACTAATAAAATTTATTCCACCCTGAGCATTCATAATTCAGAGCTCACTTCTTCATATACATAAGAAGTGACCTTTGATTCACGAAAGCTTACGCCGGAATAAATTTTGTTAGTCTTTAAGGTGCCGCTAGACTTCTAATTCATTTTGCTTTCTTCCAATCAGCCTCTGCTGCAGGTTCCTACTTCTTTTCTTCCTTTATTTTTGGGAAGAACAAGAAGAGTTGGTTTTTAATATGCCAATTTTCTCTACCTTTAAGGCATCTCAAAGTCGTTTGCCATCACCTTTCCTTCCCACGACAGGCACCTTGTGAGGTAGGTGAGGCTCAGAGAATTCTGAGAGAACGGTGACTAGCTCAAGGTCACCCAGCAGGCTTCATGTGGAGGAGTGGGGAAGTCAACCTGGTTCACCGGATTAGAGTCCACCACTCATGTGGAGAGGTAGGGAATCAAACCCGGTTCTCCAGAAAAGAGTCCACCGCTCTTAACCACTACACCTCGCTAGGAGTGACGGGAGCAGTCAATTGCTTTCATACACCTTTGAAAGAGCTGCCTGTTGTCTCTCTGAATGACAGCTCTGCTCTGGGCTTACCCCCTGCCAATCAGAAGGCATACCTAAGTGAAGTGAGTCAGGAAGAAACCAAGAGGGGCCCCACACCTCTGCAGATAGATATTATTAACTACAACAATCTATATCTTTCAGGGAGAGTCAAACTGAACTGTTGTTCTGGTTCAATTCAGAAAAGAACAGGGTGAAATGATAACTATCTTCAAGTACTTGCAGGGCTGTCAATATAGAGGACGGTGCTGAGTTGTTTTCTGTTGCCCCAGAAGGTCGGACCGGAACCAACAGGTTGAAATTAAATCAAAAGAGTTTCCAGCTAAACATCAGGAAGAACTTTCTGACAGAGCGGTTCCTCAGTGGTACAGGCTTCCTCGGGAGGTGGTGAGCTCTCCTTCCCTGGAGGTTTTTAAGAGGAGGTTAGATAGCCATCTGTCAGCAATGCTGATTCTGTGGCCTTAGGCAGATGATGAGAGGGAGGGCATCTTGGGCATCTTCTGGGCATGGAGTAGGGGTCACTGGGTGTGTGCGTGCGGGGGAGGTAGTTGTGAATTTCCTGCATTGTGCAGGGGGTTGGACTAGATGACCCTGGTGGTCCCTTCCAACTCTATGATTCTAGGGCTTCAGGTATTCTCAAGGCATTTGGAGAACATCAGCCTAGAATCTTTGCTGTGGCAATTAATCACAAGAAGATTTCAATCGGCAATGGTGAATTAATTGCACCGATTTTATCAATTAAAGCCTGCTATAACTATGCCTCGTTACCCTTGGTCACGGCTGAGGAAGCCCCCCCCCCTGAGTAAAGAGAAGGTGGCAACCTCACAGAATCTACGGACGCACATTTATCTTTGCCAAGGTAGTGAGTACTAATGGTTAATCAACACCCCAGTTATACCTGTGCCATCTGGCAAGGGCTGACTTTCATGCCTTGGTAATGTCATGCCTCCCGGTGCTACCAGGTTTACAGTCGTCTTTATGACCCGTTATTTTCACCCCCTCCCCGAAAGAATGTTAATTATTCTCTGACACCCAGCCCCATTTCCAACATTCTTCCCGGCAAGCTACGGGATTTTCTCAGCAGGATGATGATTCTCCGACCTTCAGAGGTACAAAGGTATTAAAAAAGTATTCACAAAAGCCAACCAGGATCTAAATGATGTTTGTGGGCTTCCTCGAGGCACCTGGTTGGCCCCTGTGTGAACAGACTGCTGCACTTGATAGGCCAGGAAAGAAGGCGGTTAAGGGGAGACATGATAAGAGGTCTATAAAATAATGCATGGTGTGGAAAGAGTGGACAGGGAGAAGCTTTTTTCCCTCTCTCATAATACTAGAACGCGGGGTCATCTGCTGAAGCTGGAGGGTGAAATATTCGAAACAGATAAGAGGAGGTATTTCTTCACACAACGCAGAGTCAAATTGTGGAACTCCCTGCCCCAGGATGTGGTGATGGCTGCCAACTTGGAAGGCTTTAAGAGGGGAGTGGAAATGTTCATGGAGGAGAGGGCTATCCATGGCTACTAGTCAAAATGGATACTAGTCATGGTGCATACCTATTCTCTCCAGGATCAGAGGAGCATGCCCATTATATTAGGTGCTGTGGAGCACAGGCAGGATGGTGCTGCTGCAGTCGTCTTGCTTGTGGGCTTCCTAGAGGCACCTGGTTGGCCACTGTGTGAACAGACTGGAGTTGATGGGCCTTGGTCTGATCCTGCATGGCTTTTCTTATGTTCTTATGATCCAGCAGGGCTTTTCTTATGCCCTTATATTATTATCACCGCTACCTGAATCCTGCATCCCTAAACTAACCATACTTAACATTAAACTATGAGTTTGCCTTGTCAGACCAAAACTTAAATCTAACTCGGTAATTTGTAAAGAGAACCAATTGGACTGAAAAGTCGCTCTCGTATCTAAAAAGCTGCCTTCCCTCCCTGAATAAATCTGCATGCTCCAAAGTGGTGGCCATTCATCCTTTGCCCCCACCCCACCCCGGCAGTTTCTGCCCTTTTCATCTTTCTCTACGATGCTTCAGCTTGAAACTTCTGTCGCTGGAAAACAATCCTGATCGGTGGCTTGTTCATGCCATCGCCTACCGTGACGGAGGGCACCCTTTGGAAAATAGCCCCTGTTTGGGTATTCTTTGAAGGGGGGGTAGAAATTGCAATTATACAGGTGAACTGGGGATCTTTTCCCTGCTGAATCCACTGCTTGGTTGTATTGGAATGACCCTTCCTGTAATTTAAAACTGGGCGCTGTCAACCGTAGCCTTAGTGATGAACAATTGGAGTCTTTCTTCCCTCTTGACTCCCTTTGCCCAAATATTTTTTGAAAGAATGCCCTCCTGAACTGGGTCTCTCCCCCACCTTGGTTGAGCATAGCTAGTTTCTTTAGGCTGTCCTCTCGCAACTTTGGCTGACTGGTCCCCATAGTCAGAACCTGGTCCCACCGAACAGAAAGCTTCTTGAAACTGCAGGGCTCCATTTCTAAGGGCCCACTTTCCTGTTCACATCCCTAGAAGTGGCAGTGTGGTGTAGCGGTTAGAGCACGGGTTCTCAACAAGGGGGGAATCCCCCCTCGGGGGAACTTTAGGGTTTTTTTAGGGGGGAAACTGGGACCACTGTTCAGCAAAGTGTGATGTCCTGTAGATTATGTAAAATCTGTAAAATTGTAGTTTGTTTTTAATTTAATCTGTGACATTTGATAAAGTTTATGACTATCTTGGGAAGTGGGGGGGAATTATATTCTGAACAATGGTGAAAGGGGGGAACGGAGCAAAAAAAGGTTGAGAGCCACTGGGTCAGAGTGTCACATTAGGCAGGCAACCCCCAGGTTCGAATCCCCACTCAGCCTAACCTAGTTTACAAGCTCGTTGTACGGGAATGGGAAGATGTATGCCACGCTTTGAATGAACGGTTGGATACAAGTCAACTAAACAGACATTCACATAAGAAGCATGAAGCATGAATGTGACAAATATCTGTTTGCAGAGACAGCATAATTGAGGACATGGCAGCTGGATGTCACGTGGCTAATCTGGGTCCGGCTCTCATGAATATAGCACAGGTACAGTATGGATGGTATATTTATTTACTTATGTTATTCACAGTCCCCCTTTCTCTGAAGGGCATTTTAGATCTGGGGTCCTCAATGTGGTGCCCTTGGGTGCCATGGTACCCACCGGCACCTCTCCCGGAATCCGCCAAGTGTTTTTAGGAAGTGGGCGGGGCCAAGTAGGGCTCTTGCTCAGCAAGGCTTCCGATTGGGCACTGGAGATCTGATTGGCAGGGCAGATTAAAATAACATTGCGCCTGTGGCAGCCGCCACCACAGGATTGGTTTTAGTCTCGCCCACACTCTTCTTTCTCATTGTATTTTTAAAAAATAACTACTCTTAACCCTTGCACTTGAGCTTCCCGTGTGCGGCTCCGCCTTCTGCAATGGCCATTTTGTGGCTGCGCCCACCATTTGTGTCAGAATTCCAGAAGTGTCTATAGATTGTAAAAGGTTGGGGATGCCTGCCCTAGATCATTCATCCCCCTGCCACATCTGTACCAAAACATCTCTTTAAAGAGGACAAAGAACATCTCTTTGGGTCCACTGAAGAATATAAAAGTAGCCCTGCTGGATAGTTAAATTATATCCCCGCTGGATAGCCCGCACTGTTAAATTGTGGAACTCCCTGCCCCAGGATGTGGTGACGGCTGCCAACTTGGAAGGCTTGAAGAGGGGAGTGGACATGTTCCTGGAGGAGAGGGCTATCCATGGCTACTAGTAAAAAATGGATACTACTCATGATGCATCCCTATCCTCTCCAGTCTCAGAGGAGCATGCCTGTTATATTAGGTGCCGTTGAACACAAGCAGGATAAATGCTGCTGCAGTCGTCTTGTTTGTGGGCTTCCTGGTTGGCCGCTGTGTGAACAGACTGCTGGACTTGATGGGCCTGGGTCTGATCCAGCAGGGCCTTTCTGATGTTCTTATGCATTTGACTAAAGGTCCACACAGTCCCATCATCCTGTTTCTCACCGAAACCCCCCAGATTCTTCCCAAAAATCCACATACGACGGATACCCCCCCTCACTGTCCACCACCCCAACCCGCAATGGTATTTCACGGCATACTGCCGAATCCAGGACAAACACATTTCAATTGGAAACAACCACCAATTAGTGTTTTCTGCACTGGAGCGCTTTGTCGGTCCGTTTCTAAGGGTTTTTGTCATCTCTCGCCCTGCCTGACCTCCGAATAGCAAAGCTCTCTTGAATATTTCTAAAGAAACATTTGTAAAGAAAAACACATCCGCGTGCCAAGCAATTAAAATTAACGCACACTTGAGTAAATAAACTCACTCATCGCTGGATGGGGTTCAGCAGATTCCTTGTAAATAATGGTTCCCTTTCTGTTGAAGGCCCCCATTGATTAATTTGTAGTCTTTCAACCGCCAGGGAACACTTTGTTTCACTCAATTTCTACCCCGCCTTTCTCCTCTGCAGGGACCCAAAATGGCTGACCTCACTCCCCCGCCTCCAGTTTATCCTCACAACAACCCTGTGAGGTAGGTTAGGCTCGGAGCGCGTGATCAGCCAGCAAACATTTATGGCAGAGCAGGGAATTCGAACCTGGGTCTCCCAAATGGTATCCAACACTCTGGTGTGGTTTGGGGGGCTGGTGTGGTGGTCAGAAATTTCAGATTATGATCTAGGAGTCCTGATTTCAAATGGCAGCTCAGAGGAGGAGGAGAATGAGAATATTATTATTATTATTATTGGTTTTTATATGCCGACTTTCTCTACCACTCAAGGGAGAATCAAACCGGCTTACAATCACCTTCCCTTCCCCTCCCCACAACAGACACTCTGTGAGGTAGGTGGGGCTGAGAGAGTGTGAATGGCCCAAGGTCACCCAGCTGGCTTCGTGTGTAGGAGTGGGGAAACAAATCCAGTTCACCAGATCAGCCTCTGCCGCTCACGTGCAGGAGAGGGGAATCAAACCCGGTTCCCCAGATCAGACTCCACTGCTCCAAACCACTGCTCTTAACCACTATACCACGCTGGCTCTCACTGGGTGACTGGGCCAGTCACTTTCTCAGACGTACCTACCTGATAGGGTTGTTGTAAAGACAAAAAGGGGAAAGGAGGAGGGGAAGGAAAAAAACAGTTAAACCCGCTAGAGATAGTTAATCATCGGCTAGGCTGCTACTGTGAGACAGTAGGTAGACATCAGTTAACTCTGAAGTGGGGGGAAATATCTCGATGTGATGACGTAAATTACTACAAAAGCCATTTCAACATATGCAGAAACACCCATTCCAGACAGTCTCCACTAAAGACTCGAATCCAGTTTTAGGACATAATCCCATTATTTAAGGAGAGGGGGGAGAATCACATGGATTTGCAATTTTAACATAGTTCGTAGAATCGTAGAAACATGGAGTTGGAAGGGACCACCAGGGTCATCTAGTCCAATCCATGCACAATGCAGGAAATTCACAATACCCTCCCCCCACACACACACACCCAGAGACCCCTCCTCCTGCCCAGAAGAAGAGGAAAACCCCTGCAGGATCCCTGGGCCAATCTGGACTGGAGGAAAATTCCTTCCTGACCCCAAAGTGGCGATCGATCGGCATTGCCAAGGGCATGTAAGAAAGGGCCATGAGAGCCGAGCACTGGCTCATCCCTTCCTGCCCTCCCTCTCATGATCTGCCTAAGTTCGCAGCCTCTGCTTAAAAACCTCCAAAGAAGGAGAGCCCACCACCTCGCGAGGAAGCCTGTTCCACCGAGGAACCGCTCTAACTGTTAACGGAAGTTCTTCCTAACGTTTAAGGCAGTGCCAGTAATTAACATTGATTTAACATCAGCATGGTGTACCGTGCCTTGTGCAAAAGAGACGCAAACCCTGCTGAGATGTACAAAGCAAAAAGCCATGGCTGGGGGTGGAGTTAGGCAGGGGGAGTGAGGATGGAGAAACCCACCAGGCATCTGGGTTGAAGGAAATTGTGCTGAGCAAGCAGAAGCGGGGGAGACAATGGGCGCTGTCACACATGCTGGAAAATGCACTTTCAACCCACTTTAACGATCGTTTGCAAGTGGATTTTGCCCGTTCACACAGTAAAATCCAGCTTCAAAGTGCATTGAAAGTGGATTGAACGTGCATTACGTGACATGTGTGGAAGTGCCCAAAATTACAGGCGTGGGGGGCACACGGCCTATAGAAGGGAGTTGAAGCAGGAGACCGTGCGGACCCAGTTATAAATCAGGCACAGAGGCTGGGTAGAGGAGATACTTGGAAAGCGACTGCCAGTATGAGTAGACAATATTGCCTTTGATGGACCAGTGGTCTGATTCAGTATAAGGCAGGTTCATGTGTGTTTAGGAAGGGGCTGTGGCTCAGTGGTAGAGCAGAAGGTCCCACTTTCAATCCCTGGCATCTCTAGTATGAAAGGATTCCAAGGCTCAGCGTTTTTCTTCCAACCAAAGCTGACAGTATTGGGCTAGCA
This sequence comes from Euleptes europaea, assembly GCF_029931775.1. NCBI lineage: Eukaryota > Metazoa > Chordata > Lepidosauria > Squamata > Sphaerodactylidae > Euleptes > Euleptes europaea. The sequence goes on from NC_079323.1 coordinate 3,922,876, forward strand.
AGATCAGTGGCCTGAGATGGGGTTGAAAAAGATGCAGAAAACTAGAACTGAGGACTAGAAACTTGAAGCAGCTCAGTGTGGTGGAAGGTGGACAGAATTCCGGTCTCAAGTGCCTGACCTGCAACATTCACAGGCTACTCGATGGGGAGGGGCCGCATCTCAGTTGGCAGAGCCTCTGCTTGGCATGCAGAAGGACCCAGGTTCAATCCCCAGCAACTCCAGTTAAAAGGATCAGGTAGGAGGTGATATGAAAGACCTCGCCTTGAGAACCTGGAGAGCCGCTGCCAGTGTGAGCAGGCAATACCGACCTTGATGGACCAAGGGTCTGACTCAGTATAAAGCAGCTTCACGCATTCGCATGGCAAGGCCTAAGGGATCAGGGGAGGCCAGATGAACTGGGCCATCCTGCCTAGGTTGTTGTTGAACTGACAACTCAGGTGGGTACGCAGCTAGGATGGAAACATAGAGCTGGGAGGTACCTCCAGGGTCATCTAGTCCAACCCCCAGCACAATGAAGGAAATTCACAATTCCCTTCCCCCCCCTCCCCCAGTGACCCCTACTCCATGCCGTGAGGAAGGCAAAATCCTTCAGGATCCCTGGCCAATCTGGCCTGAAGAAAAAACTTTTAATCCTATTATTATTAACAACAACTATTATTATGATGATGATGACGACGTAGCGTTGCCAGAAGGCCTGATGGAAAGTGATTTCTAAAAGATGCGTTCCACCTCTCCCACAACACATTCCTTCCAAATATTTAGTTAAGGGAATGCGAATATAATACCAACGGTCCATGATTTTGGTGTTCACTGGTAGATTCTCGGGGGCTTTTAGACCCAATACACCCTTCCCCTGATAATCCCTGAGCCCGGCTTTGGCTGGGGAGGGCAGGCTAGAAATGTGGTAAAATGAATAAATCCTGTTCTCCTTTGCTGTTGTAATAAAACAGTTAAAAGAGGAGGTGAAAGATGCAAAAGGCCCCAGACTGAGCCTGGAGAGCTGCTGCTGGTTTGAGTAGACAATACAGACTTTGATGGACCAAGGGTCTGATTCAGGATAAGGCTCAGTGGTAGAGCAACTGCTTGGCATGGCAGAAGGCCCCAGGTTCAACCCCTGACATCTCCAGTTAAAGGGACTAGGCAAGTAGGTGATGTGAAATATCTCTGCCTGAGTCCCTGGAGAGCTGCTACCAGAATTTGTAACTGGCTAGTTTGAGGCGTAGGTGCCTTTTAAAGCATGAGCCAGCAGGAGTTTTGGGGCACCTCAAAGACCAACAAAAATTTTATGCAGGCACAAACTTTCCAAACTCCAGGTTCCAGTCACATGAACGCATGAAGCTGCCTTTGACTGGTCCATCGAAGTCAGTATCGTCTGCTCAGACTGGCAGCCGCTCTCCAGGGTCTCAGGCTGAGATCTTTCCAGACAGAAGGAACAAGCAGTTAGAAGGGACAAGGCAATAAGTGATGTGAAATATCTCTGCCCGAGACCCTGGGCCTGAAGAGCTGCTGCCAGAATTTGTAACTGGCCAGTTTGAGGTGATCAATCCCGACGGAAGTCGGTTTCCGGTTGCCGGCTCAAGGTTGGCTCAGCCTTCCATCCTTCCGAGGTCGGTAAAATGAGTTCCCAGCTTGCTGGGGGTAAAGGGAAGATGACTGGGGAAGGCACTGGTAAACCACCCCGTAAACAAAGTCTGCCTAGTAAACGTCGGGATGTGACGTCACCCCATGGGTCAGGAATGACCCTGTGCTTGCACAGGGGACCTTTACCTTTAGTTTGAGGCAAAGGTGCCTTTTAAAGCACGACCCAGCAGGAGTTTGGGGGCATCTCAAAGATCAACAAAAGTTTTATCCCAGCAGAAGATTAAGAAGTGTTTTTTTTTAAGCATTCAGTGTACTGCAAAAGCCTTTTAGTTACCAATAAGTACTGAGAAGTAGTAGAAAAGGGCAAGAGTCCAGTAGCACCTTAAAGACTAACAAAAATATTTTCTGGTAGGGTATGAGCTTTCGTGAGCCACAGCTCACTTCTTCAGATACAGCTAGAATATACTGAGAAGTATATTTACATATACATATCTATAGTAAGGATAAACTAGAATAAATTTCAACAGGTTGAAGACACAGAGGTAAAGGAGGCATGCTGGTTTTTATGTTAGATTTTACGTTAGAATTTATGTGCTAGACCTTGTATGTATGTAATGTGTTCTGTTACTAAACATACAGTTCTATAGTAAGGATAAACGAGAATAAATTTCAACGGCCAGAAGATACAGCGTTCAACGAGGCACACTTGACTTTCTGTTAGGTTTTTATGTTAGATTTTATGTTAGACTTTCTATGTTTGTGTGCATGTGTTTGCATTTGTGTGCATCCTGTGTTTTGTTAATAAATAAATAATAATTAATAGAAAAGTTTTACCCCAAACTCCAGCCCAGTAGGTGCCAATCACATGAACACACGAAGCTGCCTTCTGCCGAATCCAACCCCTGGTCCACCAAAGCCGGTATCGCCGGCACAGACGGGCAGCGGCTCTAGGGCGTCTCAGGCGGAGACCTTTCCCATCACCGACCGCCGGGTCCTTTTAGCTGGAGGCGCCGGGGCTCGAACCTGGGGCCTTCTGCAGGCTCAGCCGCTGAGCCGCAGCCCCTCCGATGAATCTCTGCCGCGCTTGAAAAATGCTGCAAGACTCCGGCTTCTTGGGCACCGCAAGACGCTTCAGGCAGCTCCACCTGCGAGGGTTTCCTGCATTTCTCTCGCGCTGCGCTATGGGGCTCTGTTACATGGGGGGGGGGGGAAGGAGGGGGGCGGATCTCCGCTAGGAAACCCCAGCCCCAGGGCTCTCCCCTGACCGGGAGGGCTCTTTTCCTGCCCTTGGAGGCGGAGGGGCTCTGAATCGGGGCCACCCTGCAAGCCACTCAGGGCTCCGAAGAAACCCCCCCCCGGAGCTCCGGAGACACACACCCCTCCAACCAGGCGAGCTGCAAGCAGCCCGGGGGGCTCCGAAGAAACCCCCCCAGGAGCTCCGGAGACCCCCCTCCAACCAGGCGAGCTGCAAGCAGCCCGGGGGTCTCCGAAGAAACCCCCCCAGGAGCTCCGGAGACCCCCCTCCAACCAGGCGAGCTGCAAGCAGCCCGGGGGGCTCCGAAGAAACCCCCCCAGGAGCTCCGGAGACCCCCCTCCAACCAGGCGAGCTGCAAGCAGCCCGGGGGTCTCCGAAGAAACCCCCCCAGGAGCTCCGGAGACCCCCCTCCAACCAGGCGAGCTGCAAGCAGCCCGGGGGGCTCCGAAGAAACCCCCCCCAGGAGCTCCGGAGACCCCCCCTCTCCAACCAGGCGAGCTGCAAGCAGCCCGGGGGGCTCCGAAGAAACCCCCCCAGGAGCTCCGGAGACCCCCCCTCCAACCAGGCGAGCTGCAAGCAGCCCGGGGGGCTCCGAAGAAACCCCCCCCCAGGAGCTCCGGAGACCCCCCTCCAACCAGGCGAGCTGCAAGCAGCCCGGGGGTCTCCGAAGAAACCCCCCCAGGAGCTCCGGAGGACCCCCCTCTCCAACCAGGCGAGCTGCAAGCAGCCCGGGGGGCTCCGAAGAAACCCCCCCCCAGGAGCTCCGGAGACCCCCCTCCAACCAGGCGAGCTGCAAGCAGCCCGGGGGTCTCCGAAGAAACCCCCCCAGGAGCTCCGGAGGACCCCCCTCTCCAACCAGGCGAGCTGCAAGCAGCCCGGGGGGCTCCGAAGAAACCCCCCCCCAGGAGCTCCGGAGACCCCCCTCCAACCAGGCGAGCTGCAAGCAGCCCGGGGGTCCCTCGCCCGCCCGCTCTCCTCTCCCCCCCCCCCGGAGCGTCTGCAACCCGGCTCCCCCGTGCCCCGCCCGGGCAACCGTCCAGGCCTTACCTGGGAGCGTCTCCCGGGGCCGCCCCATCAGACGCAGCAGTCCAGCCGCCGCGACCCAGCCCGGCCGCCGCGTGCGAACCGCCGCTCTGGCTCGGCGGACGAGCCGGCACGCCCCCCGGCTCCCCGGCCCGGCCCGCCCTTCCTCGGCACCTGCCCGGCCCCGGCTGCAGGCTTTTGCGCCGGGAGGCTCCAGCTTTCTAAGAACGGAGGCGAAGCCTTGCTGGATCAGGCCTGGGGGCACTGGAGCCAACCTCCAGGCGGGACCTGGAGCTCTCCCGGAATTACTACGGAGCCCCACAGATGGGGTTGCCAGCCTCCAGGCACTAGCTGGAGATCTCCTGCTACTTCAGTTGCTCTCCAGCCGATAGAAAGGAGATCACCTGGAGAAAAATGCTCGCTCTGGCCATTGGACTCTATGGCATTGAGGTCCCTCCCCTCTCCAAACCCCGCCCTCCTCAGGCTCCGCCCCCACAATCTCCAGGTCTTTCCCAACAAGGAGCTGGCAACCCTACTGCCCATCCAAGCTGCTTAGGGTTGCCAACCTCCAGGTACTAAAATATATAGTACTTGGACCACAGTATAGGAAGTTAGTCAAGCATATGCAGTCACAATGGCTAAAAATTTTTTTTTGTGTATGTAGAAAAACCAACAACACAAATCTTTCACAATGTGTACAATAACTTCTTTTAAGTTTTATCTGGCTTTGTTACTTCACAATAACCATATATATTGTACACATTTACAATGGCAACAGTAAATAATAACAACCCAAAGAAAGGGGGTTTAAAGGACCATATACAACCAAGACAGGAGTCCGGTAAGTATCCTATTTCTTCAGTTGGTGTATATATATTGTCCCATAACTTATAGGTAGTGTCAAAATAAATTATTCTTTCTTTTGCAGGTTTTTGTTCAGCGTTGCAAGAGTTCCTGTTGCATTTAATATTGATTGAAGTTTCTTCTTCAATTTCTTTTTAATTGCCTTCTTTTTGAAATTTTTAGGTCTATCACAATTCATTGAAAAAAATCATAAAATACAAAAAATACACCAACTGAAGAAATAGAACGTGAAACAGGATACTTACTGTCTTGGTTGTATATGGTCCTTTAAACCCCCTTTCTTTGGGTTGTTATTATTTACTGTTGCCATTGTAAACGTGTACAATATATATGGTTATTGTGAAGTAACAAAGCCAGATAAAACTTAAAAGAAGTTATTGTACACATTGTGAAAGATTTGTGTTGTTGGTTTTTCTACATACACAAAAAAAATTTTTAGCCATTGTGACTGCATATGCTTGACTAACCTCCAGGTACTAGCAGGAGATCTGCTGCTATTACAACTGATCTCCAGCCGATAGAGATCCGTTCACCTGGAGAAAAATGGCTGCTTTGGCAATTGGACTCGATGGCATTGAAGTCCCTCCCCTCTCCAATCCCTGCCCTCCTCAGGCTCCGCCCCAAAAATCTCCAGGTATTTCTCAACCCGGAGCTGGAAACCCTACCCACAGATCAGTTCCCCCAGAGGGGCCATAGCTCATTGGTAGAACATCTGCCTGGTGTGCAGAAGGTCCCAAGTTCAATCCTTGGCATCTCCTGTTAAGAGGACCAGGCAGGAGGTGATGTGAAAGGCCTCCACCTGAAACCCTGGAGAGGCATATGGCTCAGTGACAGACCTCCTGCTTGGCATGCAGAAGGCCCCAGGTTCAATCCTTGGTAGGTGATGGGAAAGACCTCGGCTTGAGACCCTGGAGAGCCGCTGCCGGTCTGAACAGACAAGAGTGACCATAATAGACCACCAATCTGATTCAGGTTCATTTAAGGGGTGGCTGTGGCTCAGTGGTAGAGCCTTTGCTTGACAGGCAGAAGGTCCCAGGTTCAATCCCTCTGCTGGAGACCCTGGAGAGCGGCTGCCAGGCTGAGTAGACCATCTTGATGGACCAAGGGTCTGATTCAGTTTCATCTGTGTTCATGGGACACGAATTTATCTCCTGCAGTGCCTCAGTGCTTAGTCAGATGTGACCCAGCAAATTAAAACCATCCCAAGAAGAAGAAGAAAAGTTGGTTTTTATAAGCTGATTTTCTGTACCACATAAGGAAGAATCAAACCAGCTTACAATCACCTTCCCTTCCCCTCCCCACAACAGACACCCTGTGAGGTAGGTGGGGCTGAGAGAATTTGGCTAGCCCAAGGTCACCCAGCTGGCTTCGTGTGTAGGAGTGAGGAAACAAATCCAGTCCAGCAGATTAGCCTCCACCGCTCATGTGGAGGAGCTGGGAATCAAACCCGGTTCTCCAGATCAGAGGCCACCGCTCCAAGCCACCACTCTTAACCACCACACCATGCTGGCTCCAAATGGGTGCAACTGAAAACTTGCCTGCATCCAAAGGACATGGAAACATCCGTATAGACTGCCCCCACCAGGCGTTCAGCTGTCTTTTGCTTCACTCAGTGTATAATTCAGTCAGTGAGACCCAAACGTCACCGGAATTCACACACTTTAATATACTTATGGGAAATGTGGCGCTCCAGAGATGCCAGAGGGCAGTGAGATCAATTCTGCAAGATCGGCATGCGGCTCATCACAACACCCTCCGGTTTCATGTAGCCTTTGGGATGGTTTCCCTTGGGAAAGAATGCCATACATCGGAGCCTGGAAACTCCCTACCCCCCACCCCATATCCTAAATCTTTTCTTTGCAGGCTACAAAGCTGGTGTTTATGTTTCCCAGCATGAAAACACATGTCCACATATTGTTGGTAAGTGTGATAACAGGCTGCATTTCCACAGAAGCTAACCAGACCCAGGGACATCTTCCTATATGGGATTGAATCTTGTTGCTTCTGAGCGGTTCCTCATTGGAACAGGCTTCCTCGGGAGGTGGTGGGCATTCCTTCCCTGGAGATTTTTAAGCAGAGGCCTGATGGCCATCTGTCAGCAATGCTGATTCTATGACCTTAGGCAGATCACAAGAGGGAGGGCATCTTGGCCATCTTCTGGGCGTGGAGTAGGGGTCACTGGGGGTGTGGAGGGGGGAGGTAGTTGTGAATTTCCTGTGTTGTGCAGGGGGTTGGACTAGATGACCCCAATGGACACTTCCAACTCTATGATTCTGTGTTAGGATTAACAAGGATCAAATGGGGAGGGAGGGAGAGAGGGAGAGAAAGAGAGTTTGATTAATGTAAGCTGAGACCAAGGAGCTGTTTGAAGCCAATACACCATTAGCGGATGATTGATGGATGGGGGCTGAAAGACCATTAGACGAGAAGGACTGAGTCAGAAGCCATCTGTGTGCTCTTAAGAGAAACCATACTCTGCAGCGATTGCCAGAGACGTCTCTGCGTTGCTGCCAGAAGGAATTCCTCTTCGCTGCAAAAGAGATATTGGGCATTGCAATTTAGGGAGACTGGATCTTCAGAGCTTCAAACAGGGAGGGAGCCTTTGGAGGCAAGGGCATTGCCATTGAAGGGTGGAGCCCAGTAAGGGGCAGGGCCTAGGGTAGGGTTGCCAGGTCTTCGCCACCAGCGGGAGGTTTTTTGGGTGGAACCTGATGAGGGTGGGGTTTGGGGAGGAGAGGGACTTCAATGCCATAGGCCATTTATGCTTGGTAATTAGCAGAGTGTTCCAGGCTGAACTGCCCCGCATATTTTTTTTGAGTTTTTCACACTGAACCGTCATTCAAGAAGTGACTGTGAAGCCGGCACATACCTGCTTCACATTACTTAAGAGCCCCGTTAACGCGACCTTTTGTGTTTGCTCCGCCCTCGCCATGAAGAATCCCCTCAAACAAGGTTTTACTCTTTCTTCTGCATATCCTGAAGAGGAGGATAACACCCAGCAAACTCAAGCTGAACTCAGACACTTGGCAACACTATGTATCAAGGACCCCATGAGATCAAGGAAAGGTTCACTCATTCGTGCGCATGACGCATGAAGCTGCTTTAGACTTAGGACGCTTTCACACGTCCTGAATAATGCACTTTCAATCCATTTTCAATGCACTTTAACGATCCATATGAGTGGATTTTAACGTTTCACACACTAAAATCCATCTGCAAAATGATTGAAAGTGGATTGAAAGTACCTTATTCGGCACCCTAAATCACACCCTAGGTCTATCAAGGTCAGTCTTGTCTATTCAGACTGACAGCGGCTCTCCAGGGTCTCAGGCAGAGATCTTTTTCATCATAAGAACATAAGAAGAGCCCTGCTGTATCAGGCCAAGGGCCATCAAGTCCAGCAGTCTGTTCACGCCATGGCCAACCAGGTGCCTCTAGGAAGCCCACAAGCAAGACGGCTGCAGCAGCCTCATCCTGCCTGTGTTCCACAGCACCTCATATAATAGGCCTGCTCCTCTGATCCTGGAGAGAATAGGTATGCATCATGACAAGTATCCATTTTTACTAGTAGCCGTGGATAGCCCTACCCTCCATGAACATGTGCACTCCCCTCTTAAAGCCTTCCAAGTTGGCAGCCATCACCACATCCTGGGACAGGGAGTTCATCACCTACTGCCTGGTCATTTGAACTGGGGCTTGAACCTGGGACCTTCTGCATGCTAAGCAGATTCTCTACCACTGAGCCACAGCCCCTTTCCACAGCTGAGTCTCACAGAAATATTTTAAATAAATAAATAAGGATTTATTAGAGGTTATGATGCCTGACTTTATGTCAGGGAGACTTCCTGGCTAGTTTCTCAATCAAAACTTCCCTGTTAGAGTTGCCGGCTCTGGGTTGGGAAATTCCTGGGGATTTGGGAGTGAAGCCTGGGGAGAGCAGGGTTTGGGGAGAGGAGGGACCTCAGTAGGGTATATAATACCACAGACTACACCAGCATAGTGTAGTGGATAAGAGCGGTGGACTCTAATCTGGAGATCCAGGTTTGATTCTCCACTCCTCCACATTAGTGGCGGACTCTAATCTGGTGAACCAAGTTGATTTCCCCAGTCCTACACATGAAGCCTGCTGGGTGACCTTGGGCCAGTCACAGTTCTCTTAGAGCTCTCTCAGCCCCACCTACCTCACAGGCTGTCTGTTGTGCGGTGAGGAAGGGAAGGAGATTGTAAAGTGGTTTGATTCTCCTTAAAAAGATAGAGAAAGTAAGAGTATTAAAAATGTCGTCTCCTCTTCCTTCTAAAGTGGCTATTTTGTCCAGGGGAACTGATCTCTGTTGTCTGGAGATCAGCTGTAATTCCAGCAGATCTCCAGGTCCCACCTGGAGGCTGGCAACCCTAATCTGTGGCCACCTGACATGCACAAAGGAGAGCCGGATCCAGAAGCTTCTTCAGACTGTCCGTCAGCTTTGTTTCCTATCAGTATTATTCTTCAGAGGCACAACACACCCTGTGTCCTAAAGAAAAGGGAGGGATGAAACCCTAAAACATAATATTTGCACAAGCTCCACGCTGCTTCTCTGCCAAGCTGCCGGCCCGTCCAAGGGCAGGTGACCTTGGCATGCTTTCTCCAGGGCTCTACGAGTGGGACAGGAACAGCGTTCAGTCAATAGTCATAAGGAATGTGAAATCACCGTTCATCCCAAATGCACGCCCGTTCCTAATGAGCGGGGTTGCCGCACAGAGGAGCCCATTCATTCGGGAAGGAGCAAGCCAAGGAGGGTGGGGCAGAACTCCCTTGCCTGCCAGGCACATGTGAAAGAGAAAAGGGCAGGGCAGGAAATTTGTATCTGTTCCTCTAAACATATCAAACGGCCTCTAAACTATTGGTCTGATGGACCCACCACTCTGTTGAGCAGGGGAAGTTCTGCAGAAGAAAAGACAATTCAAGTCAAGTGAGAGCCAACGTGGTGTCGTGGTTAAGAGCGGTGGTTTGGAGCGGTGGACTCTGATCTGGAGAACCAGGTTTGATTCCCCACTCCTCCACATGAAGCCAGCTGGGTGACCCTGGGCTAGTCACAGTTCTCTCCGAACTCTCTCAGCCTCACCTACCCGACAGGGTGTCTGTTGTGGGGAGGGGAAGGTAAGGTGATTGTAAGCTGGTATGATTCTCCTTAAAAGGTAGAGAAAGTCGGCATGTAGAAAAGAACTCTTCTTCTTCAATTGGAGCTGCCACATATTGCCTTACTATTAATCCACAGGGGTGCCATAAATCGGAAGCAACTTGATGGCACTCAACACACAAATGCACACAGGGCTCCTGAGCTTTTAACCACAGGCTGAAGTGCAACAGGTACAGCTTCCCCCTCCCTCTCACCACATCTCCATGCCGAGCTATTGTTCTGCTTATCAAGCCACAGAAGGAGTGGTGGACTCTGACCAGGAGAACCGGGTTTGATTCCCCACTCCTCCACATGAGTGGCAGAGGCTAATCTGGTGAACTGGATTTGTTTCCCCGCTCCTACACATAAAAGCCAGCTGGGTGATCTTGGGCTAGTCACTGCTCTCTCAGCCCCACCTACCTCAACAGGGTGTCTGTTGTGGGGAGGGGAAGGAAAGGTGATTGTAAGCCGGTTTGAGTCTCCCTTAAGTGGTGCAGAAAGTTGGCATATAAAAGCCAACTCTTTTTCTTCTTACCAGAAAGAAAAGATGGCAACGCTTGGGGATCTATCCAGTGTTACGTCGGGAGTCTCTCTTGGGGAGGGGCTGTGGCTCAGTGCTAGAGCATCTGCTTGGCGTGCAGAAGGTCCCAAGTTCAACCCCCGGTATCTCCAGCTAAAAAGGACCAGACAGCAGGTGATGGGAAAGACCTCCGCCTGAGACCCTGGAGAGCTGCTGCCAGTCTGAGTAGTGACCCTGATGGGCCAAAAGGTCTGATTTCAGACAGTTCCATTTGTACTTTTAATTCTTTGTTATCTTCAGGACTCCTGATAGGGGAAGCCAACAGTTTATCTGAAGTTAGGCCTTTTATGCATGGCTGTTTCCCTCACCGTCACCCCTCCGATGGCTTCAGGTCTTTGTTTTTTTTATTATGCATGCCATTTCTAACTGTCAGAGGTTGCCTCGTTCTCCCCCTGTGTTTCCCCGCATTTTGCCTACGTTTTCAGGGACCTGTTTCATCTTGAATTTGAAAACGCGGGCAAAACGCCGGAAGACATGGGCAGAGAGACCTCTGACAGCCGGAAACAGCATGCATAATCAAAACAAAGATCTGAAGTCATCAGAGGGGTGACCGCCAGGGAAACAGTCATGCATAAAAGGACTGAGTGAGGTTAGGGTTGCCAACCTCCAGGTACTAATTGGCGATCTCCTGCTATTGCAACTGATCTCCAGCCGATAGAGATCAGTTCACCTGGAGAAAATGGCCACTTTGGCAATTGAAGTCCCTCCCCTCCCCAAACCCCACTCTCCTCAGGCTCCCTCCCAAAAACCTCCCGCCGGTGGCGAAGAGAGGCCTGGCAACCCTAAGTGATGTGGATAAGTTCTGAACAGAGCTGTCCCAGATGTGGAGCTCAGCTTAGTTAAGATTCTTGTGCTCCCCCCTAAAAATAACCCCCCTATTTTCCAATTTTTGCAGGACCTTCAGAAGGGGAACAAAAATTATTGTTGCAGGAGGCAATGGCTTCCCCATTGTCAAAGCTAGTGTGTCCTGTTCTGCAGCCCTGCAATGAATCCCCTGCAGCGGAGCATAGCCAGGGAGGGTGTGCCCCCTGCTCCAAAGTCAATTTAAACTCAAGCGAAAGGCTTGGCTTTGTTTGCACTCAGTAACGGCATCCCAGAGCCCAGTCTAAATGGGTTTACTATGCTTTTTTTCTTTTTTTAAAAAAGCAGTAAACAGGAATTTTTAATGAGGGAAATTGAAATTGTTCAAGACTTTCTATTCCTTGGCTCCATCCTCAACCAAAAGGGAGACTGCAGCCAAGAAATCAGAAGGAGATGGAGACTGGGAAGGGCAGCCATGAAGGAGCTAGAAAAGATTCTGAAATGTAAGGATGGGTCACTGGCCACCAAGATCAAGTTAATTCATGTCTTCGTATTCCCTATTACTATGTATGGGTGTGAAAGCCGGACAATGAAAAAAAACTGATAGGAAGAAACTCAATTCCTTTGAAATGTGGTGTTGGAGGAGAGTGTTATGGATACCGTGGACTGCCAAAAAAACAAATCAGTGGGTTCTAGATCAAATCAAACCTGAACTGACCCTAGAAGCTAAAATGACTAAACTGAGGCTGTCGTACTTTGGTCACATTATGAGAAGACAAGAGTCCCTGGAAAAGACAATCATGCTAGGAAAGGTTGAGGGCAGTGGGAAAAGAGGAAGAGCCAACAAGAGATGGATGGACTCCATAAAGGAAGCCACAGCCCTCAGTTTGCAAGACCTGAGCAAGGCTGTTAAGGATAGGATGTTTTGGAGGACATTGATTCATAGGGTCGCCATGAGTCGGAAGCGACTTGACGGCACTTCATACACACAAACAAGTATTTTAATAAAATAAATGAAGAACTCAGTTGGCTCTGTGGTTTTCCATCATCATCATCCCTGGATGGTCTTGGACGCTCATACCTATAGGACCACCTCTCCCATTACAACTCCCTGCACTCCCTTTGGTCTAAGAGCCTCTTGAGGGTATCCTGACCCAGGATGGCTCAGTTAGCTGTCACTTGTTTCAGTTGGCCTTTGGAGCGTAATCCATATTTGGGTTGTTTTGTTAGTGGCATGGTGCTAGCCACATATTGTAATAGTTTAACATTTTGATGTTAATATTTTTAACCTGCTTTTATGGTATTTTTATCTCACTTATACTGTTTTAATAAGTCACCACAAGACCCTTTGGATAAATGGCGACTAAATAAATCCTAATGAATGAATGAATGAATGAATCATCATACCAGATTCCTGATTGGCTAGATTCACTCAAGGGAGGAGAAACAGGGAAGTCATAGAATCATAGAGTTGGAAGGGACCACCAGGGTCATCTAGTCCAATCCCCTGCACAATGCAGGAAAGTCACAACTACCTCCCCACTCCCAGTGACCCCTACTCCATGCCCAGAAGATGGCCAAGATGCCCTCCCTCCAATGATCTGCATAAGGTCATAGAATCAGCATTGCTGACAGATGGCCATCTAGCCTCTGCTTAAAAACCTCCAGGGAAGGAGAGCTCACCACCTCCCGAGGAAGTCCATGATGTATCCTAGCCAATCAGAGATCATTAGGGTTACCAACCTCCAGGTACTAGCTGGAGATCTCCTGCTATTACAACTGATCTCCAGCCGACAGAGATCAGTTCACCTGGAGAAAATGGCCGCTTGGGCAATTGGACTCTATAGCACTGAAGTCCCTCCCCTCCCCAAACCCCGCCCTCCTCAGGGTCCGCCCCAAAAACATCCTGCCAGTGGTGGGACCTGGCAACCCTAGCGATCATGTAGGAAAGGAGAAAGGCTAAACAATTGCAGCAAAAAAGTTTCCATTGTGGGAGACTTTCATGCTCCCCGCCCTCCAAGTCTACCTTTCACTTCAAGCTGAGTCTGTAAATTTCCATCTGATGGATCTTCCTTACCAGAGTAAAGTTGCCAATGGAGAATTGGAAGTGACATCAGGGTGCATATGACACCAAATTTTAAAAAATGTCTCCTGCCACCACTCAGAGAAGTGATGGGCAGCGATGGCTGCCAGATGAAGGCCACGCAGTCGGAGCTCTAAGTAGGACAATTAGCTAAAGTGGTAGACCAGGTCACCTGTTATTTACAATTCATCACTAATGGTGATTGGTTATCTTGGTGACTCATTCCTGGCCAACTGCAGCCTCAGCGCCCTCATTGTTTGGGGGATTAATTCCAAGATGTCCTTCATGAGACAGATGATTCCAACGTTCCTATATGGAGCAGCAAGACAAGAACTCCTTTGTCTACCACATGGACATAGGATCGCTAGTTTTCAGGTATCTTCTTCTCTCAAGACTGCCCCTTCACCTAGGGTTGCCAGCTCCAGGTTGGGAAATACCTGGAGGTTTTGGGGGTGGAGCCTGAGGAAGGCGGGGTTTGGGGGAGGGGAGGGACTTCAATGGGGTATAATGGCTAGGGTTGCCAACCTCCAAGTACTTTCAAGAAATAACAGCACCAGCTCAACTTATAATATACTTTACCAAGTTAATAATGACATAGAACAAAGATAAATAAAGGAATTAGGCTGCTTCACCAAATATATATACCAATCACTTCTATAAATAATAGTCCATAGGTTCCATGACCTAAACAAAAGAGTCCATTTCAACAAAGGTGTCCAATATCTGGAGATTCTCAGTCCACAAGATAAATTCCAAAACAAAAGTGTCCAATATCTGGGAAATTTCAATCCCTCAAAGTATAATCCAAACAGATAGTATAATCCAAAACGGCACTTCCGGATAAGTGATCGTTTCACAATATATAAATTGCTTCTTCAGTTGATTATTTCTTTTTACTCCTGCCCTTTGGGGTAACGTTGTCCTTAATGTAGGGTACAAAGACCTCTGTAAAGACAATATATATACACACAACTTGCTATAACAATCAGATATTATAGTAATAAATAATTACATTCCCAAGCTTACCACCAGTAGACCAGCAGACCCTCACGGTTCCTTAAGCTCTGCCAAAGCTGGTGTAGAGTGCAAAGCTCATACTGCATATATTCCTAAGCTCAGATAGTCTACACCTGTAGGTTACAAGGAGTGTATGCATTTAAAGAAAACTAGTCAAATCAAATTCATTGTTCAAACCTAATGGTGTCATGGTTTTAAATAAATGGACAAATTTCATTTTGTGTCTGTGTAATAATTTAACAACATCTTCCTGACAGTAAGGACGTGGTTTGTATTGCCATAATGCAAAAAACAGCAAGTCTTTGTCTGAATGGCCTTTTTCTAGATAATGGTTCATTAAAGGTGCCTCACGTGTTTTGGAGCGGATTCTTGCCCTATGCTCTCCGATACGGATTTTTAATTGTCTCGATGTTGATCCAATGTATAATAAAAAACACGGGCAAAAAATTCTGTACACCACATTGGTGGAACTACAATTAGTGAATTGATTGAGTCTAAAGGTGAAATTAGAACTCGAGGAACTAACTTCCTTAATCGGCAAACTATAAGCGCACATGGCGCATGCATCACATTTAAAGTGACCATTCGGTTTGGTTTCTGTCTTACTCTCTAGAATGTCTGACTTTACCAAATAATTGGTACCAGGTACTAGCTGGAGATCTTCTGCTATTGCAACAGATCTCCAGCCAATAGAGATCAGTTCCCCTGGAGAAAATGGCCACTTTGGCAATTGGACTCTATGGCATTGAAGTCCCTCCCCTCTCCAAACCCCTCCCTCATAGAATCAGAGTTGGAAGGGACCCCCAGGGTCATCAAGTCCAACCCCCTGCACAATGCAGGAAATTCACAACTACCTCCCCCCCACCCCGAGTGACCCCTACTCCATGCCCAGAAGATGCCCAAGATGCCCTCCCTCTCATCATCTGCCTAAGGTCACAGAATCAGCATTGCTGATGGATGGCCATCTAACCTCTTCTTAAAAACCTCCATGGAAGGAGGTTCCACCCCAAAAACCTCCTGCTGGTGGCGAAGAGGGACCTGGCAACCCTAATAATGCCATAGAGTCCACCATCTAAAGCATCCATTTTCTCCAGTGAACTGATCTGTCACCGGGGGATCAGTTGTAATAGCAGGAGATCTCCAGCCACCACCTGGAGGATGGCAACCCTAACTATGTAGGTCCAGTCCATGCATGGTCATCTCTCAGGGGTGCTGCCCATTCTGAAGCCATAATTACTTTCTCAGTGCCTGCAGTGGTTTGTGTGATGACAATTTCTCAGTCACCATCAGTTTCCACTTCGTCCTCAAGATAAGAAATAGGCTAGCAAGATAAAGAGAAGGGGTCATACCCTTGGTTCCTGGAAGATGCACTTTGCAAATCAGCCCACAGGTTTTGCAGTCTAACAATTCAACATTCAGTAGGGGATTAAAATAGCTATCTACACCCTAATTAGTAGAATCACATGGAGTTATATCTTCTGGTGAATTAGTGACTGGAGGAAGATTGCTGAGGTTGGAGGTAGGCCTCTTGGTCCAAAGCAAAAACCCCAAACAAAAGCCACATAATACCTTTAATCAAGACCAACCTTGGGCCAATCTAGGGCTGCCAACCTCTAGGTGGTAGCTGGAGATCTCTTGCTATTACAACTGATCTCCAGGCAACAGAGATCAGTTCCCCTGGAGAAAATGGCAGCTTTGGAAAGTAGACTCTATGGCATTGAAATTCCTCCCCTACCCAAATCCCGCCCTCCGGAATCCATTCGCCAAGTGGCCTCTTGTATATTTTATGTATTCTTATGTATTATGTTCTGCTGACACTGTAAGCCAGCTTGAGTTGGGTTTCTTTTTATTCAGAACTTAAATCTGTTTAAAGAAATAAATCTTTTTATTTCCAACAGAAAGACAGCTAATAAATGTCTTCAGTAAATAAAAATAAATGAACAAGTTGTGACATTCAACAACTGATGATAGAACAAACTGGGATTTCTTGGTCTGCACCAAGACAGGGTTTCAAACCAGGATTTGCAGCTGGTTTGTTAGCCTCAGTTTGTACTAACTGTGGCTTGTTGTGACCGCTGAATTCACAAACCACAGTTGCACTAGGAGTTTTCTCCATTCACTTCTTCCCCTCCCAACTCTCTCACTATTTTTCTGACATTCCTTCTAAGGTTACCAGGTTGTGGAAGGGTTTTGGGAGGGGACATGTTGGGGGGGGGGGAAGTTCTGTGACATCCTCAGCACTACTACATCACTTCCGGAAAAAACCCAGAAGTGACGTGAGGCAGCTCTAGGAATTGCCAGAAACTCTATGGTAAAACCATTCCAGAATTCCAGAACTGGCTCAGACTGCAGAGGAGCCGTGCCCTAGTTGGAAAAAGTGAATCAATGGCCTTCCTTTAAAGGGAGGTAACAGAATGACTTTTCCAACTGAGAGATTGTGGCATTAAGTTGCCTTGAAGCTTATTGAATCCGTTTTCACTTCTGACGTAAACCTGTCGATGTCCGTTCCTGTATGTGACCACATGATGCTTTTTAGTTTTTGGCTTTCTCCTGGCTCAGAATGATGCTTTCGCTAATTATATTATGGAGCACCAAGCCATTTTGCCCAGTGAGCGAAGTGGTTTTTTTGCCTCAGGATCAGCGAATGCCTGTTTTTTTGGAAACGATACAGTCTTAAAATAGTTATATATATCCTGCGCATAACTGTGGGCTATCATCTATCTGCCGATGCTCGGAAAACCTCAGGCAGGAAGCCATTTTGATTGAAAACACGGACGCGTTTATTGTGGCCGAAGGCTTCTCTGAGCCAGAGTCTGTTGTACCAGATGCATGAAATGTTACCTTCATTTGACCAAAAATATATATCCTTGGCTTCAGTCTGAAGAATACCAGGGGGTTATTATAAACGGAGATCACTGGTCTAGCCATGGTTTGGACCCTGTAGTCTTTTGACTGGTTTAGGGAGGCTAGCCAGCTCCAGGTTGGGAAATACCGGGAGATTTTAGGGGTAGAGCCTGAGGAGGGTGGGGCAGTTGTAATAGCAGGAGATCTCCAGCTAGTACCTGGAGGTTGGAAATCAAGAAAGTAGCACAAGACAATTCTTTCTATAATAAGAAGACCAAACTATAGCAATTAATGCTATTAAGAATATGTATTGGAAACATACAAAGAACAAAATTCTGGAGCAAAAAAGTATCACATAGGTAATTAAGAGCCCAACTTTCAATAAGGGCTTTACAATACAAATATGAGCCCAAATTCTCAATCCTTATTCAGTCTACATAAATAATTTCATAAAGTGCATGAGTGAACCACAGGAACAATACTCAGTCCTTATAGAGTCCGCATGAATACTTTCATAAAGTGCATCAGTAGGTCGCAAAAGCAAGATGAAGGGCAATGGAAATCTGGTATAATTCCATTTCGTGCAGTCTTTTTCAAGCCTTCATCCCCTGTGTGAGACGGGATGCTGGACTAGAGGGAACCCCACTGGTCTGATCCAACAGGGCCCTTTCTACAATGATATAAGATCGCGGTATATTTTCCCCGTTTTGTCAACTTTTCCTGGGAGATCTGAAGAATCTAAAGTTTCCCTTCTCTTAGCAGACTCGGGAGATAACCAACCAAGTAGCCAAATTTTGTCTTCGCTCTTGTGGGATTCGTAAACGGCTGTCTGAAAATCTCACCCCATAGATGATTTTCCTCCCCCTCTACAAACCATCTTTCCCAGAATCTTCAACATATTTTATTATTTTAACTTTTCAATTTTTATTCAGAGCTGATCTTGCATCGAAATAAAGCTTTGATTTGATTTGAATAATGCACTTCCCGTGCACCTTGCAATTGGATTTTATGTGTGAAGCGGCAAAATCCACTTGCAAATAATAGCACAAGTGCATCGGAAGCGGATTGGGTGTGCGTTATGCAGCGTGTGTCAAAGCACCCCTGTCCTCTGCTGAGCCAGGGAAGGTTGGAGGTCCCAATTCCAGCAGGCAGGTCCACCTACTCCTTCCCACAAAGACACCCATGAGTAATAGCGCCAGTGTTTTGCAGGCTTCCGCTAAGCAGACACAGACGCATCCTGCCATGACTTCTGGCAGCAAATGAGACACTTCCTTTGGTCATTGCTATTTCTGAGGCTTCCGTCCAGGCTAGAAGTCGGTTCTTGGAAACCAGACAGCAGCTAATCTTCCAGCCTCCTGACCTGTCGAGACAACACTGTTCTGGTTGAACTTTCCCTCCCCGCCCCCATCCTAAATTAAACAGCTGGCGGGAACCTTTAGCAACTGTAGTGGTTAGTTCTGGTAAGCGCCCTTCAAGTGGCCACTGACTTATGGCTAGGGTTGCCAGGTGGCGGCGGGCAACCCCCTGGCAATCCACCCCCCCTGCCCGCCGACCAGCTGAGGGTCGGGGGGCAAACGTGCACGTGCGCGTACACACCGCGGAACGTCACTTCTGGTTTACTCCTGGAAGCGCGGCATCGCGAGGGGCCTTATACCACTCAAACGGTGAGTTTGAGTGGTAAAGGGCCCTTTGTGATGGGGCACTTCCGGGTGTAAATGCACGGCAAAGGGCCTTTTACCACTCAGACTCCCAATTTGATAAATACTCCTGATAAATGGGTATTTTTCCCCCCTCAAGCATGTTTTCAACCCCCAAAAAACACACCTTTTTGGCTTTTAAAACACAGCTGGATTGGCTGTTGCAGAGCAGACAGATACCGTGGTCAGCTCTTGGAACAGAGCCATGAGACGTATTTAATTGGGGGCAAGAACTCACCCAGGAATCCTTGGTACGAAAGCAGGAGAATTGCAAGCAAGTCTCTCTTTTCATCTGTGAAATGTTGGAGGGAACTCTATCCTGGCTGCATCGTCAGGCGATCGATTTACAAAAACTTGCTTTTCTTCCCACAAACAGTGCCATTGTGATCCCGGGACACATGATACTGAAGTTAAACAATGGCTATGTGGAAAGGTACACCGTGCATAAATGGGACACCGGCTCCACGTGTGCGAAAGAAATCACTGCCAAACAACTAAAATGCTCAGCCAAAGGCCAAAATTGGGGAAAATACTCGACTCGTTCCATGTGCGTGGAGAGCTCCGTTTCTTTGCTATTTCTGATCTGCCCCAAATACATCCCCCTCCTTTCTGGGATTGGCCAGAGAGGCCATGTTCCAGATTCCATCACAGATGTCACACTAGGGTTGCCAACCTCCTGATACTAGCTGGAGATCTCCTGCTATTACAACAGATCTCCAGCCGATAGAGATCTGTTCCCCTGGAGAAAAGGGCCGCTTTGGCAATTGGACTCTTCCCCTCCCCAAACCCCGCCCTCCTCAGGCTCCGCCCCCAAAACCATCATATGGAACCTCCTGCTTTTGGTGTCTACATCACTCCTGGTTTTTAGGAGACAGGCAAAGGCGTTTTCTCTTTCACCAAGCTTTTAATGACCTTTAATGGCTCTGAGTAGCTCCTAATTTTTTAACAAAAGGATCAGGTAGCAGGTTATGTGCCCTGATCTGGATAGCCCAGGCCAGCCTGATCTCACCTGATCTTGGAGGATAAGCAGGGTCAGCCTTGGTTAGTACTTGGATGAAAGACCACCAAGGAAGTCCAGGGTTGGTATGTAGAGGAAGGCAATGGCAAACCACCTCTGTATATCTTTTGCTCTCATGTGGATGGCCCAAGCTAGCCTGATCTCATCAGATCTCGGAAGGTAAGTAGATAGGGTTGCCAACTTCCAGGTAATAGCAGAAGATCTCCTGTTATTACAACTGATCTCCAGCCGATAGAGATCAGTTCACCTGGAGAAAATGGCCGCTTTGGCAATTGGACTCTATGGTGTTGAAGTCCCTCCCCTCCCCAAACCCTGCCCTCCTCAGGCTCCGCCCTAAAAACCTCCCACCGTTGGCAAAGAGGGACCTGGCAACCCTATAAGTAGGGTCAACCGTGGTTAGTACTTGGATGGCAGACTCAAGGAAGTCCAGGGTTGCTACGTAGAGGCTGGCAATGGCAAACCACCTCTGTATGTCTTTTGCTCTGACCTATATGGTCCAGGATTTCCTGATCTCATCAGATCTCAGAAGCTAAAAATGGCCAGCCCTGGTTAGTAGTTGGAAGGGAGACCACCAAGGAAGCCCAGGGTTGCTATGCAGAGGCAGGCAATGGCAAACCACCTGTCTGTCTCTTGCCTTGAAAACCCTGTAGTTAGGGTTTCCAGGACCTTCTTTGCCACCGGCGGGAGGTTTTTAGAGGTGGAGCCTGAGGAGAGGGGGTTTGGGAGGGGAGGGACTTCAATGCCATAGAGTCCAATGGCCAAAGCGGCCATTTTCTCCAGGGGAGCTGATCTCTATTGGCCAGAGAGCGGTTGTAATAGCAGGAGATCTCCAGCCATCACCGGGAGGTTGGCAACCCTACTTCAATGCCATAGAGTCCAATTGCCAAGGCGGCCATTTTCTCCAGCTGAACTGATCTCTATCGGCTGGAGATCAGTTGTAATAGCAGGAAATCTCCAGCCATTACCTGGAGGTTGGCAACCCTATGTTGAACCCGGAGTTGGCAACCCTAGGCGCAGTCCATCCAGAACTTCTCCTGGTTTAGTTCGCGCACGAACTTGGTGTTCTGGCGAGAATGTTTTCTGGTTGCCGTGAAGCAACACCAGGAGGCTGAAACGACAGTCCGCGGAGGAGGAGGAAATCGCAGTGTTATTAGATCAGTGAAACCACAGAACGGGCCGAGCCCCGACAGCGCATGAAACATCTGGTGTTCCTCTAGGTGGTGGCAACGCCAAGAGTAATGGCGGAAGGTCACTGTATCCTGTTTTTATCCAGTGCAGATCTCATGATTGGGATGAAATTGAACAGAAGAACTCATGGAGGATGTGGGGGGCAGGAAAACAGTAAATCATCTGGAAGAGGTTCTGTTTCTTCCCAGCTTTGGTAGCAAAACAGTATAAAAGAAACTGGCGCTGTCCAGGGAAGAGGGCCTGCGTATTCTTGATCCCCAGTGCATAGGTTTGCCAACCTCCAGGTGATGGCTGGAGATCTCCCACTATTACAGCTGATCTCCATGCGATAGAGATCAGTTCCCCTGGAGAAAATGGCCCCTTTGGCATTTGGACTCTATGGCATTGAAGTCCCCCCCCTCTCCAAACTCTGCCTTCCTCAAGCTCCACCCCCAAAATCTCCAGGTATTTCCTAACCTGGAGCTGGCAACCCTACCAATGCGTTAATCTACATCTAGGTACAATCCCACGTGTGTACAGTTTTGTAAATGCATTGTGAAAAGGTACAAATCACATAGAATCGCAGAATCATAGAGTTGGAAGGGACCACCAGGGTCATCTAGTCCAACCCCCTGCACAATGCACATGGATGCATGTCGACTGTGCAGAAGGTCAGGCAAACATGTGGAAGTCATGGACATGGTCTCAACATGGACACAATCCCAACCTCCCACCTTAGGGTTGCCAGGTCCTCCCAAGCCACCAGCGGGGGATGGGGGAGTAGGGATGCCAGATCCAGGTTGGGAAACACCTGGAGATTGGGGTGTGTGAGCCTGGGGAGGACAGGGACCTGTTCATAATACCAGAATGCGGGGACATCTGCTGAAGCTGGTGGGTGAGACATTCAGAACAGATAAAAGGATGTCTTCACATGACGCATAGTTAAATGGTGGAACTCCCTGCCCTAGGATGTGGTGATGGCTGCCAACTTGGAAGGCTTTAAGAGGGGAGTGGACATGTTCATGGAGGAGAGGGCTATCCATGGCTACTAGTTAAAATGGATACTAGGCATGATGCATACCTGCTCTCCAGGATCAGAGGAGCCTGCCTATTATATTAGGTGCTGTGGAGCACAGGCAGGACAATGCTGCTGCAGTCGTCTTGCTTGTGGGCTTCCTAGAGGCACCTGGTTGGCCACTGTGGGAACAGACTGCTGGACTGGATGGGCCTTGGTCTGATCCAACAGGGCTTTTCTTATGTTCTTATGACCTCAGTTGGGTACAATGCCACAGAGTCCATCCTCCAAAGCCTCCATCTTCTCCCGGGGAACTGATCTCTGTAGTCTGGAGTTGAGCTGTAATTCTGGGGGATCCCCAGGTCCCACCTGGGGGCTGGCAGCCCTATCCCACCCCCAGGCTCCTGCCAATGGAGCAACAGGAGCAAAAATGGGGGGGGGGAATCAGCATTGCACCACAATTGCAGGAGTTGGCAATGCTTTACTGGAGTCCTGATCCCCATGGCAGCCCACATCCCTGGGCGGGAGGCGGGGGGATCTGACAGACTAGCATTCAGGGAAGGAAAACTGATCCCCCTGTTTCCCCCCCCCCCTCTTGATAATGTCTTTGACGGTGACCACAAACTAGGTGCACCCTTGTTATGCGGTTCGCATATTGCTTTCCCTGTGGTTGAAATTTGCTTTCAGAGTTCTTGAAGCGTTTCACAAACATTATGAACCCAGGCATTTTTGCGGAGGGATTGAATATCCTCAGCGGGGTTCGGTAACTGGGACAACCCGGCGGAGACGGACACTGTGGCTTTGTCTTGCTCCAAAGGTTCTGGCAGGGGCAGTTAGTTGGCTCCAAAGCTGGAGACAACGTAGCTAACCCCAGGCGGGCTGCCAGGTGGCCCAGCAACTCAAAACCCACATTTCTCTCTCCTTGCTCTTACGCATTTAGTGGCATTTAAAGAAAAGGGATGCCCTAGGACAACCAAGGGCCCACCTACTGTTGCACGGCTCTCCCCTGTGGTCTGCCCACCTCAGCAGTCAGTACTGAGGTATGCTGCCCCAGTACATGGAAGTTCCATTTAGAGCTTAACTCGCTGGTGGAAGGACAGTAGCCATTGATAAAAGGTGTGAAGGAACAGACTCACAAACCCTTCCCCGTTCTTTCTGGTTGGCCCCTGGGAGGTTGGAAAAAAACCCCAGGGCCATCTGAAGCCTCCACATGGTGCCACTGCCCCATTCCCTCACTCCACAGATGTGCCAAAAATAAACTGGGTAAACACTGCAAGCAGTGACTCTGAGAATATCTCCTACCCAATGGAGTCATACATCTAGCAGTCCATACCTATGCTGCTGTTTAAAGGCTCTACCTAGTTGCCGTGCCTACCACAACTCTCCTACAAGTCCACATGGGGAGCAACCTACCGCAGCTCTGTACGTGCAACGTATCATGCTACAGGGAGGGCAAGCTGACCCCCTCTCCTTCCCTATTACCACACTTCAGATAGCAATGCAGAATAGATTTAGTATTATTCCAAAGATGAGGCTTAATGCATTCAAAATATACGTTTAACAAATGATTAAAAAGACCACACATGTTCCGTTTAAGCATTTCAGGCTGAGCAAGGGAACAAAGAAAAGGTGAAACTCTCGGAACTTCCTGAATGATGTTTATATCGGACAGCCCTCACCAGGCTCCATCCCCAAATCACCAGGACTTTCCCAACCTGGAATGGTCCCTCTTCGCCACCGGCAGGAGGTTTTAGGGGTGGAGCCTGAGGAGGGTGGGGTTTGGGGAGGGGAGGGGCTTCAATCCATAGAGTCCGATTGCCAAAGGGGCCATTTTCTCCAAGTGAACTGATCTCTATCGGCTGGAGATCAGTTGTAATAGCAGAAGATCTCCAGCTAGTACCTGGAGGTTGGTGACCCTATGAGAAGCCCACAGAAGGGGCAGCAGCCCCCCTGCAGTCTTTCCCCACCCATCAAAATAGCCTTCTAGGACTGAAGAGAACATCTGTTGTGGCCACATGAATGGGACACGCAGGACATAAATTCTGTAACCTTGGCAGCATCTCCTGACCATTTCTAACATTAATCACAATAACTCTATGCTCTGTCGCCTTTTGTTTTTTACGGTTTAAAAAAGCAAATAGTTCAACCGTTCCACAAACAAAGAGCTGAAAAAACACACACCAGGAATGGGTTGAAATGCAAGCCCTGTCTGTTCTATGGTTCGTTGATCTGCTTTGTCATGTATAGACTGGAATGTTCCCATCTTGTGTAAGTCAGGTCGACTTCTAGGATGCCACCCTCCAGGTAGGACCTGGGGATCCCCTGGAATTACAGCTCATCTCCAGACTACAGAGACCAGTTCACCTGGAGAAAATGGATGCTTTGGGGGGTGGACTGTAGGGTGCTGCACCTCACTGAGGTCCCTGTCCTCCCCAGGCTCCATTCCCAAATCTCCAGGAGTTTCCCAGCCTGGATGCAGCAACCCTACCTGGCCCCATCCCCCGCTGGGGGCCAGAAGGGACCTGGCATCCTTACTGGCAACTTTAGATGACATGAATGTACAGGGTACAGTTGCCAACCTCCAGATGGTAGCTGGATATCTCCTGGGATTACAACCGATCTCCAGGCGATAGAGATCAGTTCAGGCGGAGCCGCTTTGGAAGATGGATTCTATGGCATTGAAGTCCCTCAACTCCCGAAAACCCGCCCTCCTCAGGCTCCACCTCCAAAATCTCCAGGTATTTCCCAATCTGGAGCTGACATTCCTAGTAAAGGATGCTACACCATGCAAGTGATGTGTAGAGATCTCTCCCTCCTGTGTGTAATACTGACCGTGGTAGGGCTTTAGGAGCCCCTATATATAGGGTTGCCAGGTCCCTCTTCATCACTGGCGGGAGGTTTTTGGGGCAGAGCCTGAGGAGGGCGGGGTTTGGGGAAGGGAGAGACTTCAATGCCATAGAGTCTTTTGGCTGAAGATCGGTTGTGATAGCAGGAGATCTCCAGCTAGTACCTGGTGGTTGGCAACCCTACCTGTATAGCTGACCAAATCACTCGTTCTGCATCCCAGATGCAAAAACTCGAAGAACTTGAATTATCAGATCCCTCTAATAGTATTTATTGTTACTATTTATTTACCAAAATATTTCCTGCCTTTCTGCCCTTACAAGGGCCACCAAGGCGGCTGACCGTTTAAAACATACCTGATAAAATCACATTTAAAAAAAACATTAAAGTCAACCTCCCCTGAACACACACAGTTAAAGACAGTTAAAATACGTATAAAGCATCAATACAGTAAGAAGGGATCCTGGAGGGAATGCCAAAAGGAACAAAAAAAGCCTTTACCGGCTGCCAAAAGAAGGGAACAGAAGGGAGATGGACGAATCTTCCCGGGGAGAGAGTTCGGAGCTTTGGTGCCATGACTGAGAAGGCCCCTCTCCCGGGTTGATACCCAGCTAATCTCAAAAGGTGGAGGCACCCAAAGCAGAACCTATGAGAATGACCACAGTGACCAGGCGCGTTCATAAGACATAATGCAGTCTTTCAGATATGTTGGTTGCAAAACATATAGGGTTTAGAAGGAGACGTTATTCCTCTTAGACCATTTTTGGATGGTCAGTTTTGATGCTCACTCACAGCTCTTTTTTAAAATGCGACTTTAAAAATGCCTATTCACAGTCCCGGCGCAAAAGGAGAAATTCCACCCCCCCACTTGCCTGCTCCTTCATTCCTGTTTGCATAGCCATTAGCATGTGCATAGCTAACGTGCCGCTATTGTTTTGCATAGTTCCTTGAGGGGGATTCTTCGCGGCAAACATCAAAGGTCGCGTTAAATGGGCTCTTTAGTAATGCGAAGCAGATATGCACCGGCTTCGCAGTTACTTCTGGAATGACGGTTCGGCGTGAAAAATTCAAAAAAATATGTGGGGCACTTCAGCCTGGAATGCGCTTCTAATTACCATGCAAAAATGGCCTTACTGTAGCTAATAGTCCCAAGGAGGGCAATTTCAAATTGGGAGAAGGCAATCAGCTGGGGGTGGTAGTTTAAATTCTGCTTTCCCCAGTACCAGGGCCTCAATTTGCACATACACACTGAGTGTTAAGGCTAAACTTTAGGGTAGGGTTGCCAGCTCTGGGTTGAGAAATACCTGGAGGTTTTGGGGGCGGAGCCTGAGGAAGGCAGGGTTTGGAGAGGGGAGGGACTTCAATGCCATAGAGTCTAATTGCCAAATCGGCCATTTTCTCCAGGGGAAGGGATCTCTATCGGCTGGAGATCAGTTGTAATAGCATGAAATCTCCAGCCAGCAGATCTCCAGCCACCAACTGGAGGTTGGCAACCCTGCTTTAGGGGCAGGATGAAAAAGGAGAGCTATTGCGTTGATAATTTTTATAATTATTGAGGAATTTCTTTTGACAAAGAATCTCAACAGATGCTCTGAAATCATGCATTCCTCTTTGTTTGGCAGTTTAATTTCAACACATTGAAGGACAGCCCTTTAAACTTTGCAGGGAACTTTTTGTCTCCTTTACTGAAACTGGAAATGACATCTAGGGTTGCCAACCTCCAGGTGGGGCCTGAAGCCCTCTCGGAATTAAACTGATCTCCAGGCGACAGAGATCAGTTCCCCGGTAGAAAATGGCTGCTTTGGAGGATGGGCTCTATGGCATTATTACCCCACTGGGCCCCCTCCCCTCCCCTCCCCAAACCCAACCCTCCCCAGGCTCCACCCTCAAACCTCCAGGACCTTCCCTCCCCAGAGTTGGCACCCCGTTGTTGTTGTCGAGTCCCTAACCCAGAAACGCGTGCATTTTCAGCGTCCTTGAGAGCCCCTGTCAAAGACTAAAAAGGAAGTCATGGGGGAGGCCTTCTTTGTTCTCTGTTTTAGATCAATATTTCAATAGTTCAGCAAACAAGCTCTTCCCGGCAGAGGTGTTGAGAGACACCTGTTCACCTGCACAAGGGCTTGACGCTTTGCAGATTGGAGAGATGCTGTCTCAGCACTGGGCCAGAAGACCAACAGGGCCAGGGCTCCCGAGGGCATGGCTGTCTGATGAGTAAGGCAAGGAGATGGTGAGGGGTCTGGAGACCAAGTCCTATGAGGAAAGGTTGAAGGAGCTGGGTATGTTTAGCCTGGAGAGGAGACGACTGAGAGGGGATATGATAATGATAACCATCTTCAAGTACTTGAAGGGCTGTTGCATAGAGGAGGGTGCCGAGTTGTTTTCTCTTGCCCCAGAAGGTCAGACCAGAACCAATGAGTTGAAATTAAACCAAACAGTTTCCATCTAGACATTAGGAAGAATTTTCTAACAGTCAGTGTGGTTCCTTGTGGAGCAGGCTTCCTTGGGAGGTGGTAAGTGTTCCTTCCCTGGAGGTCTTTAAGCAGAGGTTAGATGGCCATCTGTCAGCAATGCTAATTCTACGACCTTAGGCAGATGATGAGTGGGAGGGCACCTTGGCCATCCTCTGGGCATGAAGTATGGGTCACTGGGGGCGTAGGGGGGGAGGCAGTTGTGAATCTCCTGCATTGTGCAGGGGGTTGGACTAGATGACCCTGGTGGTATCTTCCAACTTTATGTTTCTATGTTGCCATGCACTGCAACGTTGCAACAGGCAAATGGGCCAGGAGCTCACACACACACCCCGCACACCTTTTCAAGCGCTGAAACAGGGCTTCTCTGGTAAGCCTTGAATTGTTGCCCCTTGGGCTTGGTGGTTGCTTTGTGGGTAATTTGTCAGTACAGCATCTAAAAAGCACTGGCTTGGCAGATTGCATCAGTGACAGTTCCTCCCGAGTGACTATTTAGAGGGCTTTCATTTCCCCTCCAGATTTCCAAGTTAATGTCAAAAAAAGCAACAAAAGCCCTGAGTTCTGCTTTCATTCATTCCCGGGGTGTTCTGCTTCCCCTCAAGAGAACTTCTGCAATGTGGATTATCAATTGGTGTGTGTAAAGTGCCGTCAAGTTGCAGAGCTGACTTATGGCAACCCCAGCAAGGGGCTTTCAAGGCAAGAGGAGGAGGAGGAGGAGGAAGAAGAAGAAGAAGAAGGCTTTAAGAGGGGAGTGGACATGTTCATGGAAGAGAGCGGTATAGCTCCCCAGTTGCTGAAAACATATGGAAGACAAATCCGTACTGGACTACGTGAAAATCTGCAGAGGATAAGCTGTTGGGATTTCTTTTGCATTACATGCAGGGTTGCCAACCTGCAGGTGGGGGCTGGGGTTGTTTTGCAATCCAATTGATCTCCAGACTACAGAGATCAGCTCTCCTGAAGAAAAGGGCTGCTTTGGTGGGTGGACTCTAGGGCACTATAACCCACTGAGGTCTGTCCCCTCTCCAAACCCTGCCCTCCCCAGGCTCCACGCTGGTGAGCCAGCACAGTGGGTAAGAGTGGCAGACTCTAATCTGGAGAACCGGGTTTGATTCCCCACGCCTCCACATGAGCAACAGACACTAATCTGGAGAACCAGGTTTCATTCCCCACTATGCCGCATGAAGCCTGCTGAGTGACCTTGGGCTAGTCACTGTTCTCTCCCAACTCTCTCAGCCTCACCTACCTTACAAGGTGTCTGTTGTGGGGAGAGGAAGGGAAGGAGATTGTAAGTCACTTGTTTCTCCTGAAATGGTAGAGAAAATCAGCATATAAAAACCAACTCTTCTTCTTCACCCCCAAATATCCAGGAATTTCCAGAGGTGGCAATTCTAATGACAGTTACCTATCCTAGCAAAACCTGGAATTCCCGCACTCGTTACAGGTATAAACTATCTTATCTGAACTAGTGATGGCTCTCTGTATTTTTCCAGGTTTAATTTGAATATTACTCAATTGAATTTCACTATGTGCTTTCCTGCATTTCATAGCCCTGCTGTTTGCTTGTTTATTCAGACCTCAATCTAAAGTTGCCGCATACTCCTTGCCTCAGACTCAGCGGGCTCCAGCTCACAAACATTTCTACTGGAATAAAATGTTAGTGTTTTTTTAACTATGCCACAAGACTTGAGGTTTATTTTTGCCGTAGATGACCAGCGTAGCGACCCCTCTGAAATTATAGAAAAACCACTATCCATTAATTATAATATGGTTAAGTCAATATCAGGTCACTCCAGGAAAAGGAATGGTGGATGAAATAGTCCTTGCATCTGATCCCAGGGGACATCTGACGGGCACATTTGCAGGGCAGAGTTACTCCAGTTTAAACCTGTCCCCCCTCCCCACAACCAACGCCTCACTTTTGAGATTCACTGGTGCATTACCGGAAAGCTGATGTGGCAAATCCACGACGGCCCAAAGTCAACACCAGCCTTTGTGCTCGAGAACGACTGGGAAATGACTTCTCCAGAACAGTTCCCATTGAGGACTTCATTGGTCAAAACACCCTTGAAAAACAGCTTGTTTACTTTCGACTGTGTTTCCTGTTTGAGAGGAAGCATGGAAGACTGGAGAATGTGAATGAATGTGGCAAATCCAATGTGAATGAATGTTTCGCCATTCCCTCCACATGTCTACAAGAGCAGCGGTTGTTCTGCTGTTGGGGGTACTGAAGAAATTGTCCAGTGGCTCCAATTCTGTCCTGTCAAAATAGAAGATACGTTTGCAAGTGTGGAACATGGAAGAGGTCATCTTGGCTTTTCATAGGGTTGCCAAACTTTTACTGACCCTATAGCAGCAGCAGCAGAAGAAGAAGAAGAAGAAGATCTATAACCCACTGCCTTGTTTTCCTACCAGCTTTCTTCATTGTCCAATATTCTAAATAGGTGATGGCAAATCGAAGGACCCAGAAACTCCACTAGTGAAACATAATAGGCTTTCAAATCTGATCTTTGTGCCAATGTCACATGGATGCGCAGTTAGAAACAGCCAGTGTGTTTGGCTCTCAATTAAAACACAGACGCCGAGCCCCACCTGAAGACATTGTTCACAGTCCTTGTTCTGAAGAGGTTGGTCTGAATAACTCAAGTGTTTGCTGTGATATTTTTGCCCTGTTTCCTTGTGGAGCGAAATCTGTTTCCTGTAAATCGAGCTCTTTGGTTCTGATAAGCATCACCTCCTCCAGATCACACACTTGTCCCTTTCCTTTCCCATGTTCTAGGTTGATGAGCACATGCAGTCCTTTGAGCAAAATAAACCACATGCTTGCACACATGATCCCCAGTTCTGGCCACCACAGGGGTGATTCCAAAGGGTTGCAAGGAGAAGCCTTTCACAGAGGCCAAACTGTCAGATGCAACTTTTAGTCTTTTTGTAGCAGTAGAAAAGAGCAAGAGTCCAATAGCACCTTAAAGACTAACAACATTTCTGGTAGGGTATGAGCTTTCTGAAGAGCCCCATGACGCAGAGAGGTAAGCTGCAGTACTGCAGTCCAAGCTCTGCTGATGACCTGAGTTCGATCCCAAGGGAAGTCGGTTTCAGGTAGCCGGCTCAAGGTTGGCTCAGCCTTCCATCCTTCCAAGGTAGGTAAAATGAGTACCCAGCTTGCTGGGGGTAAAGGGAAGATGATTGGGGAAGGCACTGGCAAACCATCCCGAAAACAAAGTCTGCCTAGTAAACGTGGGGTTGTGACTTCACCCCATGGGTCAGGAATGACCCAGTGCTTGCACAGGGGACCTTGACCTTTATGAGCTTTCATGAGTCACAGCTCACTTCCTTAGACTCTTCAGAAAGCTCATACCTTACCAGAAATTTTGTTAGACTTTAAGGTGCTACTGGACTCTTGCTCTTTTCTAGTGCATTATGTAATTGGCGATGGTGGAAGGTGCCATCAAGACGTACAAAAACTATGGCAACCCCATAGACTTTTCCAGGCAAGAGATGAGCAGAGGCGGCTGCCTGCCTCTGCATAGGGACCCTGGATTTCCTTGTTTGTCTCCCATCCAAGGTGAAATACTTAGCTTTCAAGATTGGACTACATTGTGCTAGCCTGGGCCACCCAGGTGAGGGCAAAAGGCATTCAGAGTTGGTTTCTCACTGTCTTCCTCTGCATAGCAACCCTGGACTTCCCTGGTGGTCTCCCATCCAAGTCTAACCAGGACCAACCCCACTTAGCTTCCAAGTTCTGACAAGATTGGGCTAGCCTGGGCCCTCCAGGTCATATTATGTAATTCTTGATGTGATACTATTTACTGCTTGTTTCACATGTCACGTTAAATACTTACTCTTTCTTCAGATTTCTGCTTTGTTTCAAATTGCTGCAATCCTAGTCCTATTACATTGCTTGTTACTTTCATGTGTGTTGGTCTGCAGCAGAAGAGCAAGATTCAAATCCAGTAGCACCTTAAAGACCAATGAAATTTCCAGGGTTTCTGACAAAGGGAGCTTGGACTCTCGATGGCTTCTTAGATGTCGTCCTATTGTCTGCACTGACTTCAATTGTGTAATCTGCTTCGGGTCTTAGTGAGAAAAGCCAACTAAAAGTAATGTAAATAAATAAGTAACAAAGAATTGAGTCCTTTCTTTGGAACCAGGGCCAGAAAAGATCAAGGAGTTATGAAATCAGAGCATAATTTAGGCAGAGGCTTGTTTAGATGGAAGGAGAGACTTGACTCTGAAATCTGCCTGGTTCAAGAGAAAATGTAACCATCTGTCTTAAGTAAGCTGGCGAGGAAGTGAGTTCAGTAATCCATTTCCCTTACCTTACTGTAACCTTGCCTGCAGAGAAATGCATGTGTTTGTCTGGGGCATGTAGACAGATACGAAGAAGAAGAAGAAGAAGAAGAAGAAGAAGAAGAGAGGAGGAGGAGGAGGAGGAGGAGGAGGAGGAGGAGGAGGAGGAGGAGGAGGAGGAGGAGGAAGAAGAAGAATTGGTTTTTATATGCCGACTTTCTCTTACAACTTAAGGAAGAATGAACCCAGTTTACAAGCTCATTCCCTTCCCCTCCCCACAACAGACACCCTGTGAGGTAGGTGGGGCTGAAAGAGTTCGGAGAGAACTGTTACTAGCTCAAGGTCACCCAGCTGGCTTCATGTGGAGGAGGGGGGAATCAAACTAGGGTTGCCAGTTCCCTGTTCTCAACTGGCGGGAGATTTCGGGGGCGGAGCCTGAAGAGAGCGGGGTTTGGGGAGGGGAGGGTCTTAAATGCCATAGAGTTCAATAGCCAAAGCGGCCATTTTCTCCAGGTGAACTGATCTCTATCGGCTGGAGATCAGTTGAATTAGCAGATCTCCTGCTACTACCTGGCAGTTGGCAACCCTAAATCAAACCCAGTTCTTCAGATCAGAGTCCACCACTCCAAACCACCACTCTTAACCACTACACCACACTGGCTGAACCGAGCACAGCCCCACAAGGAGGGTTTCCATCTTCCAGGTGGGGGCCGGGGTTGTCCTGGAATCACGCCTGATCTCCAGATGACAGAGATCAGTTTCCCCTGGAGGAAATGGCAGTTTTGGAGGATGGACTCTATGGCATCACATCCCTGCAGAGATCCTTCTCCACCCCAAATCCTGTCTTTCCTGGACTTCACCCCCAAATCTCCAGGAATTCCCCAACCTGGAGTTGGCAACCCTACTTACAAATCCAGAAAATAAAGGCCCACCAAAGGTTGCTTTTCCTGTGGTTTTGGGTGTGTATGTGTGTGTTTTGGTTCCATTTCCGAGACTTTAATAGCAACTTGATGCTCATCAACACAACCGGTGAAGCTTTTCTTCACACACAATTCAACTGTTGGGAAAAGCTTCACCCACTTCTGATATGGGGGGATAGGGTTGGCAGCCTCCAGGTACTAGCTGGAGTCTCCCACTATTACAACTGATCTCCAGGAGACAGAGATCATTTCCGTGGAGAAAGTGGCCGCTTTGGCAATTGGACTATATGGCATTGAAGTCCCTCCCCTCCCCAAAACCCCTCTGCCGGTAGCAAAGAGGGACCTGGCAATGCTGGGGGAGGGGGATTTTCACCTGTCAGATGTCAGAGGCTGCTGTTAAATAGAAAGACAGAGGGGAGCAGGAAATGTGGCCATGGCTCAGGTTGGGAAATTCATGGACTTGGGAAGGAGCTTAGCAGGGATGAGATGCCATAGAGTCCATCCTCCAAAGCGGTCCTTTTTCTCCAGGGGAACTGACCTCTGTTGCCTGGGGATGAGTTGTAATTCTGGGAGATCTCCAGGCCCCACCTGGAGGCTGGCAACCCTAATGCATCTGGATAGCCACTGCTGGAAAACAGAATACTAGACTAGGTGGGCCTTCTCTAGGATTGCCAGCTCTGGGTGGGGAAATACCTAGAGATTTGGAGGGTGGAGATTGAGGAGGGCAGGGTTTGTGGAGGGGATGAACTTAAACAGGATACAGTGCCGTAGAGTCCACCCTACAAAGCAGCCATTTTCGCGCGGAACTGATCTCTATTGCCTGGAAATAGGGCTACCAACCTCCATGTAGTAGCTGGAGATCTCCTCCTATTACAACCAATTTCCAACCGATAGAGTTCACCTGGAGGAAATGGGCACTTTGGCAATTGAAATCCCTCCCCTGCCCAAACCCCGTCCTACTCAGGCTCTGCCCCAAATACACACACACACACCCGCTGGTGGGGAAGAGGGACCTGTCAACCCTACCTGAAGATCAGTTGTAATAGCGGGAGATCTCCAGGCCTTACCTGGAGGTTGACAACCCTAGCCTTCTCCAAAACAGGCAGGGCACTTCCTAACTTATGCTATTTTGCACTGAGATGCAGAATCAGAGCTGTGGCTAAGCCAGCCATTGGTTCTGCTTGAGCAACACGTCGAACCCAACAGCCCACCACTGCTGTGTCATTGTGGGTGAAAGCTCTGGAGGCCTTTTTTCTGGGACAAAGAACTTTCTCGGTTCTTCTGCATGGTAGAGTTGAGTTCATCCTTCGTAACCGCTGCTTGGAGAGAGGGAAGGCGCCTGATATTGCTCAGCTCTGGTCGCTTTGCCAAGGCTGTGGTTCTCTGACGGGATGTGGCCAGACGCGTTGCTCAAGCAGGACCCACGGCAGCCAGCCCACCAGCTCTGGAAAGCCTCAACTTTCCCTTTCTTGTGCCCCCAATGGGGGAGAAACCACAGAGGGCTTAGCTGCTCAAAGGAACAGCCTGGGATGTGAGTGAAAGAGAGAGAGAGAAAAGAGAGAATGAAGGAAAGACTGAAAGAATGAAATAGAGAGAGATAAGGGGGGAAGGAATGAAAGAGGGAGGGAGGGAGGGAGGGAGGGAGGGAGGGAGAAAGAAAGAAAGAAAGAAAGAAAGAAAGAAAGAAAGAAAGAAAGAAAGAAAGAAAGAAAGAAAGAAAGAAAGAAAGAAAGAAAGAAAGGAAGGAAGGAAGGAAGGAAGGAAGGAAGGAAGGAAGGAAGGAAGGAAGGAAGGAAGGAAGGAAGGAAGGAAGGAAGGGAGGAAAAAGGAAAGAGAAAGAAAAGAGATAGAAAGAAGAGAGAAAGAAGAGAGAAAGAAGGAATGAAAGAGAGAAAAGGAGGGAAAGAAAAAAGAGAAGAAAGAAAGAAGGAACAAAAGAGAGAAAGAAGGGAAAATAAAAAGTGAGAAAGAAAAAACAGAGTAAGAAAAAACCGAAAAAAGAAAGACAGCAAAAGAAAGGATAGAAAGAGAGAAAGAAGGAAGGAATGTAAGAAAGAAAAAAGAAAGGAGAAAAGCTAGAGAGTGAGAGAGAGTGAGAGAGAGAGAGAGAGATAGAGAAAGAGAGAGTTGTGTTCATGCACAGACCATGGTCAACAAAATCTGATTCCCCTCCATACAAGCACTCCAGACTTCAAGCACTGTCTTGTGAAGATAAACATGCTGTGCGGAAACCGGCAGCTAGAGATACTGTAAAAATTATGTTTTCTTTTTAGACCTTGACAATTCCCATTACCTGGGAGGGTTGAGGAATTAACTGGCAGTAAATGCTAACTGCTAAGGGGGGGGGGCGAACAATTTTCACCCATGTGTAATGTGTGTGTGTGTTAATAACTCCTCATGAGCCTATGTTTCATGATTTTGTCTGATTCTTTCTGGAAAAAGGATACAAGACAATTTTCACACATTATGTTCAAACATTACGTATGGAATTCATTGTCATAAATGGGCTGGTGTCTGTTAGCATAAGAGGCCATTCCACACATTACTTGGGTTGACATCAGAAGGAACTGCAGCCAAACACTTTTATTTATTTAATCTTTTATTTTCTTCATTTATGTCCCACCTTTCTCTCCATAGGGGACCTAAAGCAGTTACAGCATTTTCCTTCCCTCTATTTTATCCTTTAAAAAACAAACAAACATAATGTGTGAAAATTGTCTTGTATCCTTTTTCCAGAAAGAATCAGACAAAATCATGAAACATAGGCTCATGAGGAGTTATTAGTCATGGTAATGACTAAGTTATTAGACATAATTAGACTAATACATTACTAATATGTTAGACTAACAATTAGTCTCGTATTTATGGCTTACGTGGGTTCCTTCCTATATCGACCATGTATGATACTTTTATGATTTTATGGTATTTGTTTTACTTGTAAGCAGCTTTGAGCAGGACTCTGGAGAAGCAGCATATAAGAAAGAAAGAAAGAAAGAAAGAAAGAAAGAAAGAAAGAAAGAAAGAAAGAAAGAAAGAAAGAAAGAAAGAAAGAAAGAAAGAAAGAAAGAAAGAAAGAAAGAAAGGTTTTTATACCCTGCTTTTCTCTACATTTAAGGAGTCTCAAAGCGGCTTACAATCTCTTTCCCTTCCCCTCCCCACAACAGACACCTTGTGAGGTAGGTGGGGCTGAGACAGTTCAGAGAGAACTGTGGGTAGCCCAAGGTCACCCACCATGCTTCATGTGGAGGAGTGGGGAATCAAACCCAGTTCTCCAGATTAGATCCCATCTCTCTTAACCACTGTACCACACTGGCTAAATGGAACTGCCGTGCTTGGAAGCAGTTTTCCTTTAATAACACAATAAGGGATGAATCAAACACAAGATGGAAATTTCCACCTTAGGGTTGCCAGCTCTGGGTTGGGAAATACCTGGAGATTTTGGGCATAGAGCCTGGAGAGGGTGGGATTTGGGGAGGGGAGGGACCTTGGCAAGGTACAATGCCGTAGAGTTCACCCTCCAAAGCAGTTATTTCCTCCAGGGGCACTGATCTCTCTCATCTGGAGATCAGTTGTCAAAGTGGGAGATCTCCAGGTCCCACCAGGAAATTGGCAAGCCTACCTCTTATTTGCATACACTTTTTGACCCCTTCCCTTAATGCATTGCATGCACACGAAATGTCAATCCCCCCAGCAATCATTTCAGACAGCATGGAGTTGGAGTAGAGGGATGGCCTATTTGAGCCTGCTGACCTAGCACGTAGGCTTGCCAACCTCCAGGTGGGGCCTGGAGTTCCCCTAGAATTTCAACCCATCTCCAGACGAGATATCAGTTTCCTTGGAGAAAATGGATGTTTTGGAGGGCAGAATGTATAGTATTATACCCCACTGAGGTCCCTCTCCAAACTCTGCCCTATCCAGGCCCCACTCCCAAATCTCCAGGAATTTCCCAAGCCAGAGTTGGCAATCCTACTAATCCTCCAGTGAGTATAGCAGTGTGTTGAGGGAGAAAAGAGAGAAGAGGTTGCTTTAGGAACTTCCAGTTTCTTTCAGGAGGGGTCCATTAAGCTTCTGAATGTAAAAAGAAGAGCATCTAATTCTGTTTACAGCTTTCTGAAGTTATCAGTTCATGGAGAGGGTCATGGGCTCCGCTATAGGGTTACCAAATTTTCTACAGAAGTCTTGCGTCTTTGAAGATCCCCTAGGAGAACAGCAGCCTCACCTAGTGTTCATGAAGGCTTCCTACAGGATTGCTCTCTAAGTATTTGAAAGGCTGTCACTTAGAGGGTGGGGGGAATGGGAGACCACCAAGGAATATCAGGGTTGCTATGCAGTAGAAGGCAATGGCAAACCACCTCAGTTAGTCTTGAAACCCCTACAAGATTGCCATAA
Source organism: Euleptes europaea (assembly GCF_029931775.1). Lineage (NCBI taxonomy): Eukaryota > Metazoa > Chordata > Lepidosauria > Squamata > Sphaerodactylidae > Euleptes > Euleptes europaea. Next base: position 3,959,888 of record NC_079323.1, read on the forward strand.
GTCAGCAGCGACTTGACGGTACTTTGCACACACACTTCAGTAGCCATGGCTAGCCCTCTCCTCCATGAACATGTCCACTCCCCTCTTCAAGCCTTCCAAGTTGGCAGCCATCACCACACCCTGGGGCAGGGAGGTCCACAACTGAACTGTGCGCTGTGTGAAGAAAAACCTCTCACCCTCCAGCTTCAGCAGATGACCCCGCGTTCTGGTATTATGAGAGAAGGAGAAAAATGAGTCAGTGAGTCGCTGGCTACCATCTTCACACAAAAGCCACGGTTGCATAATTCTAGATCTTGAGAAAAAGGGAGAGGCAACGTTTGACTCACTCCAATTGACCTCAACCCTTGGCCACAAGACCACCGAGTCACCCTGCCCTTCCGGTTGCCCCCCCCCCCAGGCCACCGGAGCAGACCGCCCCATAAACCACTCAAACTCATGTGGATTCATGAGCGTTGCATTTGTGAAACCGCTCATGGCCCCTTTTACTCAGAGCCTGACCTTGGCAGCGTAGCCGCAGTGGTAAGTGGGGTTGCCAACCTCCAGCTGAGACCTGGAGTTCTCCTGGAACTGATCTCCAGACTACAGGGATCCATTCCTCTGGAGAAAATGGCTGCTTTGGAGGGTGGGCTCTATGACATTATAGGAGGATGAGGAGGAGAAGAAGGAGAAGGGGAGGAGGAGGAGTTGGTTTTTATATGCCAACTTTCTCTGCCACTTCAGGAATAATCAAACTGCCTTACAATCACCTTCCCCTCCCCACAACAGACACCCTATGAGGGAGGTGGGGCTGTGAGAGTGTGACTACCCCAAGGTCACCCAGCTGGCTTCATGTATAAGAGTGGGGAAACCAACCCGGTTCACCAGATTAGCCTCCGCTGCTCATGTGGAGGAGTGGGGAATCAAACTTGGATCTCCCAATCAGAGTCCACCACTCCAAACCACCACTCTTAACCACTACACCACTCTGGGTCCCTCCTCTCCCCAAATCCTGCCCTGCCCAGGCTCCGCCCCCAAATCTCCAGGCATTTACCAACCCAGAGTTGGCAACGCTAACATTGGCAAGCAGGGATTTGAACTCGGGTCCCCTCAGTAAAAACGTAAGAGTTTCTGGTGATTCTTAAGGAACCCCTCTGTCATATCTGTGTTTCCACCCCCCACCCCCCGGAAGTGAAATAGTGGCACAGCTGATATCACCGGCTTTTTAAATACTGCTGTGATAGTTGCCATCCTCCAGGTGTTGCCTGAGATCTCCCAGAATTACAAGTGATCCCCAGGTGACAGAGATCAGTTCCCCTGGAGAGAAAAGCTGTTGTGGAGAGTGGGCTCTACAGTATTATACCCACCCCAAATCCTGCTTTTCCAAGGCTCCCCCCTCTCCCCAAATTTCCAGGAGTTTCCTAACCCTGAGTTGGCAACTCTAGCCGCTGAGCAACAGAATCTGTGGGGAGGATTCCCCACCCTGACAAAGGAACTAGGGTTGACAGCTCTAAGTTGGGAAATATCTGGATATTTGGGGGCGGGGTGGAGACTGAGGTGGGTGTGGCCTTGTTTCAGACCTTACCCCTGGTGGAAGGATCTCTGTATTTTACCCTGCTTGGGATATTTATTATTGCAATACCTTGAAAAATTTACCCAACGGGGACTGTCTGATATGGATGATCACATAGGAAATTATGAGACTTTTGTAATGAAGGACTGATGAAGATGTGACTTTGAAACGATCGTATCCTCTTGGAGAACTTTTGTCTGCTGACACCCTTTCATCCATCAATACCTGCTTCTGTGGAAAAAGAATATAATAGAAGGACTATTAATTGAAGCGTACTCACCTTTACTTACCACTTACTTGTTGCTTTGGACACTAGTTGTCTGTGTACGTGGATGGTCATTTAGACAATTGTACATAGTTGCGATACATTTTGCTATTTTCTAATATATTCGCTCCTGTATTGAGTTCCTTATCTTCTAGATAATTGTACAGAGGTGTCTTTTTTCCTCCTTCATTACCTGGAGGTTGGCAACCCTAGTTGTAATAGCAGGAGATCTCCAGCCACCACCTGGAGGGAGGCAACCCTAGTTGTAATAGCAGATCTCCAGCCACCATCTGGAGGTTGGCAACCCTACAAGGGACTGTCAGGCCTATCCTAAAGTGCTCAGAGGTTCAACAATATTGGGGGCTCCTACTCTAGGGGGATACCTCTCGCCTGTTTGCTTTCCCACGTCATGCTCTACTCTACAGACAACCTGGTGCGTTATCTGGTTTTTGCAAGATCGTCACAAAGGGTGGGTTGGCAGGTCCAGCTGGTTTTTGGAACAGGCCTCTCTCGCCCAACCTCCGGAGTGCGTGGGGGATCCAGATTTCATGCTCTGCTCTGTCTCACTATGAACTAACAAGCGAAGCTGATCCAAAACCAACATTAAGGGGGAAAGGCCCGGAGTGACTCCGACGGCTTTCACTTAAGCCAGCGGGGCTTTCTCAGTGTTCCTCCTTCGCAGTTTGGGATTTCAGTGCGATTCCTGATTCAGCCTGTGACGAATGCCGCGTTTGTTAGGGGCCTCGTCACTTCCCCATCCCAGTTGTCCATTCCACCACATCGACTAGCCGAGAACGATTGCACCAGAGAGATAAACAGGATCGAAATGTGTCAGGCGCAATAATTGTGTGGAGCTGGCCCGGCGCCCAAGGTCTGCGGAGTCAGAAAGAGACATTTCGTTCCTCTTTCCCACCTCGTCTTCTAAGCGCTGAGGTTCTCGGGCTTCGGTCAGTCTAACAAAGTATTCGCTGCTAGGGGTGCCAACCTCCAGGTGGCGGCTGGCAATCTCCTGCTATTACAATTGATCTCCAGATGACCAAGATCAGCTCCCTGGAGAAAATGGCCACTTTGGAGGATGGATTCTATTGCATTATATCCTTCTGAGGTCCCTCCCTTCCCTAAATTCCGACCTCCCTGGCTCCACCCCCAAAATCCCCAGGCATTTCCCAACCCAGAGTTGGCAACCCTATTCACTGGCTACACCGTATTTGTGGGCCCCGGAACCACATCACACGCATCATTCTTAGGGTTGCCGAGTGCCAAGTGGTGGTGGGCAAACCCCCGCCAATCAACCTGGCTGCCTGCCAACCAGCTGAGGATCGGCGGGCAATGTGTGCCCGCACGCCTGCCCGCAGTGGTACGTCACGTCCGGTTGTAAACCGGAAGTGATGTAATTGCATCAGCGCAGCCATGCACACGCGCACAATCCCAGCTCTCCTCCACCCTAAAAACCGCCGAGGGACAGGAGGAACTTGGTAAGCCTAATCATTCTGCCAGCCTCCAGGTAATAGCTGGAGATCTCCTGCTATTACAGGTGATGTCCAGCAGATAGAGATCAGTCCCCCTGGAGAAAATGGTTGCTCTGGCAATTGGACTCTATGGCAATGAAGTCCCTCCCCTCCCCAAACCCTGCCCTCCTGAGGCTCCGCCCCAAGAACCTCCCACCAGTGGTGGTGTGTATAGGAGGAACAGGAGGCATTTGAGAAAAGATTGCTCCTCTGCACCCTCAGCGCTGGTAACTGCAAGGTAAAGTTTTAACTTTTGCTCCCATCGCCTCCAGTTTCCCCCTAAATTTCCCACGAAGGACAGTTCTGAAGGAGGCTTGAAATACTCCATTTCTGTGCAAGGGCTGCACCCTAAAGCCTCCCAGTCAGGCACCGGGGAACGTGTCAAGATCCAGACTCACTTCTGACACCGTGTAATGATCCCCTTTTAAGGCATGCAGCATCAAGCAAGGGCACTCGCTTTCGGGTCCATCCAACAGCTTTTATTTATATAACTATCAACTCCAACAGGCCCCAGCTATAGCTCACAGCAACATCGGGCGAAAACGCACGGTCGCTTTAGCCTCCTTGATGCCCTGTTTCAGCCAGGATTCAGCCAGGATCGGACGCATGCGTTTTCGCCGAACGTGCGTTCGATCCTGGCTGAATCCTGGCTGAAACAGGGAATAAAGGAGGCTAAAGCGACCGTGCGTTTTTGTCCTAAGACCGATTATGCATGCTCACTTTACCCTTCTTTATTCCCTGTTTCAGCCAGGATTCAGCCAGGATCGGACGCATGCGTTTTCGCCGAACGTGCGTTCGATCCTGGCTGAATCCTGGCTGAAACAGGGAATCAAGGAGGCTAAAGCAACCATGCGTTTTCGCCCAATGTTTTAATTGTTGAATATATTGCAAGCCACCCCGAGCCCAACTTATAGCTGGGGAGGGATGGGATATATAGACTTGGTTTCCTAATTATAGAATTATAGTCTTGGGGCGAAAAAGCAGGGTCGCTTTAGCCTCCTTGATTCCCTGTTTCAGCCAGGATTCAGCCAGGATCGGACGCATGCGTTTTCGCCGAACGTGCGTTCGATCCCGGCTAAATCATGGCTGAAACAGGGAATAAAGGAGGCTAAAGCGACCCTGCGTTTTTGCCCATCAATTAACTAGAATGGTAACAAGAACTCCGCCCTCTGGGACCTAATTAACTCCAATAGATAATGGGGGAGGAGCGGACTATACCATTATATACATATATCACAGTAAATAATACCACAGAGGGACCTGGCAACTCTAACGGGCAACCCCGCACTTCCCATGCCCAGTCCACTGACCGGTGGAAGAAAATTACAGTTGAAAATTACATCACGCCGCTCTAGGAATCACCATACAGTTTTACCATAGAGATGCCAGTGATTCCGCGAGCCGCATGATGTCACTTCCAGGTTTCCCTGGAAGTGATGTCACGCTGTTGTGATGACGTTTCCCCTGTGTCCCCCTCTCTTCTCCTCTTAATGGGTTGCCAGCCTCCGAACGGGGCCTAGAGATCTCCCAGAATTACAAACGATCCCCAGACTACAGAGATCACTTCCCCTGAGGAAAAGGCCTGCTTTGGAGGGTGCACTTTAGGCATTATACCCACTAAGGTGCCTCCCTCATAGAATCATAGAGTTGGAAGGGACCACCAGGGTCATCTAGTCCAACCCCCTGCACAATGCAGGAAATTCACAACTACCTACCCCCCCCACATCCCCAGTGACCCCTACTCCATGCCCAGAAGATGACCAAGATGCTCTCCCTCTCACGATCTGCCTAAGGTCACAGAATCAGCATGGCTGACAGATGGCCATCTAGCCTCTTCTTAGAAACCTCCAGGGAAGGAGCGCTTACCACCTCCTGAGGAAGCCTGTTCCACTGAGGAACCGCCCTAACTGTTAGGAAATTCTTCCTAATGTCTAGTTGGACATAAGATCCCATCCTCCCCAGGCTAGCTCCGTCCCCCAAACTCCAGGAATTTCCTAACCCGGAGTTGGCAGCCCTACCCCCTATTAGATATTATTATAGACTACAAAATCTGCATTTCTCACTTGCTTCTGCTCTGCTCTGCTGCCACCTAATGGTTGATTTGTGTTTTAACTGCAGGGAGGCTCTGAGAGAAATTGTAGTCCTATGTCCACGAGGGTTGCCAACCTCCAGGTGGTGATGATGCAAATAAATAACCTCCAGGTGGTGGCTGGAGATCTCCCACTATTACAACTGATCTCCAGGCATCAGAGATCAGTTCCCCTGGAGAAAATGGCCACTTTGGCAATTGGGCTCTATGGCACTGAAGTCCCTCCCGTCCCCAAGCCCCACCCTCCTCAGGCTCCACCTCCAAAATCTCCAGGTATTTCTCAACCCGGAGCTGGAAACCCTCTGTGGTCTACCTCTTCTATTTTTTCATCTAGTTCACATTGGAGATTCTAATATCTTTACTACATTTATAGTAGTTTCATGCATATTTCTCATCAGTGGAGATCTACTCACCATCATAATGACAAGCTGAAGAAGGAACGAAACGCCAACTATCTGGAATACCCATCCTTATTGGATCCCACCCTGCCGGATCCCGCAGGGATCTTTCCCTGCTAGTTTTCAACCTCGGATGGTGTTTTTTGTTCCATGGTGTTAAATCATTGCTGGACGGTGGATCTATGAACTTTTCATTGAACTTCACAATGATTTCTGTCTTTGTGGTGTTTAAATTGACACACTGACTTGGGGTTATGGATGTTGCCTTATGTTTAGGATTGTATGTTATAGGATTTGTGGTGTTATATATTATGTTTGTACGTATATAGTTTTGTTCTTTGCATTACAGTATATTAGTACGTTTGTATATTGAGCCTCCGTGCTGCTTCTTTGTATTTAGCTCTGCATTTGCAGCACTGGAATAATTTTGTTTTTTGTTACTTACCACCTGGAGGTTGGCAATCCTGGGTACCACTCATCTCAGCAACAACCAGAGACCCTGTTCTCATTATTACCATTACTGGCTGCATCCAAGCTGAGCCCCAGGAACGCCAGCAGTGCCGCAGACACAGCTTGGCTGGGATCCAGGCAGCGGTGCCGAGAACAGGCAGAGGTTTCCACTTAACCTGCTCAACCATAGAATGCATGCCGGAGGTCACGGATCCGTGCCGCACTTCCTCTAGCTTGGCCCTGAGGCATGGAGTCCAAACTGATAAGCTGACAAGACAAAGTCCTACAGACATTCCTTATCTGCCCCTGGAGGCTGGTTCTGCTCCGAAACTCTCATCAAGCGGATGGCATTTTGCGTTGAACTTTTGCCTCCTGACTCCCTTCTTTGCAACAGCTCTCTGACTGGGATATAAGGGCTCAGGGATCTCCACTCCAGCTTGTATCTGATGAAGGGAGCTTTGAGTCTTGACAGCTCCTACCCTGGAAATTTTGTTGGTTTGAAGAAGAAGAGTTGGTTTTTATATGCCGACTTTTTCTACCACCTAAAGCAGAATCAAACCGGATTACAATCTCCTTCCCTTCCCCTCCCCACAACAGACACCCTGAGAGGTAGGTGGGGCTGAGAGAGCGTGACTGGCCCAAGGTCACCCAGCTGGCTTCATGCATAGGATTGGGGAAACAAATCCAGTTCACCAGATTAGCCTCCGCCGCTCATGTGGAGGAGCGGGGAATCAAACCCGGTTCTCCAGATCAGACTCCACCACTCCAAACCACCACACCACGCTGGCTCTCGGGGTGCTACTGGATTCGAATCTTGCCCAGACAATTCTTTCTGCTCCTTCTCATAGAACAACACTTTTTATAATCACTTAGGACAATTATCTTTACCCCTTTGCGGTAGTCACTCCTGCTAGGGCATGAGCTCCTAATGAGATGATGATGTGATGATGATTTTGCTAGTTTTTGGAATTACTTACTGCAAAGAGAGCTAGGATGGCATGCCTCAAGGAGAAATCATGTCTTGTGCCTTTAATAGGAACTTAATGGGATTTTTAAAAACAAGTGATGTTATTTAAAGAACCAGCGTGGTGTAGCGGTTAAGAGTGTTCGACTGGATCTGGGAGACCCCGGTTCAAATCCTCACTCGTGCCATGGAAGCTCACTGAGTGACCTTGGGCCAGTCACACTTTCAGCCAAACCAACCTCACAGGGTTGTTGTGAGGATGAACTGGAGGAGAGGGAAATGACGTAAGTCGCTTTGGGTTCCCAATGGGGGAGAAAGGCAGGGTATAAATGAATAAAATAAATAAATACATTTACCTTCTGACCGTAAAAAGCTGCAGCTGCCTCATTCAACGCATTAAGCCTCATTGTCCTGTGGAATTCATTGCCACAAGATGCTGTGGTGATGGGCAAGAACTGACATGGCTTTCTAAAAGATTAGGCAGACGCTCAGAGGACAGGTCTAACCAACTGCTCATAGCCACAATAGATCAATGAAACCTTGGTCACCACACCTAAAAAGTTTATTGCAGAGCTTGAGAAGGTGCAGAAAAGAGCAACCAAAATGATCAGGGGACTAGAGCAACTGCCCTACGAGGAGCGGTTGAAACACTTAGGGCTGTTCAGCTTGGAAAGAAGACATGATAGAGGTCTATAAAATTATGCATGGTATGGAGAGAAGTTTTTCTCCCTCCCTCATAATTCCAGAACGCGGGGTCATCTGCTGAAGCGCATCAGGGTATAATGCCCCGCAATCCACCATCTGCAGCAGACATTCCCCCCCAGGGGAACTGATCTCTGTAGTCTGGAGAACAATTGTAATATTGTAATCTCCAGGCCCCACCTGGAGGCTGGCAACACTAATTTGAAACCTTGGAGAAAGCTGCGATCAGCTTTGCTGGGGAGGTACAGCAAAGGTCTTCTCCCCACAGAGCCAGCGTGGTGTAGTGGTTGAGAGCAGTGGTTAGGAGCGGTGGAGTCTGACCTGGAGTACCAGGTCTGATTCCCCCACTCCTCCACATGAGCGGCGGAGGCTAATCTGGTGACCTGGATTTGTTTCCCCACTCCTCCACATGAAGCCAGCTGGGTGACCTTGGGCTAGTCACAGTTCTCTCTGAACTCTCTCAGCCCCATCTACCTCACAAGGTGTCTGTTGTGGGGAGAGGAAGGGAAGGAGATTGTAAGGCGGTTTGATTCTTCCTTAAGGGGCATATAAAAACCAACTCTTCTTCCTCTTGTGACGTCTGGCTTGTCTTACAGGTTGAGCATAAATCTGGGTCAAGGGCAACCCAAGGAGGTGTGGCAACTAACCTGTCTCATGGAAGTCTGACGCTAGCAGACAAACAGGCCTGCATTCAAGGCACGCAACATTTTCAGAGGCGCATTAACTCATCCGGTCAATGACTCGCACTGCAACGTTGATTGCTTCCTTCCTCTTCCGTTGCTTACATGCCTCGGCTCCTTCTTACCTGGAATGGCCCCAGCTCAGAATCAGAAGCACCCAGGAATTCTGGTCTGACCCCACGGGTGGGGCTGGTGGCTCAGTGGTAGAGCATCTGCTCGGCATGCAGTGGGTCCCAGGTTCAATCTCCGGCATCTCCAGCTTAAAAGGGCCAGGCAGTAGGTGATGGGGAAGACCTCTGGCTGAGATCCTGGAGAGCCATGGAGAGGGGCTGTGGCTCAGTGGTAGAGTATCTGGCTTGGAATGCAGAAGGTCCCAGGTTCAATCCCCGGCATCTCCAGAGGAAAGGACCAGGTAGGAGGTGATGTGAAAGACCTCTTCCTGAGACCGTGGAAAGCAGCTGCTAGTCTGAATAGACTAGGGTTGCCAACCCCCAGATGGTAGCTGGAGATCTCCTGGTATTACAACTGATCTCCAGTCAACAGGGATCAGTTCGCCTGGAGAAAATGGCCACATCAACGGTCTCATTCTGAGGGCTTCAATTCTACGCATGCTTACCAAGGAGTAAATCCCTTTGAATGCAGTGGGGTTTACTTTTGAGTAGCCATCACAGACCTGCTCCCTGGAGCTGCAGTTGCCTCCCCCCCCGACTCATTTGCACCCCCTCCCCACAGCTCTGGTGCCTTAGGCGATCATCTAGGTTTGCCTAGAGGACAGGCCACCTCCGGCCCCGATCCATGTGTGTTCACTGGATCGCTGTGCACTGCCTGGTGATGGCGTGCTGAGCCTGAACGCCATCCCGATGTGACCAGCTCCTAGGAGACACATGAAATGAGAATGACCCACATTCAAAGGTCCTCTAATATGTACAGAGTTCAACTGATTCCTGGAAAGAACTCCACCCATTTTGGAATTGCCGTGCGCGATCCAGGACAATTGCTAAGGCAGCACGGGGAGGTGGAGAGCAGGTTGCCGAATCTGAACTCTCGTCTCCCAGCGGCGGAACGGCATTTGGCGTGCCTCGGCTGGCAAACAGGTGGGAGAGCATCTTGGTTGCGGAAACTGCAAAGTCCATCTTCCCAAACAAGCCCCCAAAGATATCCTGACATGGGTCTCATCAGCAAGGAAGCAACCCGGGGGGGGGGGATGTTGCGTGTTACTGAGATGTCAGAGAAATTCCCCCCCCCCCCTACGAATGCTCCCACCGGGTTGCCAGCTGCAACTGACAGCCATAGGGGATGGTGGAGGAACTTGGCGCATGTATGAGCCCAGGGCAAACAGGCCGAGACACACATTGGTTTTCCTGTAGTTCAATGAAAGCTCCCCCCACCCCTGTGACAGAATACTTTCCAGGCAAAGCCTGTACATTTGCACACACACACCCCGAGCTAGAGAAAGACTTAGGAAGATTAGGATAAGGGTAAACAGTCCTTTATCATCAGAAATGTGTCTTGGATCCATATTACAAGAATAAAATACTGCCAGAGAAATCGAACACAAGTCTCTGTTATAAATTATTAGGTGGAAAACAGACAGACAGACAGACCATCTTGCCTGTTCTCTGCAGAGACTAATGATTGAACCACAAAATGCCCATGTAGAAAGCGGAACCAACCAAACACACACAGAGGAATAGGGTTGCCAGGTCCCTCTTTGCCACCGGCGGGACGTTTTGGGGGCCGAGTTTGGGAAGTGGTAAAGCAGTTCCTGGTAGGGTTGCCAGCTCCAGGTTGGGAAATACCTGGAGGTTTTGGGGGGTGGATCCTGGGGAGGGCAGGGTTTGGTGTTGGGAGAGATCTCAGTTTGGTTATAATGCCATGGTGTCCACCCTCCGAAGCAGCCATTTTCTCCAAGGGAACTGACCTTGGTCATCTGGAGATCAACTGTAATAGCAGGAGATCTCCAGGAGCCGCCTGGAGGTTGGCAACCTGGACTGTACCGCTTTTGGGATTTCAGGGATGGAATGCGCCTCCGAATTGTTATTTGCACACAGAAAAGTAGACGCCAAAAACAACGGTTCTAGCCCAGCCTTCGCTTGGACATCCTAGTTTTTTAATGTATGGGGATTTTTCTTCTAAGGAGGGGCATTCCCAAGATACATGACCCCCCTCCCTCACCTTCAGACTGAAGAGGGATGGTCCAGGAACAAGTTTACCACGTGATGCACAGTTTGTGTAGACAGTGGCCTGTCAGTATGTAACAGAAGGAGAAAGCAGTGTTGTGTGGTGGTGCACTATGTCCCTTCAAGTGAGTGATCATGTGCTTCAAGTGCTGCCCTACATTAAAAAAAAAACACTCCTTGCCAGTAGAAATCTAGCACAGCAGGAAAAACAGCAACGAACACAAATTAAAGTCCTTTTGAGCTGCTAGTTTTGCATTCGCTGGGAGACCAAGTGATCGAGACCAAGAACCACAATGTGCAGTTGGAAACGGTGCTAGCCATTCTACCACGTCAACATTCTACCACCTATAGGTTGCCGGGCAGTTCCCGCAGGAGGGTTGTGGGGGGAGCACAGCACTGTGGGAGATTTTAGTTTTTTTTAGAAAAATGCAGCTTCCTATACTTACCAGAAGATCACATGGGAAATGATAAAGGGTAGCTCGGAATCACTGGAAGCTCTATGGTAAAACCACAGAGTTTCCTGAGATTCCTGGAGCTACCCCAGAAGTTTAGGAATCATTGGAAACCCTAACACCATAGAATTTCTGGCAATTCCTAGAGCTACCCGTTGTCATTTCATGTATGAAAGCCTGGTAAGTACACAAGGCTGCTTTAAAAAAAATTATCCTGGCCTTGAGGGTGGAGGATCCCTGCCCCAACCAGGGATGGGGCAGCCCTACTACCACTCAATTTTCCTGCATGGTTAGACCAGACCTGGGTCTAAATTCAATACTCTACCCACTGTACACCATTGTCTCTCATTACACCAATATCCTTCTTTTCTCCAGTTTCTCAGTAACTGCCTACTGAAGGGTAACTTTCTACTGAGATTTATCCAGACTGCAGGGTTAGACCACATACTTCATAGAAAGTAGTTTCCTCCCCCCAAAAAATCCACTGAAAGGTGATGTACACACACATACACCCCTGTTGTACCATGGTGCAGGTTTGAAGAAAAGGCACTTTCCTCGTTTTGGGTGTTGCATACATAACCCCCTTCTGTGTAGTGCAGAACCTCTACCATTGTAGACAGGTAACACTTTGCAAGACCGCTGAGGTCAGAAATGTAACAGGCTAGGACACCAGACTTTTCGCTTTCATGGCGAGAGCGTTTTTGGCCCGCGTATGACAGTTGGGCGTGCTGTCCGAGTCCGTCTGGTTCCGCTCTTGCGCCGGCGTTTTGGGGCAGGCGAATTTCACAAACCTCTGCCCTGCGAGGAAGTACAAGATGGGATCCAGGCAGCTATTGGTGCTCGCCAGCGGCCGGGTGACCTTGTAAGCCAAATTGATGGCGTTGAGGGTCTCGCAGCTCAGGTCCCAGGTGCGGAAGTAGTAGTACAGGGTGCGTGTGACGTGGAAAGGCAAGAAGCAGACGATGAAGACCACCAGGACGATGATGATCATCTTGACCGACTTCTTCTTGGAGCTGGACATGCGGGTGGTGCCGCGGGTTGGCTGGAGCAGCTTGCGGGCCATGAGGCAGTAACAGACGATGATGACGAGGAAGGGGATGCAAAACATCAGGACGAGCATCACCGTGCTGTAGATGACAAACTGCCCGAAAAGTTCTTTCGCCGACGTGTCGTGGCAAGTGATGGCGCCGCAGCGGGAACTGGTGGTGACGAAGAAGAGCACCGGAGACTGGCAAGCGATGACGACCAGCCAGATGATACCCGACACCCAGCGGGCATAACGGACTTGGCCCCACTCCAGGGACTTCAGCGGGAGGCAGATCCCCATGAACCGGTGGGCGCTGATACATAGCAGGAAGAGGATGCTGCAGTAGAGGTTGGTGTAGAAGAGGAAGCGGACGATTTTGCACAGGCCCACGCTGAAGGGCCAATTGTCCCCTACGCCGTAGTAGTACACCAGAAGGGGCAGAGAGATCACGTAGAGGGTGTCGGACACCGCCAAGTTGAACATGTATGTTGTGGAGGCATTCCAGTTCTTGATCCGAAAGAGGAAGACGTAGAGCGCCAGCAGGTTGAGGCAGAGGCCCACCACGAAGACAATGCCGTAGGAGACCGGAAGGAGGATGTACTTGAATTCCTCGTCGAATTTGCACTTGTAAGGGTTGTCTTCACCGCTGCAGTCCGGGGACGAGGAGTTGGCGCTGGAATTCAAGGAGAGCAGGAACGTGGAGTTCTCCATCGCACTAGAGGAAAAGCAAAAAGGAAGCCACAAGTGATTATTACTGGCATTGTGGGATTCATTTTGCAATAGGTCCTGGGTGGACCCACACATTATCGGACATGGTGCCATTCTGCATCTTCCTTTATGGACAACAAAATTCAAGAGGTGGATGATTACGGCAGCAACACGCGGCTCTGGTCCTAGTAGGGCAGCCGAGCCCTCAGTGAGGATGGGGGATTCCTCCACCCCCAAGCCCTGCTGAAAGTGGCAGTGGGAGAAAAATCAAAAAGAAAAAATTAGGGGTGGAGTCTGGGGAGGACTGGGTTTGGGAAGGTTAGGGAGCTCAGCGTAGATGTGATACCGTAGAGTCCACCCTCCAAAGCAGCCAGGGTATAAATGAAATATCTAAGTAAATAAATGCCCATCAACATCTGGACATAGAAGGAAATTTGCATCTAAATGCAGATGCAAATTTGCATCTAAATGCAGAAATTACCTCCCATGGAAAGTAATGCTTTGTAGGACAACCTGCGCATTTGGATGGGCATCCTCTCATGCATGCGTGCAAGTCCTGATGTGGATATAGACTGGGAAATTCCTGGAAATTTGCAAGCTGCATCTGTGGAGGGGGAAATTTGGGGAGGAATTTCACCTAGAAGCTATGGTATCCCATAGAGTTGCCTTCTGACATTGGCATTTCCTCCAGGGGAACTGATCTCTGTTGTCTGGAGATCAATTCCAGAACTCGAGGTGGAGCCTTGAGGTTGGCTATCCTAGCTGGACATGGGAGATAGATTCTGCATATAGGTCTCCTTGCCAGGATTGGAGCATCTGAGGGTTTTTTAATGTAGAATTTGGAGAATACTCACATTGAAACTGGAATTGGTTGGCCACTGTGTGAGACAGGTTGGTGGACTAGATGGACCACTGTTCTGATCCAGCAGGGCTCTTTTTAGGTTCTTAAATTCTGCCCTGCACTAACCACGTCCAAAGCAAAGGCTCACCATTTTCACAACTTGTTATCTTGTCCTGCTACAGTAGTTTATTGCTTGCACTTTGCAGCGTACCCACACAACCCACAAACGGCTGACATCTCTCGGAGGACTGTGCAAGCAAGACATTCTTTAACTGCTCTCCATCCCTCCTTTTAAATGGCTTTTTCCGGGTACAGGGGGAAAGTTTGCATCTTAATGATTAACTCCCGGGAGGTGCAAGCCAGCTGTTGCGATGTGTGGGAAGATGAAATGCAAACAGGCGGGTTAGGTTGCATAAGTGGTGAGTTTTGCCCAAGCTCAGATTTCCCGCAGCAACCGCCTGCTTCTTCAGAGGGCAGAGTGGGATGCCTCGATATTCTCTGACCTTTCAAACTTCCCATGTCGGCTTACTCACTGCTTTGAACACCTCAGAGATTCTGTTCCTGCAGCTCACATCACATCTTTTGGGCCTTCAGCCTGGTTGGCTTTGCCTTGTTCTGCCCTCAGCTTAACCAGAGGGTCAACACACATGAAGCTGCCTTACATTGAACCAGACCCTTGGTCCCTCAAAGTCCATATTGTCTACCCAGACCAGCAACGGCTCTCCAGGGTCTCAGGCAGGGGTCTTTCACATCATCTACCTGCCTAGTCCCTTTAACTGGAGATGCTGGGGATTGAACCTGGGACCTTCTGCCTGCCAAGCAGAAGCTCTACCACTGAGCCATGGCCCCTCTCCGTGGCTCGCCAGGGTGACAGGCGGAGGTCTTTCACATCACCTCCTTGCCTAGTCCCTTTAACTGGAGATGCCGGGGATTGAACCTGGGACCTTCTGCATGCCAAGCAGATGCTCTACCACTGAGTCACGGCCCCTTCCCTATGGCAAAGGGTGAAAATGGCAAAGGCTGGAAGTAAACAAGGTTGCCAAGTATGGGCTGGAAACCTGAGGGGTGGGGAGATGGGGGTGGCGGGTGACATTGCTTCTGGAGAAAACCTGGGAGTTTTATCAGAAGTGATGGCAGTCTTCTCGAGGAACCGCTGGAAACTCTATGGTTTTACTGGCAGTGGGAACTCGGCTCTGAGCAGTGGCAGGAAATGCCCTCCAAAGCAGCCATTTCCTCCAGCGGAACTAGGGTTACCAACCTTCAGGTACTAGCTGGAGATCTCCTGCTGTTACAACTGATCTCCAGCTGATAGAGGTCAGTTCACCTGGAGAACATGGCCGCTTTGGCAATTGGACTCTATGGCATTGAAGTCCCTCCCCTCCACAAACCCCGCCCTCCCCAGGCTCCACCCCAAAAACCTCCCGTCAGTTGCGAAGAGGGACCTGGCAACACTAAGGGGACCTGATCTCTGTAGTCAGATCAGTTGTAATTCTGAAAGATCTCCAGGTCCCACCTGGAAGTTGGCAAGTGTACCTACTTATTGACATTCTGGTCTTAAAAGACTCTTCTAATCTGTTGCCTGAGTAAATTCCAGGCAGGTTTTCAATCCATCCAAAACTTTTCCTGTTCAATTTTATGTATTTTGTGTTTTTTTTTATTATATTGTTTCTATGTTTGTTTTTAAAATGGTTTGTTGTTATCCTTGTTTGTTTGGGTGGTGGTTTTCTGTTTGGAAAATTAATAAAAATTTAAAAAAGAAGAGTTTTAAAAAATTTCCCTAGTCTTATCAGATCATTAGACTCAATCTGATAGCTCTGGAATGCATGGGGTTGCCAGGTCCCTCTTCGCCACCGCTGGGAGGTTTTTGGGGCGCAGCCTGAAAGGGGCGGGGTTCAGGAAGGGGAGGGACTTCAATGCCATAGAGTCCAATTGCCAAAGCGGCCATTTTCTCCAGGGGAACTGATCTCAATCGGCTGGAGATCAGTTGTAATAGCAGGACATCTCCAGCTAGTACCTGGAGGTTGGCAACCTTAGGAATGCAACAGTGCCAGCCTAGGCACTACAGTTTTCTACCATCACCCCCTGGTCAACAGAAGAATCACTTCCCTATTTACAGTTGTCATCAGCTCCATTAAATTCACTGGTTTAGATATTCATCCCCAAGGGATTTAGAGCTGGTTAATCTGATTGAAAGAGAACTGTTCGATATGGGCCAGGAAGCCATTCGACAACAACAATTAAAACCTTTTGAGTCTGCTGCCCACGAAACCACAATACCTTTCAAGCCAACGTCAACAGCAGTGACACAAAACGCCCACACCTGTCCAACTTGTCAAATTGGCCCATGGTTTTGAGTCAATGAACCAGACACCTACACTCACAAAGCAGGAACAGCTATGGCTCATTGGCGGAGCATCTGCTTTGCAGATTTGTTTATTTAAAATGTTTTTATGCCATCTTTCTGCCCGATAAGGGTCCCCAAGGCATTGCACATAAAAACATTAGAACATTTTCCTAACAGTTAGAGCGGTTCCTCAGTGGAACAGGCTTCCTCGGGAGGTGGTGGGCTCTCCTTCCCTGGAGGTTTTGAAGCAGAGGCCAGATGGCCATCTGTCAGCAAGGCTGATTCTGTGACCTTAGGCAGATCATAAGAGGGAGGGAACCTTGGCCATCTTCTCGGCATGGAGTAGGGGTCACTGGGGTGTGGGGGAGGTAGTTGTGAATTTCCTGCATTGTGCAGGGGGTTAGACTAGATGACCCTGGCGGTCCCTTCCAACTCTATGATTCTATGAATTAAAAACAATATTTTAAAATTTAACATAATTCAATAGAAACATAAACAAACAATGCCAGAACCAGGGAGGATGGCCAATAATGGTTATCGGGGACATGCCAAGCAAAACAAAAAAAGTCTTCACATGCTGGCAGAAGACGATAGAGGAAGACAGACGAATCTCCCTTGGGAGGGAGTTCCAAAGTTTTGGTGCCACGGCTGAGAAGGCCCTTTCTTGGGTTGCTACCTGTCTAGCCTCAGATGGTGGAGGCAACCCAAGCAAGGCCTACAAAGATGAGAGGAGTGAATGGGAGTAGGGGGTCCTGCGGGTGTGTTGGTCCCAGGCTGTGCAGGACATTAAGGGTTAATACCACCACCTTGAATTGAGTCTGGAAGCAAACTGGAAGCCAGTGGAGCTGGAACAAGACTGGAGCGATATGGTCCCTATGACCCACTCCAGTCAACGCTCTGGCAGCAGCATTCGGTACCAACTGCAGCTTCTGGACAGTCTTCAAGGGCAGCCCCACATAGAGCACATTGCAGTAATCTAATCCGGACATTATCAGGGCATGCACCACACTTCAGCCCCCAGGCTCTCCGGTTAAAGGATCTCAATCAGCAGATGCTGGGAAAGACTTTTCAGTGCCTGGGACTCTGGAGGAGGTCTGAGCTGCATAGCCCCAAAGTCATAGTTTCCCTAAGCTGCCAAAAACCTTTGGCTGTTCTGGTATGCTTTCCAAGAGGTCAGTCTTGACTTGGAAAGATTCTAGGGTAGTTGGTAGGGTTGCCAGCAAGGAGATTTTGGTGGTGGAGGGCAGGAATTTGGGAAGGGGAGGGACTTCATCGGGGTATAATGCCATAGAGTCCACCTTCTAAAGTGGCCATTTTCTCCAGGGGAACTGATCACTTTTGCCTGGAGATCAGTTGTGATCTCAGGACATCTCCAGCTACTACCTGCAGGATTGTCAACCTCCAGGTAGTAGCAGGAGATCTCCTGCTCTTACAACTGATCTCCAGCTGACAGAGATCAGTTCCCCTGGAGAAAATGGCCACTTTGTCAATTGGACTCTATGGCATTGACGTCCCTCCCCTTCCCAAACCTCGCCCTCCTCAGGCTCTGCCCCCAAAATCTCCAGGTATTTCCCAACCCAGAGCTGGCAACCCTACTCCCGCCGGTGGTGACGAGGGACCTGGCAACCCTAACTACCTGGTGGAAGGCAACCATAGTAGCAGGGCGCTTTGTCCATGGAAAGAAGCCGTCTGCCAAAGCAGCACTCTGGAGTTGATGAACCCGAGGCCTTGCTCGGAGTACAAAGGGGCCTTTGCAAAAGATCCTTCACCTACTCCCCGTCCCCAATCCCCATCCTCTAGGCTACGAGATCCGCCCTTTGAGTCATGTTTGAAAAGACAACTAATAAAACCAGAGTAGGCAATTTAAAGATGTTTGCATTCACCCTTATCGCATCACGAAATGCTGGCATCCTTCTATTGCTTCTGAAAAAAGAAGAAGAGTTGGTTTTTATACTCTGATTTTTCTTTTCCTTTAAGGAGTCTCAAAGCAGTTTTACAATTGCCTGCCCTTCCCCTCCCCACAACAGTCAACTTGTGGAGCTTGGTGGGGCTGAGAGAGTTCGGAGGGAACTGTGACTGTGACTCAAGTGGAGAAATCAAACTGGTATTCCAGATTAGAGTCCGCCGCTCATGTGTAGGAGCTGGAAAACAAACCCGGTTCACCAGATTAGAGTCCACCACCAGTGTGGTGTAGTGGTTAAGAGCGGTGAGCTCTAATCTGGTGAACCGGGTTGGTTCCCCCACTCCTCCACATGAAGCCAGCTGGGTGATGTTGGGCTAGTCACAGTTCTCTCTGAACTCTCTCAGCCTCACCTACCTCACAAGGTGTCTGTTGTGGGGAGAGGAAGGGAAGGTGATTGTAAGCCTCTTTGAGGGGGTTACCGCACTTTGTATTCCCAGCGATGTATTAAGAGTTTGAAAATGTTGTAAAAAACATCGCTTTGAAAGGGTTTTTGGATACCATGGCTTATAAGTGGTTGGAAGACGTCTTCACAGCTAAAGGGGCCAAACAAGGTGCAAACAGTATTTTTTATAATGTTTTCAGACACTTAATACATCACTGGGAATACAAGTGCGGTAACAGCCTGAGACTCCTTAAAAAGGCAGAGAAAATTGGGATATGAAAACCAACTCTTCTTTTTCATGTGGAGGAATGGGGAATCAAACCCAGTTTTTTGCATATTAGAGTCTGCCGCTCTTAACCACGACACTACACGGGTTCTCATGTCTTCTCTTATAGAGCTGTTTCCATGTGACCCTTATTCTGTTTTACAATTTCACAGGCCTCCTTTTTGACCTGTGCAATCTTTATTGCTTTGCAAAGAGGACAAAAATGTATACATGGATGAATTGCTTTGCAGCAAAGTGAGTGTGTATTAAATGCTGTCAAGTCGCTTCCAACTCATGGCGACCCTATGAATCAATGTCCTCCAAAACGTCCTATCCTTAACAGCCTTGCTCAGGTCTGGCAAACTGAGGGCCGTGGCTTCCTTTATTGAGCCAATCCATCTCTTGCTGGGTCTTCCTCTTTTCCTGCTGCCCTCAACTTTTCCTAGCATGATTGTCTTTTCCAGTGACTCCTGTCTTCTCATAATGTGTCCAAAGTACGACAGCCTCAGTTTAGTCATTTTAGCTTCTAGGGTCAGTTCACGCTTGATTTGATCTATAACCCACTAATTTGTTTTTTTTGCAGTCCACTGAATCCATAACACTCTCCTCTAACACCACATTTCAAAGGAATCTACTTTCTTCCTATTGCAGCAATACACCCCAGAAAACCAGTTGCTAGGGGAAAGTGGGCAGGGGAGGGCTGTTACTTTCATGCCCTGCTGTGTAGGCTACCCAGAAGTCTCTCACTGGCCACTGTTGGAAACAGCTTGTGGAGTTATGTGGATCTTTCATTTGAGTCATGCCATCAAGTCACAGCTGACTTATGGCAACCCTGTAGGGTTTTCGAGACAAGAGAGGAACAGAGGTGGTTTGCCATCACCCTGGACTTCCTTGCTGGATCAGACCAGTCCAGTAGCAGCCAGTGTGGTGTAGTGGTTAAAAGTGGCACACTCTAATCTGGAGAACCAGGTTTGATTCCCCGCTCCTCCACACGGGTGACGGACTCTAATCTGGTGAACCGGGCTCGATTCCCCACTCTTCCACATGAAGCCTGCTGGGTGACCTTGGGCAAGTACCAGTTCTCTCCAAACTCTCTCAGCCCCTTGGTTCTTGTAGTTATCCGGGCTGTGTGACCGTGGTCTTGGTATTTTCTTTCCTGACGTTTCGCCAGCAGCTGTGGCAGGCGAAACGGGTCTTCCGTCTAAAATTAAATTGTATAATCTTTTGCTAACGGGACTAATCCCAATATTATTTTAATTAACTGTTCTTGTCGTATCCAACATTATAAAATCAATACCTAATATAAAAATTTACACAAAGTATGAATAAGGGATTAGATCAATGAGTATCCTTTAAATGGTCCCATTAAAAAATAATTTTCACAGTACATTCTCCAAGCCTCCCATTCCTCCAAATATTGTTCATTACCATTCTGATTTATCAAAGCTGTAAGCTTCGCCATCTCGGTCAACTCCAGCATCTTTTTTTTCCAGACTTTTTTATCTGGTATCTCAACTGTCTTCCATTTAGCTGCATATATCAATCGAGCAGCCGTGGTGGCATAAATCAAAAAAGTTCCATGAGTAAAAATTGTATCCGGTATCATACTCAATAGCATCATTTCAGGTGTTTTAGGAATTTTTTTGTAAAATCAACCTTATTTCATTATATATCATCTCCCAACATTTTTTAGCTTTTTCACAAGTCCACCACATATGATGAAAAGATCCTATTTCTTTATTGCATTTCCAACCGTTTGGTGACATAGAAGCATACGATTTTGCTAATTTCTTCGGTGTTAAATACCATTTATACATCATTTTGTATAATTTTCTCTTAATAGTTGCGAAGATATAAGTTTCAGGTCTCTCATCCAAAGCCTTTCCCATTTTTGTAGCATTATATCAGGGGTGGGGAACCTTTTTCCTGCCAAGGGACATTCACACATTTATAACATCTTTCGGGGGCCATACCAGGTGTAGATCTCCCGTGGGGGGGGAGAGGCTAGAGTTGCCAGGTCTCCAGCCACCACCTGGAGGTTGGCAACCCCAGGGGAGTCCACCCAGAGAAGGCCTGCAGGGCGCCCCCACTCCCCCCTCCCAGGTGGGAGGGCAGCCAGCGGTGGGCCCCAGAAAACGAGGCACCAGGGGGGCGCAGCCCACAGTCAATTGGCAAGGGAGGAAGGAAAACAGAGAAAGAGGAAAAGGGAGGGAGGGAGAAAGAGAGAGAAAGGGAGAAAGAAATGGAGAGAAGGGGAGAAAGAAAGAAAAGGATGGAGGGAAAGAAAAAAAAGGACGGAGGGAGACAAAGAAAGAGACAGAAAAAGAGGGAGGAAGAGAGGGAGAGAAAGGAGAAAGAGTGATAGAAAAAGAGGAAGAGAGAAAAGCCTCCCCCCCACACACACACACACCGGCACATGCCGGCCTGCGTGACCGGGCCCCAGCCACCCCACCTCCCCCGTCCACACACATCCGGCGGCGCATGGAGCACCAAGCAACCGGGCCCCAGTCTCCGTGCACTCCCCCCCCCCGAGCTCCGCGGCAGGGTTCCCGTGGCAGGGTTCCCGGAGTTCCCGAGGGCCACAAAAAATGTCCTCGGGGGCCGCATACAGCCCCCGGGCCTGAGGTTCCCCACCCCTGCATTATATCATGACCCAGCATTTGTGCCCAACTAATCATAGTAGGTTTTATTCGTTCTTGTTCACAATAGAGTTCTAACAATAATTTATACATCTTGAAAATAAGATGATCATTTGTATCCAGCAAAAGTTTCTGTAAAGTTGATTTAGTTTTAGAAAATCCTGTTTTCACATCCTGTAAAAAAAACCGAGTTTATTTGATGATACTGAAACCAAGATAATGTCTTTAACGTCCTCATATTCTTTTAGTGAACATTTTGTACCTTCCCATTTCAAAAGATCCTGATATATCACAAATTGGGCTGGTCTTAGTGGGCGTAATGTCAACATTTCTTGGGAAGAAATCCATAATGGTGTTTTTGTTTCTAATAAATGCTTATATCTAATCCATATCCTATAAAGAGATGATTTGACCATATGTTGTTGAAATGATGCACGTGTTTTAACTTTATTATACCACAAATAACCGTGCCAACCACTTCTATTATCAAAACCCTCCAAGTCCAGTAAGCGTGTATTTTTTAAGTCCATCCAGTCTTTCAGCCATACTAAAGCAGCCGCCTCAGCATATAGTTTAAAATTAGGGAGTGAAAGACCTCCTCTTTCTTTTGAATCCACCAAATATTTATATGCAATCCTTGGTTTTTTACCTTGCCAGATGAAGTTCAGTAAGTCTTTCTTCCAAGAATTAAAATGCTTTACTTGGGATATTATAGGAAGGTTCTGAAACAGAAATAGTAATCTTGGCAATACATTCATTTGTATTGTTGAAATGCGACCCAACTCTACAGTTTTATGATTCTATAAATAATAAATGTTACTACCACTGAACAGAGACTGTTAAAATTATCCTCTCAAGACCTCCACATTGGAAGGGAAACATTCTAACTCAAATAATCATGTATTTATTCAAAATGTTTTCAAGTGGACTAAACAAGCATATCTTTTTGCATAATTTATTCTGACTCTAGAAGAAGAGAAAGCAGAAAGAGCTTCAGCAGAAGTCCCACATTTCCCCTGCTGGGAATCTCTTTCTGGCCATTGCCAATTCAAACAGTTCATAGCAGTAACATTTGAGTCGTGGGTTCTTCTCAATTCTTGGGTGCATGGTGGTGCCTGATTCAAATCACAGCTGTGGCGCATGTGAAGAAAGGTCTCCCTTCCTTGGCCACGCCATTTCCCCTACCTACTGCGAACCCAGGGTAGGGTTTCCAACCCTACCTCAGCAAAGGTTTCTGAGAACCATCTTCAAGTACTCGAAGGGTTGTTTTCTGCTGCCCCAGAAGGTCGGCATATAAAAACCAACTCTTCTTTTTCATCATCATCTCTGGAACCATAAAGGAAAAAGTGTTGGATGCAATAGCTAATTTCCTTGTTCACTAGCCAGATTTTTTTACCATGAACAGAGACGACGCCAGGTTAAGAAGCAAAAGGGGAAAAAAAGCTTTTTTATTTTGCCATTCTGTCCATCTTTTGTTAGCGTTTGAGTTCTCGTGCAGAAATCCCACCAGCTGTGTCCTAACGCCTCCCAGGGGCAGTTAGTTGGGGACGTTATTTGGCATTGGCAATGCAAAACCATTTGGCCCTGGGTTCGGAGAGAACCATTCTCTCTCTAAATGTCTGCAGACAACAAGTCCAGCTTTCTTTGTGCGTCCCCATGTTGTGTGTGGGCTTCTCCGACGCCTGCCAGCCTCACAGATTCTTCAAGCAGACACAACCGGCTTGTGACAGGGAAAGGCCTTCCCCGTTGCCTTCTGCAACCAAGCAACAGCAAGCCTGACCTTTCCCAAGAGCAAGAGGGGGAAATTCTGTGGGTTGCCAAGGACAGTCTTGTCCCAAAGACACCTAGCTAGAGACAGAGTCCTAGGGAGCAAACCTCAGTGGGGCTACTCAGAAACAAGTCCCATGTTATTCAAATGGGTCTCACTTCCAGGAAAGTGACCTTATGGTTGCACTCTTTGAGTCCAATAGCATCTTAAACAAGATTTCCAGAGTATACACTTTTGAGAGTGAAAAGTCCCTTCATCAGATATAAGTCAGGGCTCAGGAACCTCCATACCTACCTATATCTGACATAGGGAGCTTTGACTCACGAAAGCTTTTACCCCAGAAATCGTGTTGGTTTCTGAGATGTAGGGTTGCCAGGTCCTTCCTGGCCACCAGTGAAGAGTAGGGGGTAGAGTTGCCAGCTCCAGGTTGGGAAACTCCTGGAGATTTGGGGGTACAGCCTGGGGAGGACAGAAGAAGAAAAAGAACAGTTGGTTTTGATATGCCGACTTTCTCTACCACTTAAGGGAGAATCAAACTGGCTTACAATCACCTTCCCTCCCCCTCCCCACAACAGACACCCTGTGAGGTAGGTGGGGCTGAGAGAACTCTAAGAGAGCTGTGACTAGCCCAAGGTCACCCAGCTGGCTTTGTGTGGAGGAGTGGGGACATCAACCCGGTTCACCAGATTAGCCTCTGCTGCTCATGTGGAGGGGTGGGGAATCAAACCCGGTTCTCCAGATCAGAGTCCACCGCTCCAAACCACCGCTCTTAACCACTACACGCTGGCTCTCTGAGAGACCTCAGTGGGGTACAATGTCATGACGTCCACCCTCCAAAGCATCCATTTTCTCCAGGGGAACAGATCTCTGCACTCTGGAGATGAGCTGTGATTCCAGGGGAACTGATCTCTGTCATCTGGAGATCAGTTGTAATCTCCAGGCCCAACCTGGAGGCTGGCAACCCAAAGTGCAGAACAGATAACCTGCTCGGCCAAATCCAGGCCCAGGGCCCACTAAGGGTCCAGAGAAGTCTCTCGATGCCTGCGCAACTTGGTCCCTCCCCTCCCGAATTTCATCAGGGGCCAGATCATCCCGACCTTCCCAGCGAGCGGCAGCTGGAACTGCAGTTCTCACCTGCTGCTAGTACCACCCTAGGTACTTAATAGTCCAGTTTTATTCTTTTATTGTTGACGCCGGCCCTGTGAGTTGTTTAAAATGCAGTGTGCCGGATATAAATAGCTGGAATAAATGCATAAAAACAGGGAGGGCGGGAAGCACCTGCCAGGGTATACCATATCTCTGGTGGGGGACTGTTTGATTTGCCAGCGTGGTGTAGTGGTTAAGAGCGGTGGTTTGGAGCGGTGGACCCCGATCTGGAGAACTGGGTTTGATTCCCCACATCCTCCACATGAGCGGCGGAGGCTAATCTGGTGAACCGGGTTGGTTTCCCCACTCCTACACATGAAGCCAGCTGGGTGACCTTGGGCTAGTCGCAGCTCTCTTCGAGCTCTCTCAGCCCCACCTACCTCATAGGGTGTCTGTTGTGGGGAGGGGATGGAAGGGTGTTTGTAAGCCGGTTTGATTCTCCCTTAAGTGGTAGAGAAAGTCAGCCTATAAAAACCAGCTCTTCTTCTTCTAGAAGCCTGTTCCGTGGTTAATGTACTCAATACAACACTGACATCATGGCTACTAGCCCTGCTCCCTTAATGGGAGACTGAATCAGACCTTTGGTTCCTTTAGCTCGAAGCTATCAGCCTTTCCCAGACCTGAGACCCACTGAGCTACAAGCATATGGCAGGAAGTCAGATGACATCAGAATCATGTGTTCAAGGGCTGAAGTTGAGGCCATGACTGTGAGCAGCGGAACAAGAGAGTTAGGGACAGGAAACCCAAGCCGAACACACAAAGAGTGTCTTAGGGTGAGGACAAGCCAAGGGTGAGAACCATGGAAAACTCCTCTCCACTTCACCATGCTGCTACTTCTTCCAGTGTATGTGCAAAGGGAGGCAAACCCCATCCCTTGGCCCCAGTCTCCCACTCTCATGAAACTGAGGCTCAGCAGGAGAAAAAAACGGCCAGAAAATGGTGTCCATGATCACGCTCTAGGAATTTATCAATGACTCTATGGTCTTTACCACAGAGATTAGCAAGAAATCCTACAGTGTCACCCAGAAGTGCTGTCACATGCTTCCCCAAACTCCACCCTCTGCCCTCGAAATCTCACATTTGCTGAGATAATGTGGGCCAACCCTAGGCAAGGAAGCACTAAACCCAAAACGGCCAGAAAATGGTGTCCATGATCACGCTCTAGGAATTTATCAATGACTCTATGGTCTTTACCACAGAGATTAGCAAGAAATCCTAGAGTGTCACCCAGAAGTGCTGTCACATGCTTCCCCAAACTCCACCCTCTGCCCTCGAAATCTCACATTTGCTGAGATAATGTTGGCCAACCCTAGGCAAGGAAGCACTAAACCCAAATCGGCCAGAAAATGGTGTCCATGATCACGCTCTAGAAATTTATCAATGACTCTATGGTCTTTACCACAGAGATTAGCAAGAAATCCTAGAGTGTCACCCAGAACTGCTGTCACATGCTTCCCCAAACTCCACCCTCTGCCCTCGAAATCTCACATTTGCTGAGATAATGTTGGCCAACCCTAGGCAAGGAAGCACGGCATCCTTGCACTGCAGACCTGAGTAGTGGTGGCACAGATCTCCCTGAAGGTAGAAAACAAGCTGAGGAGATATAAAAGACTTTGGCCTGAGACCCTGGAGAGCCGCTGCCAGTCTGAGTAGACAAGACTGACCTCGATGGACCAAGGGATTCAGCAGACGGAAGCTTCATGTGTTCATGTGGTCTTCCGCTAAGCTATGCCCCTTTCCCAACCTGACGTACACAAATTCAACAGGTAAAAAGCATTTCCATGTAGCTTAGATATTTTTCTCTCCACCCTTCCTCCAAGAAGCTTTAGTGGCATACCCTGTCCGGTTCCTCCATTTTATCTTCCCAATTACCCTGTGAGGTAGGCTAGGCTAAGAAACAACAGTTTGCCCAGCGTCATGACAGATCGGGGATTTAAACCCAGTTCACCGTGGGCCTCATCCAACCCTACAATGATAACGTCCCCCGGTTCTCATTTGGCATAGCAAATCCAACAACGATAGGTGAAGTTTCATCCGCTGATGTTTTTGCCATTTCAGGCTCTTGTTCAAATGTGCAGGAGCCGCCCCGTCCACGATTCCCAAGCGGGCCCGGTCATCCGTTTTTGCTTTTGCTTCATCTGCCGCTTGGAATCGGAACCCTGACTTAAATGTGACGCTGGCCGAGGCCAAAGGGCTGTCCTGTGAAGCTATGCGCTTGCACGGCTTCTCATGAAAACTGGGGTCCCGCCTGTGCAAAACAACAACCCGTTTGTGCAAAGCCCCGTGGCCGCAGGTCATCCCTTTGGCTTCGGCCAGCATTACGTTTCAGTCGGGCCTCGTTCCTGACACCTGAAATCGGAGAGAGTCTAACTTAGCTCACTTGTTCCCCTCTCTCGCCAAGTTTGTTCGGCTGCGGGGAGGAGGGGGCAGACAGCTGCAATTATCACAGCCCTGCTATTTGTGCTCCAATGGTGGTGCGCTGGCGCATGAGGCGCCTGAAATGACAAAGCCCTCCGCATTTCGGAGCTGGAGGAGGCAGTGACCTTTGCCGCCCGGAATACTTTTCCAGCTGCCTTGGCCAGAGCCCCGTGGAAACCATTCAAAGTGTGGGAGACAATTGGCCGTGTGTTTGTGGAGGGGGAAAGGATCATGCATTCAGAAGAAGGCGGCCAAGCTTGCCAGCTGAACAACAGAAAGGCTCGGGGATGGAACCCAGCTGCTGGTAACCCTATCGGTCTAAAGTCTGCGTCAGAGGGCTGGGGGGTACTTGCGCCTCCTGTGACCGAGAGAGAGCTCAACGGAGCCTGCACAAGGTCAGGTTCCATCCGAGAAGGGAGTGCCGGATCTTATACAGAAATCATAGAATCACAGAATTGGAAGGGGCCATAGAGGACATCTAGTCCAACCCCCTGCTCAATGCTGGATCAGCCTAGAGCATCCCTGAGAAGTGCTTGTCCAGCCTCTGCTCAAAGACCACCAGTGACAGGGAGCTCACCACCTCCCTAGGTAGCCGATTCTACTGTCAAACAACTCTTACTGTAAACCCCCCCCCAATATCCAGCCGGTACCTTTCTGCCTGCAATTTAACCCCATTATCGTGAGTCCTGTCCTCTTCTGCCAACAGGAACAGCTCCCTGCCCTCCTCTAAGTGACAGCCCTTCAAATACTTCAAGAGAGCTATTATGTGTCCCCCCCCCTCAACCTCCTCCTCTCCAGACTGAACATTCCCAAGTCCCTCAGCCTTTCCTCGCAGGGCTTGGTCTCCAGGCCCCCGATCATCCTCGTCGCTCTCCTCCGCACCCGGAGGAAACCAACCTGGTTCACCAGAATACAGTCCGCTGCTCATGTGTGAACAATCTGCACTGGTGTGTTGAAGTCTCCAGAGAGGAGGAAAAAATAATGCACCACTCTTATCAGTGGCTCTGTTACATCTTTCAGACAGTTCAGCAGTTTCCCTATGCTGAAAACGCAGATGACCTGGGTTACAAGCAAGGTGCCCGTTTGCCAATTGTTGGCACGCTAATGCTAGATGCAGAGCATTGGATACTAACTGCAGGTGTATTCTGACGTGACGGGGTGCACATTTTTTCTGGACTCTAACCACGGCTCACATTACACCTGTTTTGTCCCAAGTCTGACCCCTTCCCAGCATGTTGCTTTCCCCTGAGATGAACCAGGATGCATAAATGAGATTGCAAACCACCAGCAGCTCTCCGAGGCTTATTGGGTTTCCAGGAATATTTTTCAGCCTCTCAATCCTCTGACACCGGCAACATCACCTGGCTTAAAAGTGACCCTGGCAAACCTCATCCAGCAAAGACTCCAAGCAAAACCAAGCAACTGAGGCTGCTTTGCAAACTCACCACTACCTCCAGCACTAGAAGCTAACTCTGGCCCCAGCTAGGGACAGAAGCCAGGAACAGAAGAAGAAGGAGGAGAAGGAGTAGTAGTAGTAGTAGTAGTAGTAGAAGGAGGAGGAGGAGGAAGAGGAGGAGGAGAAGTAGTAGAAGAAGAAAAAGAAGAAGAGGAGGAGGAGGAGTTGGTTTTTATACCCCGCTTTTCTCTACCTTTAAGGAGTCTCAAAGTGGCTTACAATTGCCTTCCCTTCCTCTCTCCACAACAGAAACCTTGTGAGGTAGAAGAAGAACAGTTGGTTTTTATATGCCAACAATTCATTGAACAACCTGCGTGCAAAATGTAAAATCGATGACTAAAACAGAGGTGAAGCCACCTGCCTAGAATCTCACCCAGCTAGGGTTGATAACTCAGGGTTTGGACATTCCTCAAGATTTGGGGGAGGGGATCCTAGAGTAGGCAGAGTTTGAGGAGGGGAGGGTGCTCAGCAGGGGTGTGGTACCATAGAGCCTACCTTCTGAAACTGCCCTTTTCTCCAGGCGAACCGATCTCTGTTGTCTGGAGATCAGCTGTAATTCCAGGAAATCTCCAGGCCCCATCTGGAGATTGGCAACCCGATACCCAGCCTTGATAGGCCAGCAGTGCTACAAGATACCAGGCTGACTCACTGATGTCAAAGAGTGGATTTCTTAGAATTAAAAATATTTTCCTGGCCAGACCCCCCCCCCAAAAAAGAAGAGTTGGTTTTTATATGCTGACTTTCTCTACCACTTAAGGGAGAATCAAACTGGCGTACAATCTCCTTCTCTTCCCCTCCCCACAACAGACACCCTGTGAGGTAGGTGGGGCTGAGAGAGTGTGACTAGCCCAAGGTCACCCAGCTCGCTTCATGTGTAGGTGCGAGTAAACAAATCCAGTTCACCCGATTAGCGTCCGCCGCTCATGTGGGGGAGTGGGGAATCAAACCCGGTTCTCCAGATCAGAGTCCACCGCTCCAAACCACCGCTCTTAACCACTACACCGCGCTGGCTCTCCTGTGAAGTTCTAATGATATAATGTTTTCATTAGCAATGGAAACAACCAACTTAAGATAGCGTTGGGATGGTATGAGATCATTTCCAGACGGACGGCGGATGAAAGAGTGTTGAGAATAACCAGAGCCGCGGGTGCCCCGAGGGGTACTCGCATGTGTGACCTTAGGCAGATGATGAGAGGGAGGGCATCTTGGCCATCTTCTGGTCACTAGGTGTGGGGGGGAGGTAGTTTCCTGCATTGTGCAGGGGGTTGGACTTGATGACCCTGGTGGTCCCTTCCCACTCTATGATTCTATGTGCCCTGAAAGACAGAGAGAGGGGGATCGGCTCCCGCCCGCCCACCTGAATAACGTGGCTGACTCCACATCTCCCAAGGTTCTGCACAGTGTGAAACAGGACCTCCGCTGCAGGCTTTGAGTCTTTCTTCGGGGATTAACTGGAGCGTCTTGTTTTCTCATTCTTCCACCTTCAGTTTTTAATTTCCATTTTTCATTCTGCAGGCCAAAACTTCCTTCCTTCCATCCCAGGGCTTTGGATCAGATCACTCCTCTTTATTCTTCGCCCCTCTGGCCTTCTGTTCTCTTTCAGAGCTTAATAAACCTCCTTTCAAAAGGCTTTGAATGGTCACTCCTCTCAGAATTCACTGCTTTCAGATTTGGGGATGCCGATTGGCGTCGACGGTTTCTTTAAATTCTTCCTAATGTCTAGACAGAAACTCCTTCGATTTAATTTCAACCCGTTGGTTCTGGCCCGACCTTCTGGGGCAACAGAAAACAACTCAGCACCTGTCATTATTGTTATATAAGATTTAGATATGAGGTTGTAATCCTTGTCAATATAGAATCCTAGTTAGGAATTCTCTTATTTGTTCTCATGCAGACTTTTGTCATTCAGAAATTGTTATTCATTTGTATCACAGAATATTGCTTTCAAATTGGTATGTTAATATAGTTTTGTTCAAAAATGTTAGTTGATTGACATATACAGTTCTTTAAGTGGATTTTTTTATTCCCAGTGCTACAATTTGGTTGCCAAACCTCCAGGTACTAGCTGGAGACCTCCTGCTATTACAAGTGATCTCCAGCTGATAGACATCAGCTCCCCTGGAGAAAATGGCCGCTTTGTCAATTGGACTCTATGGCATTGAAGTCCCCCTCCCCAAACCCCACCCTCCTCCTCACCCCCACCTCCCGCCGTGGCGAAGAGGGACCTGGCAACCCTACTGCAAATCCTACCTAGCGGCCTTCTTAACATACTTCTTTCAAACACAACTTTTTCGTTCAGCCTTTCCTTTTTAAAAGTCTTCTTCTGATTTCAGTTCAACTTTCTTTCATAACACTCCCCCGCATGCGCGTTTTCACTTTCTGGCTTTGCGACATCGCCGTGGTGCACTGACAGATGGGTGGGGGGGGGACGATTCCTCTTCCGCCTCCCACCCACGGGCTCCCACAAGCCTCAACAAGACCTCAAGCGAGAGAAGATGAGTCACTCGGCCAGATCCAGATGAGTCACTCGACCTGATCTGGAAGGGTTAACTCAAGGTTTACAAGGTGCTGTGTGCCAGTGGGAAACTTTCAGATGTGGGGCGTGGGTGAGATTGTGGGGTTTAGAGATTTGTTCATTTGCTGAAAACATTTAGTAGCCTACTTTCTTCCTTAAGGAGCTCAAGGCGATTTATGACATGGATAAAACACATAAAATAAAATATATTCAAAACATAAAAACCAAAAGTTAAAATCACAATTTAGGACTGCTTTAATCAAATGCAGTCCTAAATAAAACCCCACAACACAGAAAATTCATAACTACCTCCTATCCAGATTAGTATCATGTGGGCTCTTCCATAGCTGTTAGATTGTCAGACTAGGGTCTGGGAGACTAAGGTTCGAATCCCCACTCTGACAAGGAAACAGAGAGTTGGAAGGTACCTCCAAGGTCATCTAGTCCAACCCCCCACAATGCAGGAAATTCATAACTACCCCCCACACCCCTAGTGACCCCTGCTCTATGCCCAGAGGAAGGCAAAAAACCTCCAGCTTGCTGGGTAGGCATGGGCCAATCACACGCACTCTCGGCCTAACCTACCTCACAAGGGTGTTTTTGCAAGGATAAAACGGAGCACAGGAGAATGAGGTAATCCGTCTTGGGTTCCCACTGGAGAGAAAGGTGGGATAGAAACCAAGTAAATAAATGAACCTCAGTTTCCATCTTGGAATGGTTCTTCCTCGTTCATTTTTACCTACCTCAGAGGACTTCTGGGACCCTAACACAATGCAAGTATTTTGCTTTGTACATTGAGGTGTGTTGAGTCTAACAATTAAAAAATGGTCACTATTTGTGGAGTGCTTATTTGAGGGCAAAGGAACCTGGTTCCAGGGTCTGTCTGGTGCAGATCTAAGAACTAGAATTGTGTCAGGGGATTAGGAAGCCCATAACAGAATTCTCAGCATCCCCACATGAACACATGAAGCTGCCTTATCCTGAATCAGACCCTTAGTCCATCGAAGTCAGTATTGTCTACTCAGACTGGCAGCAGCTCTCCAGGGTCTCAGGCTGAGGTCTTTCACATCACCTGTTTGCCTAGTCCCTTTAACTGAAGGTGCCGGGGATTGAACCTGGGACCTTCTCCATGCCAAGCAGAGGCTCTACCACTGAGCCACTGCCCCTCCCAATGCAGAGTGAAGCAGCCTTTCGATTGCCGGCCTAGGACTGGAAAGGCATGGTTGACCCCAGTTGCACCCTCACAGAGTTGTTGTGAGGACTGAGCAAAAACTGGAGAATCCCACACATGCTTTGTGGAGGAAGGGTGGGATGGAAACATACTAAATAAATAAATCTCAACTGCTGATTGCTGAAGAACGGAGGATATGTACTTGCTAGGGCATCAGCTCTCTGACCTTGGAAAGTTTCTACTGTTTTTGGAGCCAGCTGCTTGAATCTGTTTCAATAGGACTGCAATTTTTTTAAAAAAAACTTCTTCCAAGCCAGATAGGGTTGCCAACCTCCAGGTGGTAGCTGGAGATCTCCCGCTATTACAACTGATCTACAATTGGGAGGGGGTGTGGCTCAGTGGTAGAGCATCTGCTTGGCATGCAGATGGTCCCAGGTTCAATCCCCGGCATCTCCAGTTAAAGGGACTAGGCAGGTAGGTGATGTGAAAGACCCCTGCCTGAGACCCTGGAGAGCCGCTGCCGGTCTGAGTAGACAATACTGACACTGATGGACCGAGGGCCTGATTCAGTATAAGGCAGCTTCATGTGTTCATGTGTACAGGTGATAGAGATCTGTTTACCTAGAGAAAATGGCCTCTTTGAAGAAGAGTTGGTTTTTATATGCTGACTTTCTCTACCACTTAAGAATCAAACCGGCTTACAATCACCTTCCCTTCCCCTCCCCACAACAGACACCCTGTGAGGTAGGTGGGGCTTAGAGTGTGTGACTAGCCCAAGGTCACCCAGCTGGCTTCATGTGTAAATGTGGGGAATCAAATCCGGTTCTCCAGATCAGAGTCCACTGCTCCAAACCACTGCTCTTATCCACTACACCATGCTGGCTCTCTCTTTGGAAGGTGGGCTCTATGGAAGATTTGGGGGCAGACCCTGGGGAGGACAAGGTACAATGCCATACAATCCACCCTCGAAAGCAGCCATTTTCTCCAGGGGAACTGATCTCTGTAGTCTGGAGATCACTTGTAATAGCGGAAGATCTCCAGCCACCACCTGGAACTTGGCAAATGTGGATCCTGGACTAGACCATATATATAAAACCAGTCCTGTGGAACTGGGTATGGAGTGTCTTGATTTCTTCTCACTTTCTCCTGCTCAGTGACTCAAAGCTGAATGCAAGAACAGAAAGCAAAGAAAAATACGGTTTCAGAAGGGCTATGGGATTTCTGGGGATGCTGGTTCCCATGCTCAAAAGTCCTCGTGTGATGGGCTGTCACGCATGGGAAGAGTTGCCTGTTTTCTTGGCTTAGGCCCAAATTTCCATCAGCGACGGCAAAGCAAACTTTCGGGGAGCGGCCGGAGATGTGACAGGTGAGAGAGACTCAAGGTGTCAACAAGTCCCTTTTTGACTGGGCGGTAATTTAAGAACATAAGAACAGCCCTGCTGGATCAGACCGAGGCCCATCATGTCCAGCAGTCTGTTCACACAGGGGCCAACCAGGGTAGGGTTGCCAACCTCCAGGTAGCAGCTGGAGATCTCCTGCTATTACAACTGATCTCCAGGTGACAGAGATCGGTTCCCCTGGAGAAAATGGCCACTTTGGCAATTGGAGTCTATGGCATTGAAGTCCCTCCCCAAACCCCTCCTCCTCAGGCTCCGCTCCCGATGGTTGTGAAGAGGGACCTGACAACATTAAACCAGGGGCCTCCAGGAATTTGAACACCAGCCTGTAGAGTCCAATCCGACGAGCCCTCCACGAGGCTACGCTGTGTGGGAAAACCAACCCGGTTCACCAGATTACAGTCCACCGCTCCAAACCACTGCTCTTAATCACTACACCACGCTGGCTCTCCAACTCATATTCATCATTTAGCAACTGGCATCATACAGTCCAGAATCTACTCCTGGTGTTAAATCTCAATCACATTCTTTTCTCCTACAGTTCACAAATGCTATAGGGCAGCCATGCAAAACCGATTTTCCCTTGGGTGGCTTCAAGAGTTGCCAACCTCCAGGTGGGACCTTGATATCTCCCGGAATTACACCTGACCTCCAAGCTACAGAGATCAGTTCTCCTGGAGGAAATGGCTGCTTTGAAGGGTGGGCTCTATGGCATGAGGTCCCTCCCCTCCCCAAACCCCGCCCTCCCCAGGCTCCACCTTCCAAATCTCCAGGAATTTCCCAACCCAGAGTTGGCAACCCTAGTGGCTTCCAATATGCACCAGTTTCAGAGACCCTGTCCCACAGAGAGACCAAAGGAAGCACCGGCACTGCTGAACATTATCTACACGTTGATGTCGCCTGAATCCTTCCACATCTCCAGATGATCTGACCCAAAACAATGTCTGGAAATGTACAGATGTCTTCCTAGATAATCGATCTGAAGGTCACTTTGCCCTTGAAAAGGGCAACCAGAAGTTGCAAAGCTGAGACTGAACATTTTGATGGTTTTTCCCAGACCGCAGAAAGGAACTGTTCCTGTTTGGGGTTACAGAATTGCTGAGAAGTTGGGTCCGGAGGCTACGGTTGCCAATTTCCAGGTGGTGGGAACAAAATTAAGTACCAAACAACATGGAATGCAAACACAAATTTAGTGCAAGTGAAACATCAGTGCAGGAAGTGAAACAATAACAAACATCATAATACAATTCTAGGATACATTGCTCCCAACGGAGTCTTCAATGAGAACGTCTAAGACTCTTTGCAAAGGTCCCAAGGACTTCATATAAGAGGAAAAAGCAGAACAGATCAGGTCGTGGTCGAAACGCAGTCCGGATTAACTTGACGTTTTCACCACCGCAACGGCGGCTTCATCAGCAACTCTGTTCAGTATCAGGAGACAAAGCTCCTAAATAAAACTCCTATGTAATACAATAAATACTATAAATATTTAAAATTAATACAGAATACAATAAATAGAATACAACAAGGTCTGCCTGACATACGTCAGGCAGACCTTGTTGTATTCTATTTATTGTATTCTGTATTAATTTTAAATATTTATAGTATTTATTGTATTACATAGGAGTTTTATTTAGGAGCTTTGTCTCCTGATACTGAACAGAGTTGCTGATGAAGCCGCCGTTGCGGTGGTGAAAACGTCAAGTTAATCCGGACTGCGTTTCGACCACGACCTGATCTGTTCTGCTTTTTCCTCTTATATGAAGTCCTTGGGACCTTTGCAAAGAGTCTTAGACGTTCTCATTGAAGACTCCGTTGGGAGCAATGTATCCTAGAATTGTATTATGATGTTTGTTATTGTTTCACTTCCTGCACTGATGTTTCACTTGCACTAAATTTGTGTTTGCATTCCATGTTGTTTGGTACTTAATTTTGTTCCCGATTCCCGTATAAGTACCTTGTGCCTCTTTTCTCCAATTTCCAGGTGGTGGCTGGAGATCTCCTGAAATTACAACTAGGACTGCCAATCTTCAGGTACTAGCTGGAGATCTGCTATTTCAACTGATCTCCAGCTGATAGAGATCAATTCACCTGGAGAAAACCGCTGCTTTGGCAATTGGGCTCTATGGCATTGAATGTGTATAAAGAGCTAAATGCTTTAGCCCAGTAGGATGGAGTAAGTTTCTGGAACTCAGCAGTTGAGGAGGGGGCTGGTTGCTGGGGAGCTCGATAGCATTTTATGAGCTCTTATCACCTTGAGTAAGGTAATTGGAATCACATTATATGTGAAAAATAATGAGTCGAAGTGATGTGTGTGTGCATATGCATGATATTTAGTTTGATATCGTTACTAGAATCGTATCATTTTTGCAGGGCTGTTAGTACCTAAACAGAAGACAAAAGCCAGGTTCCAGTTTGTTCCACAATCGAGAGGACCGCAGCAAGGGGCTCTGGCCCTCGGGGAGACCGGAAAGCTGGACTTTGCTCACCCAGAAGGGGTTTCGAAAGACAACCAGTCACTCGGCTGAACTCAAGATATTACTGTCTGCAAGTTTCTGTTCTTTGTTGCACTTCTGTTTTGGGGGGAAAGAAAGTTGTAAGGTTCTGACCGTTGCCAGGTTTTGATTTAAAAGGAAATTTCTTAACTGACATTGTCTTGCAAGTTTAATTCCTACTCAGCCCTGTGAGAACCCATACGGAAAGAGGTTATACTGGCAGGACCGCAAAGTGCCCAGAGAGGACAGGAGAGGTCAAACAGCTAGGGTTGCCAATGTCCAGGCACTAGCTGAAGATCTTCCGCTATTACAACTGATCTCCAGCCGATAGAGATCAGTTCACCTGGAGAAAGTGGCCACTTTGGTAACTGGACTCTATGGCATTGAAGTCCCTCCCTTCTCCAAACCCCGCCCTCTTCAGGCTCCGCCCCCAAAAATCTCCAGGTATTTCCCAACCCAGAGCTGGCAACCCTGTTCAACACCATCCTGGATCTGACCCTGACCCTCTTGTGCCGTTGTTTTACTCAGCAGGCAATTATTTAAATAGACAACCAAATCAGTCACCAATCGCATAAGTCCATCATAAACAAATGCTGTGCTTAAAAAAAAATCCCTACGATTTGGTGTTCATCTAAGTAGATCATAGTGACTTGAACCGCCAGCGGGCAAAGACTTTTTTGCTTCGTTTGGCATGCCTCAAGGAACCCTTCTTCCTAACCCAATGTTTTGTATGTATTTTAACTCTGTTTTGTATTTTTAACTCTGTTTTTTTAAATTGTTTTAATGATCTTTGTTTTTGGGGGGGGTTTGAATTTAATACAGGCTGAGTATCCCTTATTCGGATTGCCTGGGGCTAGAAGTGGTCCGTATTTCAGATCTTTCCGTATATTGGAATATTTTGGAATTTTTGCAGATACATAGATATCTTGAGGATGGGACCCAAGTTCATTTATGTTTTATAGACACTTTATACACATAGCCTGAATGTAATTTTAAACAGTCTTTTTAATAATTGTGTGTACATTGAACCATCAGAAAGCAAAGGTGTAACTATCTCACCAGAATACCTGTATCAGCTGTTAAACAACAGCAAGACAAACAAACAACGGCAGGATTTCACTTTATTTTATTGCAGTGTACACTTTATTTATTTATTTTTAGGTGAGAGGAAACACTGAAAGCAGGCGGCACAGATCTGCCCGCATGCCGGCTCGAAGGGTCCGGTTTTCAGATCAATCCAGGTATGGGATGTCCCGATAAGGGATACTCTACCTGTAGTTTTAAAATGTAATTTCATCATGTATGTTTTAAACTGCTAGCCACCTTGGTGGTCCTTGAAAAAACCGAGAGGCAGGATACAAATTTTGTCAATAAAACAAACGGCTGCTGAGCAGTTTGGATCGCTAACGTTTTTGCGTGTGTGTCGTTTTGTGAAAACCTGATACAAGCTTGGTTGGCAGAAGTTTGAGACAACTGGTGTCGAACGAAACAGACCCTGGCGTAGCATTGCCAGCTCCAGTTTGGGAAATTCTGGGAGATTTTTTTTGGGGGGGGGAGCCTGAGGAGGGTGGGGTTTGGGGCGGGGAGGGACTTCAAAGGGGTATAATGCCGTACAGTTCACCTTTCAAAGTGGCTATTTTCCCCAGGTGAACTGATCTCTGTCGCCTGGAGATCAGTTGTAATCCCAGGAAATCTCCAGCCAACACCTGGAGGTTCTGAAGAAAATAAATGCACAAGTACTACCTGGAAGGTTGTGGGAACTATAGTACTTAGCTCAAATTAAATAATACACAAGCAGGCTATGCAAACATGTATTGTGAAAGACATATAACATCTACAGAAATGTGAAGACAATGGTGAATCTATGTACAAACGAGTTCAAGATGGAAAGTCTCTTTCAAGGTAAGTGAAAGTCTTATCTTAGGTTGTTCTTCAAGTCTTAGCACAAAGAAAGCTGAAGTTGAAGGAAAAAACAGAAGATGAAGAAATCAACAGTAACGCTGTCTGCATGTTCACAAGCGTTTTCACTGCAAAATTGCAGCTTCATCAGCTGGCATCTTCATAAATATTAAATAACTTTTCTTTGTAGATGCAATAATGGCAATCTAATGCAGAAATATGAATTCGGTCTATCTGCGCCAAAAGGCTGCTCCAAATGGCTATAACCCTACCCTGATGGTAGCTTATATCTGTTTGCCACAATCAAACACAATTCGACTGTTGACTACATTCACCGGCAAATGTGCAGCATCCCTAATAAAAACAAAATGCCCTCAAAATGCCACAAAAGAATTGTACAAATTGGGACGTCCAGAACTGCACAGAAGAGAAACGGAAAGTCTTACCATGACAACAGAGGGAAACAAAACACATTTTAAAAACTAATTTTTACACCCTGTCAGGGATCCTCCCCAGTTATCAGAAGGCCGGTTCACAAACACAGCGCCAGTGGGCAAATACAACAAGCCGTGAGGAATAAGAGTCAGTCACCACCAGACATGGGTGGGCATTCCTGTGCCCACACGGAATGCTTTGTATGAACCCTGCATAATTCGGACATCATAAGCCGCTCTCCGACACCTGGGCTATGACCAGACTGCATGGGTGGGCTTGCTCGAATAGGAGAGCAGGCTGCGCACTAAATTATTTTGCACTGTGAGGGGAGGGAGCCATGGGCCATGCCCCTCATCCCACTGAATGAACCCGGTCTAGCAGCCCCTCACAGAGCTGCTGAGACAAGACTCTTCGAATCGGAGCTGAGTTCCCCGCCCCAAAGCAGGAAGCAAAAGAATCATTATGATTTGACAAATGGGGCCACAACTTATCACTATCTGGCGCACAACAAAATGTTAAGATTTCCACAGCGGTTAACGGCGGAGGAAACGCCAGGCCTGAGAAACGAAGCTTGCCAATCGAGGCGGGCTGGCAAATCTCCTTTTTTGCAGGCTGAGAGTTACGTAACGCTTTGAATGAGACTAAAGGGTTGGGTTTCCAGCTCGTTCGTTGACGGAACTCGAGTCTGTCTAGCAACGCCAGGGAATTTGTTCTCTCGGCTTCCGATGCTGGTAGTGAACACAAACTGGCCCAAGATCCCTCCGAGCGCACCCACGCCCCTCTGTCCCCTCCCCAAATCTCTCAGCACAGTATGAAAAATTATATACTGAGACCGAATTCTCAAAACCTCCGGTGCTGCATTCAACTTGCTGGGACTGCGCATCAGTAAGCAAAAGAGGGTTGCTGCTGTATTCCCACCAGTTTGACTAAAAAACCCAATTGATTTCATTTACAACCCATCTTTCTCCCCAAAGGAGCCCCGTGATTCATTTTCCGCTCCTTCTAGTAAGTTGCGGGGTTGTTTTCTGTTGCCCCAGAAGGTCGGATCAGAACCAAAGGGTTGAAATTAAATCAAGAGTTTCCGTCCAAACATTAGGAAGAACTTCCTGACAGTTAGAGCGGTTCCTCAGTGGAACAGGCTTCCTCGGGAGAAGTTGGGCTCTCCTTCTTTGGAGGTCTTTAAGCAGAGGCTAGATGGCCACCTGTCAGCAATGCTGATTCTATGACCTTAGGCAGATCATGAGAGGGAAGGCAGGAAAAGGATGAATCAGCACTCAGGACTTGTGGCCCTTTTTGACATGCCCAGAGTAATGCCGATAGATCGTCACTTTGGGGTCAGGAAACAATTTTCCTCCAGGCCAGATTGGCCAGGGATGTTGAAAAAATTTTTGGCCATCTTCTGGGCATGGAGTAGGGGTCACTGGGGGTATGGGGGGAGGTAGTTGTGAATTTCCTGCATTGTGCAGGGGGTTGGACTAGATGACCCTGGTGGTCCCTTCCTACTCTATGATTCTATATCCCTGTTTCATATTCCTTTTTCCTGAGTGTGGTATAGTGGTTAGAGATCCTGGTTCAAATCCCCACTGTGCCAAGATATCTTTCTGGGTGATCTTGGGGCAGGCGTACCCTCTCAGCCTAACCTGCCTCGCAAGGTTGCTGTTGTGAGCATATGTAAGCTGCTTTGGGTCTCCATTGGGGAGAAAGGCAGGGTATGAATGTAGTCAGTCAATAAATCGGTGAGTCTTTATCGCTGCACCATTTGCTAGTGCCGAATTTCCCTCGTAATATTTGTGTGAGGTTTTTGTAATGCTATTTATTTATTTTTTGCATCCAGTTGCTTTTAAATAGTGTAAAAATGCAGCCAAAAAATGTACAAGTTAGAAACACCAGCCATGAAAATGGGTACAACAATAGTGTGGGCAACATTTCAAATAAAAAAAGAATGTTCCCTTTTCCTGTATTTTCCTTACCCTTTTCCTTTATATAAAAAAATAAAAATAATAAAAACAAAGCAAAAAAGAAACCTCAATGGGGGCTTATTTGTAAAGCAAAATGAATTGATGCTTCGTTTGGGCAGCAGCCCAATATTTTTAAATTAAGAGAAATTAGGAATGTGGATGTCGCTTGATGTATTCTGCGGGGCAATGGATTACTCCCTGATCACCAAACCCTTCAGTTATACCTGTTCAAAAGGTACAGCACCTATTTCCCATAAGTACGGCTTGTACTAAAAACGTTCCTACTCCTGGGTTCACATTTCATCTCCTGCCTGTCTCTATTTTGGTTGTACAGCAAAGTCTTCTGCTCTTGAAAACTGATCCGACCCTTTCGCTCGCCAACAATTTTGATTTTTCGAAGCTGTTGTGCCTCAAACCAAAGAGTGTGACATCAACAACCTACCCATTGAGAACATCGGCATGCAAAACGGAGCATTTTGTGACAAAAGAACCAGTATGTTTTTGAAGCTAAATATTTAAAACCACCGTAAAGCTCGCTACTAGACCCTGAGGAAATCGCTCTTGGCTTGCTCCTCCAGAACCCCATGTTCGACACGAGGGGAAAGAAAGCACTGACTTTAAATTCCTTCAGCCAAGCGCTGGAAGATGCACAAAGCCCCGTTCGCAAGTACACTGGATGCAAGTAGAGCCTGCATATATGGGCACACTCCTGTTTGTGAGAAAAAGCCGACACGTGTTCACTTTACAAATGTAACCTTGGTAAATGGGAGGTTTAAATAACATGTTCAGATGTACATGCATTAAATGTAACCTTAAGAATTACTCAACCCACGTACAAAGAAAAATCAAGTGTACACTGTACACAAATTGTGCATGCGTTCATTGTTACTTGTGAGGGAGGGGCCGTGGCTCAGTGGCAGAACATCTGCTTGGCATGTTTAAGGTCCCCGGTTCAATCCCCGGCATCTCCAGTTAAAAGGACTGTTGTGAAAGACCCCAGCCTGAGACCCCGGAGAGCTGCTGCCAGTCAGAGCAGACAATACTGACTTCGATGGACCAGTAGTCTGATTCAGTATAAGGCAGCTTCATGTGTGTTTACGTAAGGGTCTCCCTTACACGTGTAGGCCTAAGAAAGTTGTTGCACAAACTTGGTGACTACTGTAAAGAAGAGGCCTTACGTATCACCTATGCCAAGACCAAAGTGATGGTCTTTAGGAAAAAGCCTCGCAAGTTTAAGTGGTCCATATACAGAACCCCTATAGAGCAATCCAGCGCCTTCAGATATCTAGGGATAACGTTCAGTGAAACTGTAACCTGTAGGGCTCATTTGGCAATTACCAGAGCCACAGTCTTAAGATCCAAGGGGCTATTCTGAAATTTTATTACACAAAAGGAGGATTCTTGATTGACCCAGCTCTGAAACTATACCAAAGTAAGGTAGTTCTCCAACTTTTGTATGGTGTAGAGCAGGGGTGGGGAACGTCAGCCCCGGGGGCCGTTTAAGGCCCCCAACATCATTTGGTCTGGCCCTTTGTGGGTCCTGGCAGATCTCTAGCTCAGAAGGATCTAAGACTGGTGATCCGCCCCCCCACCCCCCAGACAGGAACAGCCTCTATTCAAGGCAGATGTGAGTTTGTTTTACTGAGAAAAGGAACCATTTTTCCCCCTTGCAGAAGAGTTGTTAGCTATGGAGCTGCTAGGACTGCCCAAGAAACTGTGTTAACCCTTTTCCACCCGGGCCATGGAAAAACGTATTTCCTCTGTACTACAAGAGGGTTGGGGGGTGGAAGTGGCAACAATGGAGGGGTTAAAGGGGGCAGGGCCAGAATGCGTGGTGTGGGGGGAGTTCTTAGCCAGTGTGTCCTCATTTCATCCCTGCAGGCGGAGGTAGCAGGAGTCAGCTGTAGAATCCGGCCCCGACCATGCGGAGCAGGAGCAACTCTGGCATGCAGCTGGACGGCTTCGCCCAGCTGGTGCAACAGACCACCATCCTGTGCTACCAGGTGGGCGAATGCG
This sequence comes from Euleptes europaea, assembly GCF_029931775.1. Taxonomy (NCBI): domain Eukaryota; kingdom Metazoa; phylum Chordata; class Lepidosauria; order Squamata; family Sphaerodactylidae; genus Euleptes; species Euleptes europaea. The sequence continues at coordinate 4,001,968 of NC_079323.1, forward strand.
CCACCGGTTGGATGCCTGCCTGCTTGCCAGTGCCGGGGGGTGTCATCTGGGGCAGCTGCCTGCTTGGGGCTTGGTCGGCTAATTTTTAAGTTGATAATTTTGTATGACCCGCGAATGATGTTATAAATATCCAAATGGCCCTTGGCAGAAAAATGGTTCCCCACCCCTGGTGTGGAGGTTTGGGGTTGGAAGGACAGTCTGGTCACAAAGCTGGAAACTATCCAAAATCACTTCTTGAGAATTCTAGCTTTACCCAGCGGCACCCCTGCAGCCCTGATGCGAGCAAAACTCGGATTGCCCTCACTTAGTGCCCGTGATCACATAGCCTTGTTAAGATCTTGAGAAAGAAAAGCAGGGACACCACCAATTTACACTTCAGGCAGTGTTTTAAATTGATGATGCAAAGTGATGCCGACAAGCTAGCCTGCTATAACAACATCCTGCATTGCTACTCCATATCAGATGACACCCAGGCTGTCCCCATAGCAGGAACCAACATTCAGGACTGGGTGTTCAAATGTGATGCTGCATCGGACAGGCAATCAATCTCCCAGTCCAAATTCTCACAATGGTTTAAACAGTTTAAAAGGGACCATGTCAGAGCTCCGTATCTGGTCAGTATCCCCTTCCATAACCTCAGAATAGCTTTGACCTCCCTCCGGATTCAAACCATGCCAACAGCTTCGATAGCTGGACGTTACTCCCGAACACCGTGGGCCTCTCGCCGATGTATTTGTGGAGCCGCTCCAGGGGACCCAATTCATTACACCTTATTCTGTCCTCTCTACACAGAGCCCAGATCTAAATTTCTTGGGGCGTTTTTAAAAGGCCTAAATCTTTTTTTTTCCCCCAGATCCAGAGAAGCTGCCCTTTCTCCTATCGGATGCCAACCCTGATGTTTTCTACAAAGTGTCACTCTTTGCTTTAGCAGCCAAGAAAATCCGAGCTAAAGCTGTTTTTAATCAGGAGTTTAACATATTTAATTACTAGCTTCTTGGTGGTCAGACTGTTTAAAAGTTATTTTAATCTTATATTAATGTTATTTCAATGTTTTGCATGGTAGATTGTGATGGCCTTTAGCCACAAACAATAAACTTTATCAACAACTTTATCAACAATAGTCAGAGCAGACAATACTGACTTCAATGGACCAGTAGTCTGATTCAGTATAAGGCAGCTTCATGTGTGCTTAGGTAGGGGCTGTGGCTCAGTAGAAGAGCATCTGCTTTGCATGCAGAAGATCTCCGGTTCGATCCCTGGCATCTCCAGTGGAAAAAACCAGGCAGCAGGTTGTATGAAAGACCATCTAGTTGAGACACTGGAGAGCTGCTCCCAGCCAGAGTAGACAATACTGACTTTGATGGACCAATGGTCCGATTCAGTATGAGGCAGCTGCATGTGAACAGGACTCGAGTTACTAATTTACGAAGTTTGTGCGTCCAGAATTCCTGACAGCATTCTGAAGCAAATATTTTTGTTACACCGTAAGGCTGCAGAGAGACAATCTGGCATAAACATGACATTCTCCGTTAATTGTTTTCTTAACTCGGAGTGTGTGTTTTGCAATTATGAGAAGCTGGGGAGGGGTAACTTATTCGGCGGGGTGATTGCTGGTGTGTGTATTTGTTTGTGAGTACTTCATGGAGATCTGGAAAGGTATTTTTGCATTTGACTGTCCCCCTTTCCAATCCTTAGGACTCTGAGCGGATCACATCATATTGAAAACCGTGCATCAAAATAACCGACTCACAGAGACACTGAGATTACCATCGCCAGCCCTCGGCCTGGGTAAAATGCCAACCAAGATTAAAAGCTCCAAGGTTAAAAGTTCCAAATTCCTCCCCTGATTCCCTCGGTCTGTTCTGAGACCGAATCAACTTAAGACGCCCTGATAGACATCACAACGCATCTTTCATAAGAGTGCTTCCCCCCCACCCCAAGTCCAAAACTTTTTGGATGCTCTTGAGCAAATCACAACCTCCCAATCTGCTACCTACCTCACAAGGTTGTTGTGGGGTATCATGGGATTAAAAAAAAAACACATTGCATTTGCTCTGAATTCTTTGAAGAAGAAAAATACCAATAGTGCCTTGCAGCACCTAAAAAGATTCACACATTTATTACGGGACATGTTTGCACGCCCGAAAAGGTGGAATACACACACCTGTGCCAGCTAAGCTATGCGTATCTCCTCAGAGGAAATCCAGGCTCCAATCCTGTGTGCCTTTACCTGGGAGTAAAATTCCAAACTAACATCGATACTGTGGGGAAACTCTGCATGTTGTTCTCTTAGGAAGATACCAGATAAGAGACTTCTATGGAACTGGGGGGAACTGGGAGCGGGGGAGAGAGAAATGACAGACTCTCTAGAGATCTTCACAATGCTCATCTTCTCCTACTTCATTTGTAACCCACCTTTCTCGCCAATGGGGGCCCAAAGCAGCTTACATTGTTCTTCTCCCCTCCGGTTTATCCCCACAACAATGACCCTGCGAGGTAGGTGAGTCTGAGACCATGTGACGACTGGCCCAAGGTCACCCAGCAAACTCCCCTGGCTCAGTGGGGATTCGAACCTGGGTTCCACAGGTGCCAGTTGAACCTCCCCACACACACACACAGCGGCTTCTACAACTTCAGGTAGGTCAACAACTCATTCAAACCACCGGTTCATAAGAAAAAATAATGTAAAAATAGAGCCATCCATCAAAGCAGCCGATCCCATCTGACAAGATCCTCCAAACTGTCAGAAGCAGGACATTGTGTGTGTGTGTGTGTGTTTTCATGTGTATATAAAGTCTGTGTGTGAGAGAAAGAGTGAGTGTGTGAAGCACACTGTGTATATGGGAAGTCTATGGTGTGTGTGTGAAGTGTGTAAGCCAAATATGGGGGGGAGGGGTGTCTGTGTATGTGAAATCTGTGTGTGAGTGATGTGCATGGTGTGCGCGCATGCAAAGTCTATGGTGTGCATGCATGTGCAGCCTTTGTCTGTCTGTAGGCATGAAGTCTACGGTGTCTGTGCATGAGCGTATGCACGAAGTCTAGGGACGTGTGAGGAAAGTCGAGCGTGTGCCTGGGATGTCTGTGTCGCGTGTGTGAGAGAGAGTGATGCCTAGGGGGTGCGTGCCTGAGCGGGAAGCCCCTGGAGCTGACTCCCCCCCCCGCCCCCGACTCACCGGTGCGGGTCTCCCGGGGAGGCGGCGCTCAGGTGCGGGCGCTCCGGCTCGGTCCCATCCTGGCTGGGCGAGATCCGCGCGGCGCTTTGCAGCCGCCCTCGGCTTCCTGGTCGGCGGCCAGGCTGGAGGAGGAGGAGGAGGAGGAGGAGGAGGAGGGAAGGCGCCTCTGCCCCGCCGGCCTCTCGCCCTCCCTCTCGCCCGCCCCTTCCAAGCCCCCTGGCCCGAGAAGGAGCCGCCGGGCGCTCCCTGCTGGCCGGCACGCCGCCTGGGCGCATCGATGTGGCCGGAGCCAGGGCCGGATTAAACCCAGGAAGCTGCCCGATACTGAATCAGACCCTCGGGCCATCAAAGCATTGCCTACTTTGACTGGCAGCAGCTCTCCAGGGTCTCAGGCGGAGGTCTTTCACATCCCTACTTGCCTAGTCCCTGTAACTGGAGGTGGCGGGGATTGAATTTGGGACCTTCTGCATGCCAAGCAGATTCTCTGCCACTGAGCCATGGCACCGCCTTATAGCTCTCCAGGGTCTCAGGCAGAGGTCTTTCACGTCCCCTACTTGCCTAGTCCCTTTAACTGGAGATGCCAGGGATTGAACTTGGGACCTTCTGCATGCCAAGCAGATTCTCTGCCACTGAGCCATGGCCCCTCCCCATGGCTCACCAGGGTCTCAGGCTGAAGTATTTCACATCACCTACCTGCCTAGTCCCTTTAACTGGAGATGCCAGGGATTGAACCAGGGACCTTCTGCATGCCAAGCGGATGCTCTGCCACTGAGCCCTGGCACCTCCTTATAGCTCTCCAGGGTCTCAGGCAGAGGTCTTTCACATCCCCTACTTGCCTAGTCCCTTTAACTGAAGGTGCCCTTTAACTGGAGGTGCCAGGGATTGAACTTGGGACCTTCTGCATGCCAAGCAGATGCTCTACCACTGAGCCATGGCCCCTCCACATGGCTCTCCAGGGTCTCAGGCTGAAGTATTTTACATCACCTACTTGCCTAGTCCCTATAACTGGAGATGCCAGGGATTGAACCAGGGACCTTCTGCCATGCCAAGCAGATGCTCTGCCACTGAGCCACAGCCCCTCCCCATGGCTCTCCAGGGTCTCAGGCAGAGGTCTTTCACATCACCTACCTGCCTAGTCCCTTTAACTGGAGATGCCAGGGATTGAACCTGGGACCTTCTGCAGCAGAGCAGAGGCTCTACTCCTGAGTCAACCCCACTCAGGAATGCATAAATATGCCACTTCTGGTTTTGTTTTACTGGGTATTCTTTCAGTTTTCGTCCTGCCTGTTTTTTTCTACCAGGTTCCTGTTTTGTTCATTTCTTTTACGCCATTTTTACACAAAGACAGGTATCTGTTTTAATGATGGTTTTATTGTCAAGTGTCAAGTTTAGTATAGTATTTATTTATTCATTGGCAGCAAGTCACAACATACATAGATTAGCATGGGGCCCCTATGCTCGTGGGGCCCCCGGGCAACTGCCCAGAGTGCCCATGCATTAAGATGGCCCTGTCCCCTCCCCAAACACTGCCCTGCCTAGGCTCTTCCCCTAAATCTCCAGTGATTTCCCAAGCTGGAGCTGGCATAAGAATCTAAGAACAGCCCTGCTGGATCAGACCAAGGTCCAGCAGTCTGTTCACACAGCGAAGAAGAAGAGTTGGTTTTTATATGCCAACTTTCTCTACCGCTTAAGGAAGAATCAAACTGTCTTACAATCACCTTCCCTCCCCCTCCCCACAACAGACACCCTGTGAGGTAGGTGGGGCTGAGAGAGCGCTAAGAGAGCTGTGACTGGCCCAAGGTCACCCAGCTGGCTTCAAGTGGAGAAGTGGGGAAACCAACCCAATTCACCAGATTAGCCTTCGGCGCTCATGTGGAGGAGTGGGGAATCAAACCCAGTTCTCCAGATTAGAGTCCACCGCTGTTAACCACAGCTCTTAACCACTACACCACGCAGGCTTTCGACCAACTGGTGGCCAACCATGTGCCTGTAGGAAGCCCACAAGCAAGATGACTGCAGCAGCATTGTTCTGCCCGTATTCTACAGCACCCAATATAATAGGCACGGTCCTGGAGAGAAAAGTTATGCATCATGACCAGTACTCATTTTGACTAGGTAAGCGTGATGTAGTGGGTAAAGAGCAGTGGTTTTGAGTGGTGGACTCTGATCTGGAGAACCGGGTTTGATTCCCCACTCCTCCACATGAGTGGCGGAGGCTAATCTGGTGAACTGGATTGGTTTCCCTACTCCTACACAGGAAGCCAGCTGGGTGACCTTGGGCTAGTCACAGCTCTCTCAACCTCACCTACCTCATAGGGTGTCTGTTGTGGGGAGGGGAAGTGAAGGTGATTGTAAGTCGGTTTGATTCTGCCTTAAGTGGTAGAGAAAGTCGACATATAAAAACCAACTCCTCCTCTTCTTCTTCTTCTTCTTCTAAACCCACCCTGCAGATCTGTCACTCAGATTCACAGCTGCCGGAGAGTGCTTTTTGTTCATTACACCTCTGTGTTGTATATTGTCTAGTTTGGCCCTAAGGGAGACTTCAAATATGTGCTGAGCCTTTTTGCAACCGAAAATCCATTAAGATTCATTAGAGAAGGAACTCTGGCCTTACTGAAGATATACCGTACGCTTCTTCGGGCATGCATAATTCACCAATGGAATTTGTGGATGGTGGAGGTCTTCCAAAAGTTTAATTTGAGGTTTTGACAGCTGTTTTCCAATCCTTAATGAACAGTTTTAGAAGACGTGCCAACCTCCAAGTAGTGTGTGGAGATTTCCCAGAATTACAACTATCTCCAGATGACAAAGATCAGTTCCCCTGGAGAAAATGGCTGCATCACAGGGCGGACTATGGCAGGATACTCCACCTAGGGTTGCCAACCTCCAGGTAGGGGCTGGAGATCTCCTGCTATTACAACTGATCTCCAGCCAATAGAGATCAGTTCCCCTGGAGAAAATAGCCACTTTGACAATTGGACTGTACGGCATTGAAGTCCCTCCCCTCCCCGAACCCCACCCTCCTCAGGCTCCGCCCCAAAACCTCCCGCTGATGGCGAAGAGGAACCTGGTGACCCTAATTATACCCCACTGATGCCCCTCCCCTCCCCAAACTCCCAAAATCTCCAGGAATTTCCCAAGCAGGAGTTGGCAACCCTACACGCACACAGATCATAGCCAAAGTAGGTCAAATGCAAAGTGTACTTTTTTAAAAAGCCCATTCTACAGTTGAGAATAGACTTGCGGACGGGGGACACCTTTAATTCTTTCAGTTTGGCATAGTCACCGTAAATATTTGTCCTTTTTAAAAACTTTTGTTTCCCTAATTTGAGAACCAAACCCCCCACCAAGAGCTTGAAGGTTCCAAAATGAGTCCCAGTATCTGAAGCAGGGAGGGGGAGGGAATACAGCAGTGGGGGGGGGGGGAGACCTTTTGTGGAAGGGCTGAGCCAGCAGAGAGCAGGAAGGTAGTGGGATCATGGCCATGGAGATGGGAGTTGCCAAACCCGAACAAGAACAGGAGAATCAAGGGGCCGAAACATATGCAGGAGGGGCTTGGCTTTCCTGAGGCACCAAGTCTGAAGAACAATCACTGAAACAGTGGGCACTAAGCCAGGGTTGCCAACTTCCAGGTTACTCTCGAATATATAAATATAGTTTATTAATATTACGTACCTGGAGTACCTATAGGCTGGCAACCCTATACACCAAGGGGTTTGCACTAGGGTTGCCAGGTCCCTCTTTGCCACCAGTGGGAGGTTTTTGGGGTGGAGCCTGAGAACGGCAGAGTTTGGGAAGGGGAGGGACTTCAATGCCATAGAGTCCAATTGCCCAAGCGGCCATTTCCTCCAAGGTGAACTGATCTCTATCGGCTGGTGATCAGTTGTAATAGCAGGAGATCTCCAGCTAGTACCTGGAGGCTGGCAACCCTAGGTCTCAGCCTTTTCTGACTTCCATCTAGCCAGTCCCTTAAAGATGAATAGACTTGGCAGCTCTGCTCTGCCCTGGTGGGTTGACTGTTATTTCTTTTCAGTAGTTCCACGTAGCCCTAGAATATTAATATGTACTTTTATAACGTGGCTGGAGTCCTTATGAGATAAGCTACCTGCTGCTTCAGGCCCTCCTGGGGTTGCCAGCCTCCAGGTAGTGACTGGAGATCTCCCACTATTACAACTGATCTCCAGCCAATAGAGATCAGTTCCCCTGGAGAAAATGGCCGCCTTGGCAATTGGAGTCTATGACATTGAAGTCCCTCCCGTCTCCAAACCCCGCCTTCCCCAGGCTCCGCCCTCAAATCTCCAGGAATTGCTGAACTTGGAGTTGGCAACCATACCAGCCTCTGGCACACTCCAGATGGTGGGGATACAGGAAAATCCTGGTGAATACTTGAGGTGTGATGCAGACGGTTGGATGTTGCCACAACTGTTTTGTAAGCAACCTGAAAAATTTATCTCCTCTTTTGAGCTCTGGAAAAACCAGCTCTGTAGCTTTTCAGAAAGGTGCACCCGAAATGAGGAAAAGCACAAAGGACTGCAGAGGAGTACCTATTGGCTATCAGCTGTGATGTTTTCAACACAGAGACTCCTAATTTATACAGCAGTTGTATGAGCTTTTAATAATATATATGTTGTGAAATGGGAAGGTGGAGGGTTAAGAGTCTGAATAATAGCATGTGCCATTAAAAAAAAAAAACCATGCACATAAGAACATAAGAAAAGCCCTGCTGGATCAGACCAAGGCCCATCAAGTCCAGCAGTCTGTTCACACAGTGGCCAACCAAGTGCCTCTAGGAAGCCCACAAGCAAGACAAGTGCAGCAGCAGCATCCTGCCTGTGTCCCACAGCACCCAATATAATGGGCATGCTCCTCTGATCCTGGAGATAATAGGTATGCATCATGACTAGCATCCATTTTGACTAGTAGCCATGAATAGCCCTCTCCTCCATGAACATGTCTCTTCAAGCCTTCCAAGTTGGCAGCCATCCCCACAACCTGGGGCAAGGAGTTCCCCAATTTGACAATGTGTTGTGTGAATACTTCCTTTTATCTGTTTTAAATCTCTCGCCCTCCAGCTTCAGCTGATGACCCTGCATTCTAGTATTATGAGAGAGGGAGAAAAGAGAGCAACAAACCAGACACTCCACCTGATGCAGAAAAGAAAGCGACAAACCAGACACTCCACCTGATCCATGAAGGAAGGAACCAATCAGATGTTTCAGCATTTAATCAGCAGGTATATATGACAGTTGGCATGTATCACTATCTGCCGAACATCAAGAAGACAAAAGTCATGACTATTGAGGAATTACACAACTTGAAGGTTGACAGTGAAGAAACTGACATTGTTAAAGGTTATTTTATTTAAAGTACGTAATTTATTACGTCATTTTTAAAATTTATGTAATTTATTACGTAATTTATCATCTGCCTTTTTCACTGGGACTCTAGGAGGATGACCCCTGCAATTAACAGGACAGGACATTCAATGAACAATGCAGTAGGATTAGGGCTATAGAATAGAACTGACCAGAAATCTAAAAACAGAACTGACGCATGTCCATGTCACAAACTATATGTCGGTAGTACCGTACGTCCAGTTAAAAAACTCATTCTGGAACATGTATCAAGAGTGAAAACCCATATTATAGAGGCACCTCTTACACAACATTTTTGGGAAGCCAGACATGCACCAGAAGACACTAAATTTGTGGTTATATCAACATTTAAAAAGGAAAGATTCAAATACAATAATGTTAATGTTATGAAATGGCTACACTAACAAGAATCTTTCAAGGGTCTCTTTCAGTATAAGGCAGCTTTGTATGTTCATGTGTACTAACTTTTAGGCACCAAATCAAAACATTTCTTCCTAGCCAGTCTTAAAACTGATGGGTTGTCTAGTTTTCCAGCAGTTTTTATGGTCTGCTTCTAACCATATCACTGTTATCATTTTAGGCTGCTTAATGTGTGTGGTTTTTTGTGCATAAAAAAATTACAGTCGTAAATTTTATTGGGGGTTAGTCTTCTGGACTACTTTACCATCGATCCATGTATGGTTGTTGTTTTTAGGATTTTATTTTATGGTATTTTGACACTTTGAGCTGCCCCTTCGAAAAGGTTCCCTGGAGAGGCAGTGTATGACTTTTCTAAACAAAATAATAAATAAATATTAGGGTTGCCAATCTGCAGGTACGGCCTGGAGATCTCCTAGAATTACAACTGATCTCTAGACTACAGAGATCATTTCCCCTGGAGGAAACGGCTGCTTTGGAGGGTGGACTCTGTACCTTTATACTCTGCTGAGCTGCCTGCCCTCCCCCAGGCTCCAACCCCTAAAATCGCCAGGTATTTCCCAACCTGGAGTTGGCACCCCTAGGAGCCAGATGAATTGGGGCCTAACTCCACATAAGGCAGCTTCACAATGCTCCTGGATGTAAGTAGGGTTGCCAACCCCCAGGGGGGAGCTGGAGATCTACCAGAATTATAACTGATCTCCAGACTCCATAGATTGCTTATTTATTTATTTATTTATTTATTTACTTACTTACTTATTTATTTAAAACATTTATTCCACTTCTGGAGAAAACGGCTGCTTTAGAAGGTGGGCTACATGGCATTGTACCCTACTGAGGTCCCTCCCCTCCCTAAACCCCATTCTCCCAGCGTGTTGTAGTGGTTAAGAGCGGTGGTTTGGAGCAGTGGACTCCAATCTGGAGAACCGAGTTTGATTCCCCACTCCTCCACATGAGCGGCGGAGGCTACTCTGGTGAACTGGGTTGGTTTCCCCACTCCTACACATGAAGCCAGCTGGGTGACCTTGGACTAGTCACACTCTCTCAGCCCCACCTACCTCACAGGGTGTCTGTTGTGAGGAGGGGAAGGGAAGGTGATTGTAAGCCTGTTTGACTCTCCCTCAAATGGTAGAGAAAGTCGGCATAGAAAAACCAACTCTTCTTCTTCTTCTTCTTCTTCCCAGGCTCCACCCTCAAATCTCCAGGTATTTCTGACCCCAGAGCTGGCAACCCTAATGCTACATCCACCTTCTGAATGGCTGTGTTCGGTTTTTCAGCCCTGCAGCTGGAATTGCCTAGAAGCATCTGGGTCTAGGGGTTGAGCCTGGGTTATGTAAACTCAGCACTGATTTCGCTGTGGATACAATGCACATTTCCCAGAGCGGTAGAGGGAGTTCTGCGCTCTCCGGCAGGCCTAGCAGGCAGCAGGAGGAGAGTTCAAGAGCAGACTTGTCCTGACACCAGTCAAGTCGACCTGTGTAAATCTAAGCAAGGAAAGTGCCCAGCCCGGATTTTGCACAGAGTGGGAACATGATGCCACAGCAAAGGACTACAACTCTTTTTCTGCGGAAATGAAAAGGAGCACTGTAGCTCATTGAGATGAACAGATTTATGGTACAGATACATGGGTAGATGTTTGAAGAGTGGGGAGAAATGCGAACAGAGGGGAGTGTCTCTATTGTGTGAGCTGGTTCCCAGTTTTCAGCTGCAAGTCTTGGCAGTGTGGCCCCATGATTCATAATGTCAAAGTGTGTCATGCTGTGGTTAATACTTGCTCTTTACCATGAGAATTTTTTTTGCAGATGCATTAACTTGCTTCTCCAGCAAGGCCTTTTATGCATGGCCGTTTCCCTCACGGTCACCTCTCCAACGACTTCGGGTCTTTGTTTTAATACTGCATGCCGTTTCTGACTGCCAGAGGTCACATTGCTCTCCCCCTGCATTTCCCCATGTTTTCAAATTCAAAATAAAATATGTCCTTGAAAACATGGAGAAAATGCAGGGAAACGCAGAGGGAGAGTGAGGCAATCTCTGACAGTCAGAAATGGCATGCAGAATCAAAACAAAGACTCGGTCGTAGAATCACAGAGTTGGAAGGGACCACCAGGGCCATCTAGTCCAACCCCCTGTACAATGTCATCAGAGGGGTGACGGAGAGAGAAACAGCCCTGCATACAAGACCCAAGTCTCTTGACTGAGATGGCAAGGATCAGCTGAACCCCATCAAAAGTGTGGAGCAGATTGCCCTTCAAGGCCTCCACCTACCAAACCAGCGTTATTCCCTACCGAGGTCCCTCCCCTCCCTAAACACCATTCTCCTAGGCTCCACCCTCAAATCTCCAGGTATTTCTGAACCCGGAGCTGCCAACCCTAACGCTACGTCCGCCCTCAGATTGGCTGTGTTTGGTTTTTCAGCTCCACAGCTGGAATTGCCTAGAAGCGGCTGGTTCTAGAGGGTTGAGCCTGGGCTTTGTAAACTCAGCATCGGTTCTGCTCTGATTGCAATGCACATTTTCCCGTGCGATCGAGGGCATTCTGCGCTCTCCGGCAGGCCAAACCAGGTAGCAGGAGGTGTGTTCAGGAATGGACTTGTTCTAACAACCCTCTAGTTTAAGACTTTAAAAAAAAAATGATTAAAATGCATTCCTTTATGTGAAGTCCTTTCTACTTCCTAGAGGTACAAATGGGCTAATATTATTCTCTATTGTTCTGGTTTCCTTCCCTATGGTGAATTATAGCATTTTTTATCCTGCCCAAGGAGCATACACCGTTCTCCTCTCCTCCAATTTATCCTTACAATAACATTTTGAAGTGGCCTGGACTGTGAGAAGCTATTGGACTTTGATCACATTATGAGAAGACAAGAGTCACTGGAGAAGACAATAATGCTAGGAAAAGTGGAAGGCAGCAGGAAACGAGGAAGACCTAAAATGAGATGCATTGACTCCATCAAGGAAGCCATGGCCCTCAGTTTGCAAGACCAGGGCAAGGCTGTTAAGGATAGGACGTTTTGGAAGACGTTAATTCATAGGGTCGCCATGAGTCGGAAGCTGCTTGACGGCACTTAACACACACATAGACTATGACAGAATGACTGACCTGCTAGAAGAAGAAATGTTAGTCTCTCTTTTGGAGATCAGTTAAAAAGGATCCCTCCTCTCCTCCTCTCCTTTGTAAGCCAGGGGATCTAATCTCATGCATCCTGGATCCCCACCAGACACCCAGAATGCCATTCCTCTTTTTGCTCTCTTTTAAAGAAACCATCCCCTTTCTTTTGACAAATAAACTCTGCTCCGGTCCCTGTTGGTATAGGGGACCCTTCATTTTAAGGTAAGCATTAAGACTTTTAAATTTATCAACATGGCCTGGTTATCGATGTTTTAATAAGCAGTTGCAACTTTTGAGCAATAGGCAGGCTAGGGTATTTCTCTTTCTGCAACCAATCTGCATTGCTCAACAATTAAAGCAGCATCCTTTTCGAAAGATGTTGCAATGCTGAGGTTATGCAAATAAAAATTAATAGAGTTGCTCACCGGCACTTAAGGAACACACAGAAGAGAGGCTGCACAATCTCATTTCTAAGTTTATAGACGTACCTGTTGGTTACATCCTTCATTTTCCTGTAGCAGCTAGGCATGGGGCCCAGAAATCTAGGGACGTATTGGGGTTTTTTCTTTTCTTTTTTGGGTTTTTTTTTTTGAGGTTTTTTTTTGGGGGGGGGTTGGGATGTATTGGTTTTAAAGTACTATTCCAGATTAGGATTGCCAACCTCTAGGTATTAGCTGGACATCTCCAGCTGATAGAGATCAGTTCCCCTGGAGAAAATGGCCGCTTTGGCAATTGGACTCTATGGCATTGAAGTCCCTCCCCACCCCAAACCCCACCCTCCTCAGACTCCACCCCATAAACCTCCTGCCAGTGGCGAAGTGGGACCTGGCAACCCTATTCCAGACTGCAAGGAGAGACAACTGCTTCTCAGTCCCTGGTGGAAGATAACCCAAACTGGCCATTCACACAAACACTAACCCACCACATGAAATATAGGCAGTGGGAGACCACCAGGTCACGAAAGAAAAAAAGATAGTGAAGGAATTAAGATAAAAACAGATGACTGGCTGAATAACAGTAATAAAGTGCTGTCAATAGGCGACTGACTTCTGGAGACCCCTCAAGGGGGTTTCAAGGCAAGAGACAAACAAATGGTTTGGCCATTGCCTGCCTTTATGTAGCAGCCCTGGATTTCCTTGGTGGTGGTCTCCCATCCAGGTACTAACATGGGCCAGCCCTGCTTAGCTTCTGAGATCTGATGAGATGGGGCCATCCTGGGCCATCCAGGTCAGGGTTAAAGACATACAGAGCTAGTTTGCCCTTGTGTGCCTCTGGTGGTCTCCCATCCAAGTCCTAACCAGAGCCAACCCTGCTTAGCTTCTGAGATCTGATGAGACTGAGCTAGCCTGGGCTACACAGGTCAAGACAAAAAAGGCGTGGTGGTGGTGGTGGAAAGTGCTGTCAAGTCACAGCTGACTTATGGCAGCCCCTCATGGGGTTTTCAAGGCAAGACACAGTGAGAGGTGCCCTTGCCTGCCTCTGCATAGTGACCCGGGACTTCCTTGGTGGCCTCCCATCCAATTACTAACATGGGCCAACCTTGCTTAGCTTCTGAGATCTGATGAGATGGGGCTAGCCTGGCCCATCCAGATCTGGGCAGAAGATATTCAGAGGGGCTTTGCCATTGCCTGCCTCTGCGTAGCAACCCTGGTCTCCCTTGATGGTCTCCCCTCCAAGTACTAACCAGGGTCGACCCTGCTTAGCTTCTGAGCTCTGATGAGCTTGGGCTAGTCTGGCTCCTCAGACTGCTTTTCTTTTTAAATATCATAACACAAGAGTAGCATCTGTTTTCCTCTCAAACTGTGTTTGGCAGTCGAACACATTTGGTGGCTCAGGATCTGTCCAGAAGCATGAGAATGTCTTTTTCATCCCTACCTCTGAGGAGGAGGAGGAGAAGGAGGAGGAAGAAGAAGAAGAGTTGGTTTTTATATGCCAACTTTCTCTACCACTTAAGGAAGAATCAAACCGGCTTACAATCACCTTCCCTTCCTGTAACAGAGTCAGAGCCCTTGGGGAGAGGAAGGGAAGGTGATTGTAAGCCAGGTGGAGACTGCTAGAGAAAATCGGGGCATAAAAACCAGCTCTTCTTCAACTGAAGATGTTGGGGATTGAACCTGGGACCTTCTGCATGCCAAGCAGATGTTCTACTGCTGAGCCACGGCCCCTCCCTTATGTCATTTTCTCCACTGCTCACCCCCCTTTGGTTTTTGCTGGGCATCAAGCATGAAGAAGAGTTCTAGCGAACTCAGAAGCTTGCACACAATATGTGATTGTTTTATTGAACCTAATGGCTGCCATGAGTCGGAAGCGACTGGATGGCACTTAACACACAATGATTATCTCTGTATAGGTAAGCAAAGAGTCGCAGGAGGAGGGATTAAGCAGGAGAAACTGTGAAAGACTTTCATTGTGTGGATGCTGGCAACATTCCAAGCATTCCTGGGTAAAGATATGCTAAATCCAGCATTGCAATATCCACGTATGTGCCAATTTACCTGACTGAAACAATGAGATTTATGCAGCAGCCATGGCCAGGTTCCAGAGGATTACGCGCAGAAACACAACACCGTTGGGTCATCCTGATGACCCAAGCCACACCTGCTATATGAACAATTGACTATGATTCATGATTACCAGGAAAGGGACTGAAAACAAGACAAATGGTCTTGGAATGCCCGCTTGTAGCCCTGCAGTGGCTTTTGGGAACACCGTGGCCAGTTTTGGCCAACTCAAAAGCCCTGATCTGGACGGCCCAGGCTAGCCTGAACTTGTCAGATCTCAGAAGCTAAACAGGGTCAGCCCTGGTTAGTACTTGGATGGGAGTCCATCAGGGAAGTCCAGGGCGAATATGCAGAAGCAGGCAATGGCAAACCACCTCTGTTCATCTCCTTCCTTGAAAATCTCATGAGAGGATGATGTAAGTTGGTTGTGTGATAGCATTTAATTATTCTTTGCCCAGACCTGGATTGCCCTGGCTAGCTGGATCTTGTCTGTTCTTAGAAGCTAAGCAGGGTCTGCCCTGGTTAGTACTTGGATGAGAGACCACCAAGGAAGACCAGCATTGCTATGCAGAGGCAGGCAATGAGAAGCCACCTCTGTTTGCTTCTTGCCTTGAAAACCCCAGGACAGGTTGCATGGCAGCCTTTCTGTAGTTAGAAAAGGTGCCTAAATATGGCAACCAAAATGATCAAGGGGTTAAAGCACCTTCCTTAAGAGATGGGGTCTCATTAGTTTAGAAAAAAGATGATAACATTATGCATAAAGTGTTGAAAGTGGGAACTTCACCCCCCCCACCCCCAAGTCATAAACCCTTAATGAAGGTTACAGATGGGACAGTAGGTCTGGGGCAGACAAAAGGAAACATTTCTTCACTCAGAGTAATTATCTTGCGGAATTGACAGCAACAAGATGTAGCAATAGCCCCTAAAAAGGGATCCAACAAATGAGTGTAGTGGAAGGTCCATTGGTGATTGTTAATTACAGTGATGGAATGGAACCTCCATGTCCCAGGGCAGTATCCCTCTGAATACCAGTCAGAGAAAGGGGGAGGGCTTTGGTTTCCACCTCTGTACTCTGCTTCCAGGAGCCAGCATGGTGAGTAGTTAAGAACTGTGGGCTCAAATCTGGTGAACTGGGTTTGTTTCCCAACTCTTCCATATGAAGCCTGCTGAGTGACCTTGAGCTAGTCACAGCTCTCTCCGAACTCTCTCAGCCCCACCTGCCTCACAAGGAGTCTGTTGTGGGGAGAGGAAGGGAAGCCGAATGTAAGCTGGTTTGAAACAACTTAAAGGTAGAGAAAATGGGGGGGGGTATAAAAAACAGGGGGGGAGATAAAAACCAACTCCTCCTCCTCTTCTCCTCCTCCTTTTTCTGGCATATAGCAGGCCACTGTGTGAAAGAAGATGCTGGACTTCACAGACTGTAGTTGTTCTCTTCCAGTTCTTCTTTTTTTTTGCCCCTTCCACTTTGACTATTTTTGTTCCCCTTATTGCTATTTTAGACTGGGGGGGTCTTCTTTCCATGATCTTCCGTTGGATTTATGAAGAAATGCGTTGAGGAAAGGACCGGTTGTCTCATCGTTTTCTCCTGTAATACGCAGAGGTGTGAACCTCTTGCCAAGAGTTCTGTTCCGGCCACACACAGCTGCTCATCCTCATCTTTGCCTTGCATAGGTGCAGGATAGTTTCCAACCTTCAAGCGGTGGCTGGATATCTCCTGGGATTACAACTGATCTCATAGGACCAGCCTAGAGTATCCCCAACAAGTGCTTGCCCAGCCGCTGCTTGAAGACTGCCGGTGAGGGGGAGCTCACCACCTCCCTAGGCAGCCGATTCCACTGCTGAACTTCTCTTACTGTAAAAGGTATTTTCCTAATGTCTAGTCAGTACCTTGGTCTGATCCAGCAGGGCTTTTCTTATGTTCTTAACTTCAAGAAAGAAACCCAGCTTTGGAGACCTTAAGATGAACCTGACCAATGGAACTCTAATGGCCGCCTGGAATTATTAAGCATGCCAATTCAATGCTTCTGTATCTGGGCACGGCATCCTCTGCCTCAATCCGACAATGAGGTTGCAGGAGCCCAATTGCACCACAATAGTATTTGGTTTTTATTTTTGGTCTTCCTCTCCACTGCATTGTACTCAGCTATGGAGAAAATAGCTGCTACAATCAACCCGGCTGGCCGTTCCATTGTTAGAAAGCAGGAAAGAGAGTTAGAGGCCTTATCTGTAGCAATACCAAAAGAAACGCTCTCTCGCTCACACCCGGCGGGCAAACCCCTGGACCAGGCCCCCGGCCCCCACCCTGGATGGTTTGAGGAGTGGGATAAAAATGGGGGGAGGGGAATAACATCAAGGGGGAAGCTATAGGAATTTTCCCAGTCCCTATGGTAAAGACTTAGGGTTGCCAACCTCCAGGTACTAGCTGGAGATCTCCTGCTATTACAACTGATCTCCAGCCGATACCGATCAGTTCACCTGGAGAAAATGGCCGCTTTGGCCATTGGACTCTATGGCACTGGAGTCCCTCCCTTCCCGAAATCCCGCCCTCCTCAGGCTCTGCCCCAAAAACCTCCCACCGGTGGAAAAGAAGGACCTGGCAACCCTATAAAGACCACAGAAACTGTAGGGAGTCCTACGACTGGAAGTGATGTCAAATTCTCCTAATTCCAACCCAGAAGTGACATCAAATCTTCTGCAACCCTCTAGGAATTCCTCTAATCTCTATGGTCCTTACCATAGAGACTGGGGATAATTACTAGAGCATCACACAGGGTGGGATATCACATCCCCTGGAATTCCATTTTCCTTAGGCACTGCCCCCCACATGTGGCATTTGCCCATGCAGGGCTGGCAACCCTAACTCTACCTCAATTTATCCATGTTTTCAAAGGGCGGCTTCAGAGACAGAGATGGGAGTTGGAGCCTAGGAGCTCAGGGATGGTGCTTGTGAAATTAAGGCGTGGCTTGGGAAGGCGGGGAGGCGGAGGCTACTGGTGCTTGGTGGGAACAAAGATTGCACTTAGGCAATCAAGGAGAAGACACAGAAGTACAGCCTAATGGATGGAACCAACAACAGAAGCCATTCGTGCACGATTTTAATGTCGCTTCAGGTGAACATCTGCTATATTCACCCATTCCGAGAAGAAGCATTACAATGAACGAGGTAGAGACCTTGCTCCTTGGATTCTCAACCCTTTCCCTGTGACTGTACCCCCTTCACGTGGAGACCTCAGCAGGATACTGAAACCTTGAGAATCAAGCATCGAGAGCTGCCCATCGGGGGGGGGGGATGCAGGAGGAAAACAGCAGGCAGGAAAATGGTTAAAGCCCCTCCTGTCTCCCTGCAAATCAAGCCACCTGCGGTCTCCAGGGTTTCCAGCCCTGCGATTTCCATCGCTCTCACAGCACAACCTGAACCTCCCGGCAATTTGAAAAATAGATTTTTAACATATTTTGTCCCACCCCAGCGCTGGTTCCTGCCTCTTAATGGAGGTTTTACTTAGACATCATGGCTAATAGCCACTGGCATATCCTCTTCTTCATGAAGTCTAGTCCCCTTTTAAAGCCAACTTATCGAGTGGTCCTCGCTACATCTTGTGGCAGTGAATTCCACAGGCTGATGACTCCGCCATTTCCAGCCTGGCCTTCCTCTCATCCAGTCCCATAGCCGGGTTTCATGTTTCTTGGGAAAAGGTTTCTTAGCATCAAATAATTCTTGAGCTTGAGGTTCTTTGGGGATGGGCCATGCCTCAGTGGTAGAGCATCTGCTTGGCATGCAGAGAAGATCCCAGGTTCAATCCCCAGCATCCCCAGTTAAAGGGACTAGGCAAGTAGGTGTTGTGAAAGACCTCTCTCTGCCTGAGACCCTGGAGAGCCGCTGCTGGTCTGAGTAGACAATGCTGACTTGGATGGACCAAGGGTCTGATTCGGTATAAGGCATCTTCATGTGTTCATGTGAGGTCAGCCAGCGAATTTGATTGGCAGCCGGTGCTTCTGGAGGACCATCAAAAGAAAGGACTTGGACACCCAACACGTAATTAACCTGTGGAATTCTCCAAAATGGGAGGATTGTGGTGACATTTATCAGACTAACAGGCTTTAGAACTGGATTATAGAAATCCAGGGCAGATCAATCCTGTCTATCATCTGTTTTAAAAATGGCATGCCCGGATGAGGGCTCAGAGGGTGCCAACCTGGGAGAAGGGAAGCATAGGAGGTGGTGTGCAGTGTTGACAGAGACTCCCTAACATTGCAGAAAAATGAGAAGATGGACCCCCTCCCCAAAATCCCACCATGGAAGAGTGGAAGGGAGGAGCTGTGGCTCAATGCAAGAGCCTCTGCTTGGCATGCAGAAGGTCCCGGCGGTTCAATCCCTGGCATCTCTAGTTATGGATCAAGTTTTAGGTGATGGAAAATACCTCTTCCTGAGACCCTGGAGAGCCATAGAGAGGGGCTGTGGCTCAGTGGAAGAGCATCTGCTTTGCATGCAGAAGGTCCCAGGTTCAATCCCCGACATCTTCAGTTAAAAGGATCAGGCAGCAGGTGATCAAGACTTCCACCTGAGACCCTGGAGAGCTGCTTCCAATCTGAGTAGACAATACTGACCTTGATGGGCCAATGGTCTTGAACACATGAACACACATGAAGCTGTCTTATACTGAATCAGACCACTGGTCCATCAAGCTCAGTATTGTCTACTTCGACTGGCAGTGGCTCTTCAGAATCTCAGGCAGAGGTCTTTCACATCACCTACTGCCTGGTTCTTTTAACAGGAGAAGATGGGGATTGAACCTGAGACCTGCCGCATGTCGGGCAGATGCTCTACCACTGAGCCACAGCCCCACTTCATGGCTCTCCAGAGTCTCTGGCACAGGTCTTTCGCACACCACCTAGTACCGCATCCTTTAAATTGAAGATGCCGGGGATTGAACCTGGGACCTTCTACACGCCAAGCAGATACTCTACCACTGAGCCATAGTCCTTCTCCACAGCCTTCCAGGGTCTCAGGAAGAGGCCCTTCACATCATCTACTGCCTGACCCTTTTAACTGGAGATGCTGGGGATTGAACCTGGGACCTTCTGCATGCCAAGCAGATGCTCTACCACTGAGCCACGGCTCCTCCACCTCTGCCTGGCCAGTATGGGGAGCAGGATGCTGAACTGGGTGGGTTTCAATCCAAGCCAGCGATTTCAGGGTTTTCATGTTTGTACATCACCACGCACTCAAAAAGCACAATGACAATAGTTATTGTGATCTGCTGATGAAGAATGGTATTTATGATCCGAGAAGGGATTATTGCAACCCCCCTGGTATACTCCCAGAGACAAAAATAATCCTTGATTTGTAGATTCCGTCAAGGGCAGCCGCCTCTTTATACTCTCCCCTCTCTCCGATTTCAATAGGAATGGAATCACATGCCTTCCTGAGGCCGGAGGGGTTTTGTTGGTTGAGCTCTGTAATGCCTTGGCGACTCTCCGCTGAGGATAAAAAGGCTATTTTAATCCACCCCACAATGCTTTGGCTCAGCTGGGCACCTGGCTGAAACTCACAACAGTCGGTCCCATTGTGAGGACACAGGGCACAGTGCAACACTGTTGTGTGCTTCTGAGAGCCAGTGTGGTGTAGCGGTTAAGAGCTGCGGACTCTAATCTGGAGAACCAGGTTTGATTCCCCGCTCCTCCATATGAAGCCTGCTGGGTGACCTTGAGCCAGTCACAGTTCTCTCTGAACTCTCTCAGCCTCACCTACCTCACAAAGTGCCTGTTATGTGGGGGGGGGGGGCAGCAATTGTTAGCCACTTTGAGACTCCTTACAGGTAGAAAAAAGTTGGGAAGAAAAACCAGCTCCTCTTCTTCTTCCTCTTCCTCTTCCTCTTCCTCTTCTTCTTCCTGTTCTTCGTTCCAGTTGGGTTTTGTGCAAGAGCTGTAATTTTGGGGAATCCCCAGGTCCCACCTGGAAAGAGCATGGTGTGGGGAGGGGGAGAAGTATCTCCTTGGGGAGGGAATTCCACCATTTGTTGCCATAGACGAGAAGTCCTTTTCTTGGTTCCCACCTGTCTGGCTTCAAATGATGGGGCAACCCCGAAGCAAGCCCCTAAAGGTTGGGTAGGCTCATATGGGAGTAGGGTAGCCCTTAAAGTATGGAAGCCCCGAGCCATATAGGGCTTTACAGATCAAGGCCAGCAGTTTGAACTGGACCCAGAAGCAAATTGAGAGCCAATGTAGATGGAACAAGACTGGAGGGAGGTGGTCTACTCCAGTCAATAAGATGAAGCTCACCATTTGGCCAGCAACCAGCTGATCACCAGCAAATTAGTAGGAGGCAGGACCTAGACCCATAACCCCATGAACTGTGGGTCATTCTCCTAACCACTCAGCCGCTTAGGCACACAGGGAAAAGACACAGCGCAGGCTGTTTGGAACCTTCCATTGGCCCTGCAGGCAAAGGCAGCCATGTATACCTGGGTAGGAAAGGCACTGTACTGCTGTGGTCCAGCAAACCACGAGGTCTTTGGGCCCAGTCCTGTGTGGGGTGGCTACCACATGGATAATATTCCCTCTTTTGTTTAAATTGTGAATGTAAGCAGCATAGGGTTGCCATGTCCCTCTTCGCTACCGGCAGAACATTTTTGGGGCGGAGCCTGAGGAGGGCGGGGTTTGGGGAGGGGAGGGACTTCAATGCCATAGAGTCCAATTGCCAAAGGGACCATTTTCTCCAGGGGAACTGATCTCTATCAGCTGCAGATCAGTTGTAATAGCAGGAGATCTCAAGCTAGTATCTGGAGGTCTAGTACGTGATATACACTGGCATCTAGTACGTGATATACCGGGGTGCATGTCTCCACCAAAGTTTGGCTTAAAACGATCCCGTTCCTTTAAAGATCAATTGGTACATTCAGACTCCATTTCCCAGCAGCACCAAGATTTCCCTGCTGGCCACTTCCGCTGTGGATACTGCACGGCATGTGCGCAGGCGCTCCCTGTCAAGGAATTTCAAGATATTCGCACTGGCTTTAAATTTCAATTAAAACAGTTTAGTAATTATAATAGTAAATTCGTTATCTACATTATCCGATGCCCATGTGGTCTTTTATATGTGGGTAAAATGAAACGAGCTATAAAAATAAGAATAGGGGAACACAGTTCGTGTATTAGAAATAACAATTTGGAAGCGCCCCTTACTGCCCATTATAAACAACTTAAACATCTTGACCACGAAATGCAGTTTTTTGTCATTTGGCAATTTACTGGTAGACCATATCAAATTCAAAATGTTGATCGTGTATTATCACAACAAGAAGCTCGCTTTATATTTTTATTTGATACCTTAGCACCTAATGGACTTAATACACAATATGATTTGAGTTGTTTCCTATACACATTCAATTAATAGATCTTTTTAGAATGGATTTTTCACTAGATATTTTTCATTCTATGAATCTTTCACTAGTGAAATGGGGGTCTTCTTAATAGTAAGTATTGTCATTACCTCTCTAAATTAGACCAGTTGTTTCAGCTGCTACCAATTTGAACCTGGTATAGGCTTTTTATACGAGGTGTAAGTTTCCTCCTGTAGATGACGCATATCACCAGCCACTAGCTACACTTTGCTACACAGGGTATACACCTAATTCCTGGTTAAGTGTATTTAATGGAATTGTTGTATTTATTTTATTTCATTGCTTTTTATGTTTATGTTTAGTATTTCCATACATTATGGTTACTCTTTATATATGTATATATATTACAGAACATGTGTTCTTAGGAATGTGAATGTCACTACTAAAAAGCTGCCAGAATTTGGCCAGAAATTGAAGAAGCATGATGCGAAATGGGGACTAATACCAGAATCCCATTTTTCCTGGCATTTGGATCTATGAAGAGTTCCCTGGCTTGTCTGTACCTATGAAAAGTGTCTTTATTCTCTTGGACGCAAGAAGTATTGTATCATTACTGTATTGACATTGTGATTTATCTTACCTTTATTACTGATTCCTATTAGGATTAGTTCTGCATTGCTTGTATTGTATACATTGCCTTGCACCTTTGTATTGTTCTTATAAATAGTTTAGCACTTATTGTACTGGATATTGCCTGATATTTCTATGTTATATGCCGTTAGTGCCTTTTTTCTGTCATAGTACCTGGAGGTTGGCAACCCTAAAGCAGCAGCTCATTGCTGATGAGAGTGTTCAGTTACACTATCAACACCATTGGCCAGAATGCTCATTTGCATTGCAAATGCCTCTGAACCACAAACATTTGCATAAATAGTGTGAGAGACAGACTCTAGAAATAGGCCCTACAACAAACCCATGTGTAATTCCGCCCACATTCACACTCAGAAAACACTATGATAGGTCCTCATAATATCAACTGTACCACCAGGTAGGGACATGTGGGTCTTCCACTACCCCACCCTCCACCCGCTCTGCCCACCACTGCTTGGTAAAGCAGCAAGGCAAAAATGGGCAACACATTGGTGTGATGCTCTGGGATTCCAGGTTAAGGAGTTGGACCAAGATCTGGGAAACCCAGGTTCGAATCCTCACCCTGCCATGGAAACTTGCTGGGTGACCTTGGGCCAGTCACCTATTCTCAGCCTCGACCCTAGCAAGTATTTGGATGGGAGATCTCCAAGGAATGCCAGGGGCGTGAGGTGGAGGCAGGCAGTGGCAAACCACCTCAAAATGTCTCTTGCCTGGAAAACCCTATGGGGGTCACCAGAAGTCAGCTGTGATTTGAAGGCCAAAAGAAAAAGAAAAGAAAGAATGGGAACAGGCAAGAGACACTTTTCATGGCATGGGGCTAAATAACATCACTTGACAAACAACATCCCATTAAGGTCTCCCTGGGCAAAAGCACGTGAATTGGATTTCCACCTTTGAATGCAACTTCATCAAGATTCATTGAAAGAGCAAAAATACGGCAACCCTCCCCATAAAAACAAACCCTGTCATATAATAAAGAAGAATATAATAAAGAACAACAACAGCAAAAGACAGAACATACCATTATCACCCCAAAATAAAACTCAAACCAAAAATTCAAGAAACCCTTTAATTTAAACCCCAAGTAAAGGTGTCAGTCACATATTTCGGGCTTTTTAACCAAACTAGCCTTTCACGTCCCTGCCTTAATTAGAGTTTTACATTGAGAAGAATCTCATATAACTATCAGTTAGCAACGCTCCAAACCAGCAGTTCTTTGTTCCAGGCCCCGAGGCCAGTCTGGCCCGTTTATGGCGGCTGGGATGGAAAGCCCAAATTGCCCCTTCTCCTCCCGCCTCTGGCACTCAAAATATGGTGCTAAATTGAACAGCTGATACTTTGTTGCTCTGTCACAGCAGAACCATCATTCTTCCTTATTGCAATGTCTAAAAGAATGCAACAGTGCTCAAAACAGGGGTCCCCAGCGTTGCGCCCGTGGGCCCCATGCCACCCACCAACCCCTTTCCTTGTGTGCGTCAAGTGTTTTTTAGCAAGTGGGTGGGG
This sequence comes from Euleptes europaea, assembly GCF_029931775.1. Taxonomy (NCBI): domain Eukaryota; kingdom Metazoa; phylum Chordata; class Lepidosauria; order Squamata; family Sphaerodactylidae; genus Euleptes; species Euleptes europaea. The sequence goes on from NC_079323.1 coordinate 4,026,036, forward strand.
CCAGGTGGGGCTTTTGCCCAGCAGGGCTTCTGATTGGCTATTGGTGCCTGGAAATCTCCCACTATTAGGGTTGCCAGGTCCCCCTTCACCACCGGCGGGAGGTTTTTGGGGCAGAGCCTGATGAGGGCGGAGTTTGGGGAGGGGAGGGACTTCAATGCCATAGAGTCCAATGGCCAAAGCGGCCATTTTCTCCAGGTGAACTGATCTGTATCGGCTAGAGATCAGTCGTAATAGCAGGAGATCTCCAGCTGCTACCTGGAGGTTGTTGGAAATCAAACAAAATCACTAGTGCCTTACAAGGAAGTTAAGCAAAGCAAGAGTAGGCACTTATGGCACCAAAAGCACTACAAAAGAATGCTGAACAACATGTTTGTAATGACAAAATAAACAAACAATACAACCAAGGACAGAAGGAAATTCCTGTTACACGTGTAGAAAAGTCATCACGTTCCTGCAGTGTAGACAGGTAAGTGAATTTCCAAATATCAAAGTCCTAGAATGCCATGAGTAGAGAGAAAATAGGCTTCCGGTAATTAGTCCCATTTCGCTGGTGCTTTGTCAATTCAGGCAATCCTGTGACGTTCCGTCAAGGTTCCACGGAACATATGTTCCGGACAAGAAGGCCTATAGCCTGACAGTACTAACGGATGGCATTCATTATTTTGCAATAGCCTGTCCTCCGTTGATACGCAAATCTCAAGAGCGCTTGTTCTTTTGGTTAAAGAGATTCCTGAGAAACATCACATTGTTCCACAATAAGTTATCAACGGCTCAAAAGACCTTTCTGTCCCGAAAGAGTGTGAAGTGGTTGGTTGTTCACTGCCTTTTGCCTCATGGCTCATGAGTGGTCCTTCCCCCACATGCACACCAGAGACCACATGCTAGGGTTGCCAACCTCCAGGCGGGGGTTGGAGATCTCCCGGAGTTGTGGCTTATCTCCAGACTACAGAGATCAGTTCCTCTGGAGAAAATGGCTGCTTTGGAGGACGGACTCTATGGCATTGTATCCTTCTAAGCTCCCTCCCCAAACCCCACCTTCCTCAGGCTCCACCCCCCAAATCTCCAGGAATTTCACAACCCAGAGTTGGCAACCCTACCATGCGTCCATTTCCCACTCAGGGATTTAGTTTCTAAAAACTCAGAGGAAGAAGTTGATCCCTGAACAGCAAAAAATCGAGCAACCTACAAAACGTGCCTTTATTTCAGACATTTCCTGACCTCTTTTCCTGCTCTCAGTTGACAAGATCCATGCAGTAATTCAACACAACCACCATTAAACCACCTGAAAACTGACAGATCCGGTTGAAACTCTGCACATTTTAACCAAGTATCCTCAACAGCAGAAGAACTACATAGGGATGGAAAGGTCTGGTTAGGGTAGAGCATCTGCTTTGAGTGCAAAAAGTCCCAAGTTGAGGTCCCCAGCTCTCCAGTTTAAGCATCAGATAGCAGGTGATGTCATTATAGGGATGCCAGCCTACAGGTGGGACGTGGGGACCCTCCCGGAATTATAGCTCCTCTCCAGAGATCAGTTCCCCTGGAGAAAATGGCTGCTTTGGAGGGTGGACTCTATGGCACTGTATCCTACTGAGGTGCTCTACCACTGAGCCACAGCCAGATTGAGTGACACCATCCTGCTCAAAGTATGAGCTGCAAGCTGAGAGCAGCATGCTGGAGAAACGTGACTGCGGAGCAAGGTCACTTGAGAGGACTCATGCAAACCAGCCAATGTGTGCATGGGGGTCTTGCAGCTTTTATGGGGGCGACAGCAGAGGGCACGTGCTGCCAGCTGTTGATCCAGGCCTTACGGAAGATCAGGGTTCAAATTCTGGCTCCGCCATGAAGTTCACTGGCCGGCCTTGGCCAGGTTTCTGCTGCCCAGCCTCAAACTTCTCTATGTAAATGGGAATAGCGTATATACTGAGGAATGTGACAACAAGGGTAAATTAGCTATCATTTATCCCTCTTCCAGTTGCCAAGCCATTTGGTGCAGGGCTCCCATGTCTTTGACAGGCAGACATTCCACCGGTAGAGATTTTTTCTGCCATGGACATGAAAGGGTAAGTCTGTTCTGTTCCAGGCACTCAACGCTTGCGCAACCCAAATATGAATATGTATTTGCAGTACAGTGGATGCCTTTGTCTCAGGACAGCCACATGGAATCCATAACTTGGATTAAATTGACCTGACTCTTCGCCAGCGTGGTGTAGTGGTTAGGAGCGGCGGACTCTAATCTGAAGAACTGGGTTCGATTCCCCGCTCTTCCACATGGAGCCTGCTGGGTGACTAGGGTTGCCAGGTCCTTCTTTGCTACCGGAGGGAGGTTTTGGGGGTGGAGCCTGAGGAGGTCGGGGTTTGGGGAGGGACTTCAGAGCCATAGAGTCCAATGGCCAAAGCTGCCATTTTCTCCTGGGGAACTGATCTCTATCGACTGGAGATCAGTTGTAATAGCAGAAGATCTCCAGCTAGTACCTGGAGGCTGGCAACCCTATGGGTGACCTTAGGCCACTCACAGTTCTCGCCAAACTCTCTCAGCCCTACCTACCTCACAAGGTGTCTGTTGTGGGGTGGGGAAGGGAAGGTGATTGTAAGCCGGTTTGAGACTCCTTATGGTAGAGAAAAGGCGGGGTATAAAAACCAAGCTTGCTGGGGGTAAAGGGAAGACAACTGGGGAAGGCAATGGCAAACCACCCCGTAAACAAAGTCTGTCTAGAAAATGTCGGGATGTGACATCACCCCATGGGTCAGGAATGATCCGGTGCTTGCACAGGGGACCCTTACCTTTTTAAAAACCAACTCTTCTTCTTCTGAATACCGCCACTTGATGTTCTCATTTTATCCATCTGCCAACAAAAACAGCTTTCCCAGACTCTGTTTTCTGTGAATAATGCTCCCTCGTGTGGCAAGAGCCAAAGTCACACAAAGCTTGGTCGGAAAACAGGGACAGAAAGGTATTAAAAAGATAAAGTGAAACAAATCTGATGAGACTGGGCTAGCCTGGGCCATCCAAATCAGGGTCAGCAGTTCATTGTGTGTGTAAAGCGCCGCCAAGTCACAGCTAATTTATGGAGACCCCAGCAAGGGTTTTTTAAGGCAAGTGAGAAGCAGAGGTGGTTTGCCATTGCCTTCCACTGCAGAGTCTTCCTTGGTGGTCTCCCTTTCAAGTACCGACCCTGCTTAGCTTCCCAGATCTGATGAGATTGGGCTTGCCTGGGCCATCCAAATCAGGGCTAGCAATGTATTAGGACCAATTAAAAGCCACAAGCAGTGATCTAGCTTTCGAGTTTCACAGAACTCTTCCTCTGGCCCAAGAAAAGGAAAAAGCAATTCTTTTCAGTGGTGAATGTTTAGCGCGATTGCAGACTGCTTTGAGTGGTGGACAGAAGGGTATAAACATATTTTAAAGGAAATGTCAATGAAAATATCAATTGTTTTAGAGTGCCATTTACAACACCTAGGCCCAGAATGCTCTCTGTTCCACTTGGGTTTGCTCAAAATGGGAAGCCCTTTATCTCAAGACGATATTGTTTCCCACTGGCAAGATTACCTGGGCTTTGGCAGAGATCCAAAAGACTTGGACTGAAAACCTGAGCTTCAGGAGCAGAACCCTGCAGAGTTGGCACTTTCCAACGTGACAAATTAGGAATTATCCAGCCATTCATCACAGCCGGGGGGGAGGGGGAACTGGCAGTGGCATAATCCCAGATTTCAAATGATATCTTGTTTTTTATTATGCATCAAATGCAAAGTTGGAAAAAGGGATAATTGCTAACTGATGCTCATTAAAATTGTTTCCTGTCAGCCTATGTAACCATTTTGTGTTTCAGGCCAGGTACCATGAAGAGAACATATTGCATTTCTCTAAAATATCTGTTGTACATTCTTTCTTCCAAATACGTGTTTATTGTTACTCTTCTCTGCTTCCTGAAGTTGTCCTTTTCCTCGGATGCTTAGAGAACAATCAGTTCTACACAGAATCCTACTCAGGTCTCTTCAATGGGGCTTACTCTCAGGAAATCGTTCTTAGGGCGGCACTGTTATCCTTCACTGGCTGAAATTTCAGATACTCAGCACACATAAAAGAGGTGAAACAAATCCTTATCAATAAGGAAATTTCTGCTTCCTTATAGATTATGCCCAAGAGTGTGCTTAGGGTTGCCAACCTCCAGGTGGGACCTGGAGATCTCCCGGAATTAGAACTGATCCCCAGGCGACACAGATCAGTTCCCTTGGAGAAAACTGCTGCTTTGCAGGGCGGACTCTGTGGCGTTATACCCCTTTGAGGTCCCAACCCTTCCTAAGCCCCACCCTCCCCAGGCTCCAACTCCCAAATCTTCAGGAATTTCCCTGCCCAGAGTTGACAACCCTAAGTGCGCTCAGGAAAAGACTCTTGCTGCATCTCTCAGTGTAAAGACAGAAAAGCCATTTTATGTTCTTGGCCAGCGTTTTATTCTCCATTTTGGATGCTAAGTGTCAGCCTCAGTAATTTTCCAGAGGCTCAGTTCTCAGAGATCTAACCAACAACACCTGTAGCTTATTGGGCTGACAGACAGCTGTTCAAGGATACCTACATTCCAGCTTAATCGGAAGCCGTGATTCACCTGTGAGCGGCCTTAGCTCCCTTGAAGCTTGGATTTAGGCTGTGACCTTTAGATTCTGGGTTAAGATTTATTTCTCCATGGAGTTGAATGGATATTTACATCTCCTTCAAGCTGATTCCTACCAAACCTCATGGAGTAAACTGGTCGAATGTCGTAGCCAGTCTTTAGGAATCTCTCTTCCTGACCTAAGAGAGCACGGGTCATCGGCAGCTCTTTCTTCCATCCTGAGCTGCTTGCAAAAACTGGATTCTGGAAGTACTACAATAAGAGCACATAGGGTGTGCTCACCTCTATACCTAGGTCTAAACTTGCTGCAATCCCTCCCAATGTACTTTGATTTTCTGATCATCCTGCGATACAGACAATTATTTATGTTGGATAGACTGAATGCCATCCCATCAGGGGAGTTAATGGGTCGTTTAAATAGGATATCGTACTGTGAGAGAGAGTGTCAATGTGGTTCTGGCCAAACAGACACTCTTCAGCATTCCTTGTTGAGCTGCGACTTGCTCAACGAGGCTAGAGACGATGGATAATGCCCTTTATTCGGGAATCTGTCTCTGAACTGGATAATCTGTGGGTTCTTTTTGCAGGTGTGGAGGGTTGGGGGATGGGAGGGACTTCAATGCCCTAGAGTCCAATTGCCAGAGTGGCCCTTTTTTCCAGTTGATCGGTCACCCATGGGTACCATGTTGGGCACCCCTGTTCTTACCACTGCACCACATTGGCAATCTCTGGAACGCTGTTTCAAAAGAAGCCTACCTGCTGGCTTCCTTTCGTTTCTTTCAGTATGGGGGATGACTTTTCTTCTTCCTCCTCCTGCTGTTGGTTAATCGGGCTTCAGCCTGAGAGTGGTGGAGCGTTTCACCACTGCAGATATTATTCTGCGGTTCTTACTTTGGCCGCTCTGCGTTATCCACCTATTCTCCACAGCGTCCCTTTTGCTGTTTACTTTAATTAATTGTGTTGTATGTTTTTCATTTTGATGCCAGCCACTTGGAACCATCAGTCTGGGATAAGCAGGATATGAATCTCCTTAATGCGTAAAATAAATATTTTACAGTCCCATAAAAATTACAAACGGACGGCAACCCGCTGTTCTTTGCACGCTGCCAGTAAGCCCCTAATCACCATAGGAAAGGCAGAATTAATCTTATCCTCACTAATGAAAACTAGACTTCAGTACGTCCGGTGTCCTGATTTGCCAGAACCACCCAATTTATTTATTTGGTCTGTTTTTATTCTGCCTCACAGCCTTAAAATGCAATCAAGGGAACCAATGGAACCGATGAAGGACATTAAATCAATAACACATTGCCGCAATTTTAATTAAAAAAAATTAAAAACAGTTGCAGACAAAATTGAAAAACAGAAATTCAGCGATGCACCAGTAACATTCAACTACAAAATTCTGTTGCGTTGGGGTTTGCTATTTTAAATTTTGGTATTTGAACCATGAGGCAAGCGAGGTATAAATGTTTCAGTAAATAAATAAATAAAAATAGCCACTAAATCCAATGCTGATTTAAGAAGGGGTGAGGGGAGACCAGAGGTAGCCGTTAGGTTAGTGTGTAGTGGCTAAAATGCTGGAAAAGCTTTGGGAGTGCAGGGTTCAAATCCTCTCTCTGCTAGGAGCTTGTTGGGTGACCTTGGCATGGTCTATTTCTCTTGTCTGAGCCTACCTCACAGGGAGGTTGTGAGAACAGAATGAGGAAAGGGGAGTCATACAGGTTGCCCTGAGCTCCCCGGAGGCAGGGTTATGCTGTTTGGTCCCATTGCATCCCAAAAATCTCAAGGATTGGACACTGGGGGTAAAATCAACGGAGGGATGAGCCCCACCTTAGAATCAGAGCTGGAAGGGACCACCAGGGTCATCAAATCCAACCCCTGCACAATGCAGGAAATTCACAACTGCCTGCCCCCCTTCAGTGACCCCCTACTCCACACCCAGAAGATGGGGGGAAAAACCCCTCCAGGATCCCTGGCCAATCTGGCCTGAAGGAAAATTGCTTCCTGACCCCCAATTGCTTCCTGATGATTGACATTACCCTGGGCATGTAAGAAAGGGCCATGACAGCCAAGCACTGACACAATCCTTCCTGCCTTCCCTCTCATGATCTGCCTAAGTTCACAGAATCAGCCTTGCTGTCAGATGGCCATTTAGCATTTGCTTAAAAAACCCCAAAGAAGGAGAGCCCGCCACCTCCCGAGGAAGCCTGTTCCACTGAGGAACCGCTCTAATGGTCAGCAAGTTCTTCCTAATGTTTAGCCGGAAACTCCCTGTCGACTCTCAGGTTCCTTTCAAAGCACATCCCATTTCAGACACACCGTCTGCAAAGTCCTGGGTCCTATCCCCTGTGAACATGTCCAGTCCCATCTTAAAGCCTTCCAAGTTGGCAGCTATCACCACATCCTGGGGCAGGGAGTTCCATAATTTCACTATGTGTTGTGTGAGGAAATACTTTATTTGTTTTGAATCTCTCACCCCCCGGCTTCAGGCGAAGACCCCGCGTTCTAGTATTATGAAAGAGGGAGAAAAGCTTCTCCCTGTCCACACTCTCCAAACCATGCATAATTTTATAGACCTCTATCATGTCTCCTCTCAGCCGCTTTTTTCCAAGCTAAACAGCCCTAAGAGTTTGAACCGCCCCTCATAGGGCAGTTGCTCTCGTCCCGATCATTTTGGTTGCTCTTTTCTGCACCGACGCAAGCTCTGCAATCTCCTTTTTTAGGTGTGGTGACCAGAACTGCACACAGTATTCCAAGTGTGGTCTTGCCATAGATTTGTACGTGGGCAGTACTATAGCAGCAGTTTTATTCTCTATTCCTTGCCTAATTATGGCCAGCATGGAACTGGCCTTTTTTCACAGGAAGCCCAAGGCTGCTACACAGAGACAGCTGCTACACAGAGACAGTATCTGAAGAAGTGAGCTGTGGCTCACGAAAGCTCATACCCTACCAGAAAATATTTTTGTTAGTCTTTAAGGTGCTACTGGACTCTTGCCCTTTTTGACACAGAGACAGGTAATGGCAAACCCTCTCTGTTCGTCTCTCGCCTTGAAACCCCTACTGGGTTGCCATACGTCAGTTGGGACTTGACTGCACTTCTCCCCACCAAATCCACTGAATCAAACAAATAGGACACGCAAATGTGTGTCTCATTCACTCGTCTCTACTTAAGGATAGCTGGGATCACATTCTAGCTGTATCTGAAGAAGGGAGCTGTGGCTCACGCAAGCTCCTACCCTGCCAGAAATTGTGCTAGTCTTTAAGGAGCTACTGGGCACTTGCCATTTTCTATAAACGGGGCAGGGGTCTCCACCCTTTTTGAGCCTGCAGGAGCCTTTGGGATCCTGCCAGTTTGGGGGGCGCACAGAGCTAGTTCTGAGCAGGGACCCCCCACCCCGCCACGCTGGCCAGTTCCTATTGCACTTGCAAAGCGCGACCAGGAGGGGGCGGCCGCAGCTAAGCAAGGTCAGAGAGAGGCGTGTCGCGCCGGCCGCCTGTCACTCACTCAGGACAAGCCCCGCCCCTTCCCCTCCTCAGCCTATCCCGAGCCTTCAATCGCTCCCTCATTACGACTCACTCTTAACGTTACCGTTCGGGGTTCCCCATCTCCCTTCTCGTCTCTAAACGAACGTCCGAAGCGCGCGCGCGCAATGCGTGGGGAAACACGGACTGTTTCCAATTATTCGTTTAATTTATACATTGATGATTTCAATTGCTTCTTTCTGAGGGTGTTTCCCCTTCCCATCCAGTCAGGCCCCGAGGCTGACACAAAGCTCTGTGCCTTCCCCTCCCGCTCTCAGACGTTGCGCCATTCACGCGTGTCAAAAAATCAGCCGTTACGGGAGGAGGGGGGGGTTGGGAGGAAAAGAGGGAGGGGGCGTGGCCGCCGAAGCGCGCGCCTCATTGTCCGTTAAGGGGGCCGCCTCCCCTTTGGCTCTCAAGCCCCGCCCCTTTTCCTCCTCATCCTATCCGTTTCTTCCTCACTCGACGCCCCCCCCCCTCCTCCCACCAACTGATTTTCCTCATGAGAGCTTCGAGTCGCTGTCGGCTGCTCGCGCTTGTTTTGTGTGTGTGGGGTGAAATACGCTCCCTGAAGTGAAAGTAGAAGGGGGAGGAGCCGCGCTCCACCCGCCACACTCGACGTTGGCCTCGCGCACGTTTCCCCCCCTCCCTTATTTGCGCGCGCACCTCTTCTCCTTCAGAAAGTAACCCACAAGCCTGAGGCGAAGGGGAAACGAAACAGCAAGCCACGCCCCCTTTCCCCGGTTGGCCGCGCCTCCCTTCCCCTGCCTCGCGCACGTTTGCTCTCTCCCAACCGCGCGCGCGCGCCTTTTTCCCTTCAGAAAAGAAACCCGCAAGCCTGAGGCGAAGGGGGAACGAAACAGCAAGCCACGCCCCCTTTCCCCCCATTGGCCGCGCCTCCCTTCCCCTGTCTCCCGCTCGCGCGCGCTCCCGCTCTCTAGTCAGAGGGTCGACAAGCCGCACTCCCCAACACCCCTATTATCTTGGCCACGCCTCCTCCGCCTCTTTTCAGCCGCGCGCCCCTTCCTTCAGTCAGGACGACAAGCCACGCCCCCCTCTCTGATTATCTAAGGGTTGCCAGGTCCCTCTTCACCGCCGGCGGGAGGTCCTTGTGGCGGAGCCTGAGGAGGGGGGGGGGGTTGGGGAGGGGAGGGACTTCAACGCCACAGAGTCCAGTTGCCAAAGCGGCCATTTTCTCCAGGGGGACTGATCTCTATCGCCTGGAGATCGGTTGTAACGGCGGGAGATCTCCAGCCACCACCTGGAGATTGGCAACCCAAGATCATCCTGGCCGCCCTGGCGTTTCCCCCCCCCTCACCCGCGCGTGCCCCCTTCCCTCCAATCAGAACGACAGGCCCGCGCCACCTGATTCCCTCGGCCACGCCTTCCCCGCTTATATTTTCCCCTCCCCTCGCGTCTGAGGGACAAGGGCAGGCCCCGCCCCCTCCTCGCCTCCCTCGCTCGCGCACCCCCTCCCCCTGCGCAGCCACCGACGGAGCGGCGCCTCGGGCCCCGCCCCCGCCCGCCCTTGGCCCCGCCCCCCTCGCCGCAGAGACCGGCCTGGCGTCGCCTCTCTCGCCCTCCGCGCCGCCGCCTCCCGTTATCGCCGCCGCCGCCGTTTGGGGCGGGGGAGGGATTGATGTGGAGGCCGAGAGCGGCAGCGCCGCCGCCATGCAGCCCCCGCCGAGGAAGGTGAGGCGGCGACCGCGGGTGAGGGGTGGGGGGTGAGGCAGTGGCCAGAGTGGGGGGGGAGGGGCTCCGCCTAGAGGTGATGGGGAAGACTGAGAAACCTCCCCCCCCCCATTGGGTGCTGGGTGCTTATGGAGGTGAAAGCCTGGCTATAAGGAATGTGGGGGGGATGTGTGGGGCAGACAGGCATCCTATAGGGCTGGTGGTGGGTTTGGGGGGCGGTGCAGGAGGGGTATGCATCAGGCATCCTATAGGGCTGGTGGTGGGCTTGGGGGGTGGTGCAGGAGGGGTATGCATCAGGCATCCTATAGGGCTGGTGGTGAGTTGGGGGGGGTGCAGGAGGGGTATGCATCAGGCATCCTATAGGGCTGGTGGTGGGTTGGGGGGGGTGCAGGAGGGGTATGCATCAGGCATCCTGTAGGGCTGGTGGTGAGTTGGGGGGGGTGCAGGAGGGGTATGCATCAGGCATCCTATAGGGCTGGTGGTGGGTTTGGGGGGCGGCGCAGGAGGGGTATGCATCAGGCATCCTATAGGGCTGGTGGTGAGTTGGGGGGTGGTGCAGGAGGGGTATGCATCAGGCATCCTATAGGGCTGGTGGTGGGCTTGGGGGGCGGTGCAGGAGGGGTATGCATCAGGCATCCTATAGGGCTGGTGGTGGGTTTGGGGGGCGGCGCAGGAGGGGTATGCATCAGGCATCCTATAGGGCTGGTGGTGAGTTGGGGGGGGTGCAGGAGGGGTATGCATCAGGCATCCTATAGGGCTGGTGGTGGGTTTGGGGGGCGGCGCAGGAGGGGTATGCATCAGGCATCCTATAGGGCTGGTGGTGGGTTGGGGGGCGGTGCAGGAGGGGTATGCATCAGGCATCCTATAGGGCTGGTGGTGGGTTTGGGGGGCGGCGCAGGAGGGGTATGCATCAGGCATCCTTGGATGTATTGAGGTGGGTCCTTCCTCCTCTCCAGCCCCTTGCAATGGAGGCATAGGGTTGTGGGGGGCGGCGGTTTGCTAAGCATCCAGTGTGGGGCAGGACTGCCAAGGTGGCACAGGGGCATGGGGCTGCCCTGGGAGGCTTTGTCATGGGGAGGTGGCGTCGGCAGAGGCTGCCAGGTGCGCTGCAGAGGGCTGGGGGGGGGAGGGGATGTCGGAAAGGACGCTGACCGCAGCGGTGCGATAAGACCGGGGAAATAGTGCCATAGGTTTGTGGGGTGGGGGTGCAGGTTGGGGGACGGGTGTGAGCCTCGTGGGCTGTGGGGCAGGAGGGTTGCGGAGGTGGTGTCGGTAGAAAAAGGCAGGCATATGGCGGGGAAGAATCTGAGGATGGAGGCTTTGCAGAGTGGGAGGGGGACCCCCCCCCTTGAGTGGGTGGAGGAGCTGAGGGCAGGTAAGTGCGCTGGATGGTGGGGGGGGCAGGTGGGAGGGGTGACAAGCATGGTTTGCAGGTGGATTTTTGGAAGGCAACGTTGGGGATTGTAGCGTAGGAACGCATGTGTGAATACACCTGAAGCTGCGTTATACTGAATCAGACTCTTGGTCCGTCAAGGTCAGAGTTGTCTCCTCAGGCTGGCAGCGGCTCTCCAGGGTCTCACGCAGAGGTCTTCGCATCACCTACTTGCCTAGTCCCTTTAACTGAAGGTGCCAGGGGTTGTACCTGGGACCTTCTGCATGCCAAGCAGATGCTCTACCTCTCAACTACAGCCCCTTCTTGCTTTCTACTGAATCTGACCCTTGATCCATCAAGGTCAGTCTTGTCTGCTCAGACTGGCAGCTGCTCTCCAGGGTCTCAGCTGAAGGTCTTTCATATCACCTACTACACAGTCTTTTTAGCTGGAGGTTGAGCGTGCAGGGATTGAACCTGCGATCTTCAATGTGCAAAGCAGAGGCAGCATGGTGTGGTGGTTAAGAGCGATGGTTTGGAGCGGTGGACTCTGATCCGGAGAACCGGGTTTGATTCCCCACTCCTTCACATTAGCGGCGGATGCTAATCTGATGAACCGGGTTCGATTCCCCACTCCTCCACTTGAAGCCAGCTGGGTGACCTTGGGCTAGTCACAGTTCTCTCAGCTCCACCTACCCCACAGGATGTCTGCTGTGGGGAGGGGAAGGTGATTGTAAGCTGGTTTGATTCTCCCTTAAGTGGTAGAAAAAGTCGGCATATAAAAACAAGAGCCCCCAGGGAACATGGAAGGGGGCTGCACTGATGGGAGCAGATCTTGCTGCCTACAGGTGTGTTGCAGTAAATGAGGGCGGAGGTACCCTGCACTGTGTAGGCTGCAGAAAAGTATACAAAAAAATCTTGCCTGCAAAGGCTGGGCTGAAGCAGGAGTCAGGACTACTTGGGAGGAAGAGTTCAGGGGTAAAAAACCACAGCGGATGCAGTTTCTGCTTCCTGACAGCTGGCTGCAGAGATGCAGATGAGAGTGTTAGCTAGAAAGGTGGCAGAGAGGTGTGACAGGTACGCTTGGTGGTTTGAGAGTGGGTGGTTAAGGGGAGGCAGTGGTCAGATGGCATAGAGTTCAGAGTGCTGCACTAGGCACCCTAAATTCCCATCTAAGTGTATTTAATTTGGCTTGGACTGGAGTCCAAGGGGCTGGGGAGGGCCTGTGGCTCAATGGCAGAGCATTTGCTTGGCATGCAGAAGGTCCCAGGTTCAATCCCCAGCATCTCCAGTTAGGGACTAGGCAGGTAGGTGATGTGAAAGACCTGCCTGGGACCCTTGGGAGCCGCTCCTGGTCTGAGTAGACAATACTGACTTTGATGGACCACGGGTCTGATTCAGTATAAGATATGTTCATGTGCTGCCAGAGGCAGACCTGTCCTACTTGGGGCACTCAGCAGGTGTCAGAAGGATGAGATTGGCCGTTGCAGAGAACAGGAACTATCCTGTCTTAAATAGGGATGATCCGTGCTGCAGAGTTGTAAGCCCCGTGGAAGGGACCTCTGGGGGTTTAAGAAAACTTCCTCACTGTGCGCGTGTGCTTTGCAGTCTCTGGGATGGGCACCAGGGGTTGCCTTAGGGTACAATTCGAGCAATTGGGGCAAGAAATGTTGTGTGGTGGCTCGGTGCAGGGGGTGTGCACCGGCAGTTCTGTGGCAAAGCTTTGCATGTAGAAGGCCTAAGGAGTTTTTTTTGCCCCAATATGCATCACTTTGCTTACATTGAATCTCATTTGCCATTTTAATGCCCACTCCTCCAGTTTGTGGAGATCCTTTCGGAGCTTTTCACAGTCCGATTTTGTTTTAACCGCCCTAAATAATTTGGTGTCATCTGCAAACTTGGCCTCCTCGCTGTTCACCCCCAACTCCAGGTCATTGATGAACAGGCTGAAAAGCACCGGTCCCAACACAGATCCTTGAAAGACCCCACTGCTCAACAATGGATGGATGTGTATAGATTGCAGTGAAGTCTGATGACGGGGTATGTATGAGCTTTCAAGAGTTAAAGCTCTCTTCGTCAGATATGAGTAGGAATGGGGATGCAGAGAGAGATCTCCCTCCTTCTGACTGGGATATAAAGACTCAGATATCCATTCCTACTTGCACCTGACGAAGGGAGCTTTGACTCTCGAAAGCTTATACCCCTAAAATCTTGTCTTTAACTGCTACTGGACTTGAATATGGCTGTTCTACTGTGGACCAGCACGGCTCTTGTGGTATCAGGCGTCTTCAGTTGATTTTGAGCAACCTAAAGTGTTGGCTGATTGCAGGAAGAAGAGTTGTTTTTATATGCCGACTTTCTCTACCACTTAAGGGAGAATCAAAGCGGCTTACAATCATCTTCCCCTCCCCACAACAGACACCCTGTGTGGTAGGTGAGGCTGAGACAGGTCTCCCAGCAGGCTTCTTGTATAGGAGTGGGGAAACCAACCCGATTCACCAGAATAGCGTCTGCCGCTCATGTGGAGGAGTGGGGAATCAAACCCGGTTCTCCAGATTAGAGTCCTCCGCTCCAAACCACCGCTCTTAACCACTACACCCAGCAGGCTTACTGGTATCGGAATATGATTTCTTAAAATATTTCCGCCCTGATCTTTGTTACCCTTGGTCCTCCAGGTGGCTTACAACTTATTTAAAACCGTATCTGTACAAGACAAGCCAGTTAGAAAATCCCATTAGAGACGTGCAGGAAGGTAAATTGTAAGAACAGCAGAAAATTCATCAACGTGCCATGAACTGCACACTCAAAAAGAACAGATTGCCACCTGACACCTAAAGGCTGGCAAAGCAGGTGCTTGGTACATAGATGGGGGAGTGGGTGAAACGCCTCTGTGGAAGATCTCAAAAAAAAAAAATAGGGATGTGAGTTCTTTTCTTTTGTGGTTAGGGCAGCATCACTTAGGGTTTGACACTACTGGGGGGCTGTCATTTTGGGGGAGTTTGGTTGGTGGGGGTGTGTAATTTGTTAGTGTACTGTTTATAGGAGTTCAGTAGGTGGCTGGGACATGGGTGGGAGAGCTAAGAACAAAGAGGTTTTTGTCTGTTTGCCATTGGTGGTGCAAAAAGGGGGAGAACGTGCAGTCATGTTTGATGCACAGGGTTTGGGATGATGGGGAACGCTAGAACTGGGCTTATAGGGCTCTGTGGTCATGAGGGCGTCCTCTCTGGGCTTCCAGAGACTTTTTGTTTTTTGTTTTTAAATTGTATGTGTTTCAAAAGGGAGCTTAGATGCAGGTGAAACATATTGGGATTGGATTGTGTAGACAAAGGACTGTCACTCTCTGAGCTCCCTGGTGGACCAAGATAGCTGGCTACATTTGGGGGAGGGGGAGAAGGATCCTCCTCTCTGCCTTTTCATGTCTGTTTTGAGGGTGCGCTTTCGCAAGGGCAGTCTTTTATCGAAACCATTTTTTATTAAAAAGCCTATCTGGTTTGCACGCTGTGGTTTGATCTTGCATGCACAGTCTGCCTTTCAGTTTTGCATGGGGATGTTATCTTTGTTCCATAGGTTTAGCCCTATGCCTGCTGGATTTGTTTGCACTTTCTGTTTGTGGTAGAAAAAAAACACACTGTGTTGTTTTTCTGTTTAAAAGTGTTCAGGGTTGTTTGCTCAGTGGGTTTTTCCATCTCCTCATAGTGCTCAGATTGGGGTCTTGTTACTGGGGGGAAATATTCCAGGTTGAGGTTAGTGGGAGGTGGAGGGTACTGTTCCCATTGGATGAGAGCGGATTGTTTTTGTTTCCTTTGAGGGAAAGGAGAGATCCGGTCCGCTGTGGGGTTTTTTTCCACGTTTCTGTCTTTGATTCTCCTTCTGATAGCAGAGGCTGTTATTCTTCTCCAAACAAGCAACATGATGCTCAGTTATAGTCTCCTTTATAACTAAGCATTTACCCTTGGCCTTATTGTTTTGGGGTGACAAAGTCCCCTCACCTCCTGCCGTGCTGCTAAACAGCTTGAAGAATCTTATCTCAAGAGCAGTATAACAGTCAGACACAAATACACGTTTGATTACTGTATTCAGAAAATGAGACTTAATGGTGGAACTGTTAAGAATGGGCATTTGTCATTGGGTGGACTATCGATCTAGGAGATTACGTCTAAACACTGGATGTTTTGTGCTGGATTGATTAAAAGATTTTGGGTTGCATCTATTGCCCCATTAAACATGAATAACGGAACATTTGGAAGTCCTCTGCCTCCCTCCCCCTTTGGTATTTGACTCCACCCTGCTTGAAACAAGGGCACAAACATCTTTTGTTGCATGCGGGTTTGTCCACGGAGGGTTTGGAGGGAAGAGAACGTGTCAGTAATTTTAACAGTGGGATTGAGCTCTACGGTTTAAATGTTTAAAAATGTAGGCAGTTCAGTGGCGTGGGTGTGAGGATTTGATAGAGCAGCTTTCAGCTGGAATAGATGCAAACAGAACTTTTGGTAGTTCACAGTATTTGCATTTTGGAAAATGGTTTTGAGCAATTATTTGGACCAGGTTTCTGAACCCTGGAATAACTGAAGTGCTTCCATTTCTTCTTGTTTTGCCTGGTCAGCTTCAAGTGACATATGTGACATGGCATTGTAGCGACATCCCAGCGGTTTTCAAAACTTGTGTTTCAGTACTGGGAGTCAGCATGGTGTAGGGGTTAGGAGCGGTGGAGTCTGATCTGGAGATCCGGGTTTGATTTCCCACTCCTCCGCATGAGCGGCGGAGGCTAATCTGATGAAGTGGGTTGGTTTCCCCACTCCACATGAAGCCAGCTGGGTGACCTTGGTCTAGTCACAGCTCTCTTGGCCTCACCTACTTCACAGGGTGTCTGTTGTGGGGAGGGAAGGTGATTGTAAGTCGGTTTGAGTCTCCCTTAAGTGGTAGAGAAAGTCAGCATATAAAAACCAACTCTTCTATTTGGCTGTTTAACGATTTAAGACTTTTTCTTGTGATACTATTCAGAATGAAAGTATTTTGGGGGGTGGGTTATGCTGATATAGAGTGGTCCAAGTGATGTAAGTGACTGGGCATTTTGGCAAGGCCAGACCATAAAGATTACCAGTAATATTTGCAAGAAACTTTACAAAATAGAATCAGGTGGGGAGCTGTGTTGCTCTGCAGTAGAAGAGCAGTATCTAGCGAAGGGAGCCTTTACTCTCGAAAGCTGATACCCTGGAAATCTTGTTGGTCTTTAAGGTTGCTACTGGACTCGAACCTTGCTCCACAAAATAGAAGATACTGTGAAATAAGGTGTCTGCTTACTTTGGCTTGGCCTTACAGTTGACTATTAAAATTGGGCTTGCTACCAATCGTAAGCCTTCCGTGTGGGTTTAGGGAGAGGAAGTGTGTGCACGTGCGTCTTCTGCTGCACTGGCCTTTGGAACAGGCCAAAGCACCCCTGCCTGCTTCAGAGCTGAATTGATGCAAGGCTCTTCCTTCCTCCATCTTCTGTGTGCTCTAGCTAGAGGATTTGGGCGAGTGCGTTTGCCACACCATGGTGGTTTGGAGGAGGCAGAAGAAGCAAGACGGACACGTACTTCCACTTGTTCCAAAGTTCAGTGTGACAGGGAACGGCATTTGCTGTGTGTTGAGCTTTGGTCTGCCTTCTGGAACGCACACCTTAAATATGACCTCACCTGAGTTTTCCGTAATTTGTAGGAATCTTGGGGAAGGGGTCTGTGTGCTGCTGGGAGATTTGCCTTGCGGGAGCACTGGGGACACTCACCGTGGTGTGAAGGTTTGTGGCAAAAGTCGGCATATAAAAACCAACTCTTCTTTTGTAGTCTTTATAGCACACGAGAGCAGCATTGCCCTTCCCTGGATGCCCCAGGCTAGTCCTGTGATAGAAGCTAAGCGGGGTCGGCCCTGGTTAGTCCTTGGACGGGAGACAGCCATGGAAGTCCAGGGCTGCTACACAGAAGAACGCAATATGGCAGACCACCACGGTTCATCTCTTGCTTCGAAAACCCGATGAGGGGTCACCCTCAATCGGTTGCGTCTTGATGGCGCTTTCCACCACAAGAACTGCAATGTTTAGATTTAAAAAAAAAATCCGGTGCATTTTTTAGGAAGTTGATGCTTGTGGTAAATTATAAAATGCCACTTAAATCGGACTAGTTTTAAAAGGATAGAATTACAGCTTCCAACATGTGCCTTTCTTCTCCCCTGCCCAGGTGAAAATTACTCAAGAGCTGAAACTCATTCAGACGGAGCAGATGACAAAACTTCAAGCCAAACATCAGGCAGAATGTGACTTACTTGAAGATATGAGGTAAGCTGTAGCCCCCTCACTCCCAGATTCCTGTAAGAGCTCCTTTTTGGAAGAACATTTGGGTTGCAAAACTCCGGGAACTGACGATGGAATTTCCTCTTGGACTTCCTGCTCTTAGAGTCTTAAAGCCTCGACACAGCTGGAAAGCAGAGCTGGAACTAACACAATGCATACTTCTTCCATTTGAAGGGGCGGCGGCGGCAGCAGGGGTTACAAATTTGTGTCATGAATTCCACACACATGTGCGTATGTGGCTGTACGTTTATTGTTTGCCGGCTGCACCTGAAGATGTGTGTGGAACCGGTAACTCTCCCACGTGACATTAAATACGTATATTTAAGTCGGCAGAGATAAAACTGCATTTAAATAGGAAAGCTTCAGAAAATGCCCTTGGTGTTGAGATCAATACAGAATGCCTGCTTCCCCGTCCGCCACGGCATTATCTGGCTTTTGGTGCAGTCATTTCTTGTCTCCAGCATTTATGCATTTACGGTCAGAGCATCCACCGGGACTGATATGTGCCTAAGAGGCATGTGGAGATATCATCAATAGCTCTGTTTAGAGACTGTTGATTTCTAGGACTGGCATTTGCAAAATATTTAAATGCTATCAAGTAATCTGTTGTTGCCCTGGGGAGGGGCTGTAGCTCATTGGTAAAGCATCTGCTTGGCATGCAGAAGGTCCCAGGTTCAATCCACGGCATCTCCGGTTAAAGGGACCAGGCCAGTAGGGGATGTGAAAGACCTCTGCCTGGGACCCTGGAGAGCCAGGGTGTTCATGTGTGCCCTTCACTTCCCAGTGCTATGTGTGGGTGTTTTGTTTTGTTTGCTAATTGAAAATTCAGTATGTTTATCTAGCCTTTTACATCAGTACATAGAAGTGCCGGTTCAAAGATGGAAGATCATGAGAGATTAGAAGGTGCAAGACCTAATAAAGTGTTGATGTCAATACATTGCTGTCAATAAAGGTAGTTGCACTTTAAAAGAAATCTGCATATTCTGTCCTGAGGTAAAAGACATCCGATTAATTAAATGCATTCTTGCATAAGAGGGATCACAGCATCTTTCATGCAGAATTGGTGGCTCAGCATTGTTTGTACAGTAAAAGTTAGTTAATGAGAGGCAGGCTGGTATGTATGGTTCTCCCCCCAATAGATAAGGACTGTTTTTATTATATCTGCTTCTAGTTGCAAGTTCAGGATCTAGTTACAAGTTCAGGCTGAGAGCCAACGTGGTGTAGTGGTTAAGAGCATTGGTTTGGAGTGGTGGACTCTAATCTGGAGAACCAGGTTTGATTCCCCACTCTTCCACATGAGCGGCGGAGGCTAATCTGGAGAACCAGGTTGGTTTCCCCGCTCCTCCAC
Organism: Euleptes europaea; assembly: GCF_029931775.1. NCBI lineage: Eukaryota > Metazoa > Chordata > Lepidosauria > Squamata > Sphaerodactylidae > Euleptes > Euleptes europaea. Next base: position 4,044,902 of record NC_079323.1, read on the forward strand.
ATGAGCGGCGGAGGCTAATCTGGAGAACCAGGTTGGTTTCCCCGTTCCTCCACATGAGTGGCGGGCTCTAATCTGGACATCCGGGTTTGATTCCTCACTCATCTTCTGAGCAGTGGACTCTAGTCTGGAGAACTGGGTTGGTTTCCCCGCTCCTCTGCACAAAGCCAGCTGGGTGACCTTGGGCTAGTCACAGCTCTCTTAGAGCTCTCTCAGCCTCACCTATCTCACAGGTTGTCTGTTGTGGGGAGGGGAAGAGAAGGTGATTGTAAACCAGTTTGATTCTTCTTTAAGTGGTAGAGAAAGTTGGCATAATAAAAAACAACTCTTCTTCTTTGAAAACTTGTTTTGTGTGTGCAGTACTGAAAAGTTGACAGAGCCGTTTGTATGATATGCCACGCAAAAAAACAACAACAAAAAAGCATCAAAGTTTTAAGATGTGAAAACAAACTGGCTTGTTGCCTTGTTCTGTAGTAGACCTTTGAAAGTGTAGCTTAAGTGTAGTTTACTGACTGGCGCATGAAAAATGCGTTATCAGACGTATATAGCAGCTGCGTTGCCACTACTTGTAAAATGTATCTGTCCTGTTTTTAGTGTTGGCTTCTGTAAACTCCTGCCATGACAAAATAGCTTGTTAAAAATCTTAATTCTATAAAGCAAGGAGCAAACAAGAAGAATACTGTCAGAATGAAGTTCTTGCATGTTTTTAGATGTATCTGTATGTTAGTGCTTTATAACAAGGGTTAAGCTTGCAAGATGCTTCAGTGGTTTGGCTTTGGGGAATTAAAGCATCCTCTCCTGTGTGGCACAATGTACCCTGTGTGCCTGCAGGGGGACATTTTAATCTTCTGTTGCTGTTCATATATTTTCACCAGGCATAGAATGCAAAGGGAAATGGCTGGATTAATATTCATCAAGAAGTTTAACACTGTGCCTCAGCCAGATCTTAAAAGGGACCTATCATTTCTTACTCACTACAGGTGCTAATATCTTGCATTTCCCACCCCATACAGACGTTAATTGCTTCAGTTGTCCCTCTCTGGCTTCGTATTGTGACTTCCTATTATATCTGCTCATTTCACTTTATTGGGCATAGATTTTACATCTAACGGTTGGAAGGGTCCCAGGTTTGCTGCGTGAACTGATTACTCTTCATCCTGTTTTGAACCATCCTCTCTTCATAACATGCCCCTCCCCCACTTTTATTTATTTTGTTATTTATACTCCTTTTTTTCCTGCTGAGACTGAAGGCAGATGACATAGTGTAAGTCAAGCATTCAACAGAATGGGGACATTCAAGGAACAACGCAATAAGGTTTGGGCTACAGAAATCTCAAAACATACAGACATCTTAAACAGAGGTGAAACAAGGCAGGAGCTTTTAAACGTGGTATATTAAGTGCTGTAGAAATTACCTAGTCTGGAGCACGCTTACAGCCCATTCCTGAGCCGAAAGGACAAAAGTGCTTAGGAGGCCAGAAAGGGGCTGGGCTGGCATCTGAGCCCCCTGCGCCAGTGCCCGTGCCACTTATGCCACCCAGGGTGGCACAGTGCCAGCGGTGTGTGTGTGTGTGCACACCATCCTCCTGGCACTGCTGTGGCAGCGCTGCCCAGGGATGCTGGCACAGCCTTGCACCAGCGTCCAGATGGTGCACCTGTGTGCGCTGTCCTCCCGGGGGTGTTCCAGGGGTGTTTCCGGACCATTCCAGGGGAGGAGCCGTGTTTAGGCAGTCTCCTAAGCCCTTTTGGCCCAGGAAAGCCCCCTTTGCCCTTACTTGCACTTATGCCACCTTTTGAGGTGGCGTAGCCCCGTGGAACCCTATGGAGCGGTTTCACGGGGCTTCCAAGTAAGGGCAAGGTTTCGGCTTCATGGGGGGGGGGGAACCTCCTTTGGAGGAAGCGTGGCTGCACTGCCTCCAGCCACCGGCGCAGCCCTGCCCCTCAAGAATGGGCTGCCACAGTGATAGGCAGCAGTACAGTAGTGTAGGCCACAGTCCCTGGCCCTTTACCAATGCAACTTCCTGACCATTTCATTACAGTACACCATTCCCCCTTTTTTTGTGTGGCATCAAGTCACAGCTGACTTATGGCGACTCCATAGGGTTTTCATGGCAAGAGACGTTTGGAGGTGGTTTGCCATTGCCGGCCTCTGCATCACAACCCTGGTGTTCCTTGTAGGTCGCCCATCCAAATACTAACCGGGGATCACCCTCTCTAGCTTCTGAGATCTGACAAGATCAGGCTAGCCTGAGGCTATCCAAGTCAGGGCTCAATCCTGTTTGCACCCTCTTGAACAATTCCATTTTGTATAGTTTGTGAAAAGCCGTTCCATAAGGTGGGGGCTACCCCAGAGAATACATAAGTATGGGTCTATGTATCAGATGAAGTGAGCTCTGACTTAGAAAAATTTGTGCTGAAATGATTTTTTATTGAAAGATACCCCTGGACTCCTATTTTATTCTGTTACAGACTGCCATGGTCCCCCATCTGGAATCGCTGTTAAGAAGAGTTGGCTTTATTCCCCGCTTTTCTCTGCCATAGGGAGTCTCAGCGCAGTTTGCAATCACCTTCCCCTCCCCACAGCAGGCACATTGTGAGGAAGGTGGGGCTGAGAGAGTTCGGAGAGAACTGTGATTGACCCAAGGTCACGCAACAGGCTTCATGTGGAGGAGTGAGGAATTGAACCTGGATCTCCAGAGTAGAGTCCACTGCTCTTAACCACTGCACCAGTTTACTAGTCAAAAGTTAGGCAGCCAAATGGTGTCCCTGCTCAAGGCAGATGCCACCTTTTTGAGTAGAATCAGAGCCCAGGAGAAATGGTACCCTCCAGCCCTGGCTCCCTTGCATGATGAATTACAGTAGAGAGACATTTAAACAATGAATCCCCCATGTGCGTTCACTGAACTTAAAAAAAATATTAGTGTTAATTAAGCGTCAACACCTTCTCTTCCTCATTACTCTTAACCTGTTAAATATTAGCTGGGAAACCTGTTGTCTGCCAGCATCCATTTTTAGGTTTTGGCTTACTCTGTGACTGTTGAAAGATTGGTAAATGCCAAGAACAGGAGAGCGAAGGAGATTTCAGTCCCGCGTCAGGTGGTGCTGATAACCTGCTCCAGCTGTGATTGCGGTCTGATCAGGAGATCTTCCAGCTATTTTAAAAAAGGGCTTTGTAATTTAGATGCCAGAGATGCACTGTTAATTATTAGGAATTCATTAGCACCTGCTCTTAAACCTAATTGGCCAATTAAATTCAGCATTGGAGATACAAGCCAGTGGAGTTTGGAGCACTCCTAGAGAAGTAGATATCTTTGGGAAATTTTCTGCGGATGGTTTTTGTTTGCGCCGTGCCTTGTGAAACGCAGTGGAAAATAAACTGGAACCTGCAGGGCGCTGACTCTGCCCCCTGATTAGGCAGCATATCTTCCACTGCAGGCTTTCTTTGCAATTTCGTTTGCAATTATTTTCTTTGCAGGTGTTCATCGTTTCTTGGGAACTGTATTAGGAATTTCCCCCTCTGCTGTTTAACACACAACCTGTGCTTTCCCGTTCTGTTGTCTGTGAGTTTTGTCAGTATGTGGTTCTGCTTTTTTGCAGAGCACTGTGCATCTGGGCACTATCTGTTTGACCCAGGATGTGTTGGAGCTGATTGGCAGACTGTTTTTTCTGAGTTTTGTATAGTATTTTACATGTGGAAATAGACATAGCTTTGATGCAACCTGGGTAATTACTGCCTCCTGACACCAATCTGTGTCTGCTTTCAAGGACTTTATTCAGTGCCTTCCTGTTTGTGTGATATCTGGGTGTGTCTGGACTGAGCTCGCCATTCTATTTTAAAAGCAAGTTTATAGTCCTCATGATAGAAGAGACAAATTTGAAAATGTGGCCGTAATGGAACTGAAGTAGCACTTTGAGTGTTTGGATTTCTTAGGCCGACTCTATGGAAAGGATTGATTCATGCTGTTCACCTTAGATCAGCAATGCAGGTGAATACTGGTCATGCCACCTGGAGGCAGATATATACATTAGCTCTTTGGTATTATTTTACCAGAGCTCAGAATATTGCCAAAATGTATGTTCATATAAATATCCTGAAGTGAGAATAGGAAAGTATTTGTAATCTTAAACTATGAGCTAAAGTTGCTGCATGAGCTATGAACCTGTTCTTTAGCAAATATGTTCTTAAGGTATGTACACATGATAGAACAATAATTGAACTTCTCTTTATTACTAAATTTTCCATGGAGAAGATGGGGTTTCTCTAGAACAGCAGTTCCCAAACTGTGCTCCATGGAGCACTTGGTGCTTCTCGAAACATCTCCTAGTGCTCTGTGAAGAGAGTGGAAAGAAAAATACTACTGTCATACGGTTTAGTATATAGGTGCTAGATGAAAATTAGTGCTCCATGACGAATTTCTCTCCTGAAAAGTGCTCCATGACTTAAAAAGTTTGGGAATCTTCTTTAGGGGGGCACAGACTTTTCTCTGACAGCTCTTGTGATAGCAGAAGATTTAAGCCAGCTGCTTTGTGCAAATCTGGATAGGCAGGGCATATATGGCGTCTTGAATCGCCATTCCCTGTGCGGTTAGGAATTTGCAATAAGTAACCATTGAACATTGTTGAGTAGCGTACTTCCATTAAATGTGTTTCTTAGTGGTCCAGTTTGGAGGCCTGAATGCTGTAATTTTTGGTCTTGGCCTGCTCCTTTTTTGGCCATATAAAATAATGATTTTTTTGCTTGTGCAGATATTGACAGTAACCTGATGCTAGATGATAATGAGTTTAGAGATGGTGATGCATGTTCATTGTGGGATGGAAGGTCGCTAATCTCAGATGTGTCGTCAAAAGTGAAAGTATTTCCTATACTCTAAACAGCTTACAAAATGTTACACATTTTTGAAAGCATAACTGAGAATTTTCAGAACCTGATTAAAACTTATATAGAAACATTAAGAGGGTTAAAACCTGTGACTTAAACTGAGGAATGTTTCAGCAGGGTTGGTCTGCGGGAGAAGAGCCAGATTCCAGTCCAGTAGCGCCTTAGAGATCAGCAAGATTTTTGGGGTATAGCTTTCAAGAGTCAAAGCTCCCTTCGTCAGGTGCAAGTAGGAATGGAGACCCTTATCTGACAAAGGGAGCTTTGACTCTTGAAAGCTTATACCCAAAATATATTTTTGGTTTTTAAGGTGCTCCTGGGCTGAAGTCTAGCTTGCTGTTATTCTGTGGAATTAGATGGTTTTCTAGAATCAGATGAGCTAGATTTGAGTTCAGTAGCACTTTGGAGATCAACAAGATTTTTGGGGTGTACACATTCGAGAGTCAAAACTTCCTAGAGCCCTACATGGTTTGGGACTGGGGTCTTCTCCCAGGTGTATCTGCCTGGGAATTAGGACAGTCAGGAGCGCCTCTCCCTGTGATCTTATCAATTAAAGAAGCTCATTTGGTGGGTATTCAAGAGAAGGCCTCTTCAGTGGCAGCCCTATGATTATGGAACAACCTCCCCTGGGAGGTACACCTGGCCCCCTTTCTTTCAACCTTAAGGAGGCAGATGAAGATTTGGTTAAATTTAACTGTGAGCCTGAGCAGGGATTTAAAATTTTTGTTTTTAATATATTTTGTTTGATGTGTTTTATCTGTGTTTGCAAGCTGCCTTGAGCTCCGCAAGGAAGAAAGGTAGCTGATAAATATTTAAAATAAATAAATAAAAAGTACCTGGAAAATCTTGTTGGTCTCTAAGGGTGCTGCTGTACTCGAATCTAGCTCTTAAACGGAGACACACGTTCCACTCACCAAGGAAAAATGCTTCGACACAGCCATGCCTCAGTAAGAAGCATATTCTGTAAAATGTGGGCTGGTCTGGAAAAATAACAGCAGTATAAATGTTGTGAGCTCCATGCATGGTGGGAAGGGAGAAGACAAAGTTCTCCATGGTAGATCTCAGACTGGGACGAGGGAGCTGGGTGTGTAGGTGTTTTTTATATGAAAGCATACCTTGGAGATATTGAGGATTCGGTTCCAGACTGCTGCAATAAAGCAAATATCACAATAAAGCAAGTCACGATTTTTTTTTGTTTTGCAATGCTTATAAAAGTTGCATTTACACTATACTGTAGTCCATTAAGTGTGCAAGAGCATTATGTCTAAAAACAATGCACTGTAATATTGAAAAAGTTTGAAATATTGCGAGAATTACCAAAATGCAACATAGAGACGGAGTACATGCTGTTGGAAAAATGGCACCAAAAGACTTGCTCAAAAATGCAAAATCTCTGAAGTGCAATAAAATGAGGTATGCCTATATATACCTTTGTCTAGTGTAGTGTTTCTGGCTTCTGAAAAAGCTTGAGGAATGTAGAATAATCAGCAACACGTTGTGGGCCTATGAAGAAGAAGAGTTGGTTTTTATACCCCACTTTTCTCTACCTTTAAAGAATCTCAAAGCAACTTACAATCACCTTCCCTTCCTCTCTCCACAACAAGCACCTTGTGAGGTAGGTGGTGCTGAGAGAGTTCGAAGAGAGCTGTGACTGGCCCAAGGTCACCCAGCTGGCTTCATGTGGAGGAGTGGAGAATCAAATCCGGTTCTCCAGATTAGAGTCTGCTACACATGTGGAGGAGTGGGGGAATCAGACCTGGGTTGAATCGAAGGGGGCAGGCTGATTGAAATTTGGGCTGCTTCCCAGCCTAAAATCTTCCCTTCTCAGGATCTATAAATTTTAGGATTTTGAGCAGAGCTCAATTCCCCCCTCCCCCTTTCTGGTTTCATTTGACTCTTAACTCTGTTTCCTGCATTAAAATGACCATAATTAGTTCTCGTTAGGTACTTTTTGTGTGTGTGTGAGTTTGAGAGGAGGGTCATCATCTTTTAAAACTTTTTTCAAAGTATTATTTTTTCTATATACCAGGGGAACCCCCCAAGTAGTAGCTCCTGCAGAACTTGCTGGAGGGTGGCCCTTTATGCATGGGAGGTTTTGCCTTGGTTTTGCTGCTCTCTAGGTGCCCGTTTTCCCCATACAAATTCTTAAAACTCAAAAATAAGCCTCCACATAGAGTTTTGAGAATTCAGATGGTTAAAATGTGCACCTATAGAACGGCAAATCCAAGGCAAAACCTTCCATGCATAAATGGCCTCAGCTTCATCTTTAGAAAGGAGAAAACTAGGAGCTTATGAAGAATCATGGAATTGCGAGATAAATTATTTGGAAATTCTCTCTGCCCAGGATGCTTTAACAGCTGAGTGGTTGATCACTTTCCCTTTTCCTCCCCCCACCTTTCCCGTAATGGCCACTCACCTGTTCCTGACCTTCTGTTTCTTCTAGAGCATTCTCAGTCTACGTCAAGTTTATCCTGGTTCTCCACCACCCCTTTTCTGGTTAATTGACAGTCATATTTTTCTGAATATCTGAGGGATCCCCGGAGTATTTATGGATCCTGACCTGTTCATGGCCTGGTTTTACTGATTTCACAATCGGCACGACTGAGCTGCCCGCTTTAGTGTTAGAGATGGCGGCGATAATGAAGTAACAATGAGCCTGTTCTGAACGGCTAAATTAAAAACCTATTAGCTGCAACTACGCAGCTAAGAATGTGAAGATAGCATTGCTGGATCAGATTATTGCAAATATGAGCTAACATTCTGTTTCCATTATGTGTCTGGGGAAGAGTCCGTGTATGAAACTGACCGCCTTCTTCTGTCTCCAGCAAATGGCAGCTGTAGGTATACAGCGTTTGAACATGGAGATAGCTGTGATAGCTAAGCTTAAGCAAATGATAAGACGTTTCCTGCATGAAATTCTGTGGTGTAGTGGTTGAGTGCGGGGGACTCTGGTCTGGAGAACCGGGTTTGATTCCCCACTCCTCCACATGAGTGGCAGACTCTCATCTGGTGAACTGGGTTGGTTTCCCCACTCCTACGCATGAAACCAGCTGGGTGACCTTGGGCTAGTCACAGTTCTCTCTGAACTCTCTCGCCCTCACCTACCTCACAAGGTGTCTGCTGTGGGGAAGGGAAGGCGATTTTAAGACGCTTTGCGACTCCTTAAAGGTAGAGAAGAGAGCAGGGTATAAAAAACAACTCTTCTTCTTCTAATCCTTTTTTTAATAAAATGAAATTATCTTAATGTAAAACATTTAAAGACACTATCTGGAATGTTTTCCTGAAGAGCTGCCAGCTTTGGCATGCCTTGAGGAAGGGTCTTCAACATGGAACAATAGCACACTTTCCTCCCCAGCTGGGACTCAAAAGCAGCTTAGAACATCGTTCTGCCCTGCATTCTCTCACGGCAATAACCCTGTGAGGTGAGGTAGGCTGAGAGTATGTGAAGAGCTGGAGGTCACCTAGCAAGCTTCCATGGTAGAAGTGGGGGTTTGAACCTGGGTCTCCCAGGATCTTAGTCCAACAAATGAGGTCCACTGTTTTGTTATGATTGTGTCTGGGACAGGGAATCCAGCTCCCGGCTCCTGATGGTGCTCAACTTATTCCAACTTCCACTGTCAAGAGTTTGGGAGTGTGGCTCAGTGGTAGAGTATCTGCTTGGCATGCAGAAGGTCCCAGGTTCAATCCCTGGCATCTCCAGTTAGGGACTAGGCAAATAGGTGATGTGAAAGACATCTGCCTGAGACCCTGGAGAGCCGCTGCCAGTCTGAGTAGACAATACTGACTTTGATGGGCCAAGGTACTGATTCAGTATAAGGCAGCTTCATGTATTCATGTACTCTGGATACCTTCCTTACTTTGCAGACCCAGGTCGCAAATACTGTTGGGACAGTGTTCTATCACCTTCACCGTGTCCGGCAACTGGCTCCCTGCCTGTCCTGCCCTGACCTAGCCACAGTGATCCATGCAATGGTCGCCTCCAGATTAGACTAATGTAACTGACTCTACGTAGGGCTATCCTTGAATCATTTCCTTGCCTGCACATAAAATTTTAGTGTATTCTGTGAATTCTTCACTGATAGTCCTGATACATCCAATGTCTTGATTCTCCTTTAAATTTCCAGAAGTTATAGGCCTGTGACAACTGAGGCCAGTGAATTCTCAGTTTGTATACTGTATTTGCTCGTGTGGAATTGTAAACATGGGTGCTACCTTATCTGGTGTAGGTAAGCTATGTCAACATAACCAACAGTGCCTTGCTTGCATTCTCTTTCCATTAAAAATGTGTGTTTATTTCAGGATCTTAAAATAATTGTGAAATCAGTGTGTAGCTATTTCAGAAACTTTCAAAGGAAAAGAACTTCTTTTAACTGTGTCATTAGTGTAATTCACATATGATTACTTCTATTAAATTTGTTCCTGCTGAAAATTCCTGAAGTAACCTTCTGGCATGAAAATCTGTTTAAAGCATGTTGCAATATGGCTGAATGTGTATGGTCTCCATAATTTTAGTCACTTCCATTTTGTATGCATCTGAAAATATATACTCCCAAGACCGTAAGAAAAGCCATACTGGATCAGACCAAGGTCCATCAAGTCCAGCAGTCTGTTCACACAGTGGCCAACCAGATGCCTCCAGGAAGCCCACAGACAAGACGACTGCAGTGGCGTTAACCTGCCTGTGTTCCATAGCACCTAATATAACAGGCATGCTCCTCTGATATTGGAGTCAATAGATATGCATCATGGTAAAGGTAGTCCCCTGTGCAAGCACTGCATCATTACTGACCCATGGGGTGATGTCACATCTCGACATTTCCTAGGCAGACTATGTTTATGGGGTGGTTTGCCATTGCCTTCCCCAGTCGTCTACACTTTACCCCCAGCAGCAAGCTAAGCTGGTACTCATTTTACCGACTTTGGAAGGATGGAAGGCTGAGTCAACCTTGAGCCAGCTGAAACCTACTTCTGTCGGGATCAAAATCAGGTCATGAGCAGAACTTTTGACTGCAGTACTGCCGCTTACCACTCTGCGCCAAGGGGCTCGGTATGCATCATGACTAGTATTCATTTTGACTAGTAGCCATGGATAGCCCTATCCTCCATAAGAAAGGCCCTGCTGGATCAGGCCAAGGCCCATCAGGTCCAGCAGCCTGTTCACACAGTGGCCAACCAGGTGCCTCTAGGATGCCCACAAACAAGACAACATGTCCACTCCTCTCTTAAAGCCTTCCAAGTTGGCAGCCAACACCACATCCTGGGGCAGGGAGTTCCACAATTTAACTAAGACAACAGGCTTCCAGTGTTGAATAAGTTCTAGATCTTTGTCTGCCATTGATGTTAAGATGGTTATTGCATATTGAAACATTCTGTTCCGTATGATGTCATTTGATGACGTGTTTAATACTATTAAAATTTATATGGTTATTATGGTGGTATTTTTATTTGTGAGCCCTTTTGAGCAGGTCTCTGGAGAGGCAGCATATAAATCCCCTAAACAAATATAACCTTTCACTGTGGTTGAAGCTCTTACTCTGGAACAATTACGTAGCTGTGCTTCTATAATACCGAAACTTTAACTTGTCTGTAGCTGTTTCCCGAAATTTCCCCCAAACCGTTCTGTGGCAATCAGCCAAAGGAAGAAGCTTCCAGCACAAAATACAATTTTATGTTTGGGTTAAAATAATTGTAGCATAGAGCTGGTATGTGGTTTATGTGGGTGTTAGGATCTTCTTAATGGTGGGATAGCCCAATTGTGGGTGAATAAGATTTTTGAAATAGAATTTTCAGTTATAGGACAGACTACATTTAGTCAGAAAACTGAAAATCTTGATCTAGGATATGGGTGGCCTTCTTTTCCTCTAAGGTTAGCTGGATCAAACTGTAAAGTTGGAAATGATGGATTTGGAATTCTGTTGTGGCCCCCCCTTCCATCTTTCCTATCTAGCGAAGGGAGTTTTGACTCTCAAAAGTTCATTCCCCCAAAATCTTGTTGGTCTCTAAGGTGCTGCTGGGCTGCAATCTAGTAGTTTCTACTACAGACCAACACGGCGACCCTCTGTAACCATCTTTCCTAACCCCCCCCCCATCTAGGCTAATTACTCTTCCATCTTGCTGCAATAAGTGCAGGCCACATGCCCAGCAGAAATTCAACAGGTATAGCTTTCCCAAGCAATTGCTGCATAAATTCTAACTCGTCTTTAAGGAACGTAAGTGTAAGCTATGTGTGTGTGTTAAGTGCCGTCAGGTCGCTTCCAACTCATGGCGACCCTATGAATGAAAGTCCTACAAAATGTCCTATCTTTGACAGCCTTGCTCAGATCTTTCGAATTGAAGGCTGTGGCTTCCTTTATTGAGTCAATCCATATAGTGAAACTATACCAGAGTGCTAAAAGACCAAGGCAAACTGTGGGTAGGTGGCTCCTGTTTTGTAAAGAAGCTTTGTGTGTGCGAATCTATACCATGCTTGACCACCTCTGCTTCTCACTTTCCTTGAAAACCCCTTGCTGGGGTCTCCGTAAGTCGGCTGTGACTTGACTGCTCTTTAAACTCTTTAAACACACACAGCACATTCTCTTCTTACATGATTGTCACTTAATGTACAGTTTCCATGTATTGTGAAACATGGTTTAATTTGCCACTTATTTCATTGTTCAGCTAAAGATTTTTGATCCTGAAACAGCTAGATTTGAGTCCAGTAGTGCCTTAGAGAACATCAAGATTTTTGGGGTATGAGCTTTAGAAAGTCAAAGCTCACTTCGGGAGATCTGTTCTGGTATCGGACGAAGGGGGCTTTGACTCTTGATAGTTTATAACCCAGAAATCTTGTTGGTCTCTTAGGTACTACTGGACTCGAAACTAGTTGTTCTACTACAGACTAACATGGCTACCCTCTGAAACTATGATCTTAGAGTATTAGTTTTGTGCCTGAGCTAAATGAATTGTGGGAAAATATTTCTCAGATTTCTTTTGATGAAGAAGTTGTTAAACTTTCAGTATCCTAGAAAGGAAATGTCTCGCATCAGATTTCTTGTTCTTAAAGTGTTGCCCAAAAATGTTGATGAAAGTTGTTTGCAGCCATACTGGTCTGAAACAAATCCGTGCCTCCCCCGGTAGCTTAGGTGCCAGTCAGCAGTTATTAATAAAGTCAACAAATCACGTTTTGGTGCTTGGGTGTGTATTTTAAGTGAAGCACTGAATACAGCTGTTTTATTTGACAGTGATATACCAGGTTTGCCTCTCGAACCGGGAACCCCAGTGAAAGCACACAAGCAGAAACATAGTTATATCACCTTGCTGGAAGAATGCGTATACCTGTTAACGTTTATGGGCGAAATAAAATTTCACAGTCTGGGCTTGAATTTATAGCACTGTAGGGACCCAGGGGGATATAAGTTGGTAAAACTGGTGTTAGGGTTAGGGAGCGGGGGAGGGGCTGTGGCTCAGTACTAGAGCATCTGCTTTGCATGTATGCTGTTGCGGAAACCCTCCTGCAAATGTTTTTTTTTTAAATAAGCACAACCCCCATTCTTATTATAGCTGTTGTGCCTACATTTGTTCTTGCTCACCTTTTTTGACTATGTGAGGAGGAGCAGAGTATTCTTTGATATTCTTTGACTCTAGAAAATAAAGTATTCTTTAGGTATATTACACTTTCTGGCTGTATCTGTAACTCGCTCAGATATTGTTAGGATTTTACCTTGCCCCGTTTCAAGAGAGTAGCGACTGAAATTTCCATTTCGACCCCACCGTTGCAAGAAAAGCTTTAGAGTTTTTTTTCTGAGAGCAGTTACATAGCTCCTTTGTTGGCTGCATCAGGTTCTGTCCTGTGTTTGGATAAGATTGCACCTAAGCACGTTGTGGAAACCTTCAAAGCCGACAGGCTATTTTGCATGTGTTGCATGATCCATAGAGTAAACTTGGTCACGCAAGCAGGGGAAAGCGGAAGCACGTAGAGGAATAAATGGTTGGGGAGACTGGCCAGAAAACTAACTGAAGAGAGTATCTGCTGGCTGAATTGCGCTAATATGCGTTGCTGGGTTAAACTTTTCTCTGTTTAAAATCATTGGCAATTAAATATTAAAAAGACGAAATATATTAAAAGGGCATGCAAGAGAGCCAGCGTGGTATAGTGTTTAGAGCAGGGGCGTCAAACTCAATTGTCACGAGGGCCGGATATGACGTAAATGTCACTTGGTCGGGCCGGGCCACGCCTCACCAGATTGGGGGGGGGGGAGAAGAGGCTGCCTCGGCTGGCTCACAGGCCGGATAAGAGTTCTGAAGGGGGCGGATCCGGATGTAGGCCTTATGTTTGACACCCCGGATTTAGTGTTGGACCAGGAACCGGAAGACCCAGCTTCGAATCCCCACTCTGCCGTGGAAGCTCACTGGGTGGCCTTGCGCCTGTCATAGGCTTTCAGCCTAACCTGCCTCGCAGGGTTGTTGTGAGGATAAAATGGAGGAGAGGGGGACGATGTAAGCCACTTTGGATCCCCACTGGGGAGAAATGTGGGGTATATGTGAAATCAATGAACAAATGATAAATATATTTGCATTGCCAAAGGTAGGAGATGAGGAATTTTGCGGTTTCTAGAAGCATTCAACTCTAAAAGGTTTTTAGCCACTGCCGAAAAACCACCCGCGGGCCAAATTCTGTGGCCTTATATGACAACTCTATGCGCCATTTGTAATTCTGATTTTGATAGGGTGGTTTTAATTTATTGTTTAATGTGATTTTATAGTTCTATTGTATTTTGATAGTTTATGTGAGCCGCTCTGAGCCTGGCCTGCTGGAGTAGAGGGGGTTATAAGAATGAAAAATAAATAAAAGCACCTAGTCTGTCTGCTGACAATAAGAACAGGCAGGAAACCTTTTGGAAACAGATAATTTTCATAGGTTCCTTTCCTGGAGGCACTTTAACAAGGCGAGCTTCAGTCTCTGCCGCTCGTTCATTCTATGCCACAATTATTCTTGCATGAATGCCAGTGTGCCTCTCCCCCTCTTTTAAAAAGAAACCAGCTGAACCCAGTGGTTACCTTGTCTTATCCCAGTTGCTGTGCTGCTGTGCTGATTGGCCGCCAGCCGCTCGGGCTTTCCTCCACCATGCCAGCGCAGCCTGTCATCCAAACCCCTCCCCTATTTGCCACAGGCCATTTGGAACCACCCTGGTTTCAGGTAGGAGGCAACACGATTTTCGTTCTGTTCTCACTCGAAGATTCCAGCTCCGATCTTACTGATGTGTTCTTGTCAAAACACTTTGCGTGTCATCAACAACAACAACATTGACGAGTTCTTTCAGGGACTCGGAAAGAAGAGTTGGTGCCTAGTTTTATCCAAACTACTACAGGCTGAGTATCTCTTATCCGGACTGCTTGGGACCAGAAGTGCCCTGTATTTCGGATCGTTCCGTATTTTGGAATATTTGCATATCTTGGGGATGGGACCCAGGTCTAAACACAGAATTCATTTATGTTTTATATACACTTTTGCCACCCCGTGCACAAAGTGGTAAGCTGCAGTACTGCAGTCAAAAGCTCCGCTCACAACCTGAGTTCGATCCCGACGGAAGTCGGTTTCAGGTAGCCTTCCATCCTTCCGAGGTTGGTAAAATGAGTATCCAGCTTGCTAGGTAGGGGTAAAGTGTAGATGACTGGGGAAGGCAATGGCAAACCACCATTGAGGAGGGGCCATGGCTCAGTGGTAGAGCCTCTGCTTGGCATTCAGAAGGTCCTACGTTCAATCCCCGGCATCTCCATTTAAAGGGACTAGGCAGGTAGGTGATGGGAAAGACCTCTGCCTGAGACCCTGGAGAGCTGCTGCCGGTCTGAGTAGACAATACTGACTTTGATGGACCAGGGGTCTGATTCAGTATAAGGCAGCTTCATGTCTTCACCCTGTAAACATAGTCTGCCTAGTAAACGTCGAGATGTGACATCACCCCATGTGTCAGGAATGACCCAGTGCGTGCACAGGGGACTACCTTGACCTTTTTTAAAATTCACTTTATACACATAGCGTGAATGTAATTTTAAACAATATTTTTAATAATCTTGTGTACATTGAACCATCAGAAAGCAAACTGGCATGCCACTGAGGGCCTGTGAGTAATGTCTGCATGCCAGCTCAAAAAGTCTGCTTTTCGGGTCAGTCTGGATGTCACATGTCCAGAAAAGGGATGTTCAACCTGTATTTTGTTCTGTGACACAGCTGAATTAGAGCAATCAGGTGATCCCAGTTCTTAGGAGGATTCAGAAAATTCCGCTTAGTCTGATACCAAGCCTTGCAGGTTGTGGCATAGGCGCAGAAATGGGGATTCTTTGAATTCCAGAGTGATCAGTGCAGCCAAAGCCATACATATGTTAGCTTTCCACTTTGTGCTCCTACCTGATCTCTGCAATAAAAATTTATGCTAAGTAATATGCTGAAAATTGTACAGGCCGTTACAGAACGTGCGACTGGTTGTAGTGGAACAGGGCAATCTGAGCAGAATATTAGATGATAGATACTCATAAATAACAGCAGGATATTAAAACAATAGATATCAATTCCTTTTCAGGACAGACCTGTATGGTTACAGAATTGTGAACTTATCCTGGCCACTGGTGGGGGATGGGGGGCAGGGTTGCCAGATCCAGGTTGGGAAATGCCTGGATATTTGGGGATAGAGCCTGGGGCGGACAGGAACCTCAACGGGGTATGATGCCATGGAGTCTACCCTCCAAAGCATCCATTCTCTCCAGGGGAACTGATCTCTGTAGTCTGGAGTTGAGCTGTAATTCTGGGGGATCCCCAGGTCCCACCTGGAGGCTGGCATCCCTAATTTGGAGATATGTGTGCTCAAATGAAAGTGTAGCATATGCTTCACAGAACTGTTTAGCATCAAGAATATAGTCCAGCATATAGACCGCCTCGTGACATTATCTGTCTTGATGCAATTCTCAAGGAAGCTTACTTTGTTCCTTCAGGGTCCAAATTGTGGCTGGGCTTGATAGCAGCTGTGCGGTCCCACTTCTAAATTTCCTATGAGGTTGCCATAAGTCAGCTGTGACTTGATGGCACTTAATTATTGCCCTAACTTGGGTGGCTCAGGCTAGCCTGATATCGTCAGATCTTAGAAGCTAAAGTAGGGTTGGCCCTGGTTAGTACTTGGGTGGGAAACCACCAAGGAAGTCTAGGGTTGCCATGCAGGGGCAGGCAATGGCAAACCATCTCAGTTCATCTCTTGCCTTGAAAACCCTATGGGGCCTCCATAAGTTGAGACTTGACGGCAGTTTCCATCACCACCCCCACCTGCTGCTCTTAGCAGAACTGCACATGTACGTACCCTGAGGTTCTAACCTTCTTTCCTGACGTGTTTTTAGAGGCTGGTTGTAAAGTTGTGGATTAGCAATTCTAGTGATTCTTGCTTTGTTTGTTTGTTTGTTTCTGCAAGGCTCAATACTATTGGAACTATAAGATGCTTTTAAAATATTCAAAACTGAAGTCTTGGTCCTGAGTGATTAAATCAATAGCATGTGGTGACAGTGAGATAAAACCTCATGTTCATAAAACAGAGACTGCCCCGGTGGGGAGTTCAAAGGTTGTGTTGCACGTGGCTATCTCCAAGTTCTTTTGCTTTCCGTTGAGGCACTTGTGAAGTGTACAGGCTGCTTCAAACAGGATTGTGGGGCAAGTTTTAATTGTACCATCCTGGCATGCTTCTGATATGTGCTGTGTAGTCCAGAAAGTATTTCTGGAACGCATCGTCTACATGAAACAGTACCCTCACTGTCATTCTGTATGCGAATCCAGATGTTGTTAGGTATGTCTTGACTGTATGTCCGAATTGTAACCTATATTGTCTGATGTATATTGTCTGAAGTATATTGTTGTTGCCCTGACCTGGATGGCCCAGGCTAGCCTGATCTCGTCAGATCTCAGAAGCTAAGCAGGGTCAGCCCAGGTTAGTATTTGGATGGGAGACCACCAAGGAATACCAGGGTTGCTGTGCAGAGGAAGGCACTGGCAAACCACCTCTATTAGTCTCTTGCCATGAAAACCCCAAAAAGGGGTTGCCATAAGTCGACTGTGACTTGACGGCACTTTACACACACATACACATATTGTTGTTAGCCGCCCTAAGCCCAGGCTCTGCCAGGGATTGATGGCGGATATAAGCTCAAATATAAATAAACAAAACTCCTTTGCGGATAGTAGAAGTCAATTCTTGAACAACACATGATGCTATCGTCTCATAAAAGTTAGCAGGGCTGCAAGCATTGGATTATCTTGTGTGTGTTAAGTGTCACTGAGTCGCTTCCAATTTATGGTGACCCTATGAATTAATGACCGTCAAAACATCCTATCGTTAACAGCCTTGCTCAGGTCTTGCAAAATGGCAGACGTGTCTTAAAAATTACTCCCATTCAAAAACACGAATTGGTTGAATTGGAGATTGCTTGGTTATAGTACTGTTGCCTGTGGCTCTGATGTGTTGGTAGGACTGTGCAATAGTGAACATGGAAAAGATAAGGATATGGTAGTTTACCTACTGTTGGGCCTAGGCATACATGTGCTGTTATGAAGCTGCCTTAGGAACATCTGAGCTTGCTGGGTAAGACCTAGGCTGAGCATTTGCCCATCCCTTGTTTTTGAGGTAGTTTAAAGCCTTTGGCCAGAGGAATCAGCCAAAGGGCTCTTGGCTCCTAGCTTGTGGCTTGCGGCCTGTGTGAGCCGTATTGGCAGAACCAGCACTAGCCAGGACGTCCTGGTGGCCCATCATCTGTTTTTGTCCTGGCGAGAGTCTGTAGGGCTTTCAACTTCTGTTTATGTGTATTTTACTTGGTAAGCCGGTTTGAGAAAAGCTGGATAAAAATATTTTAATACCGACATACCTTAAGGACCGCCTTCTCCCATATGAACCTACCTGTACACTCTGGTCATCTTCGAAGGCCCTGCTTCAGTTACCCTGGCCATCTGAGGCTAGATGGGTGATGACGTAAGGAAGAGCTTTTTTAGTTGTGGCACTAAAACTTTGGAACTCCCTCCCCAGGGAGTTTCGAGCGACTCCCTCTTTGGCTGTCTTTCGCCAGCAGGTGAACACTTTTTTGGGGGGGGGGCATACCACCAATAATAATTACTGGCTCTCCTTCCTGGTTCTAGTGTTTTTATGTGTCTTTATTGAATTATTTTATAATTTTAAATGTGTTTTAATTGTTCAAAAGTTTTAATGTTTTTTGATTTTCGCTGCCTTAGGGACCCTGCTCAGATGGAAAGGTGGCATTAAAATGTTTTAAATAAAGTTTGAAGAAGAAGGAGTTGGTCTGATCCAGCATGGCTTTTCTTATGTTCTTGAAACCAAGGCCCATCAAGTCCAGCAGTCTATTCACGCAGTGGCCAACCAGCTGCCTCTAGGAAGCCCCTAAACAAGACAACTGCAGCAGCACCATCCTGCCTGCGCTCTAGTTTTTATATGCTGACTTTCTCTACCATTTAAGGCAGAATCAAACTGGCTTACAATCACCTTCCCTTCCCCTCCCCACAACAGACAGCCTGTGAGGTAGGTAGGGCTGAAAGAGCTGTGATTAGCCCAAGGTCACCCAGCAGGCTGCATGTGGAGGAGTGGGGAAACCAACCCTGTTCACCAGATTAGCGTCCGCCACTCATGTGGAGGAGTGGGGAATCAAACCTGGATCTCCCAATCAGAGTCCACCGCTCTTAACCACTACACCACGCTGGCTCTACCCAGCAAATAAATACAGGGCATTTTCTGTCCAGCTCAGTACTTTCTGTTTGGCTTCTCCAAGGCCTTGGGTGGAGAGCTGTGTTACCTGGCATCCTTTAACTGGAGATACTGAGAGAGGTCTTCCTTAACTCCATACTGTTCTCCTGGCACCTTTCAAGATGTTGGTTTGGAGTTGGAGACCTCTGAACAGCATCTTTAGAAGCTGCCTTCTCAGCTGCATTCCGTTGAGAGTATATAATCCTCTGAGATCCCTCTCCACTCTGCCATGTGTATCTGTGAGTGCAGAAAGGCAGAGTAGCCCTGCAGCTGCGTGCACTCCCTTTTCTGGGGATTTGCGTGGAGTCTGACCTGAGCCTTTCCCAGAAGTGCTGCAATACACTTTTGTTTGGGGAAGGTTTTGAATCATAGAATCATAGAGTTGGAAGGGACCACCAGGGCCATCTAGTCCAACCCCCTACACAATGCAGGAAATTCACAACTACCTCCCCCCACACTCCCCCAGTGACCCCTACTCCATGCCCAGAAGATGGCCAAGATGCCCTCCCTCTCATGATCTGCCTAAGAATCAGCATTGCTGACAGATGGCCATCTAGCTTCTGCTTCAAAACCTCTAGGGAAGGAGAGCTTACCACCTCCCAAGGAAGCCTGTTCCACTGAGGAACTGCTCTAACTGTCAGGAAGTTCTTCCTAATGTCTAGATGGAAACTCTTTTTATTTAATTTCAACCCGTTGTTTCTGGTCTGACCTTCTGGGGCAACAGAAAACAACTCGGCACCTTCCTCTCTATGACAACCTTTCAAGTACTTGAAGATGGTTAATTGGGGCTAAACTGGATGGTGTTGCAAGTCCAGCATTCTATCACAGTGCATTAATGTCTATTTTAACTGGTTTGCTGTGGAGCAAGGGAGTCTTCTGCATCCATGCGACTGTAGCAGACAAGCTGCTGTCTCACCTTGTCCAGATCCAGGAAGTTCTCGAATCCATGGCAAGCGCTGGCATTTGCTTCTCGAAGGGGTGGGGGGGAAAGCTGTATTCACCGATTCCTGTGGGCTTCTTTTGGTGTTTTCTGCGTTTGCATGCCCTTTTGTGTAAGCCGGAGGTATTTGATACCTGTCCCAAGTGACTTGCAAATCACTTGGTGAAACTCATGGGATAATTCTTCATTCAAGTGCCAGCCTCACCCAAATATAATTTCTGAAGGTTGCTTGACTTCAAACTCCTGGAATTGGGGAAGTAGCACCAGAATGCAAAATATGTTGGGCACCAAGAGGATACAGTGGACTGCCAAAAAGACAAATAAGTGGTTCTAGACCCAATCAAGCCTGAACTGTACGTAGAGGCTAAAATGACTAAACTGAAGCTGTTGTACATTGGTCACATTCTGAGAAGACAAGAGTCACTGGAAAAGACAATTATGCAAGGAAAAGTGGAAGGTAGTAGTAGGGCTGTTGGTTCTGTTCCATCCAAACTGGAAACTTTCCGAATTTCCCCTGGTTCGGCAATTTCCAGCTCGGATGGAGCCGAACTGAAAAAAGGTGGGAAACCGTGGTACCGAAATCAGCAAGTTTGGGGGACCCCGGAACAAATTTGGCAAGTTCAGCATCCTCCAAACCTGCCTTTTCCCGCCTTTCAAAGAGCTCTCCGAAGGCAAGCAAACTTGCCTTCCTGGAGAGACAACCAAACCAAGCAAGCAGTGGCGAATAGGTGGCCAAACTGGGTCGTCTTCTGCCAATCAGAGAAGGGATTTTCACATTTGAACCTCTTCTCTGAATTGGCGAGGAGAAGCGAGAAGAGATTAAATACCCCTGGCTGCGAGTCCGACTCTGCTCCTTCCATTGCTGGCGTTTGCTGCTGCTGTTGTGCTGAACCTTGGGCTCCTGAGATCTGAGGTGACCTGCTGCCCACTGCTCCTGGCTGGGATGGGATTGCTGGATCACTATCTCCCACCCTGACCTGACTGCCTGCTCCTGTCTGCTGGAAGAGAAGACATCCACACAGTTTGACCCATTTTGGGGCTTTTTCTAAAACTTTTTTCCTGTGTGTGTGGGGGGGAGCAGATTCTGTGGGGGGGGGAGAAGATTCTGTGGGGGGGGAGGCCAAGGGGGGGAATTTTCCTGATCTGCAGGGGGATGGCCTTGCAATTTGATTGGCTCTGTGTGGGAGTTGGTAGTCTAGGACTGAGATTTCTGCTGCTTTAGCCGGTTGCCAACTGTACCTGGAGTGAGGTGTGTGTGTGTGTGTCTCTGCCAGGCCTGTGTTCGTTGTGTTTCTTTGTTTGGGAGGAATCTCCCTGTTCTGGTTGGGGGGCGGGGGGTGAAATTTTCCTGTTCTGCAGGGGGTGGCCTTGCAATTTGATTGCCTTTGTGTGGGAGTTGGGAGTCTGAGACTGAGATTTCTGCTTCTTTAGTGGGTTGCCAACTGTACCTGGAGTGAGGTTTGTCTCTCTGCCAGGCCTGTGTTTATGTTCACTTTGTTTCTGCCTGTTCTGGTTTTGTGGGGGATTTTCCTGTTCTGCAGGGGGTGGCCTTGCAATTGGATTGCCTCTGTGTGAAATTAGAGCTGGGGTAAGGGTTGTTTTTTTTTTTTTTTGTAGTTTTTTGTAGTTGGTTGTTAAGGGTTTTTGTAAACAGTCTACAGTTGTCAGTGACAGTGTGGTTGTGCATGTTGGCGATCTGCTTCTAGGTAGCTGCCTTGTTTGTGATGTTGGTGGTTAACTTTGTGTAAGGGTGCACTAGTTATTAGGTAGGGTAGAAGTAAATGGCCTTAGGCTATGGTGTTCCCCCCCCATGCCTCTGGGGGGGCATTTTTGGAGGTGGGGGTCCCAAACCTTCAGGGTAGCTTGGGGGGACCCTCCTTCCAAGAACCATTGAGTTTGGTGAGGATTGGGTCCGGGGGTCCGGAGTTATGGGGTCTGGAAGGGGGCAAGCCCCCTTCTCCATTAAAACCAATGCAAAAGGTTTTACATTGGTTTTTATGGAAATGGGGGCTTGCCCACTTCCAGGCCCTCCCCCAACCCAATCCTCACCAAACCCAGGGTTCTTGCAAGGAGGGTCCCCTCAAGCCACCCTGAAAGTTTGGGACCTCTACCTCAAAAAATGCCCCCCTAGAGCCATGGGAAAAAACTTCCCTATGGCTTTCTATGCTGGGAGAATTCTCATTAAGCTATTTCCTATTCACGGTTAACACTGTAACATAGCTGGCTGCTATTCATTCCAATGGGCGGAGGGGGGACCCCTTCCAGACCCCATAACTCCAGGCCCCCTGACCCAATCCTCACCAAACTCAGGGGTTCTTGTAAGGAGGGTCCCCCCAAGCTACCCTGAATGTTTGGGACCCCCACCTCAAAAAATGCTCCCCCAGAGCCGCCGAAAGCCCCTAATGCGTTTTAAAGGGCTTTAAGTGGCCGAATTTGTTCGGGAATGCTGAATTTCCTGCCAAATTCGGCATTCCTGAACAGGGGGGGTTTGGAATTCAGCCTAATCCAACCCAAATTGGGCCAGATTCGGCCGAATCCGAACCAAGCTGAATTTTTTTTCCAACAGCCCTAGGCAGTAAGAAAAGAGGAAGACCCAACACAATATGGATTGACTCTATAAAGGAAGCCTCATCCCTCAGTTTGTAGGACTTGAGCAAGAAGAAGAAAAAGTTGGTTTTTGTATGCAGGCTTTCTGTACCACTTAAGGCAGAATCAAACTAGCTTACAATCACCTTCCCTCCCCCTCCCCACAACAGACACCTTGTGAGATAGGTGGGGCTGAGAGAGCTTTTAATAGAACTGTGACTAGCCCAAGGTCACCCAGCTGGCTTTATGTGTAGGAGTGGGGAAACCAACCCGGTTCTCCAGAGTCCACCGCTCCAAACTGCCGCACTTAACCACTACACCACGTGGGCAAGGCTGTTAATGTTAGGACGTTTTGGAGGACGTTGATTCACAGGGTCGCCATAAGTCGGAAGCTTCTTGACAGCGTTTAACACAGACACACACACACACACACACACACACACACACAGTGGTTACCAAATGGCTGCACTTACTGTTGTTTATAAGGTGTTGGTAGTATACGGGCAGGGAGGTCGTGGTCTCAGGTGCATCGGGCCCAGGTAGCACTAGGAAATCTACTTTGGAATCGAGGCATCGAGCCAACTGGGTTGATCTGGTGACTCACAAGCAAGTACAGGAAGACAAAACCCGGGATTGCCGTGTCAGCGGGTTTTTCTTTCCCCCCTGAGCAGGAGAGTTCTGGCCTATTGTCTGCTCTTTTTTCCCCTCTTTTCTTTTTTTTTTTTTTGTCTCGCATTTTCCAAGAATGATTGATTTTGTAAAAATTGCTCAATTAACTTCCACGCTTGCTTCATCATGAAGAACCAATTAAAAGGAAGCTTGATTCCGTCTGGATAAAATTACTAATAACAAACGCCGGCCAAAGCATGTGCCAGGCATTTCTAGTGTACTCATTGTTGTGTTAAAATGAAGAGAGGGCGAGGCGAACCACAAGCCATTGTCTGGTTATCTTCTCCCCCCCTCCCATGGGAATAGCTGTCAGTCCTGGTACTCCATTGTTTCTGGGATGTGATATTTTTCTAAGCTTTTGGTGTGCCCACTGTCTTTTCTGACAAAAGCAGAATTGCCGCCTAGGATTTACTACTTTTATTGCTGTGGGAATTCTGGATGCACAAAACTCTTTGTATGTGTGTGTTTTTTTTAAAGCTATGTTGCCAGTGGCAACACCATTCTAATTTCTTAACTGTACATGGTCTGCAGTTTACATATTTCTGGCATTTTACTGTAGTCTCGACTTTTTTGTCCTTCTGTAGTGTTCACACATGTACTGTTCATGCCGTTACTGTTTACAGGCTGAAAAGGAAACTTGTGCATTTCTTTAAATAGAGGATTTGTAGGCAGTAGCATTGACTTCTGCATGCAAAACCTTAGGCTGTGCATACTTTGCTGAAATCGAAAAAGCAATTCCATTAATTCCAGAAAAAGCTATTAACCAAAGTACAACATTTAAGATGCTGTAATTGTTGAACACCACCTGTGTAATTTGGCTGGAAAAAGAACCCTCATGAGTAATAATGATGATCAGATAAGAAAAATCAATGCCTTTATAGGCAAGAACTTATCTTCTGATTAACCGATAAAGGAAGTAATACATGTACCAGAATTCTGTGCATATATTTAAGAGCATAGGGAAACCATGATTATTTCCTTAGACAGTAAGATTTGTGTGTCAGATGCAAGGTAAGCTGTGCTTTTATAACTGGGGTAGCAAAATGAACCAGAGAGGAAGAACATACATTCATTATGTATATAGCGGTGTCATGATTAGTGTCACACTAGGATCTTTGGGGCCCATGTTTAAAGTTCCAATTTCCCATGGAAGCAGCAGCTGAGTGACCTTGGTCTTCTTGCTTTCTCAGCCTAACCTACCTCACAGGGTTGTGGTTTGTATTAAATGGTGGTGAGAACCATTTTGTAAGCAGTTTTAATTGCATAGCTGTAAGTAATTTAAGCAAAATACCACGGCAGCTAAACGAGCCAGTCTTGTGCACCTCTGAAGCATGCTCTTTACTCTTTGAAACCTAGGAACCCTATAAATTATATGCTGCTTCCTACATAACAGAATGTGAATCAACAGGTAGTCCCCTGTGCAAGCACCGGGTCATTTCCTGACCCATGGGGTGATGTTTACTAGGCAAACTATGTTTACGGGGTGGTTTGCCATTGCCTTCCCCAGTCATCTACACTTTACCCCCAGCAAGCTGGGTACTCGTTTTACTGACCTCGAAAGGATGAAAGGCTGAGTCAACCTCGAGATGGCTACCTGAAACCAACTTCCATCAGGATTGAACTCAGATTGTGAGCAGATCTTTTGACTGCAGTACTGCAGCTTCCCACTCTGCACCACGGGGCTCTGAATCAACAGCTTAATAATTCTGATTAATAACTCTGATTAATAATTCTCACTGTAGACTTTTGTGAATACTAATACTCATGTTCGCTGCAGGAAAATATACTTCTGAAACTTTACCCATGAAGAGAGTGTACATATCCTTTGGAACATGGGTGCCAGCGAAAAATCTTTTGGTGCATCTTTGCGTCAGCCTGCCCCTTCCTATATTTTTACACCGATTGGTCTTCAAAAATTGTTAAGGAAATTTTCAAATGTTAATTGTTCTGAAGACAAGAAAAACTCATCTACTAGAAAGAAGATGTCCAGAAGGAAACCCCTATCACCAGGGAAATTTTCTACTGTCAGTTTTAAGCGTCGAGAAGGCTATTGGCCAAGTGGTTGGGAAACAACAACAAAAAGTCCCCGAAGCTGGGTTTTTTTATTACCTTCTGCTTTTGGAGCCTTGGGGTTTTATGTGTTCTGTGCACTTCTAACCTTGAATAAACATGAGGCAAAGTTCCCATGTAGTTTCCTCTCTCTGCAAGATGAGGCTAGGGGGAGAAGTTCCTTACCAGATACTGATATATTCGGGGAGGGGCTGTGGCTCAGTTTGTAGAGCATCTGCTTGGCATGCAGAAGGTCCCAGGTTTAGTCCCCTGCATCTCCAGTTGAAGGGACTAGGCAGGTAGGTGATGTGAAAGACCTCTGCCTGAGACCCTGGAGAGTCGCTGCCGGTCTGAGTAGACAATACTGACTTTGATGGACCGAGGGTCTGATTCAGTATAAGGCAACTTGATTCGTTCAATGTTCCATGTGTTCAATGAGTAAGTGAGTTTAAACTGCAGGAGGAAAGGTACTGGCTGCATATTTTCTCTGGGGGAACTGATCTCTGTAGTCTGGGGAAGGGCCCTTTTCCTGGACCAGTTGCGCTGGAAAGAGTAGCAAGCCTTTGGACTTGCTTGGTGGTCTCTCATCCAGTACTATCCAGGGTCGACCCTGCTTAGCTTCCAAGATCTGATGAGATCGGCCTAGCCTGGATCATCCTGGTCAAGCAAAGAGATGGTTCAGAGGTAGTTTATCATTGCCTGCCTCTGCATAGCAACCCTGGACAGTTTGTGGGCTTCCTAGAGGCACCTGGTTGGCCACTGTGTGAACAGGCTGATGGACTTGATAGACCTTGGTCTGATCCTCCCCCTCAGGTCACAAATTTAAGGATAACTGAAATCCAATGCAATACCCGAAAAGGAGAGAGGTTGGTGGTGAAAATTCCCCCACTCTCGCCACCCCAGCAAGTGGTAGAGGAGTAAGTAGATATGCAACATCCACACATACCCCATTCCATCCCTCCCTTCTTCCCCCACACTTTCCCTGCAAATGCACAGAAGCTATGGCAATTGCTATGGGGACCCAGAAAATGCAGGGGTGCTGAATCCCCACGTGAAAACAGCCACCAAAAGGAACTAAACCATCTCGACTCCAACAGGTAGACAGTGGAATACGTTCATAGAAATAAAGTACCAAGGCTGGAAGGATTAATAATATGCACAGATGGAGTTTCCCTTGTAACAAATTCTGGGAACCTTATACAGTTAAATGGGACTGTCTCAGTCCCAACAGAGTAGGCCCGCAGGCTGAGTGAACTCCATGTACGATCGAGTCCACAATCACTCAGTATTTTGCTTCCCACTGGTGAATGCAATGGCTTCACCAGCACAGCTCCGTGTTCATTAACCTTTGGAAGGATAGAAACCATAGACCAGCACGGCCCAGTGGTTAAGGGCAGCACCCACTCCTCCACATGAGCAGCAGAGCCTAATCTGGAGAACCGGGTTCAATTTCCCGCTCCTCCACATGAAGCCTGCTGGGTGACCCTGTGGCAGTCACAGTTCTCTCCGAACTCTCTCAGTCCCACCTACCTCACAAGGTGTCTGTTGTGGGGAGAGGACGGGAAGGCGATTGTAAGCTGCTTTGAGACACTTTAAAGGTAGAGAAAATCGGCATATAAAACCAACTCTTCTTCATCACAGCAGATCCCACATAATTTACTCCTCCACTACCACTACCACCACCTGCCAGCTTCATACTACTGGGGCTAAGCACAAGGGACTTCCTCACAAGCACTTATTGTCTGAGCCAGAGAAATCAAGGAACAAGGAGCATGAATGCACCTTTCCAGTGGACAACAATCAACCTTTTTTCTTCTTTTATGAATTGGCTTTTTCCTGCAACTCAGCCATGACATCCAATGAAAGCAATTGTGGGGGAAAGACACTTTTGCCTCATTTACGTTTCCAAGGCAATAAACTCTGTAAATATATAACAAGTTTACCAAGTGAAAGCTTCTCCAGTTCTGTGACCCTGCTAAGTGATAAGCATTTATTTTCTACTACGTGTCATTTTTCCAATAACTGAAAAGTCACAAAACTGAACTCTCTGCCCCCCCCCCCAGCACAAATAGTCATCCTACCCTTTCATCCTTATCAAGGACTCCAGGTGTCCCTTGGAAGCTTTTAAGGAGGGATTCAACAGATACCTGCAACAGTTCAGAAACAAAACTAGTCTAAGGGATTGTAACTGTCCAACAAACCGTCCAAATGATATAAATAATAATAAATAAAAGTTGGTGTTTTACATGGAAAGCTCTGCTCACGACCCAAGTTCGATCTCGAGGGAAGTCGGTTTCAGGTAGCCGGCTCAAGGATGACTCAGCCTTCCATCCTTCCTAGATCGGCAAAATGAGTACCCCGCTTGCTGGGGGTAAAGTGTAAATGACTGGGGAAGGCACTGGCAAACCACCTCGTAAACATAGTCTGCCTAGTAAATGTTGGGATGTGACATCACCCCATGGGTCAGGAATGACCCAGTGCTTGCACAGGGGACTACCTTTACCTTTTACCTTTACTCACTAGGGAAGGCTGTCAGAAGAGGGGGGAAATTGCTGACCCCGGGATGAGGCTAATGCCATAAAACAAACCTCCCCCACCAATCAAGGTTAAACACTGCTGAGCAACTTTCAGTCTTAAAGCCATACACCTGTTACTTCCATACACAGAGACACTGGATCATTCACTGATGTGAAATTGGGGTTCTTTGTTTTCGTGGTTCTGCTCAGCATGGTCAGAATGATGCTGCCACATGACCTCTAGGTTGATTGGCAACACCTGTCCTTCAGGACAGAACTGTTGAAACTCATGGCTACCTGCTTTCTATTGTGAAACATAATAAAGGCCCTGCTGAATCAGACCAAGGCCCATCAAGTCCAGCAGGTGTTCACACAGCGGCCAACCAGGTGCCTCTAGGAAGCCACAAGCAAGACGACTGCAGCAGCAGTATCCTGCCTTTGTTCCTTTACAGCACCTAATATAATGGGCATGCTCCTCTGATCCTAGAGATAATAGGGATGCATCATGGCTAGTATTTATTTTGAAAAGTAGCCGTGGATAGTTTTTTCCTCCATGAACATGTCCACTGCAAGATGAGGTTTAGGGGCTGCTGATTTTACAGGTCTCCCTTTCAGGCCATGGCTGGGAAATCTTAAAATGAGAATGCCAAAGTTACTGTCCAAGGGGAAAACAGTTGGGAGTCGGGTCGGCTATTCCAGAGTACATGGCCATCTCATTTGGTTTCAGCTTGGAGGAGATCTGTATAAAACCATTACCTGAAAAGTTTGCCTTCGCTTGGGTCTGTATGTGAACTGTTTGTATGCAGAAAATCTAAATTCTTTATCAAGAACGGCATTTGTATTCAATTGGCAAAACTTGCCTGTTCGCACTTGGCAAGTATTTCGGTGACAGAAGGCTGGAAGAAGCAAAAAGAAAAAGAGAAATCATGCCAGTCGGATGGCTGGGAAGACCACGAGGATATAGAATAACTGTGGGGAGGAGAATATGAAGTTGTACAGCCCCTCCACCCACAGAGCCTCAGAAGCTCCGCCTGGCCCTGCTTTCTTTCTTATCCCATGTGTTGCAGGGTAAAGCTTTTACATTCAAGTCCAGCAGCACCTTAGAGACTAACCAGATTTTCGGGGTAGAAGCGGTCTAGAGTCAAAGCTCCCTTTGTCAGATACAGGTGGGAACAGAAATCCCTCTCTGATGAAGGGAGCTTTTACTCTCGGAAGCTCACACTCCCCGAAATCTTGTCGGTCACTAAGGTGCTACTGGACTCGAATCTAGCTCTTCTACTGCAGACCAACGCTGCTACCCTCTGAAACTATCTTTGTGGAAGGGTAAAGCTTGATATTTGTGGAAGCTAGAAAGAGGAAATATTGTTATTCACAGGCACCAGATGCCATGCCAGACATCTGACTGAACGAGGGCGATAATATCTGAGCAGCTGCACACCTTGCTAATGCTCAGACCTTAAACGATTGACCTGCATTCTTCTTAAATATTGGTTGAAGTTCATTCTCATTGAACCCACTTTGTATTAATCATGTAAAAAAGGTAAAGGTAGTTCCCTGTGCCAGCAATGGGTCTGTACTGGCCCGTGGGGTGATGTCACATCCCGATGTTTACTAGACAGACTTTTTTTTACGGGGTGGTTTGCCAGTGCCTTCCCCAGTCATCTTCCCTTTACCCCCAGCAAGCTGGGTACTCGTTTTACCGACCGGGCCGGTTGGCCGGAGGAAGGGCTGGGGAAGCATGCCCCCTGGAACTGGAGGGCGAGGAGCCGTGGGGAGTCGGCTGCGGCCGAGGTAGGTGCGGGGCAGGCGGGGAAGAGCGGGCCGGGGGCACTGCCTTCTGCCCCGCCCTCCGCTTCGGAGTCTCCCTCACCGCGGCCGGGCTGGCACTTAACACACACACACGCACATGCACATTTTCCCCCAACCAAATTCTCAAAACTCTGCAGGGGGGCTTAATTTTGAGTTTGGAGGATGCGCATGGGGGAAGATGTGCATCTGCGGAGCGGCAAAGCCAAGGCAAAACCTCCCGTGCACTCGGTGAATAATTTTGTGGCAACGGAAATGATCCGTGAACACATAAAGGTGCCTTCTACTGAATCGGAAGTCAGTATTGTCTACTCAGACTGGCAGGATCTCAGGCTGAGGTCTTTCGCATCACCTACTTGCCTAATCCCTTTAACTGGGGAAGCCGGGAATTGAACCTGGGAGTGTCTTGATGGGACCTGGGACTTTCTGCATGCCAAGCAGATGCTCTACTGCTGAGCCACGGCCCCTCCCCTAAAAGGTCAGTATTCTATGTTGAACATATAAACAGTGTACCTACCTATGTAGTTTAAGTTTAAGAAATTTGGCTCTCAAAAGAAATCTCAATCATTGTACTGTTGATATTTGGCTGTGTTGACTAATGAGTTTGCCGACCACTGGGTTAGACTGAGAGTCCATGACTTACCCAAGCTCACCCAAGGAGCTTCCATGGCATGAGTGGGGATTCGAACCTGGGTCTCACCCGAGACTCTGACCACTAGAGCACGCTGGCTCTATCTTAAATAGATAGGATATCTTAAATAGATAGATCTTAAATCTGACAGGACAAAGCTGTTTTTAAAGAAGCTATTCTGCTTGAAAACACCAGCTGCTGCCTCAAACACACTGATAAATATCAGGAGAAAATGCATTTTTGCTATCTCCAGTCTTCCATTTGCAGCATTTATTAATGCCAAAAACATACATATAAAATAGCTACGAATACGTGTGTGTAATGCATAACAGATGGATTTTTTTTGTACAAGCAAATAGGGTCTTTCCAGGATTTTAATGAGAGTTACAGAAGGCTTTTGTTAATATATAATGCCAAACATTCTCCACTAGAATGCCAGTGAACAAAAAAAAGGGCTCCCTCCCTATTTGAATTAAACTGTTAAAGCTGAAATTCCTGACATTGTACAAATGCGGTGTGTCAGATTACTCAAGATAAAACAGGAAATGTTTTAGGTCGGTGCAACCCCCCCTCTCCCCAGCAGAGGATCTTTACACTGGGGAAATCTAACTCTTTTAAACCTTGTTTCTCTTGATGTTTTTGTAATACATGTCTAGCTGTCAGAAGTGGGTTTATGTATAAACTGTCCCGAGGTTAAAAAGAGCTTTGTGCGTGTCTGTTCTAGGGGATGTCAGCATCGCAGCTGGTGAAAAAAACAAACCTGAACGAACATGAAAGGGCTGATAGTGCCAATCTCCAGTCTTTCTTCTCCCCAAGGCAATTATTTGCAAATAAAAGAATAAAACGTAAACGGCGCGGTGTAACTGTCTTTAAATATTAGAGATGCTGTGAGTTTTGTTTTTCCCTTTGCGCTCGGATAACATCAGTACAAGGCAAGAGTTGCTAGCGCAATGCTCGCAGTTGACCGTGGTACCCAAAAAAAAGCACGTTGCTAATAGCAGATAGTTCAGAGGGGTTCCGCGCAGCTTGCTGGCATTAGAAGATACCATCGTGCTTGAATTAGGGGCTGGGTAGGTGGACAGGGCTTCTGTAAAGCGAAACAGCTGTTCCCAGCTTGAGGCAAGCCGGAAGGGGAAGAGGCATTTGTTCTGTGGGTCTGGGCTTCTAGATCTATACTATGGGCAAAGTTTTCGGGAATCGCTGTTCACAGCTGTTGCACCAGCCTTGATAAAAAAGCTTTGAGAATCTCTTGCAGGTGAGGGAGAGTGGTGCATTCAATGTGGCTTCATATGAGGAGAACCCAGCTGAAAGTTGGCCTCAGTTTTCTGGTGTACCGGGGTGAAGTAGGGTTGCCAGGTTGGGAAATTGCTGGAGCTTTGTGGGTAGAGCCTTGGGAGAGTAAGGTTTGGGGAGGTGAAGGTATAATTCCATAGCGTCCACCCTCCAAAGCACCCATTTTCTCCAGGGGAACTAATCTCTGTCGCCTGGAGATCAGTTGTGATTCTGGGATCCCACCTGGAGGTTGGCAACCCTGGGGTGAGGGGAAGAACGCAGCTGGTTGTACTGTTCCACTCCAAAGAAATCAAAGTCCTGTACCAAGAAACACAGACTTGTAGCTTGTGTAAATGATACAGAATTGCTCAGTGTGCATGATTCGGTAACTCTGACTGTTGTGCACATTTTTCCTTTTTTTGAGCGGGGGTTGAGTTTGATCCCGACAAAAGTCGGTTTCAGATAGCCGGCTTAAGGTTGACTCAGCCTTCCATCCTTCCAAGGTAGGTAAAATGAGTTCTCAGCTTGCTGGGGTTAAAGTGTAGACGTCTGGGGAAGGCAATGGCAAACCACCCCATAAATGTGATCTGCCTAGTAAACCTCGGGATGTGATGTCACCCCATGGGTCACTAATGTCCCGGTGCTTGCACAGGGGACTACCTTGACCTTTCTAAGTTAGTGGAATGGCCAAGGATACCGGAACTCTGACCTCTAAAATTCTTTGTCTTGTTAAGGGTCAGAGACCTGCTTTAAAACAAACAAACAACAGCAACAACAACAAAACAGAAATCCGAGTTTCTAAATAATCTGGATTGTGTGCTCCATCCTACTCCCCTGTAGCCTCACAGCCTGTGGGGGGGGTGGCGGCTGGCGAGCCCGCAGTAGACTTGCCAACCCAGATCGGGACTGGGGGGGTAGCTGCCTCAGCTGGCTCATGGGCTGAATAAGAGCTCACAAGGGGCAGATCTGCTCCCCCGGGCCTTATCTTCGACAGCTCTGGTTTATGTGTTATTGAATTATCTTATAATTTTAAGCGTTATTCTTAATTGTCCAAATGTTTTAATGTGTTTATGTGCGCTACCTTGGAGACCCTGATCAGGTGGAAAGGCGGCACAGAAAGGTTTTAGATAAATAAAAATGAACACATTCATGGTGGCATAACCCAGGGCAGTTCTAGAGAAGACCCTGGAGTCTTGCATTTATGAAAACAGGCTGTATATGTTGAGGGGCGGCAATTGGGCCGGTTGTGTTCAGAGCGCCTGGTTGCCACTCCCAAGAGGGTTAAAATTGGTTCTGAATCCATTTCAGCAGAGCAAATCAAGATGGACTGTGATAAGCAATTTTGTCACCGGTGTCTTTGAAAATTGTCCTTTGAAACTGATTCTTGAGGGGAAGGGGGTCTCTAAACCCCTAAGCCGTACATGTAGCAGTTGCTAAGCAGCTGGTGCTGAATTGTCTGGCAGTTCCGTTCATCCTTGCATTTCCTCCTTTTTGGCAACCAAAGCAGAGCATTTGAACTGACTGTATACAGAATATATATTTTCCCCTTAATGGTGCCTCAGTTTAATTTGTAAGGTGGTATTCTGTGTGTCTTTTAATGACCTGTCCCTTATTTCTTGTAGGACATTCAGCCAGAAGAAAGCTGCCATTGAGAGAGAATACGCACAGGTAAGTCACAGAATAAATCCGTTTAGTTGTCTGAGCTGATATGACAAGACCAAGAAGAGCTAGCAATGGGTGACACAAAAAACTGAGTAGGATAGCAGAGACCCTTTCTGAAATCTCACCCATTTGTGGCTACAATATTCAATGTAGTTTCAGAGGGTAGCCATGTTAGTAGGCAGAAGAAGAGCTACATTCAAGTCTAGTAGCACCTTAGAGACCAATGAGATTTTCAGGCTTTAAGCTTTCGAGAGTCAAAGCCCCCTTCGTCAGATTCTGTATGTCACAGGACCTGTCGCTCTATCCTGGCTTCGAGTGTCAGAGCACTTAAGAGCTAGGAAACAAATGCAGGAGGGTTTCACCCACAAGTCATAATCCAACCCAGTCTTCCAACCTTTTGTGTGCACCTCTGCTCTCACTTTAATTAAACATTTGTCGCTTGAGTTAGTATAGCGCTGTGTGGATATTGAGGTTAATTTGGGTGTCTGAAACCTCTAGGGATAAATCTCACCTTTCCCAGGAAGTTGCTGGGGGAGAGGGATTGAGAAATTCACTGTCTTCTCCATATGTAAGACACATGAAGCTGCCTTATGCTGAACCAGACCCTTGGTCCATCAAAGTCAGTATCGTCTGCTCAGACCGGCAGCGACTCTCCAGGATCTCAGGCTAGAGGTCTTTCACATCACCTACTTGCCTAGTCCCTTTAACTGGAGATGCCGGGGATTGAACCTGGGACCTTCTGCATGCGAAGCAAATGCTCTACCACTGAGCACCGGCCCCTCCGGATAATGGATGATGTCATGTTACTTTGCGAATTAAAAATCCTGCGTGAGATGCTGAAGAGTAAAAACTGGGAAGGGAAGGCGATTGTAAGCCAGTTTGATTCTTCCTTAAGTGGTAGAGATAGTCGGCATATAAAAACCAACTCCTCTTCTTCTCTTTGAACCCTATTTCTTGTGCAGCCCTATTTCCTGTGCAAGAAAGCCCTCTTGAATAATTCAGTTTTGCATAGTTTGTGGAAAGCCAGGAGGGCGGGAGCTTTCCTGACCTCCTATGCCTAATGTTGGGTTGGCACCATCTTGCTGTCGGATCTCTCAGATTTCTTTCTTTAGTGTTACCCAGTTTTTACCATCCCATGCTCTCTTGAGTGTTCGTTTTCTTTGGTGGAAGAATCATTGTGCCAGCTTCGAGGAGAAGAAGCATAGCTTGCCAAGAAAATTGGAGCAGCACGTCGAAGGTCACAGACAGCGAACAGATCAAACATGGAATGCTCCAGTCTGAGCCATAAGCCGGGCTTTGGGCAAGGCCGTCTCTGTTGCCTCATCTTGTAAGGCAAAGATTAGTAACCCTTTCCTTGCCCTTCTGAAAACCGAAACCCTACCAACGAAATACACCACAGCGTGCAATTTCTTTGGTGCTATGCTTAAGGTTTTTTTTTACTAGAAACAGATCGCCAGATGTGTCCAGGCCTATAAATACATAGAAAATGCAGAAGCTGTATTTGTTCACAAGCAACATTTTTCCAATCAGAG
Source organism: Euleptes europaea (assembly GCF_029931775.1). NCBI lineage: Eukaryota > Metazoa > Chordata > Lepidosauria > Squamata > Sphaerodactylidae > Euleptes > Euleptes europaea. The sequence continues at coordinate 4,079,198 of NC_079323.1, forward strand.
GATGACTCTCTCCCTCCCCTGTCATGAAATAAAGCGATAGCGGCTGTGTTCAGATTGCTAGAGAATTCTGAATATGATAGCCAATGTGATTTAGGAGAAGAGGAGGTTGAGGGGGGACATGATTGCCCTCTTTAAGTATTTGAAGGGCTGTCACTTAGAGGAGGGCATGGAGCTGTTCCTGTTGGCAGCAGAGGATAGGACTCACACTAATGGGTTTAAATTGAGGGCGGAAAGGTATTGGATGGATATCAGGTAAAAAATTTTTACAGTGAGAATAGTTCAGCAGTGGAATCAGCTTCCTAGGGAGGTGGTGAGCCCCCCTCCCCTCACTGGCAGTCTTTAAGCAGAGGCTTGGCAAGCACTTGTCAGGGATGCTCTAGGCTGATCTGGCATTGAGCAGGGGGTTGGACTAGATGGCCTCCATGGCCCCTTCCATCTTTATGATTTTAAGTCCATTCACCAGGCAGAGGTATTCCTAAGGTTTTCATTCTGTAGTGTAGCACCTGGTATTAGATTAATGCAGTCCCATTCAAAAGTAGGAGTGTTAACAGATTTCATGAACACACCATGCCAAGTCTGAAAATCCCAGTTTCGGAAATGGATTCTTCATGCTCCTGATGAAACTGCTATCTTTGTGGGGCTTTCTTTTCCTAACGTTGTAGAAACAAAAATTATTACAATGAAAATTGCTGCCTGGTTTTATACTATGGCGTATGGCATAGCTATATGGCGTGTGTGTGTGTGTTAAGTGCCGTCAAGTCTCTTCCGATTCATGGCGACCCTATGAATGAAAGTCCTCCAAAATGTCCTATCTTTGACAGCCTTGCTCAGATGTTGCAAATAGAAGGCTGTGGCTTCCTTTATTGAGTCAATCCAATTTGGCATAGAAGACACAAACAAACCTGGAACGCCAGCAATGAAGACAGGCAAAACGAAAGTGGCGCATGGTGACAGCATACCAAAAGAAATAAATGGGCATATCTGTACTCTCCTGATAGAAAGTAAAGTGGGGTTTTAATTTACCATTCTTAGGAAATCCTTGATTCCACGAGCAAGCTTCTGCTTAACATACTCCACCAGGTGTTTTGGGCGGATATAAGCCCCAGTGAGCATGGTGGTTGGAACGGGGTTATTTTCCTTGGGCTCAGGGATATTTCTAAGGGGTACAGTAAACTTCTTAAAATCTACCTCTCAGCTGCAGTGCTTTGAGGCCTACAGAAACCGAGAACGTGTCGACAGCTAAAGAAAACAAGGGAATGTTTAAGTTAAATCTGCTGTAAATTATTATTCAGTATATAAGGTCCTAAATATACAGTAGCTGGCTTGTTTAGTTCCAGGCAAGATAGAAGGCTTTTTATCAGCAAACTCTGGCCTTGCCCTCCCAAGGCAAGAAAAAATAAGGGGAGGGGGGATAGAACGGAAACGTGAGGGTGGCCAAGTCAGCACAGGGAAAGCGAGCCAAGCTGCAGCTGCCAAGTAATAAAAAGACAGGCTACTAATCTGACAAATATCTGCTCCCAGCCGAGAGGGACCAAAGGAAGTTGGTGTGTCCGGCTGGCCACGCCAATGGTTACATCGCTGAGTCTCTTTGTTGCTTGTATAGTTTACCCGAAACAAAAAAGTATCGAAAACAAAGAGTATTAAAGAATCCCATTCCTAACCTGCAGTGTAAATGCTGTCTGGGGTAGCCTTCTAGTTAGCAAGGCTAGGAACCTGTTCCCACTGAGTTTGTGAGTACCAAAGGAAGAATGTACTCAGTGTAATTTGCACAGAACCTGTACAGATCCACTTGTTTGACTAAGGCAGGTAATTCCTGGGCTTTGGCCAGTGGCTGCGGCCCAGACTAGGAAAATATTTGTGCAGGAAAACGTTCCACGTTAACTCTAACCCTACCTTCTGCATCGCTCTGTCTGAATAATGTGTAACGCACCCACGGCGCCTTTGCTGAGCTAAATAAAGCCAAAGGGAATACGTCGGGTTTGTTTAGAAGGAATGTGCATTCTCTTGACTTTGGACTTTTGTTTTCTTTTGAGTTGCTGCATCTGAGACTTGTGTGTTTTGTGCTAAATAAAATCCAAACAGTGTCTGCAGGATGGGCAGGAATTCTGCAAACCTGAGCATTTTGCTTACTTGGCAAACTCTTTTTGCTTTCCTTGGAAAGGGACACAGCGCTAAACAGAATGTTAATGCTTTATCTGCCAGACACTGGCATTTGTTCAGTGACACCCCCGAGATATCACTGAGTGCTGCCAAAATTTTGCCAAGCTTTCTCTGTGGCTGTATGACCCCAAACTTGCTTTTCTTAATCTTTAAGATGCTTTTTTGTGCTCAGTACTAGGTTGCGTGCTTGAGGAGTAACTGTGGTATGCGGAATGCACAGTGGGGTGGAATACAATGCCTAAAATGAAACTTTTGAACAATATATATTTTATTGTTTTTATATGGGGATACAGAAAATAAGGGAAATAGGGGAAAGGAAGGGGAAAAAAGAATCAAATCTATTTCTGCATCCGAGCATTGCACAGTCTAAACTATCATCAAATCAAAATAACGTCAAACGTCTTAAGCATATAGTCATTGTTATAAACACTCACTAGATAGTTAATAAAGTAACTAAACATTTTATTTCTAGTAAATATTCATGACACGTGAGTAATGGTCATATAGAGGTTGCCATTTTATCATAAATTCATCAATTGAGTTCATTTTTAGTAAGTGAGTTAGTCTAGCCATTAATGCAAAATTAAAAAGTTTACTACTCCATTCTGGAGTAGCTGGTACTGTGCTAGATTTCCAGTATCTAATGAGACTTTTGAGCAACTGTTCAAAAAAAAAATTCAGATTTACTGGGAGCTGCTTATTTGCTATTAGGGAAGAGGTACTATAAGAACATAAGAGCCCTGCTGGATCAGACCACTGGTCCATCTGATCCAGTGCTCTGTCTCTCACGGTGGCCAACCAGTTATTCTGAAAGGCTAACAGGGCATAGAAGCCAAGGGCTTCCCATGCTTCCTGGCACTTGGTACTCAGACAAATACTGTCTCTGAATGTGGAGGTTCCCTTTAGTCATAGGGCCTAGTAGTCACTGATGGACCTCTCCTCCATGAATTTATCTAAACCTCTTTTAAAATTGTCTCTGCTTGTGTGCAGCACTACACCCTTGGATAGTGAATCCCACATTTTAATTACATTTTGCAGCTCATGGCAGAGCATCTGCTTGGCATGCAGAAGGTCCCAGGTTCAATCGCTGACATTTCCAGTTCAAAAAGGGAGAAGAATGGAGTGGGTGCAGAGGAGAGCAACAAGGATGATCGCGGGCCTAGAGACCAAGCCCTACGAGGAAGGGCTGTGGGACTTGGGAATGTTTAATCTGGAGAAGAGGAAGTTGAGGGGGGACAGGATGGCTCTCTTGAAGTATTTGAAGGACTGTCACTTAGAGGAGGGCCCGGAGCTGTTCCTGTTGGCAGCAGAGGACTCGCAATACTAGGTTTAAATTGAGGGCAGAAAGGTACCGGATGGATATTAGGGGGGGAAATTTACAGTAAGAATTGCTCGACAGGGAGGTGGTGAGCTCCCCCTCCCTGGCAGTCTTTAAGCAGAGGCTGGACAAGTACTTGTCAGGTTACTCTAGGCTGATCCTGCATCGAGCAGGGGGTTGGACTAGATGGCCTGTTATGGCCCCTTCCATCTCTGTGATTCTAAGAAGAATAGTTGGTTTTAATATGCTGATTTTCTCTACCACTTAAGGCAGAATCAAACCGGCTTACAATCACCTTCCCTTCCCCACGACAGACACCCTGTGAGGTAGATGAGGCTGAGAGAGCTCTAAGAGAGCTGTGACTAGCCCAAGGTCACCCAGCTCGCTTCATGTATAGGAGTGGGGAAACAAATCCAGTTCACCAGATTCGCTTCCGCCACTCATGTGGAGGAGTGGGGAATCAAACCTGGTTCTCCAGATCAGAGTCCACTGCTCCAAACCCACTGCTCTTAAAACCACTTCACCACACTGGCTCCCCATTCCTATTTGTTTCTGACAAAGGGAGCTTTGACTCTCAAAAGTGCATACCCCAAAAATCCTGATGGTCTCTAAGGTGCTACAGGACTTGAATCTAGCTGACAAGATTGTATTATAGAAACATGATGCAGGTGGGGTTGCAAGCGTGCATAGAAGAGAAACAGTGTGACTTGAACACTATTATATGTCAGTGGAGCAGAAAGTCAACAAATTTAAGAAAAGCTTACAGAGGTCTAGATTGGGGTGTAGACTTTGTTCCTGTAAGCATCTAGAATTGGCCTCTGTTTCAGAAGAGTCATTGCTTGAATTCAGAAAGGCTAAGCCTGCTAACAAACTGACATGATTTTGAGCTGCCTTTATGTGTGACTAAGTGGAAGTCTTCAGGGGCATTGATTTATTTCCCTAGGTTAGTTTCTCATGGGAGCATTCATCCTGGCCCTGCCGTGAGAAGTGGCTGGAATTCAGATCCCTCCTCCCATTAATTGGTTCATAAACATAGTATATTATTAATTTAATGACTTTAGTTTCAGTTTGTGTGTGGGGGGGTGCGCGCTAAGGTGGGGCCAAACTCTGTATATTTGCAAGACTTGTTTGTGTTTGCGTCAGTCAGGATCGCGCTGTTTCTGACTCACCAAGCCAAATGCTGTCCGCCAGCCATGTTATTTGGCATCCCAGGTGATTGACAGTCCCCCTCCCCTTGCTTTTGGAGTTCTCAGCAGAGAGCAAAACGAGATGAATTATGGAATCCTTGGTGAGCTTGCAGTAACCTTCGGGCTGCTTCCAGCTGGCAAGACAAATTACGCAGGCCTGCACTATGGGTTTAAATCTCGTGTGCGATTTTATGCCGGCGCTTGATCTGATCTGTATTCCGCGTCTCCCGTAGACATTAATATTTATTAAGTTTGCATGCTGCCCATCATGGAGTCAGTAGAAAAGAGCAAGAGTCCAGTAGCACCTTACAGGCTAACAAAATTTCTGGTAGGATCTGAGCTTTCGTGAGTCACACCTCACTTCTTCAGATGGTGACTCACAAAAGCTCATAACCCGCCAGAAATTTTGTTAGCCTTTAACGTGCTACTGGACTCTTGCTCTTTTCTACTGCTACTGACAGACTAACAATGGCTACTCATCATGATCAAGATTTGGGGGGGGGGTCTGAGTTTTAGAGAGTTAAAGCGGCCTTTGTCAGATAGGGATTTCCATCCCAACTTATATCTCACAAAGAGGGGTTTGACTCTCGAAAGCTCAGACCTCCGAAAATCTTGTTGGTCTCTAAGGTGCTACTGGCTCCTTTCCACTGCTATGGACAGACTAACCAGCTACCAATCGTGATCTACCATCATGGTGTCAGTATGGCATATGTCATATTCCCTGATCGTGTCTCCTCCAGATACTGCTGATGCTTTCAGAGTTGTTTAACTCTGAAGGTGGAGCATTCTTCAGGTGTCTTGATCCCATTCTTTGGGCTTAGGTTAGATTTGATTTTCAGTAAGGACTCATCTTTTTTCATCCTTGCTGCCAGTAGATAGTAGAGAGAGATGTGTGGTTTTGTTCCCTTGCTTTGTCAAGGCTGTGTCTGTATGGAGCATTTAATGTTATCATTTTTTTTGTTTCAGTAACAGAAAGTCAATTTAATTATCTAGGATTTCTTAATACAGGCAAGATATGGGACGATCCTCCTTAATGATAAACTACGGAGCTAGCCCCTCCTTAAGAGGGGGGGTGCTCATTAAGTTCAAGCCTTATGCAGGCAGAAAGAGCGGGGCTTTGCCATCTTCTGAGCACCCTTCCTAGTTATATGTCCCTGATTCTAATGAAGAAGTTCCTTAGAAGAAATTAAAGTAGCCGTCAAAAACCTCTTAAGTGGGAAAAGGTAGGGAAATGACTGATGAAAACCCTACAGAGTCGCTGTAGATTGGCTGTGAGTTGACGGCACTTTCCACTGCCATCATCCCGCTTACTGTCCACCAGTTCAGACCTTCCACCTCTGGAAAAGATACCCTTTAAAGCATGAATGTCCTATCTGTGTCTTTCTGTGAACAAGGCAGCATTCAGGTCGTCTCTTCATTCAGAATCATCCCACCGCTGCATCTGGGAATTCTGTAGCGTCTCAGTTTTCCTAATGAGGTTCCCTTCATGACCGACCGAGATGGTAACCAGTTACCAAGAGAGAATCGAGAGTGGAGTAGATTTTAATTAAATAGCAAATTGGCCAGGATCCCAGATGCCAACACTGGGGGCGAGAAGAGGTATGCGGCGCAAGCGGAGTGAATACCTACTTCTCACTGCTTTATTCATTGCTATTGGCGGCAGGATGCTCGTACGGTGCAGATGTTCAGCCTGTATGCAGAAGCACGGAGCACCACTGCCAAGTATCTGTACTAGTTCTCCAAACGTTCGCCCTGCAGCTAGTTATTTTTCACAAAACACGGAGGAGATAAAAATCTTCAAACAGATATGGCTGCACAGACAGACAGACTACACTTTCATGTGTGTGCATGCATTCGATATGGGAATATTTCTGAAGTTCTCTGGGCAAGTTCCCTAAGAGCAGAAGAGGAGAGCAAAAAAAGCCTCCTCTTTAAATAATAGCTTGTTCTCATCATTTAGCCGCAGGTCACTTCCATACATAACACAGGAGTGATGCGAATTCACCCAGGATTATGACTCCTTTTTGTAAATAGAGGAGTGTAAAATATTGTCGAAGGCTTTCACGGTCAGAGTTCATTGGTTCTTGTAGGTTATCCGGGCTGTGTAACCGTGTAACACTGTCCTTCAGTGTTACTACTCTGAAGATGCCTGCCACAGTTGCTGGCGAAACGTCAGGAAAGAAAATTCCAAGACCACGGTTACACAGCCTGGATAACCTACAAGAACCAGAGGAGTGTAACTTTGCAACTCATGGAAAAAATCAAGGCTCTGATCTGAGTCCAGTAGCATTTTTAAGAGACCGACAAGATTTTCAGGGCATAAACTTTTAAGAGTCAAAGCTCCCTTCTTCAGATGCTTAGCTTTGACTCTCGAAAGCTCATACCCCCCCCCCAAAAAAAATCTTGTTGGCCTCTAAGATGTTCCTGGACTCGAATCTCGCTGTTCTACTGCAGACCAACATGGCTACCCTCTGAAACTATCTTAATCTCAGGCAGATTATGAGAGGGAGGGCAGGAAGGGTTGCATCAGTGTTTGGCTCTCTTTGGTTTTCTTACTTGCCCAGGGTAATGCTGATTGCCACTTTGGGGTCAGGAAGCAATTTCCCTCCAGGCCAGACTGGCCAGGGAATCCTGGAGGGTTTCTCCTCCCCCCTCTTCTGGGCATGGAGTAGGGGGTCACTGGGGGTGGGGGGAGGTAGTTTTGAATTTCCTGCATTGTGCAGGGGGTCGGACTAGGTGACCCTGGTGGTCCCTTCTGACTCTTTGATTCTGTGATTCATGATAGAGGCAAGGCTCTGAAGTTCACTTGCTCACATAAGTAGCGGTTCTGACTATCTATTCAGCATCCGAGGAGCATGCCTGTTATATTAGGTGCTGTGGGACACAGGCAAGACAATGCTGCTGCAGTTGTCTTATTTGTGGGCTTCCTAGAGGCACCTGGTTGGCCACTGTGTGAACAGACTGCTGGATTTGATGGGCCTGGGTCTGATCCAGCTCGGCTTTTCTTACGTTCTTATGACAAAACTATTCAGGGCAAACTTTGTGTGTTGGCTTTGATGATTTTCTTCTGCTCCCTCAAATTTTCATCGTATTCCCAATATAAGGGACATCCTACACATAATACCACTCCAGAGCTCCTGTTGGAGGAGAAAGTGGGTTGCTTCTTGTAATAAAGGAGGCTGCATTCTGTGCTTCGATTCTACACAAATGCAGAAGACCCACAGCTGGTGATTCTGGGGGTAGACGTCAGAGCCTCATGAGAACCTTGGCTTTCGATAGCTTTTGTTCCCCCAACCCTCATGTTTGCGGTGATTCGTTTGCAAGTATGTGGGAAATGTCTAGTGAAATCTCAGGAGTCAGGTGGGTGGCTGAATAACATTTCCGGTGGTCTGGCGCTGGAACGTCGAGGTTTTGCGCAATGGCCCTTCCCTGTGACTGGTAGAACCAGAATAAATTACGCACAAGAGTAGTTGTTCAAATTTGAATGATCTACGTAATTCATGCAAGTTACAGAATTTTAGTTACTTTTGCACTAAAAAGTGTGTGCTAATATACGTAACCTTAGGTGTAAGTATCATTCCCCCATTACGTTTTTGGAGGAGGAAGTGAATTCTGCCTCATTCTTATGGGGAGAGCAGCCTATAAATAAAACATGGAATCCTGCAATTCTTTGCATGTTTACTCAGGAGCGAGAATGGATCAAGTTTGATATCATTTTGCCCTGCTGAGTTCCAAAGAGGGCTGGATGTAACTGAAAGAGAACGATTTTTATAATTTGATTATATTGTATTTTTGCTTGGTGAGCTGCTTGCTTTGAGCAGGTTTCTGAAAAGGTGTCATATGCATTTTCTAAATAATAATAATAGATACAATTATAGGTTTTAGCAAACTGGGTCCAACAGCTGAGTGTTAATATTATGTCACAATAAATAAACACATACTTAATTTCTCATGAGCATCAGAGGCTAATCTGATGAACTGGATTTGTTTCCCCACTACTACACACAAAGCCAGCTGGGTGACCTTGGGCTAGTCACAGCTCTCTCAGCCCCACCTACCTCACAGGATGTCTGTTGTGGGGAGGGGAAGGAAAAGGTGATTGTGAGCCGGTTTGATTCTTCCTTAAGTGGTACAGAAAGTCAGCATATAAAAACCAACTCTTCTTCTTGATTTATGTTGTTAAAGCAGTAAAATTAGTTTAGGCTTGATAGGACAGTAAAAATGGCATACATTTCAATTTTTTGCCAAAATTTCTGTTTTTCCCTCCATGGCTTCGAAATTTCTGGAAATTTTACATCTCTACCGCCTCTTGTTGGCCCTCATCACTGGTTGTGTTGTTTGTATGTTTATATATTTTTATTTCATTGTTAAATATTTTACATGTACATTTTAAATTCTGTTTTAATATTTTAAATGTTTAATGTTTCGAGGTTCACTACCTTGAGGGGACCCTGTTGGGGTGGAAGGGTAGCACAGAAGCATTTTAAATAAATTTAAAAGTGTGTAAAGTATGAATGGCTGATCATTGCGAGGGGAGTTCTGCTTTGCTCTGGGCTTATTATGCACATTGTAATTGTACTGCCCTCTGCCATTTACTTTACATGTTTGCCTCAGCAGGGGAAATTACCCACAGCAGGCACATTTGGCTCAAAGCATGCAGAAGCACTTCGAGCTAAATGTCTTGCGTTTTTCAGCGAGAATAAATTAATCAAATTAAAGAGGTCTTTCTGACATCGTCATCTCAGTTCACGGGTTTGAAATTTTGGAAACTTTGAGTCCAATATGAATATAAAATCAAAAGTGGTTGGTTTTGTTGTAGCTTTTGTAGTACCAGATAAAAGTGCACCTTTTAAGAACTAGCAGTGGGACCCTTAAGAACTAGCATTGGAAGTCAGACCCCTGGTGTCATTCATCTACAGTAAACAGAAATACTTAGAGCCAGCATGGTGTAGTGGTTAAGAGCAGTGGTTTGGAGCGATGGACTCTAATCTGAAGAACCGGGATTGATTCCCCACTCCTCCACATGAGCGGGGGTGGTTAATCTGGTGAACTGGATTGATTTCTCCACTCCTCCACACGAAGCCAGCTGGGTGACCTTGGGCACGTTACAGTTCTATTAAGAGCTCTCTCAGCCCCACCTACCTCACAAGGTGTCTGTTGTGGGGAGGGGAGGGGAAGAGGATTGTAAGCCGGTTTGAGTCTCCCTTAAGTGGTAGAGAAAGTTGGCATATAAAAACCAACTCCTTAATTTCTTGTGAAATTGTCTGAAAATTCTGATTTGGGTTTTAGTTGACCTCTGCAAAGAGTTAAAACCTAGAGAGAATCAGATTGTGTATGCATGCCTTAAATTACATGTACTTATGGATATGGACTGTGTGTGGTGGAAAGTATTGTCAAGGTGCAGCTGACTTAATGCGACCCTGTAGGGTTTTCAAGGCAAGAGATATTCAGAGGTGGGTCACTGTTGCCTGCCTCGGGGTAGCAACATTGGACTTTCTTGGTGGTCTTCCATCCAAGTACTAACCTGGGCTGACCCTGCTTAGCTTCTGATAAGATTGGGCTAGCCAGGGCCATCCAGGTCAGGGCAAAAGACATACAGAGGTAGTTTGCTATTGCCTGCCTCTGCATAGCAACCCTGGACTTCCTTGGTGCTCTCCCATCCAAGAACTAACCATGGCTGACCCTGCCTAGCTTCCCAGTTCTGATGAAAACAGGCTAGCTGGGCAGTCCAGGTCAGGGCATGCAGACTATGTATACATTTAAAACATGGTATGCTTAAGTGTGTATTATTTCTGTGGGGATACATGTGTCCAGAAGATAGATCTGGAACTAAGGAAAGTTTTCAAGTGAATGCATAAGGATTTTTTTGTTGACAAATCAGGCTTAAAAAACACCTCAGGGTAAAGATGACGTTGGGTTTCCTTTTCCACCCCTTTTAAGAAATGGATTTTCATTGTAATCTCGGATGCTGAGTTTGAAAGCTTCCTCCTGCTTACTAACTTTGAGTAATTGGAAGGATGAAGCAGTCAGTTGACCAAAAAAAAAGTTCTTTTTGCTTGAAATAGCCTTTTGTGGAGAAGAGAGACTTTCATGCTCTTGGCAACTCTTTCTGTGAGACGAGACAGAGTCTGGTTTATCACCGCTCTCGGCTCTTTTTGTCAAGATGCAGAACTGCTATAATAACTTGTGAGTGGAAAAACAAAACCCATTTTAAAGCGGGCCTTCCAACACTGTATTTTGAGGCCTCGCCTGCATTCTCTTGAGTTTGGTGGTTACCAGTAATTTTCTACTTCCGACGTAACGTTTGCCTGTGAATCCTGTTTGTGGAAACAGCTCTAGGAATTCCCAGGGAAAGGCTTTCCTTCACATCATAGATGGTCTTTTGGGTTACTGATGGTTAAAAAGTGTGCCCCTACCACTCCACATGTAGAAGAGGCTGATTTTTATACCCTGTTTTTCTCTACCTTTTAAGCAGGGGTGGGGAACCTTTTTTCTGCCAAGGGCAATATGCATATTTATAACATAGTTCAGGGGCCATTCCGGGCGTAGATCTCCTGGTGGGGGGTGGGGAGAAGCTAGGGTTGCCAGGTCCTCTTCACCACTGGCGGGAGGTTTTGGGGGTGGAGCCTGAGGAGGGCAGGGTTTGGGGAGGAAGACTGCATAGCCATAGAGCCCAATGGCCAAAGTGGCCATTTTCTCCAGGGGAACTGATCTCTGTTGGCTGGAGATCAGTTGTAATAGCAGGAGATCTCCAGCCACCACCTGGAGGTTGGCGGCCCTAGGGGAGGCTATGCAGAGAAGGCTTGGAGGGTGGCTCTTCTCCCCCAGGTCTTCCCCCTCCTCCCAAGTGGGAGGGCAGCCAGCGGTGGGCCCAGGCAACCGAGGTGCCAGGGGGGCGCAGCTTGCAGCCTGCGGTCGATGTGCAGGGAAGGAAGGAAAGAAGGAAGGCATGAAGGAAGGGAGGGAAGAATGAAGGAAGGAAAGAAGGACAGAAGGAAGGAAGGAAGCAGGGAAAGAAGGAAAGAAAGAAGGAAGGAAGGAAAGAGGGAAGGAAGGAAAGAAGGAAGGAAAGAAGGAAAGAGGAAGGAGAGAAAAATAGAGAAAGAGAGGGGGAGAAAGAAAGAGACAGAAAAAGAGGAGCGAAAGAATAGAAGAGAGAGTGACAGAAAAAGGAAGAAAAGAGAGAAAAGCCTTCACACATACACACACAGCCGGCTCCGTGCGACCAGGCTTCAGCCTTCCCACCTCCCCCCCAGTCCACAAAAGTCCTCCACCTGATCACCTCCCACACGCATGCTCCGGCGCCGGGAGCGGCTGACTTTTTCCTCTTATTCCCCCCTCCCTCAGCGGCGAGAGAGGTTTAAGCTCTTGTGCGGAGGTGTGCAGGAACGCTTCGCCTTCCCTTGGGGGAAGCGTCTTTCTCCCTCCCCCCTCCTCTCGCTGATTAACAGCTGACAGTCAGCGGGGTTTAAAGGGGCCGCAGCGTTCCTACACGCTGTGGCTTCAGGGAGAGCCGTGCTGCGCTGTGTTTCTGTGGCAGGGCCCTGGAGCTCCCGGGCCCACCAAAAATGGCCTCGGGGGCCGTAAACGGCCCGCGGGCCTGACATTCCCCATCCCTGTTTTAAGGCGTCTCAAAGCAGCTTACAGTCACCTTCCCTTTCCCCTCCCCACAACAGGCACCTTGTGCGGTAGGTGGGGCTGAGAGTGTTCGGAGAGAACTGTGACTAGTCCAGGGTCACCCAGCAGGCGGCAAGTGGAGGAGTGGGGAACTGAACTCGGTTCTCCAGATTAGAGTCCGCTGCTCTTAACCACTACACCACCACATCCGCTGTAACGGATGAGGGCATGACCCTACTGTTGGGGAGCACAATAACCCTGCTGCAGTTTTCCCCCACATGCTCTTTTTTTTGCAAGGTTAAAGGCTCACCGCAACTCAAGGGAACGTCTCAGCCTACAAGGTACCAGGTTGGGTACAAGGAGTGGCTGGGGTCAAGCCAAAGCCTGGAGACGTACCTGTTGGTTCCTGCCCTTGATCTATTCCAACCCCGCAGAAGCGAGCGCAGCTGAAACATCAGTATGAATAGTGGGCTCCAGGGAGCATAAGACACAAGGGACTTCCCTGTACCAGTTCCTGCATGCATGCAGCCACAATGCTGGTGCCGTAGGGCATATTTGTGAAGGTGCCCATTGCAATTCCAGCATCAGGGAGCCCATCAAGATCTGGCTAGCGTGCAGACAGAGCCTGCTTAGGAATCCCACTGTCACCCCTCTGATCTCCTAAGAGCATCAGGCAAATCATCAGAAGAGCCCTGCTGGGTCAGACCAGTGAGGGTCCATCTAGTCTAGCATCTGGTCTCACACAGTGGCCAACCAATTCCTCTGGAGGGCCAACAACAAAACATAGAGGCTGAGGCCTTCCTTGATAGGGACCTAAGAAGAACCCTGCTGGATCAGACCAGTGAGAGTCCATCTAGTCCAGCATCCGGTCTCACACAGTGGCCAGCCAGTTCCTCTGGAGGTCCAACAACAGGGCATAGAGGTGGAGACCTTCCCCTGATAAGAACCTCAGAAGAGCCCTGCTGGATCAGACCAGTGAGGGTCCACCTAGTTCAGCATCCCATTTCACACAGTGGCCAACCAGTTCCTCTGGAGGTCCATCAGCAGGGCAGAGAGACATTTGGCATCTCTGTGGTGGAGCATTGGTAGTCCTTGTCCTCACCGATGGCACAGGTACTGTCCAATAGGCGGTAGCGATCGCAGTTCGCAGGACTCTGGAAAGCAGAGTTACCGCTAACTAAGGAAAGAGCTGCTCTTGCAGTTTGAGTATAATGAAGTGAGGTGCTTGGAAAAGTAGCTGTTCCTCGAGACAGTGGTTGGTTCCCACCCAGCAAACTCACTGATGCTTTTTTGTATGATGAACTGACAGTCTTGGAAGGCCTTCCCTGTTCTTTCTTTTTTCCGTACTTTTAAATGCTGGCTTAAATTCTCCGTGTAATAGTCCATGAACGGCGTACTGAGCATATCAGCTTGTTGAGATTCTTGTGTACTTGTCTAGCGATACTTCTTCCTGAGTTAGCGTTGCCAACTCCATCTTGGAAAATTTATGGAGATTTGGGGGTGGAGTTGGAGGCGGGAGATCGGCGAGGATATGATGTCGTAAGAGTCCGCCCTCTGAAACCGTGCCATTTCCTCCAGGGGAACTGAGCTGTATGGTTTGGAGACTGGTTGTAATTCCGGGAGACTTCCAGGCCCCACCTGAAGGTTGGCAACCCTGCCTTAGGTTCGGAATAGAGGAAACAAAAGTAGGAGAAGCCAAAGAGCTGTTGCGGGCGGGGGGGGGGGGGGTTACAAATTTGAAAAAATAAATAAATAAAATAAATAGAGCGGTGCTTGGGGGCATATATGGAAAAGAGGAGGTTTTGAAGCATCACTTGTGTGCTTGAAATCTCATGTGGCCCTCCAGAAGGGGAGTCATGACCCCCATGAGCACCTGATTTTAAGTTCTGTCGGATACCCCAGATGCCTTATAGAGTCCACAAATAATTTTTTAAAAACATACGCTGCTGTTGACTGGAGAGAGATCTGGATGGAGAATGTGATAGAAATGTTACGGTACTTCACTGTGCAGCAGCAGCAAAAAAAAAGAGTGAAATTAGGGTCTAGATTGGAGTCCGGTAGCACCTTAGAGACCAACACGTATTTTGGGGTATGTGCTTTCAAGACTCAAAGCCAAATTAGGGACTGATGTGGGAGGGGAGGATTGAAAATATAATGATCAATGTTGCAAAGTTCTTGCCTAGATCTGCATTAGTATTTGGAATACTGTGTATAGTTCTGGCTGATGCAGAAAAAGGCAACCAAAATGATAACATGTTCAGGGCACTCTTCCTGTGAGGAATTTTCTAAGGAATTTGGGGCTTTTTAACTAAGAGAAAGGATGATGTGTGGATAGAACTTTCTTCCATCCTTCTAGAACCCAGTGAGGCTTTGCTGGGTGACCTTGGAGTGGTCACATACCCCTCCCCAGTCTAGCCTACCTCACAGGGTTGCTGTGAGGGTAAAATGGAGGAGAGAAGAACAATGTAAGCAGCTTTGGGTCCCCATTGAGGAGAGAGGCCACTGTATAAATGAAGTAAATAAATAATCAAATTGATGGGCGGTAAATGCAGCATAGACAACACGAGGTGCTTAATCTTTCAGGGTAGTTAATTTGCGGCACTCAACTGCTGCAGAACTTGGAAGGCTTTAAGAGGGGAGTAGACGTGTTCATGGAGGACAGGGCTATCCATGACTACTAGTCAGAATGAATACTAGTCAGGATGCACACCTATTCTCTCCAGGATCAGAGGAGCAGGCCCGTTATATGAGATGCTGTGGAACACAGGCAGGACAATGCTGCTGCAGTCGTGTTGCTTGTGGGCTTCCTGGAGGCACCTGGTTGGCTGCTGTGTGAAGAGACAGCTGGACTTGACAGACCTTGATCTGATCCAGCATGGCCTTTCTTATGTTCTTGTTTTAATAGGGGAGTGGACATGTTCATGGAGGAGAGGGCTATCCATGGCTACTAGTAAAAATGGATACTAGTCATGAGGCATACCTATTCTCTCCAGGATCAGAGGAGCATGCCCATTATATTAGGTGCTGTGGAGCACAGGCAGGATGCTGCTGCTGCAGTTTTCTTGTTTCTGGGCTTCCTAGAGGCCCCTGGTTGGCCACTGTGTGAACAGACTGCTGGACTCGATGGGCCTGGGTCTGATCCAGCAGGGCTTTTCTTATGTTCTTATGTTCTTAGAATGTATTAATTGGATTTAATTGGATTTAAAGGGGGATTAGACAGATTCATGGAGGGAAATTAACGGCAGCTAGTCACTAAGTGGCACCTCCAACTTCAGAATGTTTTCATTTTTATTTGCTTCGTTTATGCCCCGCCTTTCTCCCCAGTGGGTATCCAAAGCTACTTACTTCATTCTCCTCTCCTCCATTTTGTCATCACAGCAACCCTATGAGGTAGGTTAGGCTGAGAGAGCAAGTGACTGGCCCAAAGTCACCCAAAAGGTTTCCATGGCAGAAGTGGGGAATTCAAACCTGTGTCTTCCAGATCCTAACCGGACATGCTAACTACTGTGCCACACTGGCTTTCACAGTGCTGAGGGGCTTTGACCACCACACCCTGCTTCTAGGCCTTCCCGTGTGTGTGTGTGTGTCGCTGTGTGAGAGAGCGTGTTAAATTAGATACAGCCTGTTGGATTCATGTCACAGAGCTGATCTTGTCTTGGTCCACACTTAGCTAGCAAGACGCCATCCGTCCATCATTTTTCCTCCTTTTTTTTTCTTTTTTTAAAAAAAGGTTTATTTTTATAATTAAGGGGATACAAATTAAGGGGATCATTTTTCCTTCTTGAGATGGGTAGTAACTTTGTTTTTTCTCACCTTAACAGAGCAGCTAGAAAAGGCTCACATTAACATATTTATTGATTTATGAACTTTCATAAATCAGTTTTCACTTTTATTGGCATCTTGTGCCTGGTGTCTCTCTCCTTACCGGTACTGGATTCCTCTGTTGGTGTAGTGGTTAAGAACGGTGGTTTGGAGCGGTGGACTCTGATCTGGAGAACCGGGCTCGATTCCCCACTCCTCCACATGAGTGGCCGAGGCTAATCTGGTGAATCGGGTTGGTTTCCCCACTCCTCCGCATGAAGCTAGTTGGGTGACCTTGGACTAGTCTCAGCTCTCTTTGAGCTCTCTCAGCCCCACCTCCCTCACAGGGTGTCTGTTGTGGGGAGGGGAGGGGAAGGGAAGGTGATGGTAAGCCGGTTTGATCCTTCCTTAAGTGGTAGGGAAAGTCGGCATATAAAAACTGACTTCTTCTTCTTGGTACCTGTACTGTGATAGTGAGCTGCCTGTCCAATAGCTTCAGCTAGTTCTTCTGGTTTCTCATTTTATACGGGGAGGGGGGGATCAAATTCTCCACAAGTGGCTTTGGTAAGGCCAAAGATCTGCAAATTTATGAAACTTTCTTTCAAGGGGACTGTTCTTCTAATCCAAGCCATGGTTATTTTGAGTCCTAAATGACCCCTTCTATAGAGTTCAATTTCTAATCAGGCAGAGACCCATGTAATCCAAAACCAAGGGGGGAAGGAGCAGAATATACATGAAGGGTGGGGGTGGAGCTGATATACATCATGTACATCAACTTCTCTACCCAAGACAGCACCAGTCTCCTACAGAGACATCTGTGTAATCTATTCCAGATTAATCGCCAGATAGCAAGATGCATACTTTTTGCCTCTAAGCATAAGCTACAAATATTTGCGTGTACTGTCAATTATGTAAAATCATTTGAACTACTCTTGATAACTATCAACTTTAACTTTGAAAGTGTTTGGTATTGAATCACAGCAGGAAGATGATTTCCATCTTTATACTGTTTCTTTCTGCAGCAGAATAGGAAGACAAAATGCAAAAATCCTTCTGCTTGAATAATGCGTTTCCTGTATTCTTCAGCATGGCCTCTGCCCTTTGATGACAGTCCTTGCGCATGGAGATTTCAAATCGCACCACTTTCTGTCCCGATTCTTTTTCTTTTCCTCTGATTGCCCACAACCGTAGTAAAACAGCAGAAGGAGGAGGCGATTGGGGAGTGAGATGCGAGTTAAAATCCTACCCCTTTACGTAGACACGCGTGTACATACACGCTACAAGCGTGCTTTCTTCTCTCCCTCTTGTCTCTCTGGAAGCAGGAAAGAAAAAATCCCTTGGTTTGTTCCCCCCCATGATTGGAAACCATCGCTGCTTCCACATGAAACCCTTCTCCCCTTCCTGGGAAAATAGCAAAAAGGGTCGGCGTGATTTGCATAATCGTCTTTGGCACTATTGTGGGCGGGCTTTGGACGCCAGCGTGGAGTCGCAGACCGGCCACCTGTCCAGAACAAATGAACTTAGCCTTTGTGCGACAATTATCTGTGTTTCCACAGTGTCATTTTCTGTGTCATGAATAACTTGATTAAAATATTATGAAACCCCCATCATTCAGTAAAATGGTTCTTGTTGGTTTTTTAATCTCCCCCTCCCCCTTTCAAGGGATGAAGGGATTTCCTATTTCTGAGCTAGCACAACTATATTATGATGGTCCCGACGGACATAGTTTTATAACTGCTTTGGTGAAATTATCCTCATGAATATTAATCAGGGGTGTGGGAATTGGGGGCAACCCCCCCAAAATGATTTCCATTCATCCTCTGTATGTATTATAAATTAAGTGTTGTCCACTGTTAGCTGATTCACCTATGTAAAACAAATAACTGAATTTCTCTTAAAGAACGGGGATTGTGGCTAGCAATTATGGAAGATGATACATTTATTACCAGAGTTAATTTTTTTGTATCCCTTATTCATTACAAGGTATTAGTATTGCTGATCTGTATTGATTAGATTCCCATTTCATCTGCCATCTAAGCCAAAAATATATTTTCATTTGGGACAGGGAAGAGAATTGTATCTGGATTAGTTTGGGTATTAATAATTAGATGATGTCATTGGCTGTTATTTTCACCCATCTCCCTCCTGCCTGACACACTTGGAAATAGTATATGCTACTTTTTTTCAAAACCCATGCCTCTATTTAAAGAATTCCCTTGGGGTTTCTTTGGCGGGGTGTTTAGATACACACCTCTTTTTATAAAGAAGAGTGTTAACCATTTGTATGAAGGAGTTTTTCACGGCATCATTCACATATTTCTCCATAGCTCTTGTGTGATTTAAACATTAAAATTCCAGGTACAGCAGTATGTTAATGTAACATCAAAACTGAGAATTTTGTTTCTGGTATGTTTTACAGTATGTATTGTTCAATTATCACCTTCAACTGACTGAGGTACCATGTTGAAGCCCAAATGTAAGATGTAGTTTATTTTCACAGAGAGGTTCTGAGACGAAATTCCTAGCCAACTTTCTCTTTCTTGTCTCTGTCACTCACTCACTCACTCTCTGCCATAGCTAGGGCTTTTCTTTGCCATTGAGGTGCCATCAGGTCACTTCCGACTCATGGCAACCCTATGAATCAGTGTCCTCCAAAACATCCTATCCATACCAGCCTTGCTCAGATCTTGCAAATTGAGGGCCGGGGGCGCGGCTTCCTTTATAGAGTCAATCCATCTCTTGTTGGGTATTCCTCTTTTCTTGCTGCCTTCCCGTTTTCCTAGCATGATTGTCTTTTCCAGTGACTCTTGTCTTCTCATAATGTGACCAAAGTGCAACAACCTCAGTTTAGTCATTTTAGCTTCTAGGGTCAGTTCAGGCTTGATTTGATCTATAACCCACTGATTTGTCTTTTTGGCTGTCCAGGGTATCTGTAACACTCTCCTCCAACACCACATTTCAAAGGATTCTACTTTCTTCCTATGAGCTTTCTTCATTGTTTCACACCCATATACTGTAATAGGGAATACAATGGCATGAATTATCTTGATCTTGGTCTCCAGTGACACCTCCTTAAGAATCTTTTCTAACTACTTCATGGCTGCCCTTCCCAGTCTCACTCTCCTTCCAATTTCTTGGCTGAAGTCCCCCTTTTGGTTGATGATGGAGCCCAGGAATAGAAAGTTCTGAACAATTTCAATTTCCTCGTTGTCAACCTTAAAGTTGAGTGATTCTCCTGTACTCATTACTTGTGTGTTCTTGATGTTCAACTGTAGTCCTGTTTTGGCACTTTCTTGTTTAACTTTCAGCAGTAGTCATTTCAAGTCTTGGGTATTTTCTGCCAGTAGTTGAGGTGCTAGGCTAAAAAAAAGAAAGAAGAAGCATCCCAGTCCTTGCGAGTGTTTAGCAGCAACTAGTTTTGTGTATTGCTGCTACTCTCTGAAATGTTGAAATTATTGTTGGCTGCTCTTATTCTCTGTTTATTAATGGGTGTTTAAGGCTTGTGCCTTGAAGAAAGACTATAGGTGTAGCTACAGATGGGCTGGCGCATTATTCATATTTGCTTTTATGATCCATCTTTCTCACAGACTCAAGGTGAAGTACAGAATTGTAAAAGCAATGCAATATAGACCATTATGATACGTTCATCAATAAAACTGGATTACAGTGACTTCCCCTCAGTAGAGTTGGACGACACTGTTGGAGAAGAATGTAGTAAACAGTATAATACAGTAGGAGGGGAGAGGAAAAAATAAAACTGCTTAAAATTCCCACAGACTGATTGAACCTGGGACCTTCAGCATGCCAAGCAGATGCTCTACCCCTGAGCCAGGGCCTATGCTCATTGGTACCAGCAGCATGGAAGAAAGTGACCGACATGTTTTGTGCCAATCATCACTTTCCACACTCATCAGCCAGGCATTGGCAAACCCATGAAGCACCTTTAAAAAAAATTTTTTTGCTGGCCAGCCAACATCTTCACAAGTGGACCTTGTATTTTTACCAGTGCTTGAGTAGGAAAGATTGCCTACCCCTACCTTAGACAGAATAAAGGTTTCATATAGTCAACATTGGCTGATTAAAGATGCCGCCTACATGGGGAAAAAGTAAGGAATCCCATAGTTACAGAACTTGTGTAGAAGGTGAAAAGCTACCTGTAGGAAGTAGGCTGCTGCTGTATTGAATGCCAATAATTGTGCATTAAGCGTGGTGTAGTGGTTAAGAGCCGTGGTTTGGAGCAGTGGCGTCTAATCTAGAGAACTGGGTTTGATTCCCCACTCCTCCACATGAGTGGCAGATGCTAATCTGGTGAACTGGATTTGTTTCTGCACTCCTACACATGAAGCTTGGGCAAGTCACAGCACTCTCAGCCCCACCTACCTCACAGGGTGTCTGTTGTGGGGAGGGGAAGGGGAAGTGATTGTAAGCTGGTTTGATTCTCCCTTAAGTGGTAGAGAAAGTCGGCATATAAAAACCAACTTTTCTTCTTTTAAAAAAAACCTTCTATGGTCAGTTTGGTATGTGTGTAAAATCTGAGGTCTTCACTTTTCCTTCGCTGCCGTCAAGAAGTATAGCTGACTTGGCAACCTTAGAAGAAAAAATATTTTCGAAACAGATTTCCCCCCCCTCGGCAAGTGTTTTGATACCTAGCAATTCTGTATCCTGGTGTGTTAACGCTCATTACCTGTGGAACATGAATGCAAACACATCTGCAGTGATTACAAGTCTGTCGGGTATTCAGTGCTGTAGGAAAAACAAAGGAGGCTTTTTCTATTTCAAGAGAACCTTTGGATTGTGTTGGCTGGAGCCCTTTCTAAAAGAATCCTTGAAAAGTTTGACCTGACATAGTTTGAATGCTTACGTTATTACTGCGTAAATTAAAAAACGCAAGGGGAGCCTAAGACTTAAAATGTAGCTGCATTTGTTTTAGGAGGAATTGAAAAACTTTGAAGCGTTTGGGAAAGGAGAAGAGATAATCAAAAAGTCTGCAAACTTTGCCTAGCCCAATGTGGAGCTCCAATTAGGTATGCCAAGGAAGGACCCTCAAAAAGGAATTACTAAGCATATAAAGATTGTCAGCATTGAAAAGCAAAATTGCCACCTGAGCAATGCCTACTATTTGGCTATTTATGTTTTCATATTACTAAGGAGAGGGGCTGTGGCTCAGTAGTGAAGCATCTGCTTGGCATGCAGAAGGTCCCAGGTTCAATCCCCGGCATCTCCAGTTATAAAGGACTAGGCAGCAGGTGATGTGAAAGACTTCTGCCTGAGATCCTGGAGAGCCGCTGCCAGTCTGAGTAGATAATACTGACCTTGATGAACCCAAGCATCTGACTCAGTAGAAGGCAACTTCATGTGTTCATATTGTGGGGAATGTTGGATTGATGGGGTGAGCATTGCCACACAGATGTCTCGTCATGCAGAATCACCAACAGGAGTTTTGGATTTAACATGCCACGTGATGCAGCTGTGAATTGTACAAGAATACCAGGTCAATGTTTTAGGACAAGTCGAGCATGCGGGCACAGAGACGGGGAAAGCAGGGCTTAACCAGAAATGCAGGTGTGCCCAAAGGCTACTAGAATATAGAAGCTATGAGTTCTAGCAGTCAACTTAACCATTTCTCTGAAGGCAGAAGGGGTGACAGTAGCCTTGGGTGAAGGGAGATTGGCTGTGTAGGATGGCAGGAGGCATGATTCAGTTTCCCTCAGCTGACTCTCGTTCATCACAGTGGCAGCCCTCACCCCTCAATCTCCTGATCCTGACGCATGCTTCTGAGTAAGGGTTCTTGGAGGAAATGATCCTAATTCTGCTATCCCATAAAATCTGGAGTGGGTCAGAATCCTTTGTACGCTACAGGAGCATCCTGGTCTGCTCTTGGCCAGCCTGATCCTGAGGAATGTGTTAGAAAAATGTGGTGATTTGGAAGCAAAGCTTGCAACTTGGGTCTCTCTTGAGAACCTTAGAAATCTCAGCAAGGTTGTCTGGCTGCAAACCTTCCTGCTCAGATTCCCCTGAGGCTCGTTTACCAGTCCTTTTGATATTTGTGATTCTAGCCTATCTGTTCATAAGAACACTGCCAGGTCAGACCATGAAGACATGTAGCCCAGCATCGCATTTCCAGCAGTGGCCAGTCAGGTACCGCGGTAAACTCTCAACTGGGGCATTCCAAATGTCCCTGAAACATTGGTGAATATAAAAAGAAATGTGATGACAGCTGAATTTCTCAGACCCTTGTGCAAGAATCCCTGATGCCGTTGCCCGTGGGCAACTTCATGGGAAGGCCTTGGCCTCTATGCCCTGTTGTTGGCCCTCCAGAGGAACTGGTTGGCCACTGTGTGAGCTGGGATGCTGGACTAGATGGACCCTCACTGGTCTGATCCAGCAGGGTTCTTCTTAGGTTATTCTCAGGGGAAGGTCTCGGCCTCTGTTCCCTGTTGTTGGATCTCCAGAGGAACTGATTGGCCCCTGTTTGAGACAGGATGCTGGACTAGATGGACCCTCACTGGCCTAATCCAGCAGGGCTCATCTGATGACACAACCTTTGCCTTGTTCATGATTGCCACATAATTTGCTTCTGAGATCTGATGAGATCAGGCTAGCCTGGGGCTAGCCAGGTCAGGGCCATTGATTCATAGTAGGAAGAGACTTGATGGCATTTATACCTTGCTTTTCTCCCCAGTGGGTACCCAGGTCGGCTTACAACATCATGCCCCCATCTTCTGTTTTATCCTCATAATGACCCTGTAAAGTAGGTGAGGCAGAGAGAAAGACTGGCCCAGGGCCACTGGGATGACAAACCTGGATCTCCCAGATCCTGGTCTGATCCTCATACTCTCCTACGGGACACATCTGGTAAAACTGAATTGAAGAACTTACCTGATTTCCTTTTTGTTTGACTTTCAATATATATATATATATTTTAAAATAGTGAAACATCTTTGGGTTTTGAAGGGACTGCAGTACTGAAGGAATATCTCCTCTCCCGCCCCCAATATATTTAACTACAAGCTCAGTGCTTAGCTCTGTCTTTGTACGAAGACTACAAAGTCCTATGAGGAAAGGTTGAAGGAGCTGGGTATGTTTAGCCTGAAGAGGAGAAGACTGAGAGGGAATATGATAACCATGTTCAAGTACTTGAGGGGCTGTCATATTGAGGATGGTGCCGAGTTGTTTTCTGTTGCCCTAGAAGGTAGGACCAGATCCAACGGGTTGAAATTAAACCAAAAGAGTTTCCGTCTAGACGTTAGGAAGAATTTTCTAACAGAGTGGTTCCTCAGTGGAACAGGCTTCCTCGGGAGGTGGTAAGCTTTCCTTCCCTGGAGGTTTTTAAGAAGAGGTTAGATGGCCATCTGTCAGCAATGCTGATTCTGTGACCTGAGGCAGATGATGAGAGGGAGGGCATCTTGGCCATCTTCTGGTCACTAGGGGTGTGGAGGGGGAAGGTAGTTTGGAATTTCCTGCATTGTGCAGGGGGTTGTACTAGATGACCCTGGTGGTCCCTTCCAATTCTATGATTTGGGGGACCAGACAGAGACCACAGAAGTCTGTTTGTTTAAAACTTTCCCCAAACCTTGACAGACTAGTCCGCACATTTGTGGCCGTCTACTTCCTTCCTCTCATACTGTTTACCGGTGAGATACCTTTGTGTTGCATCTCTTCTCCTATTGTGCGCTGCACCTGCAGTTATTGAAAAGCATGCATGTGTGTGAGAGAAGGAGAAGAGTTGGTTTTTATATGCCGACTTTACCACTTAAGGGAGAATCAAACCGGCTCCCAATCACCTTCCCTTCCCCTCCCCACAAAATACACCCTGTGAGGTAAGGTGGGGCTGAGAGAGTTAAATGAGAACTGTGACTAGCCCAAGGTCACCCAGCAGGCTTCATGTGTAGGACTGGGGAAACAAATCCCATTCATCAGATTAGCCTCTGCTGCTCATGTGGAGGAGTGGGGCATCAAACCCGGTTCTCCAGATCAGAGTCCACCGCTCCAAACCACCACTCTTAACCACTACACCACACTGGCAGGGTGCCTTTAAAACATGAACTGAACTTTTCAGTTCATGAACCCATTGCCCAGTAGTTGAAAGCCGGCATCTGTATTTGTAAAACAATCCTGCACAACATTATAAATGATTGAGCGGGGCTGTCTGAATGTTCCTCGCTGCCAGTCTTTCCATTGCAAACTTATTATAGGACCAAAGAGAGGGGGGTGCTATCCCTTCGGTGTTGGAGAAGCTGTAAAATGCAGCTTGAAAGTTGGGTTAATGACTGCAGGAAGCGGAAGGCTATAGATTATACAGACAGATTGATTGGTTCTGCCACTGCTTGGTCTGGGTAGATTTGTGGAGTATAAGAACAGAGTTTCTTGCAGCACACTCGTTCTGTATTAGGACACTTAATATCACAAGTAAAATGACCGGAACATGAAACTACCTCCATAACTGCTGCGAGTTCTGTAGTTTCAGAGGGTAGCTGTGTTGGTCTGCAGTAGAACAGTTAGATTCGAGTCCGGTAGCACTCTAGAGACCCACATAGGTTTCATATTCGTGTCTGACGAGAGGAGCTTTGTTTCTTGAAAGCTTATACCTTGAAACCGTTGGTCTTTGAGGTGCTAATAGTTCCGCAGTCTCTCTGAGCTATTAACACCAGTCCCTCGACCTCCTTAGACCAAGGGGTGTCGAACTCGTTTGTTACGAGGGAAGGATATGACATAAATGTCACTTGGTCGGGCCAGGCCTCACCAGCCCTGATCGGGAGCAGGGTGGCGGCGGCTGTATTAGCTGGCAAGCTCACAGCGGGCTTGCCAGCCCAATCAGGACTGCGGGGGTGGCTGCCTCGGCTGGGTCGCAGGCTGGATAAGAGCTCTCAAGGGGGCACATCCTGCCCCCAGACCGTATGTTTGACACCTCTGCCTTAGACCCTCCGGGCCAATCAAGTTTTGCTTCTTGGAGCCAGGTTCTGGTTCTGGATTGGCCGTCTTGCACTGCCTGTGTCGTCTCACCGGTGCAGGCCAGCCAAACGGAAACACTTTTAGAAGAAGAATTGGTTTTTGCACCCTGCTTTTCTCTACCAAAGGAGTTTCAAAGTGGCTTCCCTTCCCCTCCCTGCAACAGACACCTTGTGAGGCAGGTGGGGCTGAGAAAGTTCAGAGAGAACTGTGACTGGCCCAAGGTCACCCAGCAGGCTTCATGCGGAGGAGTGAGGAAATCAACCCGGTTCTCCAGATTAGAGTCCGCCGCTCTTAACCACTACACCACACTGGCTCTAGAGTGTTATGTAATAGGCTTCAACAGTATTTTACAGACAGTGGGGAAAATGGGATGTGGTCACGCATAATTTGTAGCAAATGCCAGGCTTGATCTGACCCGACCAAGGGGCATTTGTCACCCGAACCTGGAAATAAAGGATGTTTGGTGGGCAATTAACTGCGGCCACAAATTCCATCTCCATCATGGGTGTTCGGCACACAGGTGCTGCAGTGCCCTGGTGTCATATAAAACACCAAGAATGTAAGAAGAGCCCTGCTGGATCAGGTCAGAGGCCCATCAAGCCCAGCATTCTGTTCACACAGCGGCCGACCAGCTGCATCAAGGAAGCCCACCAGCAGGATGAAGGCAGCAGCATTCACCCGCCCGTGCTCCCCAGCAGCTGATTTAAAGAGGCATACTGCCTATGGTAGTAGAGGGAGTAGAAGAAGAGGAGTTGGTTTTTAAATGCCAACTTTCTCTACCACTCAAGGAAGGATCAAACCAGCTTACAATCCCCTTCCCTTCCCCTCCCCACAGGAGACACTCTGTGAGGTAGGTGGGGCCGAGAGAGCTCGAAGAGAGCTGTGACTAGCCCAAGGCTTCATGTGTAGGAGCAGGGAAACAAATCCAGTTCACCAGATTAGCCTCCGCCACTCATGTGGAGGAGTGAGGAATCAAACCCGGTTCTCCAGATCAGAGTCCACCACTCCAAACCACCGCTCTTAACCAGTACACCAGCATCCTCCCGCCTGTGCTCCCCAGAAGCTTATTTAAAGAGTCATACTGCCTGTAGTACTAGCGGGACTAGACATCCATCATAACCAGTAGCCATTCCTAGCCCCCTCCTCCATGGGTTTGCCCACTCCCCTTTCAACGCCTTCCACGTTGGTGGCCGTCTCCGTCTCCCCTGACACTCTTCTGGAACTCTGAACAGTTTGTGTGAATTAAGCTACATCAGCACCCAACACAAACAGTGTATTCTCAGCAAGGGGGGTGGGGAGAAGAAAGAACATCAAACAGAAAACTCTTTCAACTGAACTTTTCGTATGTTAGGGCGACTACAGATGTCGATGCCTTTTGCAAAGGATATCCTGCTAAGAGCTATGCTAAGACTTCTTGTTTTGCAATACAGATGTTAAACGGGAGAGATCTGGAGTGTTTTATAATAGTCTTCAAAAGTACTTCCCGGTGGGAAGCACAAGGCCAAATCCATCAAATTTATAATAGATGACAAGACGGTCATTTCCCAGTTTTGTTCAGTGACCTCTCTCCTCTGGAGTGGGGGCTTATTTTCTTCACAATACCGACACAATGTCTACGATGGCCTGCAATGCACGATCTCTTTCCTTTGTAAGCATGTTAGTAGAGGAAATAATTTGCTCTTGCAATTGCGGGTTCAGCAGCTCCACTTCTCTGGTCCACTTCTGAATTTACTTTATGCAAGGCTAGCCAATGATAAGGGGAGAAGATTTAAAAACCTGCATGGCTGGGCTAGGCAGAGCCATGATGTGTTTCAAGCGTTTGCTTAACTTAGAGGCTGCAGGTGATATGACCCGTCATTCAGCCCTAGGGGTAATAGGGGTAATTGTGCATTCGCCTGACGGAAAGGTTCCTGGCTAAGAAATCGATCTGACTAAGGAGGTAGAAGGAATGCAGAGAGTGGGGGAGAGTCAGTGTGACGGAGGGGCTGTGGCTCAGTGGTAGAGCATCTGCTTTGCATGCAGAAGGTCCCAGGTTCAGTCCCTGGCATCTCCAGTTTAAAGGATGTGATAGTAGGAGATGTGAAAGATCTCTGCTAAGAGCCCCTGGAGAACCCCTGCTAGTCTGAGAAGACAATACTGACCATGAGGGACCTATGGTCTGATTCAGTATAAGAAAGCTCCATGTGTGTCCATGTGATGTATTGGTCAAGAGTGTCATATTAGGGCCAGGGAGACATGGGGTATAGTGATTAAGAGCGGCGGATTCTAATCTGGTGAACCGGGTTCAATTCCCCACTCCTCCACATGAAGCCTGCTAGGTGACCTTGGGCTAGTCACAGTTCTCTCTGAACTCTCTCAGCCCCACCTATAGGGTTGCCAGGTCCCTCTTCACCACCAGCAGGAGGTTTTTGAGGTGGAGTCTGAGGAGGGTGGGGTTCGGGGAGGGGAGGGACTTCAATGCATTGGAGTCCAATTGCCCAAGTGGCCATTTTTTCCAGGTGAACTGATCTCTATCGGCTGGAGATCAGTTGTAACAGCAGGAGATCTCCAGCTAGTACCTGGAAGTTGGCAGCCCTGCCTACCAACCCTCTGTGGGGAGAGGAAGGGAAGGCCGCTTTGAGACTCCTTAAAGGTAGAGAAAATTGGGGTATAAAAACTCTAATCTGCAGAACCGAGTTTGATTCCCCACTCCTCCACATGACTGGCGGAGGCTAATCTGGTGAACTGGATTTGTTTCCCCACTCCTCCACATGAAGCCAGCTGGATGACCTTGGGCTAGTCACAACTCTCTTAGAGCTCTCTCAGCCCCACCTACCTCACAGGGTGTCTGTTGTGGGGAGGGGAAGGGAAGGTGATTGTAAACCGGTTTGGTTCTTAAGTGGCAGAGAAAGTTGGCATATAAAAACCAATTCTTCTTGCGGTTGGGGAAAGCGGGGTATAAAAAACCAGCTCTTTTTCTTCCTCCTCCTCCTCCTGCAGAAGAGCCCCGCCTGGCTCCACCCTCTTTCTAAAAGCACTTGGTGGGCGCCATGGTACTCTCAGGCATCCTGTTGGGGACCCCTGAGGGTATCTAGTTTTGTGAGAGGGCTGGTGGATTTGGGGAGCCTTACAAAAGGTTTCTTCTTTCCCGCTTGAATTAGTTTGTAGACTTTTTGGGTTAGATCCTTGGGAGAACAAGTAAAATAGGTCTGAGATCTGTTTTTAAGGAAGAGGTTTTTCCTTTTCACACATCACCACATTACAGCAATCTGTAGCACTTCTCAGCTTTGTTCTTCAACTTCACGCAACGTTTTAGCAAAACACACTTTTGCATGATTCCTTCTGTCCTGAGCACTGCTGTCAAAATTCTCCTGCCAAAGACTATTTTTCTCAGCATGCCTGTAATCTGCTGCTGCATATGGATCTGTTTAAGCGTCTGATAGTAGAGAATACCTGAAAAGTTGAATTTCTTTGATAAGTATCAGGGAAAGCTGGGTTGTAAAACCAAGTGGAGAGCAAGGGGTTTTCCCTCCTTAGAACAATCAGTGGAAAGTCTTAGATTCTTGTCATACCTTTTGAAGATGTTCAAGGAAGCCAGCTCAGTTGCAGGTATGGTATTTGCTCTCCATTAGTGGGGCTCATGTGTAAAATACAAAACTACTAGGGTGGGAGGAGTAAAGTTTTTAAAATGTGTTACCCAGTATATCACCAGTTGGTATTTTAAAAAAAGGTTAAAAATCCTTCAAGTTAATTCCCAAGGACTAGCCAAACTGACGAATTGGCATGACACTTTTATACCGTCTTGATTAAGATTGGTTTTTGGTTCTTAGTATTGCTAATTTAGGTGCGGTTTTGTTGGTGACATTGGTCCTGTTTTATTAATGTATTTGGTTCTTATTAGTTTTCTTTATTAATTGGCATTGACTGCTGGTATGATTATTTTAAGGTTATGTTAATGTATTGCTGCTGTTACGTTTTTAGTACTTTTGGGGATCTTTGGTTTTGTTTTATTGATTTTATTGGCTTGATCGGCCACCTTGAAGGCAGCTGATGATCATTGGAAAAGTAGGATATCAATGTTCTCAAAATAAGAAGTAAATAATATATCTTTGAGGAATTCAGTTTCTCGGATGGTTGTTTCTGTCCATAATTTTTGGTATGGTTCTGCTATTAAGTATTAAACCTGGATTATTTCGAAAGTGAATATTCATAAAATACTAGATTTTAAACACATTAACGCTCATGATTAGCTATTCTCTTCCTCACCTGGTCAGCTTTGACCAAATACTTGCAGCGTTCTTAAACTTAGTATCTGACAAATGGAACTTTGACTCTTGAAAGTTCATACCCAAAGATCTTGTTGGTCTCTGAGGTGCTATAGGACTCGAATCTAGCTCTTCTAATGCAGATGAACACGACACATGTGTCAAACTTGGTGGTTCAGCTTCCTCTTCTGAAATCCATCTTTTATTAATTTAATGCAGCTGATAACCAATGTATTTAAAGGCAATGAGGGACCATGTTTAATTTAAAGGAAGGCCTTTAAAGTAACTAGTTAGATTATGACAGCATTCCTAAATGGCAAGATTTTGGGGGTATGAGCTTTTGAGAGTCAAAGCTCCCTTCATCAGATATCAAGTTTGGACTCAAAAAGCTTATACCCCGGAAATCTTGTTGGTCTCTGTAAAGTGCTACTTGACTCGAATTTAGCTATTTCCAATAGGGTTGGTGGATTTTTCTCTGAATATTATACTAACCCTGCCCTTTTACATATATCTTTTTCCCCCATATGAGATCATCTCCAAATTTTAACCTGGGCTATGAACTTTGTTTAGTGAAAATATTCAATTACTCTGGTTTGGAAACCCCTTAAAGCTATACTATAGCTAACCGTTGGACAGATAGGATGTCAACAGTCCTGGGACATTGCCTGCATTTAAATTATTACAATCCCGACTGTTTGAATTAAAAGGGTGCCAAGTGACCCACAAGCAAGTACTGAGCACACTCCTAGACCTCATGCGCAATGTAACTGTGCCAGAGGTTAAACTATTGGTAGATTTCTCAGTTGGAGCCAAACAGCGTCTGTCTTTGTCTCTGGACCTTTTGAGAGGCCAAGCGGCAAGTGGCCCTGAGAACCAAACAAGGAGGACCTTATATCATATACTGAATATGAATACAAACCCCACTGTACTTGCCTTGACTGAAAAACAGCGGCTTTTGTACCCATTGGCGCTTTCCTATGTGAAATATCCAGAACCTCGGAGTGCGAGACTTTTAAACTTGATGAGTTGCTAACAGAATTTTTTGCCTGGATTTTGGGTGGGGGAAGTACAGGGTGTTGACTGTATTTCAGTTGATTACAATCCCTTTGCCTCTCCAATCCAAGTGATCTGGACAGATTTTAAAAATATACCTATTGTGTTCCTTACCATAAGAACATAAGAAAGGCCACGCTGGATCAGACCAAGGTCCATCAAGTCCAGCAGTCTGTTCGCACAGTAGCCAACCAGGTGCCTCTAGGAAGCCCACAAACAAGACCACTACAGAAGCATTATCCTGCCTGTGTCCCTCAGCACCTAATATAATTCCACAACACATAATATAACATAATAGGCATGCTCCCCTGATCCTGGAGAGAATAGGTATGCATCAGGACTAGTAGTCATTTTGACTGGTAGCCATGGATAGTCCTCTCCTCCATGAACATGTCCACTCCCCTCTTAAAGCTTTCCAAGCTGGCATCCATCACCACATCCAGGGGCACAGAGTTCCACAACTGTATGCACAGAACTGTAAGGATGACCTGGGTCATTCATTGGCATTTATATCAAACAAGGGCTTGAGGCAGGGCTTCACACATCCCAGACCCTATAGTCCAAAGGTGACAAACTCATTTGTTACGGGGGCCGGATATGACATAAATGTCACCTGGTCAGGCCGGGCCATGCCTCACCAGCCCAGATCGGGAGCGGGGTGGTGGTGGTTAGCTTGCGAGGCCACAATGGGCTCCCAGCTTAGATCGGGAGTGGGGTGTGTGGGCTGGCTGCCTCAGCTGGCTCGCAGGCCAGATAAGAGCTCTCAAGGGGCCGGATCCTGCCCCCGGGCCATATGTTTGACAGCTCTGCTATAGTCAGTCTACTATGCAATATTGGGTACTCCTCCTAACCATGAAATGGAACTTCTTATGCTGCTCTTTTCCTTCTATCCTGGTATCGTAAATACCAGGTATCGTAAATACCAGTGACTGTGGCTCAGTGATAGAGCCTCTGCTTGGCATGTAGAAGGTCCCAGGTTCAATCCCCAGCATCTCCAGTTAAAGGGACTAGACGAGTAGGTGATGTGAAAGACCTCTACCTGAGACCCTCGAGAGCTGCTGCCAGTCTGAGTAGACAATACTGACTTTGATGGACCAAGGGTCTGATCAAAGTCTGATTCAGTGTAAGGCAGCTTCATGTGTGTGTGACCTAGATGGACCTATGGTCTGATTCAGTGTAAGGCAGTTTCATGTGTTCATGTGTACAATAGTACACAGGAGGATGGTATGATTGAGAGAGAATATTTTGGTATGTTGCTGCTGTTCTACCACTTGGATAATTTTTTTAATGATTTGCTTCATTTATAACTCACTTGTTTCCCCAGTGCGGAACTCAAACTGGCTTACAACATTTCCCCCTTCTCCATGTTAATTCTGAACTAACTAATTGAATCAATGTCTCTGGGAACCATATTGGGAACATCTAACAGTAATCATCTCAGGTTATAGTGGCAATAGCTAACGCTGTTACTGTGTAGGTATAACTCACCTATGTTACTGCTCTGGAAAGTGCATATCTAATGAGAGTGGCAAACAGTACCTCATATTGCCTGGGTATGGATGAACATTTTTACATCTTGCTTACTGAACCCACTAGGAATTAAATGGGGTGTGTGTTTAAATGTCATTCTTACTTTCCTCCTGAGAACGTTATTGCAATTTTAGCATATTACTGGTATGGTACTTAGTATAGGGGAAGGATATGCTGATATTATATGTTGCCTTGTAAATAATGCTGCATTTATCTCTCTGACAGGGCGTTCAGAAATTGGCTAGCCAGTACTTAAAGAAAGAATGGCCTGGAGTGAAAGTGGACGAGCGCAATGATTTTAGGTAAGTTTTAGCGAGCATACTCATTTCAGATACTTTGCATCGCTGGTGACAATAATCCGCTGCTGTGTTTGTGTGCCCTTTGTCTCAAAACTATATTTTATCCAAGCATTCTGTCCCTGGTTTTATTTTCAGAAGCCACACTAAAGCGCTGGATGTTAAAAGACCAGGGGGTCACCAACCTTTTTGAGCTCGTGGCCATCTTTGGAATTCTGACATGAAACTGCTGCTGTGAAATGGCTGCCGCAGGAGGGGAGCCGGCCAAAACATGGCTGCCGCAGCTCACCTTCAGTCACACAGTAAAGATCGTTGTGGTGTGCTGGCAGCTGCTGCCAGAGGGACATTTTTTAAAACCTGTGCACCCAGTCAAATTTCCAATGGTCATTCAGACGTCTTGCTGGGCAAAAGCCCCACCCACTTCCTGAAAACACTTGCTGGGCGCCAGGAAAGGCGTCAGTGTGCGCCATATTGGGGACCCCTGGGATAGATCTTCACTTTATGGGCACTTGATAGAAACACAGACCTTTTGGTGGGAAGAGCTCTGGTTTTATAGGTAGAAGGTAAAGGTTATCCCCTGTGCAAGTGCTGGGCCAGTATTGACCCATGGGGGTGACGTCGCATCATGACGTTTACTAGGCAGACTGTTTACGGGATGGTTTGCCATTGCCTTCCCCGGTTGTCTGGTTTTATAGAGTGGTGCATAAACTGGCAGCCTGATGTCAATTATTTGCAGCGATAAAACTCTCCCCCATCTTTCTTTCTCTTGCTCTTCCTCACCCTCCCCCACACATCTGGAGGCCTCCTGACACGTCTTTCCGTCTTTCAGGAGCATGTATCCCGTCTGGAAGTCGTTTCTTGAAGGCACGATGCAGGTGGCCCAGTCGAGGCTCAATATCTGCGAAAACTACAAGAACCTGATTTCTGAGCCTGCCAGAGCCGTGAAGTGTTTCAAAGACCAGCAACTGAAAAAGGTATCGTCCCCGGAACTTCTTTGGGCCCCTTCTGTTTAGAAGGCTGAGGTTCGGTTGCAGAATTACTAACCTAACTTTCAGGAAAACCATCGCTGAAGAATCTCCATAACCTTGAGAAGACTGAATCCCGTCGATCCTTTCCTTTAGCAAAAGAGGCACTTTCCTGAGGTGCAAGAAACCTTCCATCTTCCTCCTATTTGGCCTTAGGGTGGCTAACAAGATACAAAATAAATTAACGTGGGCACCGTCCACCAAAAGGATAACGCTCCATCAAAAAAAAAACAAAAGTCCAGTGATAAGTTTTCAGGGTGGGGTGGGGACTCTAAATAGCTCTACCCTTGATGGAAAATCTCTCATTCCAAATCCTCTTCCTCGTGACCATGTGCTGTCAAGCAGTGCTTGAAGGGCAGTTTCTCATCCTGAATAATGCATTTTCAATCCACTTTCAATGCACTTTGCAGCTGGATTTTACTGTGTGAAACAGCAAAACCCACTAGCCCGATCCCATCCAATCTCGGATGTTAAGTGGGGTTGGGTTAGTACTTGGATGGAAGACCACCAAAGAAGCCCAGGGTTGCTACTCAGAGGCAAGCAATAGCAAAGCACCTCTTGCCTTGAAAACCCCACGGGCTCACCATAAGTTGGCTATGACTTGATGGCCCTTTCCACCACCACATGTAAAACATTTAAACAATTCCAATTAAAACATACAGAAGCACAGACATAGCAGTGTGTGCTTGAGACAATCATAGAGCTGTGACCGGTGTGATAAAAGCAGATAGAGAGCTTCTCCCGTTCTCAGCACCTGGAAGGACTGCTTCCTTCTTTACAGCTGGTGTGCACTCTTGAGTAAAATTTGGAGGAAAATGGAGATTATTCTGCCGCGTGGTTAGTTAGATTATTTTGTTAGTTCAAGACACTTCCCAATCGCTGGCTGTCAGGCTTGTGCACACAGATGCTTCCTTGTGGCTGTTAATGAAGCTGAATTTTTTTCCTCGAGCGAGCGAGTTTACATTACTGGTATATATTTTATATCTTCCATAACTGGTGGGGCGGGAGTGGGGCTGCCAGCAAAATAAAGGAGCAGATTTTTATAAATGAAGTCATATGCATCTCACGGCGTAGCAGCCACTGATGAAAAGTGAGCTTTTTTGTGGCAGCTTTGCACTTTCCTGAATTTGGCTGGAGCAGGTTTTCATCTGAAGGCTCGGCCCCCTTTTTTGAACCTTGAAGGAATTATTCACGGGTTTGAGGGTGTAGCGGAAATCGAGATGATTCAGCCGCATCCTGTAAAGGCATCCCAGGCCAGCAGCCAGAAAATCAGTACAGAGACAACCTTGTACGCGAATACACACAGCAGACTATTCTCTTGAAGGAAGGGAACTAGACAGGCTGTTGCTTTTTAAAGCAGAGATCCTGTACTTGGTGAAATGAAGTTCATTAGATCAGTTTATACACAGTGCCTTTGGAAGCAGTATAATTTCAATCGTCTGGTAAAAAGGAGATTTGTTCCTTAGCTTGGTTCCCAGGCTACAAGCCCATTGAACTGGCATTCTTGAACAAATCAGACCAATGGTCCATCGTGCTCGGTATTGCCTGCTCAGACTGGCAGGCGGCTCTTCAGGATCTCAGGCAGAGGGCTTTCACATTACCTCGTCCTTTAAACTGGAGATGCTGGGGATTGAACCTGGGACCTTCTGTGTGTAAACCAGATGTTCTGCCTCTGAGCCAAGGCCTTTTCCCCTTGCCTTATCCAGAGTCAGATCATTGGTCCATCAAGGTCAGTGTTGTCTACTCAGCCTGGCAGTGGCTCTCCATGGTCTCAGGTGGAGGTCTTTCACATCACCTACCTGGTCCTTTTAACTGGAGACGCCAGGGCTTGAACCTGGGACCTTCAGTGTGCCAAGCAGGTGCACTGCTACTGAGCCATGGCCCCTCCCATAACGTACCCCACCCAGGGTACATAAGGGACTGCAGATCCCACTGTAAAAGTTCTTGAGTATTCAGCAGGGGAACTTTGCCCCAGAAGGTCGGACCAGAACCAGCGGGTTGAAATTAAATCAAAAGAGTTTCCATCTAGGCATTAGGAAGAATTTTCTAACAGTTAGAGGGGTTCCTCAGTGGAACAGACTTCCTCGGGATATGGTAAGCTCTCCTTCCCTGGAGGTTTTTAAGCAGAGGCTAGATGGCCATCTGTCAGCAGTGCTGATTCTGTGAACTTAAGCAGATCATAAGAGGAAGGGCATCTTGGCCATCTTCTGGGCATGGAATAGGGGTCACTGGGGGTGTGGGGGGGAGGTAGTTTGGAATGTCCTTCATTGTGCAGGGGGTTGGACTAGATGACCCTGGTGGTCCCTTCCAACTCTATGATTCTATGAACTTTTTCAGCCAGGCATTTGGACTGAGGTGGCATCTGGAGGCCATCAGCGAGGAACAACACCAGCGTTCTAAATTGGCATCTCAGTATTGTGATGTTTCTGAAAAATATTGGCAGCCTTAGTTCCAGCAATTCTCTTAGCCAGCCAAAGTGCCAGAGTTTAGAGAATTGAGAACACCACAATTGTTTTTGGAGCGTTGGAAACACTAACTAACCATAAAGGTTCTCTACTTCCTGAAATTTTCAAATGTAGATATATTTCACTTCTTCCATAGAGAACTGACAAAGTGAGTCAGACCGTCTTGCCTAATATTGTCTCCTGTGACTAGCAGCGAACTCTCCAAGACCTCACGCAAAGGTCGTTCTCAAGCCTGAAATTCTTTCATCTGGAGATGCCAGAATACAAACCTCGGATCTTCCTCGTGCAAAAGCGTGCACTCTGACACTCAGCCGAGAGTTCCCTTATTTCTGTTCCTTCCTTTTAATTCCTTCATTTAAAATATTTTTGCCCTGCTCTCCTCCAGAGACATAGAAGAAGAAGAATTGGTTTTTATATGCCAACTTTATCTCCCGCTTAAGGAGGAATCAGACTGGCTTACAATCACTTTCCCTTTCCCTCCCCACAACAGACACCCTGTGAGGTGGGTGGGGCTGAGAGAGCTCTGAGAGGGCTGTGACTAGCCCAAGGTCACCCAGCTGGCTTCATCTGGAGGAGTGGGGAAACCAACCCAGTTCTCCAGATTAGAGTCTGCCGCTCATGTGGAGGAGTGGGGAATCAAACCCGGTTCTCTAGATCAGAGCCTATGCACTTACAAAATGAAGTGCACAGAACAAAATACAGTTCAGAACAACTCACAGCCCAGCAGACTCCCAGCTCACCCTTGAAGCAGGCAATAAAACACCAGGTGATCCCAGACCGATGCCGCTGTTTGCGGCTGTTGCTGTCACAGAGCTATGGCTGCAAGCTACAGACTAAGGAACATTTGGCTGTTGTCCTTCAGCTCACTTTGAAGACTCACCCCTCTGATCACACATAGGCTTCGCTCTGAGTCTTGTGCAGCTGCTTAGAGGCATCCCATTCCTTCAGCAGGGCTCAACAGAGACAACAGAATCATAAAACATCCCTGAAAGCGGATTTTAAAAGGTTTAATGGTTTTTTAAAAACAAAAACAAAAAAACCAGCATCAGTAACAGAAATAACATTGCAGAAAACAGCGAAGGCATGACAGTGAAGTTCTCTGGAGCAGAGAGCCAGCATGGTGTAGTGGTTAACAGTGGCGGACTCTTAATTTGGTGAACCAGGTTGGTTTCCCCATTCCTCCACATGCAGCCTGCTGGGTGACCTCCGACTAGTCACAGTTCTCTCTGAATTCTCTTGGCTCTACCTACCTCACAAGATGCCTGTTGAGGGGAGGGAAAGGGAAGGCAATTGTAAGGCAGCCAGAATGGTGTAATGGTTAAGAGCGGTGGACTTGAATCTGGTGAACAGGCACCCTGCCGGGTGACATCAGGCCAGTCACAGTTCTCTCAGGACTCCCTCAGCCTCACCTACCTCACAAGTTGTCTGTTGTGGGAAAGGGAAGGGAAGGTGATTATAAGCCACTTTGAGAGTCCTTAAAGGTAGAGAAAAATGGGGTATAAAAACCAACTCCTTCTTTTATTTTTGTCCCTAAAACAGTTGTTGAAGGGCTCTTGTGTACCTCGGCAGGGAATTCTAGAGCCTCTAAACATTAGTGCTACCAACCTTTGCCCCTTTCCATACCAGTTGTAGATGACTATACGAAGTTGCCCTCAGTCTGACTCAGCATTGTCTGCTCTCCAAGGTCCTGGACAGAGTGCGGTCTTCAGCTGGGTACCCAAGGTTGGGTGGGATAAGGTTGGGACACATATTTAAAACACTCATTTTATATGGGAGACATATACAGCCCAGTATAACAACTTGTAGACAATCTAACCAGAGGTTTGTATAATTGGAAATATAATATACAACCTATATACATGCCAGGCCTGATATATAATTGTCTGTATATGTTTATATAACTGTAAATATGGGTGTGTGTTTTACATGGGTTTCCGTTGACCACTAAGGAAGGCCAAATAGGCCAAATAGGCCGAAACGTGTCTGGCATGTGGTTACAGTATATCAACTTTAGGAAATGCCATTGTGCTGTATTAACTATTTTTTAAAATAATTTTTATCTTGACGTATCACCTTAAATAAATTATACTTTCACTATTAATTTATTTTATTTATCCCACCCAACCTTGGGTACCCAGCTTCTGTTTTCTAGGTTGGGTTTCATTCCCTTTTCCTTTTTTCTCAGAGTGAGGTCTTCAACCAACACCTTGATTTGAGTCCAATAGCACCTTAGAGACCAGCACAATTTGGGGAGTGTAAGCTTTCGAGGGTCCAATGTCCCTTCGTCAGAGAGCTTTGACTCTCGAAAGCTGATAACCCTGGAAATCTTGTTTGTCTTTAAGGTTGCTACTGGACTCAAACCTTGCTCCACAACAGGGGTGTCAAACATAAAGGCCCGCGGGCCGGATCCTGCCCCTTGAGAACTCTTATCCGGCCCACAAGCCATCCGAGGCAGCCACCCACCCCCAACCCGATCTGGGCTGGTGAAGTATGGCCCGACCGAGTGACATATCCAGCCCTCGTAACAATTGAACTTGGAAGGCTTGAAGAGGGGAGTGGACATGTTCGTGGAGGAGAGGGGTATTCATGGCTACTAGTCAAAATGGATACTAGTCTTGATGCATACGTATTCTCTCCAGTGTCAGGTGAGCATGCCTATTCTATGAGGTGCTGTGGAGCACAGGCAGGAGAATGCTGCTGCAGTCGTCTTGCTTGTGGGCTTCCTAGTGGCACCTGGTTGGCCACTGGGTGAACTGCTGGACTTGATGGGCCTCGGTCTGATCCAGCAGGGCTTTTAAAAATGTTCTTATGAGTTTGACACCCCTGCTCTACAAAATAGAAGATACTGTGAAATAAGATGTCCGTGTACTTTGGTTTGGCCTTATAGCTAACTAGTAAAATTGTGCTTCCCTCCAATCCTAGCATAAGAATGCCCCATATTAAAATAAGCACACTTTGATGCCGGTATCTCTACTAATTGCCTTGTGTGTGTTTTTTGTGCAGTGCGTCGACCAGCTGACCAGGATCCAGGCTGAATTGCAAGAGACAATTAAAGACTTGGCCAAGGGCAAGAAGAAGTACTTTGAGACCGAGCAGATGGCTCATGCCGTCCGTGAAAAAGCGGATATCGAGGCCAAGTATGTTGCAGTTAGTCTGCAATTCCTGCATACAAATTTGTTTTACCTGCCTTTAATACAAGGGGTCCCCAAACTTTTGAGCCTGCAGGCTCCTTTGGAATTCTGACCCAGTGGGGTGGGCATGGCCACAACATGGCAGCTTCAGGGGGCTGAGCTGGAAGACAAGCTCCTCCGAATAAGCTGCTCTCTCAGGGTAACGCTTTAGAATCCTGCTGACCTGTTCCGTCTCTTTCTGTTGCAGGTCTAAACTTAGTCTCTTTCAGTCGAGGATAAGCTTACAGAAAGCAAGTGTAAAGGTGAGTATATGAATTAAAGGGCTGGGTGACCAATGGAGCTTTCCCCCTAGCGGTGGTGATTTTCCACATGTCCGTGGAAGGTTCCTTGAGCCAGAGGATATCGCCATTGTTAGGGGAACATGTTTGTGGGATCCAGCCCAAGCTGGATCAGTTTATGGATGTGTTTATGTATATCATGCATGTGAGGGAGGGGTCATGGCTCAGTGGTGGAGCATCTGCTTGGCATGCAGGAGGTCCCAGGGTCAATCCCTGGCATCTCCAGTTTAAAAAAAAAGGCCAGGCAGTAGGTGATATGAAAGACTCCAGGCTGAGACCCTGGAGAGCTTCAGTCAGAGCAGACAGTACTGACTTTGATGGACCAAGGGTCTTTGATGGACCAAGTATATTCAGTATAAGGCAGTATTCAGTATGAGGCAGCTTCATGTGTGTTTAGGGAGGGGCTGTGACTCTGCTTGGCATGCAGAAGGTCTCAGGTTCAATCCCCGGCATCTTCACTTAAAAGGGTCAGGTAAGAGGTGATGTGAAAGGCCTCCACATGAGACCCTCAAAAGCTGCCGCCAGTTGGAATGAACAATGCTGACCTTGATGTACCAGTGGTCTGTTTCAGTATAAGGCAGCTTCATGTCCATGAGCAGACATGTACTGCAATCTGAGCTGATAAATAAAATCCAGAATGACACCAAGATTGCAATACTTACATATCTGTTAGTACCAAGAGGGTCATCTCTTGGAAGTCTCCCTGTCTGAAGCACAGGAGGTGGAAGAAATTTTGCCAACCTCTTTCCAAACACGGAGCTTACCTGTACAATCGCAGATGATCCCCGTTTACTTCCTTTAGAAACCATCATTCTGGCAGGGTGAAATGCAGCCTCTCTTCCGACTTCAGCCTGTGTAGCCTCTCTTCCCTGCTGGCACTGTTCTTCCATGTTCAGAGGCAGTCAGCCTCTGAATCCCAGTGCCAGGAGGCAGCAACATGGGACGGCCTTGGCCTTTATGCCCTGTTGTTGGCCCTCCAGAGGAACTGGTTGGCCGCTGTGTGAGGCAGGATGCTGGACTAGATGGACCCTAACTGGTCTATCTAGTTAGAGTGGCCGGCCATTCCATTAAATGCATGTATTGGTAGAAAAGAACATCATCAAACGTCACCCTCTCAAACTTTTGCTTCACAATGTTAACGCTCTTGCATCTTAATTACCGCTCGTCTTTTCCTGACTGTCTGATTTTCGTTTCTGCATCTAGTTAAAAGCACGGCGGTCGGAGTGTAATTCCAAAGCCACTCACGCAAGGAATGACTACCTTCTCACTTTAGCAGCCGCGAACGCACACCAAGATCGCTACTATCAGACCGACTTAGTGAACATTATGAAGGTAATGGCAGTCTCCTTTGAACACCTTTAATCCCAACCCCCACCCACCCCCACTAGGTTATTGATCTTGTGCTGGAAAGTACAGCTTTAAATAATATATAATGCAACAAAGAGTTATTGTTTCACTTAGGGGAGTTCAGTCTCTGGGCCTGAAGTCTTTGGCAGGGTTTGAGATCTCGTTTAATTATTATGTGAAATCGGCCAGATAGAAATGCGGTGGTAGCTAAAGCGCAGTTTGCTGTCCCTAGACTGTGGGTTTTGCTGGCACCAGCTGCCTTTGTGCTTGTGTAAGGAGGGAGGGGCAGGAGGTCCACCAGTATCCTCCCTCCTGCTGTAGACCTAGAGCAGGGGTCGGCAAACTCATTAGTCAAAAGAGCCAAATATCAACAGTACAACGTTTGAGATTTCTTTTGAGAGCCAAATTTCCTAAACTTAAACTATATAGGTAGGTACACTGTTTATTAACTTAATACACTTTAATTAAAGTTTTAAGTTTTAATTAAACTATAGGTACACTGAATAAAACTTGATACCATACTTAATAATGATCTTATTTATTGATACATATTACATTGTAAGTAAGGTATCCATAAAATTAAATCATGACAATGACTGACAAACTCTTAATGTGAACAATGGCCTTGCATCTCCATGGAAAGTTTGGGTAAGTCAGGTTTGTATTTCAGCTAGAGCACAGCTAGTCCCCAAGATGTCACGATGTCTATTAATGTTCTAAATAGCATAAATTGAAACAAAGTCAGCTCTCTCACATGAAA
Organism: Euleptes europaea; assembly: GCF_029931775.1. Classification (NCBI taxonomy): domain Eukaryota; kingdom Metazoa; phylum Chordata; class Lepidosauria; order Squamata; family Sphaerodactylidae; genus Euleptes; species Euleptes europaea. The sequence continues at coordinate 4,120,422 of NC_079323.1, forward strand.
GGCAGCTACATTTATTACTTGAAGAAGAATACTTCTAAAAACAAGCTCTGCAAATTTAATGTATATAAAACACTGGATTAAGGGTTGCTTTCCCCAAATCTAATAATTAAGAACCCTTTGATGGTCAGTACAGTCACTCAAACACCAGGCCGTAAACTAGCAAAATCCTGGGCCGCGGACAATCTCTCAAATTTGCAAAGTGCAACAAAAACAATTTGGGGGAAGGGGGGGAAACAACTCGGCTACGAAATTCAAATGGATGAAGGCCGTTACAACATAAGAAAAGCCAAGCTGGATCAGACCAAGGCCCATCAAGTCCAGCAGTCTGTTAACACAGTGGCCAACCAGGAAGCCCACAAACAGCACCCAATATAATAGGCACGCTCCTCTGATCCTGGAGAGAATAGGCGTGCATCATGATCCCCAAATCCTCTCACTCCTCCACTGAAGTTTGTCAGTTTATCAGCCCTCCCTCCATTTTGGGTGCCTGCCAGAATGTGGTGGTGCTGGAGGACAAGCGGCAGCTCAGCTCTGCCGGGTGCCTTCCGGAGGTGGTGGGGCACAGCAGCAGTGGGGCACCGTCGGGGCCTGCCTAGGTGGCCCAGAACTGGCCGGTGCCCCGCTGTGTGCTTTTCCCTCATACACACACAGGGCCGCACATGCGGCCCCGCATCCGGTGCAACCGGGCAGAAGCCTTCGGCACTCCCTCTCCGTCCACACATGGGCCCCGGGAAGCCCAGAAAAGGCCGGGGGAGGGGGGAAAGGGGCCCTTTCACTGGAGATGCCGGGGAATGAACCTAGGACCGTCTGCATGTCAAGCAGATGCTCTACAACTGAGCCACACGGCGTCCCAGGCAAATACGGCGTCCCATTCACTCTTGGCTAAGCAGAGAGGAGGCGCTCAGTGAGCCCCAGCTCCTGCCCATTCCTTCCGCCGCCAGGCCCCAAGGAGCCCTCCGGCCCCCAGGAGCCCTCCACCCCCCTCTCCAACCTAAACGCACCTCCGCCTGCCAACCACCTTCTGCCGGCTGCCTCCCGCCCTGGCCGGGCACGATCCCCGAGCGCACGTGCAGCAGCTGACAGCCCCCCCCCCAGCCAGACCCTCTGGCGTGCGCGCCACCCCTCCCAGCAGTGCGGCGCAGTCCACAGCCCGCCGCGCACCCGTGGGGGGGAAAACGCACCTTGCCATGCACCCGCCTGCAGCCGCCTCCGCTCGGCTGGCGGATCAACAACGGTGGGGGACTGCGCCAGCCTCCTTCTCCCTCCGCCGCCTTCCGGCGGCCTCGGCATGGGGCCCGCCGCAGTCCCAGGGGCCACGTGGCGTGGTGTGGCCAGGGAGGCAGACGCCGCCACTCGCCAGCACGTGTCCACCCTGTGCCCCACTGCGGCCCCTCCCCAGCCCCCTTCCTAGATCCCCCCTCTGGCCGCGTGTCAGGTTGTTTGTGCAAGAGCCGCACACAAAGAGCCAAAGAGCCGCATGTGGCTCTCGCGCTGCGGTTTGCCGACCTGTGACCTAGAGGATCCACTGACCCCCACCCCCCACCCCGGGGTGGGGATGGAAGCAATAGCGATATGATGCTGACAGTATGATGAATCTATAAGAATATTATTTTGGAGAATTGAAAATGCTTAGGCTCATTCTGAGCAATTCGAAACTGTCTTTAAAAGAGGCAGCCGGGCCGTCTTCTCTTCTTTGAAGTGTTCTTCTTTGAAAAGACTTGTCTGCTATATATATTATCTGCAAAGGAAAAGACAAAAAATAAAAGCTTCAAGCCATATGGACTACTATTTTTCTATTTACCTTTCTTCTGCGATGTATTCATTGTTCACATCTCCTGCAAGAGATTAAGAAAATACTATGTGTCAATCTTAATATTTCTATAACATGTGATGTATATTTGTTTATTGCTCTGTCTGTGAATATGTGTTATTCACAGACAGAGCAATAAACATACACTGCAGATATATACATACATTGCACCTTTTGGCTTATGCTGTTAATTTGTAGTTTGCTGATTTTGTAGCATAAGGGTATTCCAGTTTTGCACCACCACCACCCCTGGGGCATTTTGAGCAGAACTGCCTGTGGGGGGACAGGGGAGATTTCAGTTCCGCAAGTGCCGCTACGCTTGTGTTTTTTAGGATTGTCTCAAAAGAAATAATAGGGCAGGGGCCCCCAACATGGTGCCTGTGGGTGCCATAGCTCCTGCCAAGTGTTTTTAGAAAGTGGGTGGGGCCAGGTGAGGTTTTTGCCCAGCAAAGTTTCTAATTGGCCATTGGAAATTTGATTGACTGTGCAGATTTTTTTTTAAAAATGTAGCTTTGGCAGCAGCTGCTACCACAACACAAGGATCTTTGCTGTGTGAAAGTAAGTGGCGGCAGCCATTTTGTGGCTGACTCCACCTCCCACGGCTGCAGTCTTGTGGCTGCACCGAGAGCCAGTGTGGCATAGTGGTTAAGAGCAGCAGACTCTAATCTGGAGAACCGGGTTTGATTCCCCACTCCCCCACATGAGTGGCGGACTCTAATCTGGAGAAGCAGGTTGTTTCCCCCATTTCTCCACATGCAACCTGCTGGGTGACCTTGGACTGGTCACAGCTCTCTCCGAAGTCTCTCAGACCCACCCGCCTCACAAGGTGCCTGTTGTGTGTGTGTGTGGGGGATGCGATCGTAAACCGCTTTGAGACTCCTTACAGGTAGAGAAAGCAGGGTATAAAAAACAGTTCTTTGCCATTGTGTCTTCAGTGCAGTCCTGCATGGGGACTGCGCATGCACAGTCCCATGTGTGCCTGCACAGAAGACACTCAACGAACAGCAGTTACAGGTAAGTGCAACTCTGTTTTCTTCTTCATGCTGTGTTAGAATTCCAAAGGTGCCCATGAGCTCGAAAAGGTTGGGGACCCCGTAGAAGAGACCATGGATCAATTGAAATATCTTTATCCACTTTTCCTTATTTGAGACATCACGGCCATCTTGGGCCTCTTTGATGGGGGAGGGGAGGTAAAAAACATTGTGACAAATTACGGTTAAAGAAACTAGACTGTGGTTTAAATTGACAGGCACCGTTTGTGATCAGCTGGCAAATTAGAATAGAAGACCACAGTTTAGAAAATCCCAATATGGGGCCTTCTGTGCCTTAGCATTGGTCAGTACCAATATATTCGTCAGTACAAACTTCCTTAATGCTTAAACTTCCTTGTACTTTTCCACTTCGTTCAACGTGTGTTCAAAAGGGGTGCATCTCTTTTGTTGTTATTGTCATTGTCATTATGATACCTGAACTGACAAACTGAAGTTCTATCCTTCATCCACCTCTGGAGGACTGTGCACCATAGAGATGGGAATGCTGGAAAGGCAAACAAGTGCTCTGAACTGTTTGCTTGTACTGCTGGGAGCTCAGACAATGTATGGAGTTCTCCACACTGTTGTTAGTGCAAATAATTGTTTGAGGCGGGTGTCTGAATTGAGCCTGTGTCGAACGTGACACTCAGTTGAACATGGAGCATACCCTCAGACAGTATTTTATGGCCAAGAGCCAGAGAACTGTGTCACTAGCTTTGCTTGCCTGACTTGTGTGTGTGTTGAATCGCTACCCTGTGCCCTTGTTAAACTGCTTAAATTAAATTGCGGGAGGATGCTGCTGCAGTTGTCTTGTTTGTGGGCTTCCTAGAGGCAGCTGGTTGGCCACTGTGTGAACAGACTGCTGGACTTGATGGGCCTCGGTCTGATCTGGCACGTCTTTTCATACGTTCTTATGAGGAGAGGGCTATTCATGGCTACTAGTCAAAATGGATACCGGTCATGATGCATACCTATTCTCCCCAGGACCAGAGGAGTCTGCCCATTATATGAGGTGCTGTGGGACACAGGCAGGAGAATGCTGCTGCAGTCATCTGTGGGCTTCCTGGAGGCACCTGGTTGACCACTGTGTGAACAGACTGCTGGGCTTGATGGGACTTGGTCTGATCCGGCAGGGCTTTTCTTATGTTAGTATTCGGATGGGAGACCGTCAAGGAATCCCAGAGTTGGTATCTGGCATCCTGATCTAGAGAACCTGATTGGAATTCTTAAAACCATCGTTTTTTATTCAACTGACTTTTTTCATAACATTTTTCATACGAATCATACAAATCATAACATTTTTCATACAAATCGCTGGAGTATTCATGTATTTTGGTCACTCCGTCCCCACCCCCATGAAATGTTTCTCCCACTGGAGGCAGAATGGCATTCTTTGTCTGGTAAGTCTTTCTTCTGGGAACAACAGAGGCAGGAAGGTTTGGAGGGTGGAGCGGTTTCCCCTCTTTCTCTGTCCTTCCTCAAAAAAAAAGCCTTTTTTTGTGTGTGTGTGTGTGTCACTATCAGGACTTTCTACTTTCATTTTTCTCTTCTGCTGCTTAAGAACCTAAGAAGAGCCCTGCTGGATCAGACCAGTGAGGGTCCATCTTGTCCAGCATCCCATCTCACACAGTGGCCAACTGGTTCCTCTGGAGGTCCAGCAACAGGGCATAGAGGCTGATGCCTTCATAAGAACCTCAGTAGAGCCCTGCTGGATCAGACTGCATACTGGCCCACCAGTTCTCCTGGAGGGCCAACAATAGGGCATAGAGGCCGAGGCCTTCATTAGAACATCAGAAGAGCCCTGCTGGATCAGAACAGTGAGGGTCCATCTAGTCCAGCATCCTGTCTCACACAGTGGCCAACCAGGTCCTCTGGAAGTCCAACAACAGGGTGCAGAGGCTGAGACCTTCCCCTGATGTTGCCTCCGGGCCCTTGGATTCAGAGGTTGACTGCCTCTGAACGTGGAGATACCCTTCAGTCACCATGGCTATTAGTCACTGGTGGACTTCTCCATGAATCTGTCTAATCCATTTTAACAGAGGTCTGAGGAGAAGACCAGTTTGACGTGTGCTTCCCAGGCATGTTCATGTGGCTTGTGGTGGAGCCATGAATGGCTCCACTTGGTCTTCGTCTCCAGGGTGAAATGCACGGCCTGAGAGGTCCACCAGTCATGGGGTGTACTTTTCAAAATGTTGAGTGAATTATTAATGCAATCTGGGAAGATGATCCCAAAATCAATTTAATGCCACTTTGACAGAAGAACCTCCATACCTCTTAAATTATTTACAGGCGGGGGGAGATTATAACAGAGTAGACAGCCTCGGCTCAGGACGGCATGCTGTAATTTAGTTCCATCTTATACGTATAAAGAATACAAATGCACTTGGGGAAAAATCCATTGATCTGCTAGGGTTAGTCATTTGATGCGCAAAATGTAACCTCTCGGGGGACTTTGATTTGCAGCATCCTTAAATCAGAACTCAGCTGACGCTTTTCATTCTGGCCTCCGCTCTTGTCTTAAATTTCCTTCAAATCATTGTTTCAAAATTCAGCGCAAAATACTAAAGCGTTCCAGTTTTCCAACGAGCAATTTGTCTGGTTTGGTACATAACCACTGAGGTCTTCAAAGAATTCCTTAAGGATCCGAGATTTGAACCGGAGTTCAGTATACGCTGTGCAAAAAAAATTCTGGTCCTGCCCCCGGAATAAACTCCGCACTTCATCTAAATTACAAATACACAAACTAGATTGCCTCGAAAATTCAACAGGAATGATGAGTAAGTTCGGAAGGAACATAGCTCATTGGGAGAGCACATGCTTTATACTTGATCAGTCCTTTTGGTCAGTCGTGTCTATTCAGACTGGCAGCTGCTCTGAGAGCCAGCGTGGTGTAGTGGTTAAGAGCTGTGGTTTGGAGCGTTGGACTCTGATCTGGAGAACGGTTTGATTCCCCACTCCTCCACATGAGCGGCAGAGGTTAATCTGGTGAACTGGATTTGTTTCCCCACTCCTCCACATGAAGCCAGCTGGGTGACCTTGGGCTAGTCACAACTCTCTTCGAGCTCTCTCAGCCTCACCTACCTCACAGGGTGTCTGTTGTGGGGAGGGGAAGGTGACTGTAAGCCAGTTAGATTCTTCCTTAAGTGGTAGAGAAAGTCGGCATATAAAAACCAACTCTTCTTCTCCTCCTCCTCCTCTTCTTCTCCAGGGCCTCATGCAGAGGTCTTTCACATCACCTCCTACCTGACCTTTTTAACTGGAGATGCCAGGGATTGACCCTGGGACCTTCTGCATGCCAAGCAGGTGCTCTACCGCTGAGCCACAACCCCTCCCTCAGATGCCCACTATACATAAACATAAAAACCCTCCTACCAGATTTCTTTTCCCGGAATAAGAATTTGTGTTGTGGGGGTGTGCAGACCGGAGGGACAGATGCCTACCCATCTATTTGACAGGACGCTTGTTCGATGCCTGCCTTGACTTGCTGGAATCCCTCCAATTCAGAGATCTTAGGTGCTGATAGCTGCTAACTTGGGGCTTTTTGAGAAGAAGCTTCTGCCGGCGCATCTGTTGCTGCCACGACCTTGTCGTTTGTACAGACAAGCTGCCTTTTTCCTGGAAAGCTTGCAGTTTCATTCCTTCTTCTTTTTCTGAAATGGGTTTTTGCGCCATGGAAGGCAGGAGGAGGATCAGACACGGGATTGTGCTATGTAAGGCCTGGCAGTTGACCTAAGAGCATGCGTGGTTGCAATCATGAGACGTGATTATATATAATCATAGAGTTGGAAGGGACCACCGGGGTCATCTAGTCCAGCCCCCTGCACAATGCAGGAAATTCACAACTACCTCCCCTCCCCCATATCCCCGGTGACCCCTGCTCTGTGCCCAGAAGATGCAAAAGCATACAGTAGTGCCTCTTACCAATCTCTTTAAATTAGACAAACAAAATACAGGTTGTCAATTCAACCCGGTAAAACCTGCATTTTGTTTGTTTAATTTAAAGAGATTGAGTTTAGAAATCCACAATTGTATTCAATGGTAATTTTTGTTGATAAGAGGTACTACTGTATGCTTTTGCATTTGATATTTCTAATACCTTTATTCCCCCTTAGGTGTATTGTTTATATACCCAGGAGATGGCAACAAAAACCCTCCAGGATCCCTGGCCAGTCTGGCCTGGAGGAAAATGGCTTCCTGACCCAAAATGGCGATCGGCACTACCCTGGGCATGCAAGAAAGGGCCACGAGAGCCAAACACTGGTGCAAACCTTCCTGCCCTCCCTCTCATGATTTTCCTAAGTTCACAGAATCAGCATTGCTGACAGTTGGCCATCTAGCCTCTGTTTAATAACCTCCAGAGAAGGAGAGCCCACCACCTCCCAAGGAAGCCTGTTCCACTGAGGAACCACTCTGTCTGCCAGAAAGATCTTTGTAATGTTTAGCCGAAAATGTTTGGTTTGATTTATATAGAGAGGGGACGAGGGGAAAGGCCCCTTTCTCACCCTTGTGATAGATCATGATGGGTAGTCATGTTAGTTTGTCACTAGCAGTAGAAAAGAGGAAGAGTCCAGTAGCACCTTAAAGACTAACAAAATTTCTGGCAGGGTGTGAGCTTTCGTGAGTCACAGCTCCCTTCTTCAGATACAGCTAGAATGTGATTCCATCTATCCTTTACAAGGTTGATGGATTTCCTTTCTGTACAGCTAAATGTAGTGCCTTCATTGGGATTAGATCACGATGGGTAGCTGTGTTAGTCTGTCACTAGCAGAAGAAAAGAGCAAGAGTCCAGTAGCACCTTAAATACAAACAAAATTTCTAGCAGGGTATGAGCTTTCGTGAGCCACAGCTCACTTCCTCAGATACAGCTAGAATCCGTCCTTAAGTAGAGAAGAGTGAATTAGACACACAATGGCAATGTAAATGTCAAAAGCAAGTAAATGACATTAGCAGGCGTGATTGGATTAGATGTGATATGCAGAGGGGTAGGAGACGTGGAGAAATCAGCATTGGTAATGAGACAGGAATCCCAGCTCTCTATTAAGTCCCGGAGAATGCATAGTCTTGAGCTTCATTATTAGATATAATTTAGCAGTCTCTTTCTAACCTCCCTTTGAAATCCCTTTGTGAGACACCAGAATACTCTTCACTGGCTTTATGTTGTAAATCCAGGTCTCTTCTCAGTTTTCCACGACTGTTCCAGGAGAATATTTCACAGCTCTAGCAGCTGAGGGGTTAACCAGTTGCCCCAAACACTTCTGCAGTTTCCACCCGTAAATAAGACAGTGTTATAATCAGCGTGGAATGAGAAGAAGCAAGTATTTTTAGTGCTGTTTTGCTTGGATAACTCCATTTGAAGTGGTAGGGGGAAGGAAAAAGGATCCTTCATTTAAATGTTTTATTTTTTTAAAGTAAAAATTTGTTTGGCGAAATGGTAGAATAGCAGCATTGTTTTCTGTGTTTGTGTATTTTGTCCTGTGTCAGTAGTGAGGTTCTGTAAAAGAAGTGTTGCATGCGAGAGGACTCTCGGCCAGTAACCAAAATAAATGTGCTTCTAAATTATGTGTTTCCCTGGAAAAAGGTTTGCTTAGAATATATAGCTTTTTTCCCAGTGAGTGTTAAAACTAGGACTGTAAATAAAGAGCAGTCTTTAAAGTTTTAAGGCATACCAGAAACTACTTTTCAGATGCATCTTTATTATTAGCTGTATCTGTAATCCCAAATTTACGGTTGTCCTTGGTAAGTAATACTGTTGGTCACATAAACTGATGTGTTGGATGATGTTTCTGTTGAAGGGAAGGTGATAAAAGGGAGAGTGCTGAGTAATGTCGAACTGTTTACAGAGATGTTTTATTGGCAAATAAACTTGCTTCAAACCCTGACAAGAGCTGGTTAGTGAAATGAACAGGGAATCAGATTTTTATACATTTAGTAGGTCTTTCTCATGGCCCTGCAGCCTTCTTTCCTTTGTAAAGCTTCATTTATTTAAAACATTTATACGCCACCTTTCCACCCAAATAGAGTCCCCAAGGCAGCGAGCATCAAGGCATGAAAACATTTCAAGTTATGGGTTTTTAGAGAGCCAGCGTGGTGCAGTTGGTTAGGAGCAGTGGACTCTAATATGGAGAACCGAGTTCCATTCCCCACTCTTCCACATGAGTGGCAGACTCTACTCTGGTGAACTGGGTTTGATTCCCCACTCCTCCACATGAAACCAACTGAGTGACCTTGGGCTAGTCACAGTTCTCTTAGCGATCTCTTAGAGATCTCAGAGAGGAGGGAGAAAGAACACAAATCTCTGCACACAAGCTTTTTGGTGGATCCCTCTAGCTATCTGGAAGTCTGATGGGATCCCCCACTTCAGTGTACGTTCGCTTGCTTATGTTAGAACCCCTGCTGTCTGCCTCCCTTTGCCGTGCACTATCTCAGAAGATCTGTGGCTTTTTAAAAGCCTCCCCCCCTCTCTAAAAACAACAACACATCCTCTGTGTACACTAGACTTCTTGTCTCCTAGAAATGCTTCCAACCCTGCAGTGAGAGGTTTAGCCTTTCAGTGCCTCGGAGAGCAGGACTCAGCTGTTAGAGGAGGAGGGAAATATGATCTTTCCGTTGTGCAACAGAGGGCTAAGCTGGCTCCTTTGACAAACACCAAGGAGGAGAGAGACTCCAGACTACTGGCAGAGTGATAACCTTATAACACTGAGACGGAAATACATATGTTTCAGAGGGTAGCCGAGCTGGTGTGCAGTAAAAGAGCCAATATGGTGTAGTGGATAAGAACAGCGGACTCTAATCTGGAAGGACCGGGGTCAATTCCTCGCTCCTTCACAGGAAGCCTGCTGGGTCACCTTGGGCCAGCCACAGTTCTCTCAGAACTCTCTCAGCCCCACCCGTCTCACAAGGTGTCTGTTGTGGGGAGAGGACGCGAAGACAATTGTAAGCCGCTTTGAGGCTTCTTGTGGTAGAGGAAAAGCAGGGTAATAAAACCAACCTCCTAGAGTCGAGTCAAGTAGCACCTTAGAGACCAACATGGTTTTCAAGATTCAAAGGTCCCTTTGTCAAATCCATGTAGGAGTGGAGCTTCCTATCTGACAAAGGGGTTTTTTGACTCTCGGCCAGTAACCAAAATAAATGTGCTTCTAAATTATGTGTTTTCCTGGGGAAAGGTTTGCTTAGAATATATAGCTTTTTCCCCAGTGTGTGTTAAAACTAGGAGTGTAAATAAAGAACAGTCTTTAAAGTTTTAAGGCATACCAGAAACTACTTTTCAGATGCATCTTTATTATTAGCTGTATCTGTAATCCCAAATTTACAGTTGTCCTTGGTAAGTAATACTGTTGGTCACATAACTGATGCGTTGGATGATGTTTCTGTTGAAGGGAAGGTAATAAAAGGGAGAGTGAAAATCTTGTTGGTCTCCAAGGTTGTACTGGACTCGAGTCTAGAAATGTATATGGTACCTATAGGGCTTATGAATTGGGAGAGGGAGAGAGTTGTCTCCATACATGGTATTTTGGACACTTGTGTGCCATGCATTGGACTATTCCTCCCATTTCCCATACTTTACTCTCTTTAAGAAACGAGGGAAGAAAATTTGCCCATTTTCACATGATTGTCTCATAATATTAGGGCTATCTAACATAAGGAATACTCCTACGGATGCAATGTCCATAGTGAACAGGTAGATCCGTATGGGAGGAGGCAATCCTTAAGGTATGGTGGTCCCATACCAGGCCGAACAGGGCTCTAAAGATCAACACCAGTACCTTTAATTGAGCCTGGAAGCAACTGGAAACAAGCATAGGTGGAACAAGTCAAGATTAACATGGTTCCCATGACCCACTGCAGTCAACAATGTGGCTACAGTGTTCTATGCTAACTGCAGCTTCCGGACAGAAGATGAGAAATAAGGGACAGAAATAAATACCTTATGAGAGCGACTTCCATGCAGGGGTCTTTCACATCACCTACTCACCTAGTCCCTTTAACTGGAGAGCTGGGGATTGAACCTTGGACCTTCTGCATGCCAAGCAGATGCTCTACCACTGAGCTATGGCCCTTCCCCAAAGTCAACTAGCAAGAGGCGAGTCAAGGAGGTGGAGATCCTAGTCTGTTGTCCAGTCCCGTCCCCGTCCCTCCCATTCATTACACCGCACTGATTCTCAAGAGGTTTCTTCCGCCAGCTTGCAAATTGTAGATCACATCTGAGAGCAAACTGCCATGGCGGCAAAGTTCCAGAAGCCAGTTTCAAATATAGCCGAAGCCTTCGAAGCCAGGAAGCGAATACCGATAGATCCATTAAATTCATTCTAGCACTGCGTAAAGCCCTCTGGCGAGGTTCCATTCGTGCCATGTCCGCTGTCTCTTCTTCAAGTCTTTGGGAATAGCGTAGGACAGACAACTTAAACTAAAAATAAAATTTCAAATCCTGAATGGACAGTTCCATCCTTCTCCAAGGCAGCTGCGTGTTTGTGTGTGGGGGACTCTCTTCATTTCATTCCTTTGCTTTGGCCTCAGCGGTGACCGTCCCTGCTTTCTTCTTCTGCTCTTGGCCACATCTGGTGCTGTAGCGTGTTCTTTCCTTTCTCCCTGGTGTGCAGGTTTCAAGCATCCTCTCTGCTTCATCAGTGCTCCGCATCATCGTCGGGGGATCCAGGCGACTGCCTGTTTTTTTGTTTTTGGTTTTTTGCCTCCTACAGGGGCAATTGGCATTAGCATTGGCTCTCAAATAGCCACCTGTCTAAGACTTTAAAAACAATTATTTCAAAATAGTGTTGAGTGGTAGGGAATTGAGGGTATTTGGGGATAGAAGGTAAAGGTAGTCCCTTGTGCAAGCACCAGGTCATTCCTGACCCATGGGGTGATGTCACATCCCAACGTTTACTAGGCAGACTATGTTTACGGGGTGGTTTGCCAGTGCCTTCCCCAATTGACTACACTTTACCCCCAGCAAGCTGAGTACTCATTTTACCGACCTCGGAAGGATGGAAGGCTGAGTCAACTTTGAGTTGGCTACCTGAAATCGACTTCTGTTGAGATCAAACTCAGGTCGTGAGCAGATCTTTTGACTGCAGTACTGCAGCTTACCCCTCTCCGCCACGGGGCTCGGTATTTGGGGATAAACCTTCTTCAAAAGACAGAACGACTGTCTAACGCAGGCCAGTGCAACTAGTACGAAACTCCCCGTCGTCAACTCTTTCCATCACAAGGCGTCGTTTTCGCCCAGCGGTCAACTCGTCAGACCCAAATTTTCCATAACAGATATGTGCCGCAGACTGAATTTCTTGAAGGTTCTGCAAAAGGAGGTGGAGGAAGAAGGGGAAAGAGAGGGACGCGTGGAAGAGTTCATGGAAGGATAGCCAGTGGTCGAGGTGGGAGGCCCTGGCTTTGCAAGGGCGAAACGGGCCTAAAGTAAACAGCCGAGGCTCTTCCTGAAAGATTGAAGACAGAAGCGTTGTGGAATGCGGCTGCTAGCAATAAACTACTTCCTGACTGTCCTTCCTTCCCAAAGATTCGCTGGCCCCCACTCGTTTTCAGCTGGTCAGAGCGTGGCTGCTGAGCTCGGCGGAGTTGAGGAATGTAAAGTTCATTATTAATGTCCAGAAACTGTTAAACTGGAAATTCCATTAAATCTAAAAAAAAATTGTCTGAAGCAGGAACAATGCCTTCGATATGGTTATAAGAACAAAGCTATATTTCTCGGGTTTATAAAGTGTGTTTTTTTTCTTTCTGCTGACTGTGAATTTCAGCCGTATTATTTTGCCTGCCCAATCTTACGCACAGCTCAGAAGTGGAAAGAATTGGGTGCAGGGCAGCACTGAATTGTGATGGAAGACTTTAAGAGGGGAGTGGACCTGTTCATGGAGGAGAGGGATATCCATGGCTACTAGTCAAAATGGATGCTAGTCATGATGCACACCTATTCTCTCCAGTCTCAGAAAAGCATGCCTGTTATATTAGGTGCTTTGGAACACAGGCAGGGTAATGCTGCTGCAGTCGTCTTGCTTGTGGGCTTCCTAGAGGCACCTGGTTGGCCACCGTGTGAACAGACTGCTGGACTTGATGGGACTTGGTCTGATCCAGCAGTGCCTTTCTTATGTTCTTATGTAGTGACAGCTGCTAACTTGGAAGGCTTTAAGAGGAGAGTGGACATGTTCATGGAGGAGAGGGATATCCATGGCTACTAGTCAAAATGAATACTAGTCATGATGCATACCTATTCTCTCCAGTGTCAGGTGAGCATGCCTATTCTATGAGGTGCTGTGGAGCACAGGCAGGAGAATGCTGCTGCAGTCGTCTTGTCTGTGGGCTTCCTAGAGGCACCTAGTTGGCCACTGTGTGAACAGACTGATGGACTTGATGGACCTTGGTCTGATCCAGAAGAGCTTTTCTTATGTTCTTAAGGCTTTACGAGGGGAGTGGACATGTTCATGGAGAAGAGGGCTATCTACAGCTACTAATCAAAATGGATACTAGTCATGATGCATACCTATTCTCTCCAGGATCAGAGGAGCATGCCTATTATATTAGGTGCTGTAAAGGAACACAGGCAGGATAATGCTGCTGCAGTCGTCTTGCTTGTGGGCTTCCTAGAGGCACCTGGTTAGCCACTGTGTGAACAGACTGCTGGACTTGATGGATCTGGGTCTGATCCAGCAGGGCTGTTCTTACGTTCTTATGATGCACCAGGCAACAGAACCCACTGTTGTAAGTATCCCTGGTTGCAAAAGTCGAATAGGGGGTTGGCGGAAACAGGATGTGGAGAATTACGCTGGTAAATTTTATCCTCAAAGGACCGCCTAATCCCAGGTTCAAATCCCCACTCTGCCGAGGAAGCTTGCTGGATGGCCTTGATCCAGTCACCCCCCTATCAGCCTAACCTACGTCACAGGGTTGTTGTGAGAATAAAATGGAGAAGAGAGTGATGTAAGCGTCTTTAAATCTCCATTGCTGGGAGAGGCAGGATATGATTGTAAATAGATAAACATATCCCTCATCCTACAGGCAGTTAACAGGAGAAAGTGGGGGTGTGAATGAAGTGAATAATTAATTGACCCCTGCTGAAAAACTGTAGCTAGGTTCGCGTTTGGGGCCATCTGTCAAAAGAGGAGTCAGAAAAGTGCTATGAAACTGCCTCGTTTTAGCTTTGGATTTTAGTCTGCTAACTAAACAGGAAACTCTTTATAGCGGCACGATGTAAAAGCAGAGACTGGATGGCTAGTTTTGAGCTATGGGTCACTCAACAAACATGCCAAATTTTGTTTTGGCTTATTTTAAGCCCCCTTTTTCCTCTGCCGCCGCGTTTCAAAAATGAGCGGATAAGGTGGAGGCAAGCACGGGCCTAATTTTGTCTCGTTTCCTCCACCTTGCAAGGAAATTCTTAGCGAGCTACATCAGCTGTATTGTTTCCTAAACGCGGCCTCAAGCTGTGTGAGCTTGAGAAAGGCTTTGAGCAGTGTTTAAGCGCTTGACCTGGGATTTGAAACAGCGTGGTGTAGTGGTTATGAGCGGTGGACTCTGATCTGGAGAACTGGGTTTGATTCCCCACTCCACCACATGGGCAGTGGATGCTAATCTGGTGAACCGGGTTGGTTTCCCCACTCCTACCCATCAAGCCAGCTGGGTGACCTTGGGCTAGGCACAGCTCTCTTAGAGCTCTCTCAGCCCCACCTACCTCATTGGGGGGGGGAGAAGAAGAAGAAGAGTTGGCTTTTATATGCTGACTTTCTCTACCACTTAAGGGAAACTCAAACTGGCTTACAATCACCATCCCTTCCCCTCCCCACAACAGACACCCTATGAGGTAGGTGGGGCTGAGGCAGTGTGACTGGCCCAAGGTCACCCAGTTGGCTTCATGTGGAGGAATGGGGAAACCAGCCCAGTTCACCAGATTAGCCTCCGCCGCTCATGTGGAGGAGTGGGGAATCAAACCCGGTTCTCCAGATCAGACTCCACCACTCTAAACCACCGCTCTTAACTACTACACCACGCTGGGAGGGAGGGAAGGTGATTGTAAGCTCTATTGCTGGACCTCCAGAGGAACGATTGGCCATTGTTTGAGTCAGGATACTGGACTAGATGGACCCTCACTGGTCCGATCCAGCATGGATCTTCTGAGGTTCTTATCAGGGGAAGGCTTCGTCCTCTATGCCCTGTTGTTGGCCCTCCAGAAGAACTGGTTATCCACAGTGTGAGACGGGATGATGGACTAGATGGACAAGAGGCTCTGATCATATGTTCTTATGATCCTGTTTTGTCCAGTATATGACACATTATATGACCATAAGCAGGAACTTACCATTCTTGCCAGTGGTGGCTTCTGTTCTTGGTGAGCAAGTCTGCATATGGTCTATTGCAGCTCTGAGTGACTCTAATTATTGGTTAAGTCATCTCCTACCCAAATACTAGCCAGGGTCGAGGCTGAGAGTGTGTGACTGGCCCAGGGTCACCCAGCGAGTTTCCACAGCAGAGTGGGGATTCGAACCTGGGTTTCCCAGCTCATAGTCTGACACTGAGCTGTGGCTCAGTGGTAGAGCATCTGCTTGGCAAGCAGAAGGTCCCAGGTTCAATCCCCGGCATCTGCTGTTAAAGGGACTAGGCAGGTAGGCGATGAAAAACCCCTGCCTGAGACCTTGGAGATCCACTGCCAGTCTGAGTAGACAATACTGACTTTGATGGACCTAGAGTCTGATTCAGTAGAAGGGAGCTTCATGTGTTCAACACCACTCTGGCTCTCTATCTTCCTGTAGCAGAGTCTATAGAACAGAAATGATTTAATAGCAGGCGTTGTTCAAACACAACTTTGTTTTTATTCTGCAAGCATTAACTAGTTCACTAGTTTCTTGGGAAAACTGTTCCTGATCTAAAGTACGTTCGTAGGATATAGCAGGCGTTTTAGGCCTGCCCCGCCTGCCAAAAAAAGTGAGATAAACTGGGTGGTGGTGGGGAATGATGTTTAGCTTCCACTTCATTGAGATCCCTGAATCCCACCCCCCTCTTTTTCTTATGTAAGTGAGTGGCCTCTAGGGTTGTCAGCTCTAGGGAAATGCCTGGAGATTTTGGGGGAGGAGCCTGAGGAGGGCGGGGTTTAAGGGGGGAGGGACTTCAGTGGGGTAGAATACCACAGAGTCCACCCTCCAAAGCAGCCATTTTCTCCAGGGGAACGGCTCTCTCTAGTCTGGAGATCAGTTGTAATAGTGGGAGATCTCCAGGTGCCACTTGGAGGGTGGCAGCCCTAGGGGCTGCCCTTCATTCCCATGAGGAGGAGGAGTGCTGGTTTTTATATGCCGACTTTCTCTACCACTTAAGGAAGAATCGAACGGGCTTACAGTCACATTCCTTTCACCTCCCTACCACAGGCACCCTGTGAGGTAGGTGGGGCTGGGAGAGTTCGGAGAGAACTGTGACTAGCCCAAGGTCACCCAGCTGGCTTCATGTGTAGGAGCGGGGAAACGAATCCAGTTCACCAGATTAGTGTTTGCCGCTCATGCAGTGGAGTGGGGAAATCAACCCGGTTCTCCAGATCAGAGTCCACTGCTCCAAACCACCACTACACCACGCTGGTACAGTGAGACCTTGATGTGTATGTGTAGGGAATTGGCTCATCCTGAGCAAAGCCGCATTGGAGTTTTGTGATAAATCTATGCTCAAACAAACCGTATCTGAGTGGATGGAGTCCCTGCAGCCCTCTGGCCCTCTTGGCATTCTGCTCGTTCCAATGACAGCTAGTTACTAACACCCTTCGCCTACTGAGTTGGCCTTTGCAGCACCAGCCAATGAACCACTGCTAGAACTGATCCAGCCTCTTCACTCATCGTTAGCTCTTATCTTTTTAGCAGGGCTCTGAGATTTGCGGTTCCTTGATAAGTTTGTTTTGCTCCTAAAGAGCCGCCTGGCGTGCCAGGGCATTGCTTTGTAACTCTTAAGTGTGTTTGTGCGATGTGCCGTCAAGTCGTTATCTGACTTATAGTGACCCTATGAATTAATGACCTCCCCAAACATCCTATCCTTAGCAGCCTTGCTCAGATCTTGCAAACTGAGGGTCGTGGCTTCCTTTACTGAGTCAATCCATCACATAAGAATATAAGAAAAGCCCTGCTGGATCAGGCCAAGGCCTGAGTATTCTGCAGGAGTATCCACATAGCGATTGTTGTCATACCTGAACAGTGCCACTGTCAAACTTATTGATATTATTCCAGGTGTAAGTAGTTGGAGGGACTGATCAGCCTCAGAAATTCTCTCTCTCTCATATCCGTCAAATTATTTTTCTGTGGAAATGTATCGTCTCCAAGTAAAACCTTGCTCAAGCCCGCAGTTCGTTATGGCTACACTTCCTACCTGGAAAAGTAGACTTAGATCAGAGGTGTCAAACATATGGCCAGGGGCTGGATCCGGCCCCTTGAGAGCATTTATCCGGCCCGCGAGCCAGTCGAGGCAGACACCTCCCCCCCAGTCCCGAGGAGTCAAATAAAAGAAAATACTTTTAAGCGTGTTGCTGTTTTAAGCATGTTCGTATTTTAAGTAAAAAATAAAATAAAAAATAATATCAGTAATTGGCTTTTCCTGTGTCTTCTGTAAAGTTTGTATCTCTGGTGCCTGGCATTTAATTTCACAGTCCACAATTGCTCGGCCCGACCAAGTGACATTTATGTCGTATCTGGCCCTCGTAGCAAATGAGTTTGACACCCCTGATTTAGTAGTTTTTTTTATAATGTTCTTTGGCAGTTCATGGGACTGTACATTTTCAGTATTGTGAAGTTCACAGTCCATCCAAGCTGATGAGAGGCTTGAGAAAAATATATCTTCTGTAGGGTAGTCAGCGCAATCAGGCATATCTAACTGTTTTTCTCTTTTCTTTTCCCAATACAGGCTCTTGATGGGAATGTATATGATCACCTTAAGGATTATTTAATGGCATTCAGCAGGACTGAATTAGAAATATGCCAAGCTGTACAAAGCACATTCCAGTTTCTTTTGGAAACGTCCGGTCGGGTAAGCTTGTGAATAAACTGTGATCCCTTTGGTGCGAAAGAAAGTATGAGGCGCTGAAGTAGGAAGGTTTGACTGTGGATCAGGAAGGGATCATGGCTCAGTGGAAGAGCCTGTGCTTTGCATTCAGAAGGTCCCAGGTTCAATCCCCGGCATCTCCACTTAAAATGACCAGGCAGTAGGTGATATGAAAGACCTCTTCCTGAGACCATGGAGAGCCATAGGGAGGGGCTGTGACTCAGTGGTAAAGCATCTGCTTGGCATGCAGAAAGTCGTAAATTCAATCCCCCACAGGTCCAGTTAAAGGGACCAGGCAGTAGGTGATGTGAAAGACCTCTGCCTGAGACCCCGGAGAGCCTCTGCCAGTCTGAGTAGACCCTACTGACCTTGATGGACCAAAGGTCTGATTCAGTATATGTGCACAATAAACATTACAGATTGATGAAAATGGAAGAACTTTTCAACATACCCTTTTAGGAGATGGATTGTGGCTCACTGGAAGAGCATCTGCTTGACGTGCGGAAGGTCCCAGGTTCAATCCCTGGCATCTCCAGATAAATTGGACCAGGCAGCAGAAGCCCTGTGACAGAGACCCTGGAGAGCCACTGCCAGCCTGTGTAGAGAGTACTGACCTAGATGGGCCAAGGCAGTTTAACGTGAGGAACCTGAAGAAGTCGAGGCCAGCAATCCCATCCGCTGCAGCTGTACAAATCTCCCAACGTTGGCCATTTTGTTATGGCTCAAGGGGAGGAACCGTGGCTCCAGTAGTAGAGCATCTGCTTGGCATGCAGAAGGTCCCAAGTTCAAACCCCTACAGGTCCAGTTAAAGGGACTAGACAAGTAGGTGATGTGAAAGACCCCTGCCTGAGTCCCTGGAGAGCCACTGCCATTCTGAGTAGACAATACTGACTTTGATGGACCAAGGGTCTGATTCAGTAGAAGGCAGCTTCATGTGTTCGTGAGCTGGCACTGAGAGCCTTTGCTCTCTCCAGCGAATCACCCAGTGAAAGGGCTTAACTGAATAAGGGAGGGAGGGAGATGCCACTTCTCAGAAGTGGGTTTTGTTGCATTTCTAGTATTCGGTTCCTGGCATCTCTGGGAAAAGGTTTCCAGTAGCCAGGCCAGGAGGGAAACTTCTGCCTTAGTCTCAAAGGGCCAGTGCCCATCAGAGGGGGCATTGCTAAGTTGATGGCTCAGGGGTCTGACTCATTAGAAGTTGGCTTCATCTCCCCTGCCTCATTCCTGGCAATACAAGTGTACTCACTCCAGGAATCATGTGTCCTTCCGAGTCAGCCTTGCCCTCTGGCTCACAAACCAAGGTCAGATTTGCAGCAGTCAGAATTGTATTTGTTTATCTGTTTGTTTAAACCTTTTATTAGCTGCCCTTCTTCCTACAGAGCTCAAGGCGGCTTACGGCATAGATAAAGCACATAAACTAAAGTACATTAAAAGTATAAAAACCAAAATTTTAAATGTCTACTCAGGACTGCTACTAAACTAAACCAAATGCAGTCCTTCAGCTGCCTCCAAAAGATGGAAAGTGAGGCAGCCAGGCACACCACCCTGGGGCGTTTGTTCCATAATCGTGGGGCTGTCACTGAAAAGGCCCTCTCTCATGCACCCAACAAATGCACGTCTTTGATAGAAGAACAGTTTGTTTTTATATGCTGACTTTCTCTACCTTTTAAGGAGAATCAAGCCGGCTTACAATTTCCTTCCCTTACCCTCCCCACAACAGACACCCTGTTAGGGCGGTGGGGCTGAGAGAGTTCAGAGAGAACTATGACTAGCCCAAGGTCACCCAGTTGGCTTCATGTGTAGGGGAAACCAACCCGGTTCACCAGATTAGCGTCCACCACTCATGTGGAGGAGTGGGGAATCAAACCTGGTTCTCCAGATTAGAGTACACCGCTCTTAACCACTACACCACGCTGGCTCCACACTGATAGGACTGCCAGGAGAGCTTTTCCCTGTGATCATAGTTCCTAGGCAGGAACTCATGGGAGAAGAAGGTCCCTCAGATGCTGTGGTCCCAAGCCGTGTTGTGCTTTAAAGTTCAAAGCCAGCATGGTGTTGGGAGCCAGCGTGGTGTAGTGGTTAGGAGTGGTAGACTAATCTGGAGAACCGGGTTTGATTCCCTCCTACTCCACATGAGCGGCGGAGGCTAATCTGGTGAATTGGGTTGGTCTCCCCACTCTACACATGAAGCCAGCTGGGTGACCTTGGGCTAGTCACAGTTCTCTCTCAGCCCCACCTACCTCACAAGGTGTCTCTTGTGGGGAGAGGAAGGGAAGGAGATTATAAGCCAGTTCGATTCTCCTTAAAAGGTAAGGCTTCCTTAAAAGGTAAGGCTTCCTCTGGCTTCAGAGCACCAAGTTGGCATATTAAAACCAACTCTTCTTCTTGTTGTAACTGGGCTCGAGAGTGGATCAGTAGCCACTGTAATTGCTGCAATATCAGGGTTACATACTCCCAGTAGCTGGCCCCGACCAGCAGAAATCCTGAAGACTATGAATGTTCTATTTTTCACTGAGTGGTGGTTTTTGCCAGGAAACACTTACATAGCGCTCCCACTCTCTTTCTTTCCAAAAAAAAAGGCATCGCGTATGAAACACCTTGGCTGTAATTTTCGTAGGCGTCAGCCAGAGAAGCAAAATATATCTTCCCCAAACTTCAGTTGCACGAAAGTGGTTCTGATATATTTGGTAGCAGTAACTTTTATGTTCTGCCTGGGAGGGAAAAAACTGCAATTGTTCTGCCTTTGGCAGTTTTCTTCCATCTTCTGCAGCAAACCTAAAGAAGCCACAGCGCAAGGCACAACAGCGGGTTTTCTCGCTTTGACCCGCTGTGCCGGGTCAGGTGCCAGGTGAGCCTGTGCCAGATATCGGTGTAATGGAATGTTCTTGTTCCATCAGCAGAAATGTTTGCTTAGCGCCGTCGTTTGCCCGAGGAGCACCAAACGTTGCAGGGGAAAACCGTGCAGAGCTCTTGGTTCAGCTCCATGACATTTGCTCAAGTCTCTCTTGGCTTCAGAGCACCAAGCAAGAATAATACAGGCCCAATAATCCAGCCGAGGTATCCCAAGTGGTAATATGAGAGAGCCAGCGTGGTGTAGTGGTTAAGAGAGGTGCACTCTAATCTGGAGAACCAGGTTTGTTTCCCCACTCCTGCACCTGAGTGATGGACTCTAATCTGGTGAACCTGCAACATAGTTTTGCTAGATTCTCATCCAGTAGCAACAAGATTTTGGAGGTAAAAGCTTTTGAGAGTCAAAACTTCCTTTGTTAGTTAAGGGACCTCCATTCCTACTTGTATCTGACGAA
Source organism: Euleptes europaea (assembly GCF_029931775.1). NCBI lineage: Eukaryota > Metazoa > Chordata > Lepidosauria > Squamata > Sphaerodactylidae > Euleptes > Euleptes europaea. The sequence goes on from NC_079323.1 coordinate 4,141,571, forward strand.
GGGAGTTTTGACTTTCAAAAGCTTATACCCCGAAAATCTGGTTGGTCCCTAAGGTGCTACTGGATGAGAATCTAGCTGTTCTGCTGCAGACCAACACGGCTACCGTCCTGAAACTATGTTCCTGGAAGACACCACATTCAGCCACATTGAGTGGACTAACATGGCTGCCCTCCCAAAGTTACCAACCTGGTTTGCAAAAGAAGAAAGGTTGGTTTTTATATGCCGACTTTCTCTCCCTTTTAAGGAGAAACAAGCCATCTTACAAATCTCCTTCCCTTCCTCTCCCCACAACAAGCACTTTGTGAGGTAGGTGGGGCTGAGACAGTTCGTAAAGAACTGCTACTAGCCCAAGGTCACCCAGCAGGCTTCCTGTGGAGGAGAGGGGAGACCAACCTGGTTCACCAGATTAGAGTCTGCCGCTCATGTGGAGGAGTGCGGAAACAAACCCAGTTCTCCAGATTAGAGTCTGCCGCTCGTGTGGAGGAGTGCGGAAACAAACCAGGTTCTCCAGATCACAGTCCGTCACTCATGTGGAGGAGTGGGGAATCAAACCCGGTTCTCCAGATTAGAGTCCACCTCTCTTAACCACTACACCACATTGGCTTGGACTTATAGCATTAGAATACCCGCAGATAAATGTGCCTTCTGTAATTGAGCCACTGAGTGTATATGTTAAAGGGATTTCAGATAGACTGGATGAGTTCAAGTAGTATCCCCATTTAAAACCAGGAAGTAATCCATCCCTAGGGCCAGCTGCAAACCTCTGTGGGTGGTCATTGGAAAACTGTAAGCTTAACGGTTGCAATCTTTTCTCTTGGTTTTTTTTTAAATGAGGGGCTAAACCCTGTCAACGTTATCTATTGTCTCTTTCAGGTAGTGCGAGATTACAGTTTTCAGCTGTTCCTTCAAGACAACTCGGTGTTTCATAAACCACAGCCTTTCCAGTTCCAGCCCTGCGACAGTGACACCGTAAGAGCATTTCTTAAAAACAGAAACAAAAATTGCTTAATTTCATTCGTCCCGTCCTTGGAAAAGATAGCAATTTGGAGAATCTGTTTTGAAAGCAGAATTAAAGTCCGCGCACCGCTATGAGCAGACTTACCCTTGGGCATGATCTAGTGAACTGTAAAATCCGTGCTTCTGCAGGGAGGGCCAAACTAGCATGCTCTTCCAAGTTGTGTAGCCGCGCATCGCTTCTGAACACCTGCAGCATGCATAGAAAGCTGGATTGCGAGCAAGGGCGACAGTCCTGCCCAGAGTTTTACGCAGCTGCAACTCCAAGAAATCAGTGATCTTAAAAGTCGCTTTCTCTGCGAAGAGTGGATCTTTTAAACCAGTGCTTAGGATGAAATCCTGTCAGTGAGGGATCAGGATCAACCCGGCCCGCTTCCCCTCAATGCATCTACCCCGCCTGATGTTCTCATGTGGGGCCTGGACAGGCGAGGATGCACTTGCGTTAGGCTCATGGGCATGAGCTCCGTGCCACACAACCAGGGCATGCAGATGGGGCTTGCTTGCATTGGGTTGCACAAGCAAGAAGTCCAATGTGCGAATATCAGAGAGAGCGGGTGTGCCAGGGAGAGTGTAGGACATGCTCGTCTGGTTGAGTCTTTTAACTATTAGGACTTAAAATGAAGCTTGCTGAATCTTCCGTCGGCTTGCACACGTTGGAATGGTAGAGAAGGGGTTTCTTTGCCAGCATTTCTGTTGTCAGAAAAAGCCCACAGTGTGCGCCTTGTATGTGGTTAACCCCCTTTGTGCCGCTTTGCTTGTTTTGAGGTTTGGATCCTCACTAACCCTCTTTAACTCTTTAACTTTATGGGGAGGACGCGTAGAATAGAGGAAGTTTTGCAGGAGACATATCACATTTGAGGGCATAGTTTATTGGGCTCCATGCACTCAGATTCTCTGAACTCCCTGCCCCAGGACGTGGTGATGGCCGCCAACCTGAAAGGCTTTAAAAGGGGAGTGGACAATTTCATGGAGGAGGGGGCTAGCAATGGCTACTAGTCATGACGGATATCTACTCCCTCCAGTACCACAGGCAACATGTCTCTTTAAATCAGTTTCTGAGAAGCTCCGGTGGGAGGCTGCTGCCGCCCTCAACCTGCAGGTAGGTTTCCTTGAGGCAGACCAAAGGAAGATTTTCTTCACAAAACGCATAGCTAAATTGTGGAACTCCCTGCCCCAGGATATGGTCCTGGTCACCAACTTGGAAGGCTTTAAAAGGGCAGTGGATAAACTCATGGAGGAGGGGGCTAGCAATGGGTACTTGTCATGATGGATGTCTACTTCCTCTGCTAGCACCGTCAGTACGCCGGTGAGAGCCAGCGTGTGTAGTGGTTAAGAGTGGTGGTTTGGAGTGGTTGAGTCTGATCTGGAGAACCAGGTTTGATTCCCCACTCCTCCATGTGAGCAGCGGAGGCTACTCTGGTGAACTGGATTTGTTTCCCCACTCCTACACACGAAGCCAGCTGGGTGACCTTGGGCAAGTCGCAGCTCTCTTAGTGCTCTCTCAGCGTCACCTCCCTCACAGGGTGTCTGTTGTGGGGAAGGGAAGGTGATTGTAAGCCGGCTTGATTCTCCCTTAAGTGGCAGAGGAAGTCAGCATATAAAAACCAACTCTTCTCCTTCTTCTCTTTAAATCAGCTGCTGGGAGCACGGTCGGGAGGATGCTGTTGCATTCGATCTGCTTGTGGGCTTCCTAGAGCCAGATGGTCGGCCGCTGTGTGAACAGAATGCTGGACTTGATGAGCCTTTGGTCTGATCCAGCAGGGCTCTTCTTACGTTCTTAATGTTTTATATGACATAAGGGCACTGCAGCGCCAGTGTGCTAAGCACCCATGATGGAGCTGGGCATCCACTGTGTGAACAGAATGCTTGTAGAATCATAGAGTTGGAAGGGTCCATAGAGGCCATCTAGTCCAACCCCCTGCTCAACGCAGGATCAGGCCATCTAGTCCAACCCCCTGCTCAACGCAGGATCAGCCTAGGCCCTAGAGCATCCCTAACAAGTGCTTATCCAGCTGAACTTGATGGGTCTTTGGCCTGGTCCAGCAGGGCTCTTTTGTTGTTCTTATGCAACTATTTATTTAACTGCTGCCCAGTGCCCAAATCTTTACAGGGCTTCATGGCTCTCAAGGGGTCTCACTTTGAGGTGGATAACTAAATGGCTAAAAATAGGTATGAGTCGGGTCCCAAACGGAATTTTCCAGTGGCAGAGGGGAACTTTCCTGCCTCCCTCTGCAGCCCTCCGATCTCTCCCAGATGCTCCTCCTGGGGCACAGGGGACCCTGAAAAATGACGTCGGGGGGGGGGTACAACAGAAAAGGGGGGAATTAGTAGAAACAGCCCGTTTAGTCTGGATCCAGCGCTGCATTGGATGTTTCTCCTTCACTTGAGGAATAGAAAGTACCAATTTAAATTAAATCCAGTTAAAAAAATATAAGATCTTGTCTGCTGCTGTTTGGTACACTGTACTCAACAGAGGAGGGGAAATAGCAATGTCTTGTTAAGTTCAGCGCTGCCTTTGAGGGAAGGCAAAATAAGACCAGATAGGCAGACTGGCCGGGAGCAGCAAATTTGTCCTTGAAACCCACATGTTATCTTCTTTCTGACTTTCTTCCTCAACCAGAAAATAAGCTATTTTAATTTGCCCGGAGAAGTCGGAAAGAAATTGTTTACCGCCGAGATCCAAGGGTGTTTAAAAGGCAACGGGGCCAAGATTGCCTTTACTAACTGTATTTGCCTAACTGTGTTTGCCTTGCAGTTCTAACTGTGTTGTGTGTGTGTGTGTGTGTGTGTGTGTTTTGTGTCCGTGTTTTGTCCTTGTGCTGCCTTTTGACATTCAGAGTTTTAATGCCGTTCAGCTGGTGGATATTGAGCCTTCACCTGTCTGTGCGCTGAGAATGACTTTAGTCGAGGTATACGGCAGCATCTGCTATCACCATTTAATATCTCGTGGCGTTGTTGGCGTGCATGCTGGGAGCCGGGTGGGAGGGAGGCAGTTACGCTGTGCAGCCGGCTTCCATGCGCTAGCGGCAAACAAATGCATAACACGTCAGGAATTGGACTTCCCTTCCCGGCTCTTGAGATTTCAGAGCTTAGCTGAACAGCCTTCTTTTTGGTTGGTCTCCCCGGACAAACACTCCTTCTGGTAAAACTTGGTTGCTACCAATGAACAGTATGGTGGGTAATTTCAGAAACTGAAATTACGTAGCACGGTTCAGTCATATCGTCTTCATATCTAAAGTGGCTTCTTGTCACGTGACAGGAAGTGCCCCTTTCGCTCCAATCACAGTTAAAGCTTGCTTGGGTCCCTGGGCCGCAAATTTGGCATGGGGGTAAATTAGGTATTATGTAGCCTCGTTCTGGCACACTGTCCGACATCTCAAGTGGCTTCTCGTCATGTGACAGGAAGTGCCCCTTTACCTCCAGTCATTCTGCCCACAATTAAAAGTTTGCTTGGGTCACTGGCCCAGAGGAAATAATCTGGGCAGCTGGGTAGAGATTGCAGAGGCTATTAACAGCAATGTAGCAGAAACTCAAGACAGAAAATTCAAGACGCCAGCGTGGTGTAGTCGTTGAGAGCGGCAGACTCTAATCTGGAGAACCAGGTTTGATTCCCACTCCTCCACATGAGCGGCGCACTCTAATCTGGAGAACCGTGTTCGATTCCCCACTCCTCCACATACAGCCTGCTGGATGACTTTGGGCCAGTCACAGTTCTCTCCGAACTCTCTCAGCCCCACCTACCTCACAAGGTGCCTGTTGTGGGGAGGGGAAGGGAAGGTGATTGTAAGCTGCTTTGAGAATCCTTAAAGGTAGAGAAAAGTGGGGTATAAAAAACCAACTCTTCTTCGTTGTCTTCTTCTCATCCATGTACTGGGGATCCCTTTAAGACGCACATTTGACTTGGGTTCCCTATGAGGTATTACATCACAGATAAGCCAAGACTTGTCAGAAAAAATGCACACCATGAAATCTGGGGCTGGGTAGGGTTGGGGAAGTGCTTGTTCCCTTAATCCTATTTCCTCGATATTTCACTCTCCACATTTTTAGTTCTCTGTGAAATCTCATGCCTCATCACTCTTTGCAAGATGTGCTGGAAACCAGGCAGTCTTACTACACACATTCTCCAGAGCCCATTCAGCAATTCCCAATTCCTGGGAAGCAGCAAAACATGACTGTTATGCATTTTTAGTCGCTTCATTTTCATCTTGTGTCAGCTGTCGAGAGCAAAGTTGCTTCCTAAGCTTTCGCGGGGCCTGCATGACTGTTTTAAGTTGCGCAACGAACATTCACAAAAACATGTTTCTGAATCATCTGCCGGCCTGAACTAAAATCCCAACTCATTTTTTCCCCTGGAGGAAGTTTCTATTTCACTTGGTTTGAATAAGTAGTTGTGTAACTGGGGCGAGGTGAAGGATTTGGGTCACCATTAGTGATAATCCAATATGCTTATTAAAAATGTTTTCTGTAGTGTTTCCTATGTTGGGAATGACCAGACATGTTCTCAAGGCAGGACATAACAAAACTGGTATCTTTTGTGGAAGCTTAAGAGGGGCAGCAGGCTAGGCAGAGAGGCGCCCTTGTAACTTTGTTGGTTCATGGCCTGCAGGCCGGGGCTATACAGCATCTTCTGCCATTGAGAGCATAGTCATTAAACATATTGATATGTTGGATGAATATATAGGTTATTATGTATAGATCATATTGAGTTTCAGCTAACTAATTCAGCAGAACCTAATGATTTAAACAAAAAAAAATCTGTTTCGGGATGAGAGGGACTTTTAAATCAAAAGTCTGGAGAAACTGCAATGCTCAGTAAAACCTGTTATCGAGCCCATTAGTGCAGAGACCAGCATATTTTTGAGAGCCTGGCAAAACACAGGCGGAAATTAGCCAGCTCTTTTTATGTTTCCTGGTTGGAAATGGAGGCCCCTTCCTTAAACAGCGTGTGATCCTGGGATGGGGTGGTGGTGGTGGTGAATGCAATAAACAACCAAACACGTTGCCAAGATAATGGCCCCAAAGAGCTGAAGCAGAATTTTGAAGCAATTCTTTCCTGTTTTTTTTTACCAGTTTGTTTTGTCTTTTGTCCATTGTGAGGTTTTAACCCCATCCCAGCTTGCAATAGTTAGGAATATTTTGACGGTCTTTCAGGAGACCTGTTTTCCAAGCTGTTCTATCCAATATGTGGGAAATGGTAGTCGAATTTTGACTACTGCGACAGACCAAGGGGGGTGGGGAGGGACAAAACGTATATATATTTTTGAACGTTCCTCCTGTTCTGGTTAATGGATGCAAAGACAATGGGGTGATTAACAGTCAAGGGGAGCTGTGCTTCCATCCATTGCTGCATGTATCATGGAAGGAGAAGACAAACATGGGATCTTCTCTTCCCTCTATTGTGTTGGCAGTTGTTTTCATCCAGCTGACCTGTGGCCGAATGCCTGGCTGCCAAGGAGAGGCATTCGTTTTCCTCATTGGAGAAGAAACGGATTGTCACTGATTTAAAGCAAAAACTTCAGTGTCAAAAGTAACTCCCTGCCACAGGATGTGGTGATGGCTGCCAACTTGGAAGGCTTTAAGAGGGGAGTGGACATGTTCATGGAGGAGGGGTATTCATGGCTACTAGTCAAAATGGATGCTAGTCATGATACTTACCTATTCTCTCCAGTACCAGAGGAGCATGCCTATTATATTAGGTGTTGTGGAACACAGGCAGGATAATGCTGCTGCAGTCGTCTTGTTTGTGGGCTTCCTAGAGGCCCCTGGTTGGCCACTGTGTGAACAGACTGCTGGACTTGATATGCCTGGGTCTTATCCAGCAGGGCCTTTTTTATGTTAACATTTATTACAGTATTTAATTATATAACCGTTAACCATTAGATTACTTGTAAGAATGGCCCAGGCTAGCCTGATTTCATCAGATCTCGGAAGCTAAGCAGGGTGGGCCCTCGTTAGTACTTGGATGGGAGACCATCAAGGAAGTCAGGGGTTGCCGCACGGAGGCATTCTTCCTTAAGTGGTAGAAAAAGTCAGCATATAAAAGCCAACTCCTCTTCTTCCTCCTCTTCCTTCGTCTTCTTCTTTTTCTTCTCCGTCTCATGGTTTGATTACAAGGATCCCCTCCCCGAAGCAAAATGTATTTGAAATTGTCCTTTGTTTAGGTAGGCCAGGCTCCAAGGAATAGTGCATTTAGTTCAACATATGCCGGGGGGGGGGGGTGTAGGGAGACTTTGGCGTTGAATTTCTCTAAAGGTAGCTCCCCCCACCCCCAATTCCCACCAAATAGCAAACCACTAAGACTTTCAAAAGCTACTTGTGATATTGGCGGGGGGGGGGGGGGAGTGAAGTAAAAAAAAAATTCCACTGGGATAGGGCCAGCCTTTTGAGCACACTTTAACAAGCTCTTTGGATTGCAGCCATAGTCATTCACAATCTGCTCGCATACAATTTCAGATTTGGTAGATCTCCCTTACTAATTGGTTGTGTAAGCACTTCAGAAGAAATTCTAGCAGGTTTGTCTAACCAAGCAAAGGCTCTCATTAGTTTTTCCCAAGTCCAAAAATATGAAGGGCTTGGTTTGATGGTATATTAATAAAAAGGCAAAGGATTTTTGGAAGAATATTATTTTTATCACCGACAGTCCTACCCAACCAGGATAAGAGCTTTGTTCGCCAAATTTCTCTTTGAACTCAAGTTTGGTAACTGAGCTCCAGTAAAGATTCTGTATTTATTTTACAGGTTGATTTTTTCCAGGGAATCAATCAAAGCTTAGAGATACTATTTTTACAAGCGTCAGGAATGTTAAGATCTAACTATTCTGACTTAGTTAAATTAACTTTATATCCTGAATACTTACCAAACACAGATGTTACATCCCTATTTTTTTGTTTTGTTTTAATTAGCGATAAAATAAGCGGAAGTTGTGGCAGGTTCAAAACGTAGCCACTTCCTCTGTTAGAAAGTGTGGTTGAGGGTAAAAATCAGCCTGTTCAGTAGATCAGAAATGGAAGCCTCTTGCCTCATTGGGATTTTTTTTTGGGGGGGGGAGGGGCGGGTTTCTGAATCCTCCCCCACCCATGCATTCTGTGCAGACAGAGCCCCCTTTTTAGGAGAATGCTATATGCGAAGATGGCAAAGTTTCAGCGCTTTGACAACGGCCAGCTTGCCTTCTGTCCCATTCTGGCAAATGACTTGCATTCACATATAACCAGGTGCATGCATCGGAGCACTTTGTTGTTGTTTTTCAGTTCTTTCCAGATCGTGGTAGGGATGGCAGAAGTTTTTTTTTTTAATTCCAAGATATCTCTGCCTGCTTTGGTGGAAATACTTTCCCTTTTGGATGGCTGGTATTCCCGAGACACTTAGTGGGGGCACCCCTTAGACCCACTCTGTGGGATGCAGGGACATTATCCCCGCGCAGTCCAGGGGAGAGAAAGACGCACAGCTCCGGGTTTGAGTTTAAATGTGTATTCACCGCTGCAGGAACCCGGCCCCACACATGCCTGTTCTTTGTGCTTCCTCTGGATGAACATCTCTCCTATCTAGTGAACTAGTTACCTTTCACTGGGGATCATTTCCTGTGCTAATTGACTTGAGAACAGGGTAGGATGAGGTTCGTGGAGGATAGGTCTACTAACCATAGTGACCAAAGGAAACTTCCATATTCAGGGCAATCAACCTCTGAATCCCAGTGCTGGGAGGCAACATCAGGGGAAGGCCTCGGCCTCCATGCCCTGTCGTTGGATCTCCCAAGGAACTGGTTGCCCACTGTGTGAGACAGGATGCTGTTCTAGATGGACCCTCACTGGTCTGATCCAGCTGGGCTCTTTTGCGTTGCTTATCAGGGGAAGGCCTCAGTCTCTGTGCCCTGTTGCTGGCCCTCCAGAGGAGCTGGTTGGCCACTGTGTGAGACAAGATGCTGGACTAGATGGATCCTTCCTGGTCTGATCCAGAAGGGCTCTTCTGAGATTCTTACCAGGGGAAGGCCTCAGCCTCTGTACCCTGTTGCTGGCCCTCCAGAGGAACTGTTTGGCCACTGTGTGAGGCAGGATGCTGGACTAGATGAACCCTCACTGGTCTGGTCCAGCAGGGCTTTTGTTATGTTCTTATGAGGTTAAGGTTTTCCTGAGCCATGGAACTTGAACCAGTTATTCGAGATCCATAGAGGCATCACACCCCAGCCTAAGATGGCCAGCACAAGTAACATCGCTGCAATTTTTCTTCTTTAAAGTTACGAATTTCTTTAAAAAGATGAGTGAGGCGAGAGGCGGGTAAAAACAACAACCCCTATACAGTAAAAATCTAAATCCGGATTCCAGGCCTGAAAAGATTGAAGGGCTGCCGCTTTAAGTTTTGGAGTGACACAGCGGCAAATGAAAAACGCAACTTTAGAGTTGGTACCGTTCTTCTTATCCCGGTTTCCTTTTAAGTTTTATGGAATTCCCAGGAAGGTGGTGAATAGATAAGAGAACAAAAGTAGTGCCATTAACAAACGCTGGTTATTTATATGTGGCCCTGAGTCACTTCATTCTGTGGGACCAAGAAGGCTGTGAACGCTCTCGTTTGGAGCGAGGCTTTTTTCTTCTTCTTCTTTGCTCTCATCCTCAGACAATCAAGGAGTCTGTAGTTATGCACCAAAACTCTTTCAAAGATGCTCCTTCCTCCTCTTTCCCCCCCCCCCCCCAGCCCTGGGGATTCTGTAACAAGAACCTTTCTTCTGTTTCCGTTTAAATGCCAGCGTGCTGCATGTGAGAAATGCCGGATTTCTAACGCAGCTGCTGCGATAGTTGGCTCATCTACACAGGACGAGGAATCGCCGGTTGCCTTTGTGGCCGTTTTCGCTCTGCGCGCACATGTGCATGCTCTCGCTATTAACAGAAGAATACATTATCCGACATGATCCCTGGAGGAGTTTCGGTAAAGAAGCGAGAATTTCAGAAACACCCCCCCCCCCCAAAAAAAACAGAGCCGTAAAAAAAAGTAATATCCCAAACGAGAAGGAAAATGTCCATGAATTGTGAATTTCTCCCCATTATAGCAACAGGAGTTTGGACATAAGGCATGGCTCTTGCTGTGCTGAATTGACATAGAAGCCTTGCGTTCTGTCTGTTGTGCATTGGCTAAGACTTTCTTTGGCACGCTTTGCGTCGTCGCTGGCACACAGTAAGGTTTTCTGTCAGGAGGATCAGCCAGCTGGTCGTTCCCTTTTACAGCTTTAAAAACACGGTGAGTGCTCATAATCTGAGCCCTTCCCGCACCCCAAAGCAACATTCAAATGAAAAAATAAGGGGCCAATTCAGCTTTATTTAAAGTTGCAGCTTGCATTTGTGCGTGGATACATATTTCTTGGGTTTTTTAAATAGAACTTCATTGAACTTAACTAAGATTGCATAATACATGAACAGAAATATAATAAATTAACCAAACTATTTGAAATAACATTCAACCGAAATCTTTATACTCCACTCAATTACATCAGTTGGGCAACTCTTGAGGAAAAAAGGTTTGCCAACCTCTGTTCAGTTGAGATGAAGAAAGCTGATAGAAAGCTGAAAATAATTCTATATTGGTTGGGTACACATTTCACACATTAGTACCTGACTCCCCCCTTAATTATTATTTACAATGCTTTGGAGAGCAAAAGTCCAGGCACAATGAAATAGAGGCTGCAGTCTAGTTTTTGCACATCACTATGATAAACCTGTAACTGAGCACAGAACAGTTTTGGGTTGAAGAGCATTTTAACATGTGAGCCTCTCCCCCCACCACCACCCCCCACACACACTCCTGTCTCTGAAGCTCATCTGCCCGCAGCCTATATTTCTAAGAACGAATTCATTTGAGAACCACCGTATCCGCGCGGATGTGTTCAGTTATTCGGTCGCGCACATGAAGTCTCCCTTAAGTGGTAGATAATTCACAGTGGGTAGCCGTGTTAGTCTGTCTGCAGTAGTAGAAAAGGGCAAGAGTCCAGTAGCACCTTAAAGACTAACAAAAATATTTTCTGGTAGGGTATGAGCTTTCGTGAGCCACAGCTCACTTCTTCAGATACAGCTTCAGACATTTTAGCTGTATGTGAAGAAGTGAGCTGTGGCTCACGAAAGCTCATACCCTACCAGAAAATATTTTTGTTAGTCTTTAAGGTGCTACTGGACTCTTGCCCTTTTCTACTACTTAAGTGGTAGAGAAAGTCGGCATATAAAAACCAACTCTTCTTCTTAAAAGTCTGAGGTGTGTGTGGGGGGTTTGCTTTGTTTTTAAGGGCTTCTCTGTGCTTTCGCAGCAAGCCAAGCTGGGGGAATCTCAAGACTGAAAGCAAATCTATAATTAGCTCGGCTTTTGGACTCTTTATTTGTCCTCTCTGGCCAAGATGGGGGAGGGTTTGTTTTCCTCCTCTTGGAATGAATTCAAGCTGGAACTAAGGCCCACCAATAAATACTGGCACCCTCCCTGCACAAGCACCTCTCTGCTGGAGTACAGTATGTATCAGTTAGCAGGGCTGAAGCCCTTGCAAAAAATAGGGGGGGACATACACACTTTTAAGAAGTTCTATGATTCTTGTCTCTGGCGGGCTCCTGCAGAGCAGGCTGTGAGCTTTGGGCGGTCTGTTTGCTAAGGGAGGAGAACTTTATCCTCCGCAAACAGGGTCACCCTCTAGAACGGCATGCCAGCTGAGGCTGGCCTTCCCTGAATGAAGTTATCTGAATGAAGAAGAAATTGCCCTGGCAGTACACAGACGCAGGAAGCGGTGCGTTGATGGAATCATAGAATTGTAGAATTGGAAGGGGCCATACAGGCCATCTAGTCCAACCCCCTGCTCAATGCAGGATCAGCCTAGAGCATCCTTGACAAGTTCTTGTCCAGCCTCTGCTTAAAGACTGCCAGTGAAGAGGAGCTCACCACTTTTCAAGGCAGCTGATTCCACTGTCGAACTACTCTGACTGTAAAATACTTTTCCTAATATCCAGCCAGTACCTCTCTGACCACAATTTAAACCCATTATTGTGAGTCCTATCCCCTGCAGCTGAACAATTCCCTGCCCTCCTCTAAGTGACAGCCCTTCAAATGCGTAAACAGAGCAATCCTGTTGCCCCTCAACCTCCCCTTCTCCAGACTGAACATTCCCAAGTCCCTCAGCCTTTCTTCGTAGGGCTCGGTCTCCAGACCCTTGATCATCCTTGTCGCTCTCCTCTGCACCCGCTCCATTCTGTCCACATCCTTTTTTGAAGGGAAGCCTCCAGAACTGCGCACAAGACTCCAGGTGTGGCCTGACAAATGCAGTGTACAACGGAACTTTGACATCTTGCGATTTGGATGTTATGCCTCTGTTGATGCACACCATCAACAGAAAACAGAAAAGTGCCGAAGAGAATCTAGCCTAGTACCTAGAGGAAATGATTAGCTAGAGAGCCCCCCACCCCACCCCAAATAGCTCAATAGCGTCGGGAGCCATTCTTCCTGTAACAGCTTATCTTTGTCTCGCCTTGATTCCCAAGAGATGGCACATTCACTATCCCTAGTGGTGGAAAGTGCTGTCAAGTTGCAGCTGACTTACTGCACCCCCATAGGGTTTTCAAGGCAAGAGAGGAACACAGCTGGTTTGCCATTGCTTGCCTCTGCGTAGCAACCCTGTACTTCCTTGGTAGTCTCCCATGCAAGTACTAACCCTCCATATAATTATCCCCCCCCCTTTTTTGGCCTTCAAGTCACAGCTGACTTATGGTGACCCTGTAGGGTTTTCAAGGCAAGAAGCGTTCAGAGGTGGGGGGTTTTAAATAAATTTTGTATTGGTTTTTTTAATGTGGGGTACAGAAACTGAAAAATATTGGGATATTGGAGAAAAGTTTTAAAAAATCATAAACATAAGCAAGGTAAAACAACCACCTGAAGCATTATTATTAGAATCCCTGTTATATTTACTACTTGGATATATTCTATCAATATTAAAAATTATTACTAAACAGAAATATAAATTCCACTATTTTATACCAATTACTGTATTAGTTTGGACTTTAAATACCATATCATGTTGTTATTTTTTATTAAACAGTTCAGAGGTGGTTTGCCATTGCCTGCCTCCGCGTCACTCCCTGGTATTCCTCGGTGGTCTCCCATCCAAATACAAGCCAGGGGCGGGCTGAGAGTTTGTGACTGGCCCAAGGTCACCCAGCAAGTTTCCCTAGCAGAGTGGAGATTCGAACCTGGGTTTCCTTGATTCTAGATCCCTAGATTCTGAGAGCCAGCATGGTGTAGTGGTTAAGAGCGATGGTTTGGAGCAGTGGACTCCAATCTGGAGAACCGTTTGTTAAAGATAGGACGTTTTGGAGGACATTGATTCATAAAGTCACCATGAGTCGGAAGCGACTTGACGGCACTTAATACACACGGTTTTACTATATTGTATATCACTGGTGATGTTAGCTCCCCTGAGCCTGGCTTTGGCTGGGGATTGAGGGCAGGTTATACGCCGAAACATAAATAAATAACAATTACTTTGCCTTCCAGATGATGATGATGCCAAACTTGAGTGTTCTTACTTTGAAACCTGCTCTTTCCTGATGATTCTTTTGTTTTCCTTGCATACGGAGTGCTGTGATTGACCCATGCGTATCCATTTCTCACATCGGCCACCCCCAAGCATCCCCCCTCCCTGCTGCGGACTCGAGTGCTCATTCACGCGCTGCAGTCCTCCCTTCCCAGGTCCATCCCTTTGGTGGGATTTCTGTGATGGGAGCCACGGTGCGAGAAACCTGCTGTCACGGGAAAGACACCGATAGAACCATTGCATGTGCTTCCATCGCTGGGCAGTGCTTTGGGCGGGGGGGAGGAAGGAGAAACGAGAACTCTTTGCCTGTGAGCGATGAATGCATGAGCCGGTTGGGTAGCTCTTGCCGATGTCGTTGAAATTGCGTTTATTGTCTTGTTTGCGTATTCGCTGCGGTGCGGTTGCTTACAAAACCAAAAAGGCCTTCTTTTGGAAAAATGCAATGTGAAATTTTAAAAAAGTTTATATTTCACTCAGTGTTAGCACCCCAAAATTGCCCGCTTGCCTAAGGAGCTTTTATTCTGCTCTGTGTTCAATTCTGCTTCAGAAATCACTCAAATTTTTGAAAAAAGGAAAATATGAACCCGCTTTCTGAATAAAAGCTGCCGCTGTGAAGGGGTTGTTGCCCTGTAACTGCAAGATTACTGCTTCTCCCCGCCCCCCAGTCCAAAAAAAATCCCAAAGCTTTTTTGACAGAGCTGATGGCTAAACCGGGCTTTTCTTGTGTTTTGAAGTTCTCACCTTGTCCATTTCCACACAACGAGAAACCTGGGATAGCCCCTCTTACCCATGCACCTGGTTTTATCGGAGCTAAACAAACCTGATCTGCCGACTGGGTGACAAGGGTGTCACGGGTGGCGGGATCAGGGCCAGGAAGTCCGCCTGTTTGCTTTCTTCACCATCCTCTTCCTTGTCCTCCTGGTTGCGTTTCAGAGTCGGCAACTGGAATCCGAGACGGGGACGACGGAAGAGCACAGCCTGAACAAGGAGGCCCGGAAATGGGCCACGCGAGTGGCACGGGAGCACAAGAACATCATCCACAGCCAGCGGGTGGGTGAGCGGAAAATGAACACCCCACGCAGGGGAGTTAGAGGAGCTTAAAGGCCTCTGGCTCCTTAGCCATGCATTGCCGGGACCTGATTGGTCTCTTCCTTAGATGTCTTTTTAAGAAAACCACTACCAGACATTAAACTTACTTACAAAAACAATGTTCTTTTTCCTGGAGGCGACCCTGCCATGACACAGTTATGATTCTTAATTACACAGCACCCTCAATGCACACGGCAGTTTATAGGGTCACAGAAGCCAAAGGGTAGGACTCTGCCCCTAGGCACCCACAGTCTAGCTGTTAACAACAGGGTTGAGGCAAAGGGGGTGGGGTGGGGAACAGGGTGAGCAAATGGGGTTTGGGCGGGAGATGGTGACGGAGTAGCCCAAAGGTGTCACAGAATAGCGAGAGATTTAAAAAGGGGCAGGGGGAATGAGACCATGGGGATTTTTTTCTGGGTGGATGCTTGTTCCAGGCTTTAGGGACAACAACATAGGCGACCCCATTAAGTCGACCTCACATGGTTTTCAAGACAAGAGATGAGCAAAGGTGGTTGGCTGTTGCCTTCCTCTACATAGCACCCCGGTCTTCCTTGGGGTCTCATGCCCCATCCAAGCTCAGACCCTGCTTAGCTTCCAAACTCTGATGAGATTGGGCTAGTCTGGGCTATTAGGGCTGCTACAAACAAGCCTATAAGTGTCAAATTATTTACGTTATGTAAGTGCAGTCAAGTCGTAACTGACTTACGGCGTCCCGCAGCAAGGGGCTTTCGAGGCAAGTGAGAAGCAGTGGAGGTTTGCCATTGCCTTCCTCTGCAAAGCCTTCCTTGGTGGTCTCTCTTCCAAGTACCAGCTCTGCTTAGCTTCCACGTTCTGACAAGATCAAGCCATACAGGTTGAGTGTCCCTTATCTGGAGATCTGATATCTGGACTGACCTGAATACCAGACTTTTTGAGCCGGCATGCAGGCATTACTCACAGGCCCTCAGCAGCATGCCAATTTGCTTTCTAATGGGTCAGTGTGCACAATAATTTTAAAATTATTTAAAATATTGTTTAAAATTACATTCAGGTTATGTGCATAAAGTGTATATAAAACATACATAAAACTTAAATGAATTTCGTGTTTAGACTTGGGTCCCATCCTCAAGATATCTCATTATGAGAGCCAGCGTGGTGTAGTGGTTTGGAGCGGTGGACTCTGATCTGGAGAACCGGGTTTGATTCCCCACTCTTCCACATGAGCGGTGAGCGGCGGAGGCTAATCTAGTGAACCGGGTTGGTTTTCCCACTCCTACACATGAAGCCAGCTGGGTGACCTTGGGCTAGTCACAGTTCTCTCAGCCCCACCTACCTCACAGGGTGTCTGTTGTGGGGAAGGGAAGGGGGATTGTAAGCCGGTTTGATTCTCCCTTAAGTGGTAGAGAAAGTCGGCATATAAAAACCAACTCTTCTTCATATATGCAAATATTCCAAAATATGGAAAGATCTGAAATACGGACCACTTCTGGTCCCAAGCAGTCCAGATAAGGGATACTCAACCTGTACCATTTCACCTTCCCTCTCCAACTTATAAATCTACCATTTGGTTACATTGAAATGTCTTGCATTGGGTGTGGGTAATAAGCAACTTTAGGGCTGCTACGTGTAAGGAGGCCTGTAATAAAGTAACAGACCCATTCCTAGAACAGTTCAGTAATTTAGTAAGCGGCATTTAAAATGTGCCAAATTGAATAAGGGTGTGCCTCTGGGTTTCCCCCCCACCCCCTTCGCATTTACGGCAGGCTCTTGAGGAGTTGGAGTGCCATGGGCCCGTGGCTTCCGAACAAAGCCGAGCAGAGCTGGAGCAGAAGATCGACGAAGCCAGAGAGAGCATCCGCAAAGCCGAGGTAAGAGAAGGGGGAGCTTCCTAGCCATGCCTCAAATTGCGGGAGTGGTGCACAACTGGCAAAAGCCGACGGTACTTTTGGGCTCTTAGGAGTGACAAGGAGAGAGGGCACATCTGGCTGCCCTTCCTTCTGCCCCCTCCCGTGCCCTTCTCATTGAATGGTCGTAATGTTTTCATTGCTGCGTTTTGCTCCTTAAACCATGTCGAAGGGTTTAGTGAGATCTGTTTCAAATTGATAAAAGTGAAAAATAAACACAGGCCTGTTTGAATAGGAAATAGCCGTGTTCTTTTCCCCCCTCTTACTTTAAAAAAAATGACAACTATTAGGCGGTATTGTGTTGATAAGAATTGTGGTCGCTGATTCAAGGAACCTGTTGGCAGCCCTTGGGCTGTGGGTTTTGCCAGGTTTCATGGCTGACTAGGTTGCAGCAATTGAAGCAGAAAGGTAGGGGAGAACCTTCATTTCTCCCTTGATGTTTTGCACCTGGGTCACTTCAGCAGTCCAGGGTGCTAGATGCAAAATATGATCCTGGTCCCTTATAAAAGCATTGTCCTGAGCGGTTCCATGCTCCTACTGTTGTGATCTCTTTCTAACAACGCCCACCTGAATAGTTCTGTTTTGTACATCTTGGGGAGGGGCCCTGGCGCAGTGGCAGAGCATCTGCTTGGCATGCAGAAGGTCCAAGGTTCAATCTCTGGCATCTCCAGTTAAAGGGACTAGGCAAGTAGGTGACGTGAAAGACCTCTGCCTGAGATCCTGGAGAGCCTCTGCCAGTCTGAGTTGACAATATTGACTTCGATGGACCAAGGGAAGTAGAAAGCAGCTTCATGATAGAAGCTTCATGATAGAAGCGTGGGGACTTCCCAGACCTCCTCAGGCAGGCCATTGTGCAAGGTGGGAGCAACCAGTGTGGATGCACGTGAACTGACAATTGCCAGTGTTAACCGCTGGCAGGGTGGCACCTTCAGAAGGCTTGGCTTGAACCAGCAGAGCTGTAAATGGCACATGACAAAGTGCTTGAGCGTCAGGTACGTAATCACTGAATGTTGCAGAGTATTTGTAGTGAAAACAAGTTGGCCACATTATATACAGCCAAGCTGGCAACTCTCTCTGCCCTTGTGTGCATCTCTTCCCCGTCCTTATCAGCAACTGTTTCAGTGTCCTTGTTGAGGAATCGGGTTCAACCAACATTCCAAACCAATATTATTGCTATTGCAAGTTAATTCTCCATGCTGCTCATGAAACAACGTTCAGTGAATTTTGGCTTTTATTGAAGGATCACTGCGGGGGGCATGGCTCAGTGACTCAGTCTCTGCTTTGCGTTCAAGGTCTCTTGCAGGATTGTGCAAAAAAATAAAATTTCGGTAAATTTCGGGTTCGGGTTTATTCACAGCTACCTCCCACACACACACACAATAACTCCTACTCCATTCCCAGAATATGGGGAAAGAAACCTCCAGGCCCCCTGGCCAATCTGGCCTGGAGGAAAATTCTTTCCTGACCTTAAAGTGATGATCAGTGTTTCCCTGGGCATGCAAGAAAGGCCCCCGAGAGCAGAACACTGAGTCATCCCGTCCTGCCCTCCCTCTCATGATCTGCCTGAGTTCACAGAATCAGCCTTGCTGTCAGATGGCCATCTAGCCTCTGCTTAAAAACCTCAAAAGAAGGCGAGCCCCCAACCTCCCAAGGAAGCCTGTTCCACCAAGGAACCAGTCTAACTGTCAGATAGTTTTCGGCATGTTGTAATGGCGTTAAGAGTCTAAATTTAACCTCATCTGTTGTGGAGAGAAAATAACAGAATCAGCGAGAGATCCGAGTTCACACTTTTCAAAACTACCAATGTGCCTCCACGCAGAAAAACTTCATATAGAAGGAAAGAACGTGACAGTATCAAAAGTTCTTAAGAACAGTCTTAGCCAGTGGGGCAGCTGCCCTGGGCCCCACACTTGGGAGGTCATGAGCACCCACAGCCCACCCCAAAAGGAGGGGATGGATGAAGAGGAGGGGTCAGCTCTGCCAGCGTTTCTGGGGCTCGGGCAGCTGGCTTCTGGCAGCATCACCTCCTATGGGGTGATGGCTACCCCTTCTTTGTTCCTAGCGTGGGAGCCAGGTGAGGGGTGGTGGTGATTCTTGGGCCCTATCCTGGACTTTTCTCCAGAATCACTAAGACTGCCCCTAGAAGAAGAGGAAGAAGTAGTGTTGGTTTTTTATACCCCAATTTTCTCTACCAAAAGGAGACTTAAAGCAGCTTACAGTTGCCTTCCCTTCCCCACAACAGACACCTTGTGAGGCAGCTGGGGCTGAGAGAGTTCCAAGAGAACTGTGACTGGCCCAAGGTCACCCAGCAGGCTTCATGTGGAGGAGCAGGGAATCAAACCCAGTTCTCCAGATTAGAATCCACTGCTCATGTGGAGGAGTGGGGAAACAAACCCAGTTCTCCAGATTAGAGTCTGCTGCTCATGTGGACGAGTGGGGAAGCAAACCCGGTTCTTCAGATTAGAGGCTGCCGCTCATGTGGGGGAGTAGGGAAACCAACCCAGTTTTCCAGATTAAAGTACGCCGCTCTTAACCCCTACACCACACTGGCCCTACTCAAGAAGAAAATAAGAGCAGTCCTGGATTAGAAAAAGGATCTGGCTGCTCCTCCATGCTGCTTTCTGGTCCATCGGATCCATTCAGCTGTCACGATTAATCACTATTGACAGGTCTATCTATTTCCTTCTTATGTATGATGCCCCACTGGGCACATGCTGAGCTATTCCCACGAGGAATACATCTACACGTTCTCTGACTCAGTTAACTTGTCCTGGTATCAACATATAAGGAAAATGGATGTGAGAAGCCCCTGATTCCCTTCAGTGCATCGCTGTTCCTATCCTTCTTATTTATCATGTTTTTCTTGGTCAGGACAGCCACCTTTCCTTTTCCCGAATCCGTTGTTTGAATCTGGGCTTCGTTTGCCTTCTTTTTGCAATACTAAAATAATGCTTGCTGAAAGACCCTTTCGTTGGGGGTCTAATAAATGAGTTTTCCCCAGAGCTGCCCTCTAACTAGCAGAAGAAGTCACTATTCGGACGTGGAAATGCTTGTAAAAACCTCTCAAGTCCGCTGAACTTACAGAATTTAGTTCTTTGTGGCTGTACTTTAATTCCCTGGTGTTTTTTTGCAGGGAGGGGGGGATTACAATTCATACTTTTGTCACATGGAATAGTAAAGACAAAAATAACAAAATGTTCTGTGAAGCGCTTCGCTTTCCACTGTACTTATGTAAACGCAGAACTAAAGTTCAGATTTAATAGAATATTCTCATATGTTTTACTGCTAGTAAATCAGCTCCCAGGAATGTTGAATGGAGTCATGTTACCAGTAACACAAACGTCTAAAATTAGAAATCAGACTTCACTGTTGCCATAATACTGTTGCCATTGTAGAGGCCGCGTTTAAAACATTCCTGATAGCCTCTTGTTGCTTAAGTAGCTGAGAAGCATGTGTTTATCTGTTTGGGCAGCTCAAAGTTATTTACCCACAAGCTCAAAGTGGCTTGAAAAGGGATAAAATGATACTTAAAAAGCAAACACCAGCAAGCAGTTTTTAAAAACCTAGCAATATGTGCAATGGTCCATAGCTCTTAACTTACGCAGGCTAGAAGCCAACTGGGATAAAAAAATGCTTCCATCCCTTTCTGAAAGAACTGCCTGAAGCCTCAGATGAAGGCTTGGAGCCAACACGGTGAAGGCCCTGCTCCTAGCAACTCAGTTTCGGCCCATGTCAATGGAAGACCAAGGTGGACCTATGGTTGTCACAGGGACTGATATGGACATCTAGTGGGAAGGGCCCTTTTTAAAAACTTATAGTAATGCCTTCATTTACAGAGATCTTTTGCCTTCTGCTTCTCTTAGTGTTATTCAAATAGCTAGCAGATAATTACTGTATGTGTGTTATGTGCCATCAGGTTTCTTCCGACTCATGGCGACCCTATGAACCAGTGTCCTCCAAAATATCCTATCCTTAATAGCCTTGCTCAGATCTTACAAACGGAGGGCCATGGCTTCCTTTATAGAGTCCATCCATCTCTTGTTGGGTCTTTCTCTTTTCCTGCTGCTTTCATCTTTTCCTAGCATTGTTGTCTTTTCTAATGAGTCTTGTCTTCTCATAATGTGACCAAAGTACAATAGCCTCAGTTTAGTCATTTTAGCTTCAGGGGAAATTCAATTAACTGCTGAGCAGTAGCGATCTTTTAGGAAATGTGAGGTGCGACTTTCTGTTGTTTTACTGGTTTATCTTTTAGTTTTCTTTTTCCGAAGGCCTTCCCTTCCAAAAGCAAATCTTGTGCTTTGTCAGGTTCCCCTTTTAACCCAATGCTGCTTTATCTTCAGAGTAAGCAACAACTCTGCTGTATCGATGTTCCAGTAAATGTCCAGAATTTTCATGGGAATTTCACTAGGTCTTGGACATTCAGTGCCCTGAAAGTAACCAAGTTGATGCCGCTTAGGGTACGGATGGACTGGTACAATCTTGCCAGTGGATTGCTCGAAGAGCACGCAAACACTTGTATTTTGCAGTTTTTACTTGACCAGCCTTGCTGGTACCCGTAAAATTGTTTAAACTGTTTGTCTCTTGATTTACAAGACTTAACCAGTGAGCATGAAGCTAGTTAATATTTTTTTCAAAAGGTCATTTCAGAAAGCTGAATAGCTTTGCTTTGGTGTTTTATGTAACTGATAACTGCTTCTAGATGCCTGTTTTGTTGGGGTTTTTGCACTTACAACTTTGGAAAAGACTTCCCTCTTCTAAGAGGGAGTCTAAAAGACTTCCCTCTTCTAAGAGCCAGCGTGGTGTAGTGGTGAAGAGCAGTGGTTTGGAGCGGTGGAGTCTGATCTGGAGAACCGGGTTTGATTTCACACTCCTCCACATGAGTGGTGGAGGCTAATCTGGTGAACTGGATTTGTTTCCCCACTCCTACACACGAAGCCAGCTGGGTGACCTTGGGCAAATCACTTTGAGCTCTCTCAGCCCCACCTACTTCACAAGGTGTCTGTTATGGGGAGGGGAAGGGAAGGCGATTGTAAGCCAGTTTGATTCTCCCTTAAGTGGTAGAGAAAGTCGGCATATAAAAACCAACTCTTCTTCTTCTTCTCTTCTAAGACGCTTCTAGCCGGGCTTTAGGATGCATTTGTGGCAGGCCTGGGTAACTGTGACTCTGTCAAGTCCCAGGGCCAGAGGACGGGAAGCGGGGTCAAGAGCGGTCGGAAGTCAAAGCTGAGTTATCTGTAGAGCTCAATTCCAAGTGGTAAAAACAAGAGAATAGTCAGGGTTCAGTCCAGGGTGGGGTTGTTATGCACATTGATAAACCCAAACTGAAAATCAACCCGAAAAAAGGCCTTTTCGGCTTCTTTCAGATTTAATTAAAGCCGAATATTAAAATTGGGAATAAAGCCGAAGCCAGATAGCTGATCGCCAAATTAGCCGAATAAGTATTCGGCTTTTTTCAGCTTTGGCTTTCCCCAGGCTTTTCCCTACCACTGAGCCACAGCCTCTCTCACAGGGTCTCAGATAGAGAGGTCTTTCACATCACCTGCTTGCCTAGTCCCTTTAACTGGAGATGCTGGGGATTGAACCTGGGACCTTCTGCATGCCAAGCAGATGCTCAACCACTGAGCCACAGCCCCTCCCCAACGCCTTCCTCTCCTGTCTTTATGGTCTCAGGTTGCATCCTTCCTCTCTGTCCTGCAGTTAGTCCGGCTTCCGGTGCTGGGTTCTTGGTCACAGCTTTCTCCGCGATTGCTCCCACGCTCTGGAATGCCCTTCCTGGAGCTCCTTGGCTGCCTTTCCATCATCATTGGGAGGCATTGAAGAATGTCTCAGAGAGCCCCGCAGTGGCTTCTAACCAGTTATCTCGTTTACAGGAGATTCACGTGATGAACTCATTCGCTTCCCACAACCTTGATAGTTTCTCTTCCCCTCTTTGAATACTCCGTTTTCATTAGGCACCGAAGGAAAGGGGTATGTGAGATGAAGCATCAGAGGTGTGTTAACTTAGTCTCCTTCTCCTTCAAAAAGGCAAACTGTGAGAATAGGCAGTTGTGGCGAATCCGAAATCATTAATCCGATGGCTCTGCAATCAGCCACGTCCCATGAGGGGCTGCGACTCAGAAGCCTCTCCTTGCTTTGACGGCCTTCCTCTTGACCGTTCCCCTGCCCCTTTCATTGAAACGGGACCTTGTTTTGCATTGTGCGTTTCTGTCCCTCTTTGGAGCGATCTTGAGTTGTCGCTGTAGTTTAAAATAGGAGCGTGTTGCTACATGACATCTTTTTTTATTGGGGGCAGAAAAATAAGAAACTTTTCTTGGATTCAAGGTCATGCTGCGAACCTGCGCTCCTTCCCACAGAACATGAGAGTATTGGTGTGCTCCCATGCGTCATTCCATGACTCAGTGGAAAGAGCATACTGCCTCTGAAAGAGATGGCAGCCCTACCAAGTTGTTCCCAGATCCAACAGTCTGACCTTTGTCGTATGCAAGTATTTCCCTACTGCGTAGAAAAGAGCAGGAGTCTAGTAGCACCTCAAAGACTAACACCAGCATGGTGTAGTGGTTAAGAGCGGCAGACTCTAATCTGGAGAACCGGGTTCGATTCCCCACTCCTCCACATGAGCGGCTGACTCTAAACTGGTGAATTGGGTTGGTCGCACCTGAGAGACCAACAGGATTTTCATGTTATGAGCTTTCAAAAGTCAAAGCTACCTTCATCAGATATCTGATGTAAGGAGCTTTGACTCTTGGAAGGTCATACTCCCAAAATCTTGTTGGTCTCTAAGGTGCTACTGGACTCACATTGAGCTGTTCCACTGCAGACCAACATGGCTATCCTCTGAAACTAACTCCCATCCAAGTACTAACCGGAGTTGACTCTGCTTAGCTTTCAAGATCTATCAAGATCAGGTTAGCCTGAGCCTTCCAGGTCAGGACAGATACGCTTTACTCTTTTTGTGAACATTGGTACATGGTGGGTCGGCAAATGCATAAAGCTGTTTTTTGATAGTTTCCATTTTCCAAAGGGCACTTCAAAATCAAACCAATGCTGATAATCGGTGTCTGAATGGATGGTTATGACAGCAACGATCTAATCTTTTGATATATTAAAACAGACAAAAGGAAGTATTTCTTCTTCCAACAAGCAAATCAGTAGTGTCATTCACTGCCAGAGGACATAGTGATCACTACCAGTACAAATGGCTCTGTCAATGGCTACTAGCAATGGTGTTCAAAAGGAACCTCCATAGTTAGAGGCTGAAAACCTCTGAATCCCAGTACCAGGAGGCAATGTCAGGGGGTGGCCTCATCCTCTGTGCCCTGTTTTTGTCCCTCCAGAAGAACTGGTTTGCCCCTGTGTGAGGCAGGATGCTGGACTAGATGGACTCTCACTGGTCTTATCCCGCAGGGCTCTTCTGAGGTTCTTATCAGGGGAAGGCTTCGGCCTCTATGCCCTCTTGTTGGACCTACAGAGGAACTGGTTGGCCGTTTTGTGAGGCAGGATGCTGGACTAGATGGATCACTGGTCTGATCCAGCAGGGCTCTTCGTATGTTAAATGGAGCTGTGTCTCTTTTTTTAGTAGAGTTAGCAGCTGTGTAGGCTAAGAATGACTATTCTTGATTCAGTGGAGTTATTGCTGCTGCTGCTACCCCCAAGCAAACTGATTGTTGATCCGGAGTATGGAATGTTCCAATAACATGCTCTTTTTTGTCACTGTAGATAATAAAGCTGAAAGCGGAAGCTCGACTTGACCTCTTAAAACAGATCGGCGTTTCAGTGGATACGTGGCTGAAAAGCGCCATGAACCAAGTGATGGAGGAACTGGAGAACGAGCGATGGGCAAGTCTCCCTACGGTGACCAACAACGGCTCCTCGCACTTGGTACGGTTTTGGCTTGGTGACCGTGGGCTTTTTGTTTTCCTTTGAACTTGTGGTCTTCATGCTGGGCTCAGCGGCTTGGGTGCAGAGATGCGGAAGCATAAGCAGAGTTAGCACAAGAACTTGCACGACATCTAGCGCTTTCTTCCCTGTACATTACAATGTCCAGAAATTGGTAACACAAGATCTTGCACAAGCGGAAATGCAAGCAGGAATAAAATAAGTTCGATTTAGTGCATAATGAAGCGGCACCCATGGTCTTTTTTCTTGCATTTCCAATTGTGCAGTATCTCTAGCGCAAGTGGAAATTTAGTCCTGGATCCAACCGGTATGTCTACACGGCATTAAGCGCTGCATTTAAGAAGGAATAATTGTATGGCAAACCAGGGTAACTTTAAAAGCATAAGCAATCCAATGTATCCATAGATACCTATACTGAATTAAGCAAGAACAGGGGACCAGTAACAGAAAAGATGCAAAAGTTGAGCTGACATGGTGTAATTGTAATTAATTCCTAACACATTTCGGCTGTGTTTGTCATGGGAATTTATTCAGCACTTCACTAGACACAGATTTGCATCTCCTGAGATGAGAAGTATAGAGGATCTGTCTCTCCGTCTCTTAAAGATGCCGCACCTCTGCATCTCTCTTGTTAGAGAGACAGTTTTATGTCTTAACTGTTGAATACATTCCCAGCAACCACAGCTCAGACACCCTGGGAATGACTTATTACATTATACATGTGACGCTGATCAGGTGTATGTTGTGTATTCAGGATTGCCTAAGAATTTTTTTAAACAGAGAATAAAGGGATGAGTTTCTCTAAATGTCTAAAATGCTGAAGTTATGCAAACCTCTCTTTCGGAAATAAACAGCTACAGATCTTGTGGCTCCTTAAAGACATTCCTTGTGCCTGAAGTTTTGTAGCCAGAAGTCTCCTTCATAAGGAGCAGGGCGTGAGCGATTGGTGCCTGGGTTTATGGTCGGGAGGGAGATGTTTTTCACGGTAGGATGGGGGGGGGCATAAACGAGATTCATTACAAAGCATCGCCAAGTTCATGCATTGTTAATGAACACTGGCACGCACATCTTCAGACAGATTTTTTTTTTTTAGAAATCGACATTTTAAGGCTGCTACCTTCCCAGGCAGATGTTTGTGCATTAAATTAAAATTCTTTAGACCGCAGGAGTAGGGACGCTTAAGCCAGAACCGTGTTAATTGGATTACGAATCAACCGTGTTCAATGGAGGGGTCAGATTTCACAATTACCCATGAAAACAAGATATTAAGAATTGTAGGGGAAAGAGTTCAGCCAGGAAACACAAAGGAAAGACCACTCAAGACATCACTTTAGTCACCCCTTCTTGTGCTATTAACTGCTTTGTCACACTCGAGCCAAACCAGATGGGACTTCTGTTTTTATGCTTTTTGAAAAATTAGGGCTGCCATTTTCTTCCTCCCCAAACAAACCCTGCAGGGCCTTTCCTTGTCAAGAAAATGGGGCAGTGGGAATGGCTTTTAAGCCCCCAGGATATGGTCCTGGTCAGAATCAGGGCCTCTTGTGCCAACACTGCAGTTGCCATGCATGGAACCACCAAGGCCACGAGTGGAAGGGCTGGTGCCAAAGGGCACAGCCCTTGTCTCACAGCTTATGGCCCTGAGTGAACCAGGACAGTAAATCCAGAGCTAGCCCAGGATGTTGGAGTTGTACAGTGTGTGTGTATTGTCACATGAACACATGAAGCTGCTTCATACTGAATCAGACCCTCGGTCCATCAAAGTCAGAATTGGTTCTTGTAGGTTATCCGGGCTGTGTAACCGTGGTCTTGGTATTTTCTTTCCTGACGTTTCGCCCACAGCTGTGGCAGGCATCTCTTGAGGAGTAACACTGAAGGACAGTGTCTCTCAGTTTCAAGTGTGTAGGAAGAGTAATATATAGTCAGAAGGGGGTTGGGTTTGAGCTGATTGTCCTGCAAAGTATTAAAGGTAATGTGCAAATCATTGTCCTGTAAGTATCAAGATAATGTGCTAATGAGGGTGTGGTATGTTAATGTGGAACCATTGTATCCTGAAGTGATCTGTTAACATACCACACCCTCATTAGCACATTATCTTGATACTTACAGGACAATGATTTGCACATTATCTTTAATACTTTGCAGGACAATGACTCAGCTCAAACCCAACCCCCTTCTGACTATATATTACTCTTCCTACACACTTGACACTGAGAGACACTGCCCTTCAGTGTTACTCCTCTGAAGGTGCCTGCCACAGTTGCGGGCGAAACGTCAGGAAAGAAAATACCAAGACCACGGTTACACAGCCTGGATAACCTACAAGAACCAATGAACTCTGACCGTGAAAGCCTTCGACAATATTTTAAAGTCAGTATTGTCTACTCAGACCAGCAGCGGCTCTCCAGGGTCTCAGGCAGAAGTCTTTCACATCACCTATTTGCCTAGTCCCTTTAACTGAAGGTGCCAAGGATTGAAGCTGGGACCTTCTGCATGCCAAGCAGATGCTCTACCACTGAGCCACGGCCCCTCCCCTTGTCATTTGTCTAAATTCTATTTTGTGTTCTTCGGTGAGCTGCTTTGGTTTCCCAGTGGCACAATGCAAGAATGTTCTTTTGCCGATGCCTGTTGAAATAGCCAGGCAGTCGGCAGGGACACGTGACAACAACATTCTTCATCGTTTAGTCAGCATTCAGGACCTCCTGTGGGTATCTGTTTAACGCATGTTTAG
Source organism: Euleptes europaea (assembly GCF_029931775.1). NCBI lineage: Eukaryota > Metazoa > Chordata > Lepidosauria > Squamata > Sphaerodactylidae > Euleptes > Euleptes europaea. The sequence continues at coordinate 4,168,725 of NC_079323.1, forward strand.
AGCACTTAAATGGGGCTTCAAAATTCGTATAGCACAGAGGAGTGAAGAGGAGATTTCTGTATATTGTTATTGCGTTTTATCCAAGGTTAACCGCCCGGGAGAAAGCGTGGTATACAAGGCTAAAAATGCATAAATAGTTAAAATAATTTAAAACAAAGAGGTAGCCCCTTTCATCAACGCATGAAGCTGCCTTATACTGAATCAGACCCTTGGTCCATCAAAGTCTGTCTTGTCTACACAGACCGGCAGCAGCTCTCCAGGGTCTCAGGCTGAGGTCTTTCACATCACCTCCTTGCCTAGTCCCTTTAACTGGAGATGCCAGGAATTGAACCAGGGACCTTCTGCATGCCAAGCAGATGCTCTACCACTGAGCCATGGCCCCTTCCCTTTCCAAACTGTGCCTTGAAAGGGAGAGGCCAGGGAGAAAGCCATTCATGCCCGTTTTTTATCTTTCGTCGCTGTCATGCAGAAAAAAAGAGAAATTTCATTCCCCCAGACTGCTTTCTTTTCCTTTTTCCCTTCACTTGGCTCTCTTCCCCCCCCCCCATCAATTTCCTGTTGCAAAGGCTGGATTCCACCCAGCCTCCTTCTTCTATCCAATGCAGCATGCCGGCAGTTGGCACCGCATCTGTTGCTGGTGCCAGTCCCTGACAAGTTGGCAGATGCTGGAGTGTGGGAGGATGAAATCTAATTTCTATTTCTCCCCCTACCCCCGTATATACCCACCCAGGCTTAGTTATAAAGGATTGGCTTGCAAGCTAGAGTTGGCCAGAAGTTGACTTTTTCTTTTTTTTCCTCCCCCCTCTCTTTTTAAAGAGCTGCTAAAGGTCTAACTTTGCAAAACAGAAACACCAACTGTAAAATCCTTAGTTCTTTTTCATTAATAATGTCATAGCTGAAATAACGAACAAGAGCCGCGTGCATTTATTTAACAGTGTGTGTTGATGTTGAACACATGAACACTTGAAGCTGCCTTATCCTGAATCAGACCCTTGGTCCATCAGGGTCAGTATTGTCTACTCAGACCGGCAGCGGCTCTCCAGGGTCTCAGGCAGAGGTCTTTCACATCACCTATTTGCCTAGTCCCTTTAACTGGAGATGCCAGAGACTGAACCTGGGACCTTCTGCATGCCAGGGAGATGCTCTACTACTGAGCCACAGTCCTACATAAAGTGGTGCCTTGGTACATTTGCTTATATAAGCTTTCCTGATTCTGGAAAAAACATTGATTTTCACATGCAATTGCTGGTATAACCCAGGCTGCTTACTGTCTTCAAATGTCTTTCCTCCTAGCTGAACGTCGATCCAGACAGGGAAGAAGGGGAAGATCTGGAAGACGGCCTGGACGCTTTTGATGACAGCAGTTCCAGCCCTTCGGGGACTCTCCGAAATTATCCGTTGACCTGCAAAGTTGTTTATTCATACAAGGTATGCAACATAGAATCATGGAATCATATAGTTGGAAGGGTCCATAGAGGCCATCTAGTCCAACCCCCTGCTCAATGCAGGATCAGTCTAGAGCATCCTCTGCTTAAAGACTGCCAGTGTGGGGGAGCTCACCACCTCCCTAGGTAGCTGGTTCCACTGTCGACCAACTCTTACTGCAAAAAATTTTTTTCCTAATGTCCAGCCAGTACCTCTCTGCCTGCAATTTAACCCCATTATTGCGAGTCCTCTCCTCTGCTGCCAACAGGAACAGCTCCCTGCCCTCCTCTAAGTGACAGTCCTTCAAATACTTCAAGAGAGCAACCATGTCCCTCCTCAACCTCCTCTTCTCCAGACTAAACATTCCCAACTCCCTCAGCCTTTCCTGGTAGGGTTTGGTCTCCAAGCCCCTGATCATCCTCCTCGCTTTCCTCTGAACCCTCTCGAGTCTGTCCACATGTCAGTGTCCAGCCAGGGAGCAAATGATCACATGACCTCCCCGTGAATCAGGAAGCCGTTTTCCTCCAGGCCAGATGGGCCAGGGATCCTGGAGGATTATTTTTTTTGCCCATGCTCTAGGCATGGAGTAGGGGTCACTCGGGGTGGGGAGGTGGAGGCAGTTGTAAATTTCCTGCATTGTGCAGGGGGTTGGACTAGACGACCCTGGTGGTCCCTTCCAACTCTATGATTCTATGCATCCACAAGCAAGGCTTTGGCATTTGGCCGTGAGGATCGCAGTCAGAATCATAGAGTTGGAAGGGGCCGTAGTTCAACCCCCTGCTCAATAAAGGATTAGCCTAAAGCTGATCCAGCATGGCCTTTCTTATGCTCTTATGGGTACTTGCCCCTTCTGGTGCTAAGATCCATTCATTATATTACAAATCATGCTTTTCTGAGACTCGCCTTCCAAAAATGTTATGCCCCCCATCCTTCTTCACAGGCTTCCCAGCCAGACGAGTTGACCATCGAGGAACACGAAGTTTTGGAAGTTATTGAGGATGGAGATATGGAAGATTGGGTAAAGGTATCATTTGGTTTTTCCTGTCGTTGTGGCATGTCGGGGGGGCAATGGCTGGCAATGGGACATCTTTTTAAATATATTAACGGGAAGTTGCACAAAGACGTCAAGCATGCTGATCTCCTCAACCTCTGCAGGCGCGAAATAAGACAGGCCATGTGGGCTACGTGCCAGAGAAATACCTGCAATTCCCAACGTCCAACAGTCTCTTGAGTATGTTGCAATCACTGGCGGCCTTGGACAGCCGGTCCCACACTTCGAGTAACTCAACTGAAGCTGAGTTGGTTTCGGGAAGCCTCAACGGGGACTCCAGTGGTAAGTGCCAACGGGGTTGGATCTTCTGGAGGGTTTGTTCTTCAGACTGAATATTTGGGTTTTTTTTGTAAATTTACCAGCCCCATTCCTTTCTTTAAAAGAATTCAGCACCATTCACAAAATGGATGAAGTCTCCATTGCTGGATATAAACCCTAGGTAACCACTGGGTCATTACTGACTCATGGGGTGACATCACATCATGAGGTTTCCTAGGCAGACCATGTTTACAGGGTGGTTTGCCATTGCCTTCCCCGGTCGTCTACACTTTACCCCCAGCCAGCTGGGTACTCATTTTACCGACCTCGGAAGGATGGAAGGCTGAGTCAACCTTGAGCCAGCTACCTGAAACCAACTTCCGTCGGGATCGAACTCAGGTCGTAATAAGATCTTTGACTGCAGTACTGCAGTTTATCACTCTGTACCACGGGGCCCAATATATACCCTGCTGGAGAACAAAATTGGCAGCCTAAGTAAGTGGCTAAATCCAGAAGGCAGCAGTAAAGTTAAGCAACAGCAGTGTGGTGCAGTGGTTAGAGTGTTAGTGCAAATCTCCCCTGTTGTGTCTCCCAGGGTGACCTTGGACAAGTATTCATCTAGCCTCTGCTTAAAAATTGCCGGTGCGGGGGAGCTCACCACCTCCATAGGTAGTTGATTCCACTGTCAAACAACTCTTACCAGGGTGGAGAAAGTTATGGAGGAAGCAGCCATCAGGAATTCCAGCAGAGGTGCTCCGGGAAGCCTGCCACACACCTCTCTGGACTCTCGCCTCGTGACCTTTGCCCTTTCTCTTCCAGTATGTTTTGTAAAAGCACTTTATGACTACGAGGGCCAGACGGACGACGAACTATCCTTCCCGGAAGGAGCGATCATCCGGATCTTGAACAAGGAGAACCAGGACGACGACGGTTTCTGGGAAGGGGAATTCAATGGGCGCATTGGGGTTTTCCCCTCTGTGTTAGTGGAAGAGCTGACCGCCTCAGAAAATGGAGAGACCCGGTGCGCTGTGGATGCTCAGGTATGAGGGAGATCGAGCCAGCTTCTTGAAGAACGGTGACCGGACCTTGGTCCGGTGTCCTTTGTTTCATGCCTTGAAGTGTAAGGGAATACCCTTCATTCTGTTGACTGTTTTTTCCCTTGCCTCAGGAACTGGGTGGCACATGTGGCAATAACGCTGCCCATCTTTATTTGCCATATCTGGACAAAGGTTCTCCCCAGTGCCTGCAACATGGGGACATCCGGTGCAGTCTATTTGTAGTAGTCTCTGCCCATATCATAAACCTGAAAAAAAAAATAAAGCTCAAGACTATGCATTCTCCAGGATTTAATAGAGTCCTGGGATTCCTGTCTCATTACCAATGCTGCTTTCTCTACTCCTACTACTGTCAAAGATAGGACATTTTGGAGGATTTTCATTCATAGGGTCACCATGAGTCGGAAGCGACTTGATGGCACTTAACACACACACACACACTACCCCTCTGCATATCACACCTAATCCAATCACGCCTTCTAATGTCATTTACTTGCTTCTGACATTTACATTGCTGTTGTGTGTCTAATTCTCTTGTTTCTACTTAAGGATAGATGGAATCACATTCTTAGCTGTATCTGAAGAAGTGAGCTATGGCTCACAAAAGCTCATGCCAGAAATTGTGTTAGTCTTTAAGGTGCTACTGGACTCCTACTCTTTTCTACTATCAAAAATTTTCTACACTCAAAAACCACTGGGAGAACATTTTAATCTTCCAAGACATTCTATCGCTATTATCATCATCAGTATTATTATTTGAACTTAAACCCCGCCCTCCCTGGCATCACCGGGCTCAGGGCAGCTTCCAACCAAATGACTACAATAGTCACATAAATACATATAGATATAAATATAACATTAAAACAGAGCTCCTGTCCAAAGCTCCTGCCTCCCCACTACCACCACCAAATCTTGCCGGTCTCTAAGGTGCTGCCAGACTCCAGTCTAGCTGTTCCGCCCACATTGTTCCACAGCATCACCTTGTGCCTGCGGAGAGGGTGGGCGTTGCAGATGGTGGAGGGTTCAGGGCAGCTCTCTGATGCTCCGTTTTTTCGGCTGTTTGTCCTCCTGCTTTTGATGCTGAAGGAATGCTGGCTGTTCAAAGCTAGACGACAGAGAGCCAGCCACACGCGACTGCTGTTCAGCTCTGCATACAGAGTGGAGATTCAGGGTCTGAATAGGTTGGATCTCCTCAGTGAGAGCCAGCGTGGTGTGCAGTGGTTAAGAATGGCACACTCTAATCTGGAGGAGCGGGTTTGATTCCCCATTCATTCACATGAGTGGCAGATTCTAATCTGGTGAACCAGGTTTGATTCCCCACTTCTTCACATGCAGCCTGCTAGGTGACCTTGGGCTAGTCACGATTCTCTCCAAACTCTCTCAGCCCCACCTACCTCAGAAGGTGTCTGTTGTGGGGAGGGGCTCTTCTGATGTTCTTATCAGGGGAAGGCCTCGGCCAGCAGGGGAAGGAGCCAGCTTGGTGTAGTGGTTAAGAGCAATGGTTTGGAGCGGTGGACTCTGATCTGGGGAACCGGGTTTGATTCCCCACTCCTCCACATGAGCAGCAGAGATTAATCTAGTGAACTGGATTTGTTTCCCTGCTCCTACACACGACGCCAGCTGGGTGACCTTGGGCCAGTCACACACTCTCAGCCCCACCTACCTCACAGGGTGTCTGTTGTGGGGAGGGGAAGGGAAGGTGATTGTAAGCCGGTTTGATTCTTCTTTAAGTAGTAGAGAAAGTAGACATATAAAAACCAACTCTTCTTCTTCGTCTGTCATTTCAGGGGCCCTTGAGTTTCACGTGACTGGCAACACTCATTAAATACAAAACACGAGTATTTTAATTTTAAAAAAGTTATGTCATCCTGTCCTTATTGCGTGTTCTCTCCTGCTGTAAAGACAGCCACCGCTTACGAGGACTGTAAATGCCCAACGAGGCAAATGAGTGATTTTGTTTCCTTTTAGATTTGCACAGGCAGACCCTGCCTTTAACTTTGTCTGGCCGTGCCAATTTTAATATTAACTGCCCTGTGAATTTTGGCAAAAGTAAACAACAGATGTGCCTACAAAGAAGAAAAGGAGTGGTGAGGGGCAGGAGGGAAACAGAAGCAGAAAGAGGAAATTCCCTGTCTCCTTCCTGTTATTAATCTGCACTGTAGAGTGAGAGATCAAACCCAGTTGGCAGGCGGAGAATCGCCCCTTCTCACCATCCAAGTTTAGTATTTTTCGCTTCTGCAAGAAGTGCGTGTGCCTTCCTGTGCTGTTGTCACCTTTTAATGTGTGGGTTTGATTTCTTGCACTAATTTAATTATTCATCATATTTCTAGCCCTACCCTTTCTCCATGGATTGGGTATGTTGAGAGCCAACATGGGGTAGTGGTCAGGAGTGGTGGACTCTAATCTGGAGAACCGGGTTTGATTCCCCGCTTCTCCACATTAAACATGCTGGGTGACCTTGGGCCAGTCACAGTTCTCTCTGAACTTTCTCAGCCCAACCTACCTCACAAGGCATCTTTTGTGGGGAGAGGAAGGGAAGGAGATTGTAAGCCGGTATGATTCTCCTTGAAGGTAGAGAAAATTGGCAGAATTAGACCCAAGAGGAACTTACAGGCTGCCATACACTGCTCGATGTGGTGTAGTGGTTTGGAGTGGCGGACTCTAATCTGGAGGACTGGGTTGGATTCCCCACTCCTCCACATGAAGCCTACTGGGTGACCTTGGGCCAGTCACAGTTCTCTCCGAACTCTCTCAGCCTCACCTACCTCACAAGGTGTCTGTGGTGGGGAGAGGAAGGGAAGAAGATTGTAAATTACATCTTTTTTTAATGCCTCTCCTTGCAGATCTCTCCGTCCCCCAAGCCTCAGAACTCTCTGGCGCCGCTTCCCCTCTACGACCAGCCACCCGTCAGCCCTTTCCACAGTCCTGATAAAAGAGGCTCCCAGTTCTTCCCCAGATCTCCGTCAACTAATGGTAAGAGAGGCTGAAGGACCGAGGCTGTGGATCTTGTGGGCGGGGGCCACTCTGGGGCGGCCACCTGGGGCCAGGCACTCAATCAGTTTAGCCAGGGGAGGTCCTTTTGGCTGACATGGCCACTACTACGAGCCAAAGAGACGCTTCCGGGAGTGCCTTGAAGCCTCCAAAATTTCCTTTGGAGGCCCTGCTCAGCTCCTACAAACTCTTGCCCTATAATAGTGAACACATGAAGCTGCCTTATACTGAACCAGACCCTTGGTCCATCAAAGTCAGTATAGTCTACTCAGACCAGCAGTTGCTCTCCAGGGTTTCAGGTAGAGATCTATTCACATCACCAACTTGCCTGGTTGCTTTAACTGGAGACGCCGGGGATTGAACCTGGGGCCTTCTGCATGCCAAGCAGGTGTTCTGACATTGAGCCACAGCCCCCTCCAAGGCTCTCCAGGGTTGCAGGTAGAGGTCTTTCATGTCACCTACGACCTGATCCTTTTTATCGGAAAAGCTGGGGATTGAACCAGGGACCCTCTGCATGCCAACCACTCAACCACAACCCCTCCCTGACATGTGGCTGTTCGGTGAACAAAATTAAGAACACCATGAGGTCGGATTTCCATAAAAGGTGCCCTGCCATTTCAGCGGTACGGAATGTGGGTGTGCGCGATTCCTGGAGAATTAGGAGGTAGAGTTGTGTATGTTAAAATTGCAATTCCCAGGTTCATACAGGAGGGTGTTGAGCGGGGGGCTTGGTCGCTCTAGCCCAGTGGTCGGGCACATCTTTCACATGGCAACAGGTCCCATTTTCAAAGCCTGGAAAGTCCAGTTAAAGGCAGCCTGACATAGAGAACATAAGAAAAGCCCTGCTGGATCAGACCAAGGTCCATCAATTCCAGCCGTCGGTTCACACAGTGGCCAACCAAGTGCCTCTAGGAAGCCCACAAACAAGGCGACTGCAGCAGCATTATCCAGCCTGTGTTCCACAACACCTAATATAACAGGCAGGCCTGCTCCTCTGATCCTGGAGACAACAGGGATGCATCATGACTAGTATCCATTTTCAGTAGTAGCCATGGATAGCCCTGTCGACTCCCCTGTTAAAGCCTTCCAAGTTGGCAACCATCACCACATCCTGGGGCAGGGAGTTCCACAATTTAACTATGCGTTGTGTGAAGCTTTGCTTGAGACCCCAGGGAGCAGAAGCTGGTTAGATAGAGCAGGGGTCTGGCTTTGTGCAAGGGAGATTCATAGCCTTGGTTTTTCTACCATTACAGAAAACAGCTTCCCTTCAAACTCTCCCGGATTCTCTCAGCCGCTGCGACCTCTTCCCGAGAGCACCTCGTATGGAAAGCTGAGACCTGTAAGTTTCACAGCGCAGCAACACTTTAGAAATGCATGCAGTCCCCTGGAACAAGCTCAGCTGCATAATTTTGTTATGCCCTTGTGCCCAGGGAGGATAAAAAAAGGTGCTCGAAATGGGTGGTTGGGATTTTTACGTTGCGGTTCCTGCGCATGTCGCCCTTGGATGCCCCCAGTGGCCATGACAGCGTAGCATTGGGGGGCTTCTGGACAGGAGCGGGTGGTCCCATGAGCTGGACCAAAGGAGGCCTGCTTTCCTGCCTGTCCCATAAAATCTTGATGGGAAGCCGTGTTTGTCTGTATCTGAAGAAGTGAGCTGTAGCTCACGAAAGCTCACAGCTTGCCAGAAATTTTGCTAGTCTTTAAGGTGCTACTGGACTCTTGCTCTTTTCTATCGTAAAATCTTATGCTTCAGTAAGTTACATAAGAACATAAGAAAAGCCCTGCAGGATCAGACCGAGGTCCATCAAGTCCAGCAGTCTGTTCACCCAGTGGCCACCCAGGTGCTTCTAGGAAGCCCACAAACAAGATAACTGTGGCATTATCCTGCCTGTGTTCCACAGCACCTCATAGAATAGGCATGTTCCTCTGATCCTGGAGAAAATAGGTATTTATCATGGCTAGTATCCATTTTGACTAGTAGCCATGGATAGCCCTCTCCTCCTTGAACATGTCCACTCCCCTCTTCAAACCTTCCAAGTTGGCAGCCATCACCACATCCTGGGGCAGGGAGTTCCACAATTTAACTATGCATTGTGTGAAGAAATACTTCCTTTTGTCTGTTTGGAATCTCTCACCCTCCAGCTTCAGCAGATGACCCCACATTTTGGTATTATGAGAGAGGGAAAAAAGCTTCTTCCTGCCCACTCTCTCCAGACCACACATAATTTTATAGACCTCTGTCATGTCTTCCCTTAACCACCTTCTTTCCAAGCTAAACAGCCCTTTCCAAGCTTTTGTTGGTCTCAAAGTTGCTACCGGACTAGAATCTAGCTGGGTATTTTAAAAAATGGTTACTTACTAGGAAACCTATCTCGATAACAATATAGGAGTCCAGTTCTCTTGGTCACAGTAGGAGTTCACTTCTGTTGGTCACTTACACACATGAGAGCTTTCCTTCGTGATCGTTCTGCATGTTCTTCAAAACACTCTTGTACTGGATCCATCTTGAAACAAAAAGCCTGCATAGGAGGATGGGTTTATGCAGCCTTTTAGGGGCCTGGGAGTTTTCTTCTAGTCACAGCTGGTTTCTGATTTCGGCCCTTTTTAGGTCCGAGCCGCACCTCCTCCCCCGACACAGCAGCATCGTAGACCGACAGAGAAGATTGAGGATGTGGAGATCACCCTGGTGTGACCAACGGGGGTGGACTGCGTGGCAATGCTACAATCACGGCCAAGTGTCAGCGACGTTTGGTCAGCTCTCGTTCTTGGGCACCTTTTCATGATGGGAAGAGACTTTTTGAAAAGAGAGCCGGACGACCGGAGGGTTTTCCAGAGACGTGAACACCGTGGGTGTGGACTCTCCTTCCTGCGGTCGTGAATATTTTGTGCCTTTTTATTTTTCGGGGTTGTCGTTGCCGTTTTATTTCGCCATTATCTCTCTGCCACCCTTCCTCCTTTAGCACAAAGCGGACGGGGCCCGTCGTAAAGGGAAAGGCCCCAGCAGCTGAAAGGTGGCCTTTTCCAGTTTTCCAGCGGAGGCTTCGGAGGACTCCCTCTTCCGCATGCCGCTCACGGCCGGTCCGCAAATCATGACTTTTTCCTGCGCGGGAACGCCTTCTGTGGGACGGCGTGTCTCGATAGCCGCTGCAATGCACAGCTGGGTCCTTGTCACACGGCCCGTCTCTGTGCCGCATCGGGATGGGGCGGGGACTTCTTTACCGGTGCTACAGGTTGCAGCAATAAAGCGGGGCTGCGTCCTCATGGGGGTGGGGGTGCACTTCTGCGTAGGCGGGGAGTGTAATGTGTAGGCCAGGCCAGAACATACATAGACCATGTGCATTATTAGTACAGTATATTACTGTTGCCAATAGGAATGTGTTTTAAATTTTTTTCCTCCTGTTCAAATAGCAGTACTTATCTGGTTAGGTGATTAATCAGAATGTGTGGAATAGAGAAGGGGAACGCACAAGTCATAGATTTCCAGGAGAGGCTGGCTCCTCTCCCTCCCTGCCCAAACAAAAAAAGATGAGGGGGGAAAATCCTATCAGTAAGAGAAATGCTGCGGATTCTCTGGGTTAATGACTTCGGTGTGCACCTCTTCCACAATTAACCGTAAAAACCTGAATGTCACGTTCCCCTTTTTTGTATTAATATTTATGCCGTGCATTTAGTAATAAATAGAATATCTACTTTGGAAGTGCTGACTTAGTAGCGACTTTCCCCTTCCTCCTTTAGGATAACACTGAATAAGCGGGATTTTCATCTTAGAGCTGGGAATAGACCGTTGTTTGCTTTTTTCAAAGCAAGATTGTTTTATTTCTCTCCCCCCCCCCTTTGTACTCGGGTCGCTACTTATCCCAGTAATTGCTATGTAGTTTTACTCTCTGACCTTAGCGGTAGATCTCGGCGTCGGAACCTCCGGCTAGAGTGGAGAAGTTTTAACGTTTTAAGATATTGAAGTGTGGTGTCTAGCGTTAGCGTTGGATAGTCCTAGGGCAGGTCTCCCACCTGCTAGCTCAGACCTAGGGAACTAAAGTCAGGGGGGCTTGTTCTCCCCTCCCGCTCACCGCAAGCGTGTCGAAAATGGTGGATGGCAGTGCCCGTGCACGTTCTTTCCTCCCATTATCTTGTCTGATCGAGCAGGTGGAGGGTGGGGGCAGGCACCACAGAATCTCGCAAAGCTCATTTATCCAGAGACAAGCGTGGGGAAAAAAGACGTAGAGCGTGGGGTTGTCACGGGCGAATGACGACTCTGTCCTTGACCTGTCAATGCTGCAGGGAAGAGTTTGCCCTCTGCCTCCGCGTGGCAAAAGGATCCCTGGCATTTGGGCAGCTCTCAGGGCGAGGAGCAGAAGGGAGCTTAGCTCTCAGGTGACCGCAGAAGGAGGCGGCCGTCAAAAATCCGGGTTCTCTCTGACAACGCCGAACTGGTTGAGGTCATTTCTGTAGTTTGTAAGATGAATAAAAGTGACATAAGAGGAGGGAAAGAAAATAGATTATTTGGAGGAAAACGGGGTCTTTTACTTCAAGCAGCAGCACCCATAATGTAGGAGATAAAATTTCCGTCCCAGGTGATTTCTAGGCCATTGGCTGGATTATGTAAACCCACCCAGAAAATTCGTTGTGAGAGCTGTAATATAAATAATATCAAAAGTGCTCTTGGGTCTTCATTTTTCTACCTTAAGCGAGTAAAACCATAGTAGCCATTTTTTTTACATTTAGTTGCCTGATGGACTTCAGATGCTCTTGGTTGCTGGTGTGTTCTTTTTTTTTTAATTTCTGTGGCTGCATTTTGTGAAATCATTTAACAAGATCATTTATCTGAAACTTTGCACAAATAATCTTGGCTGGATCTCTTGAAATAAGATTGGGGGAGGAGGAGGTGCCAAGTTTTTTTCCCCCTTTGGTTGGCCTGAGAGAAAGAAGAGATTGAAGCGAAATCGGGTCGTGTGCCGCGATTGCTAAATAACTGGCCGATTCCTTTCAAGGGTCTGTGTTGGAGTTAAAATGCTGGGGAAGGGGGTATTTTTGTGCCCTTGATCCTGTTGATCTCTTTCAAGGTCTTTCCCTCCCCCCAAAAAATGTTTATCAAACTTATTGTTAAAGGTGTTTTTGTTTTTAATTAAAGGACAATTTTACCGCAAATGTTTTTAAATCGCTTCTGGGAAATTAACTGTTGCCAATAATCACACGGTTCTGTTGAATTGGCCGGTTTTTCTGCATCCTTTGTTTTGTTGTTCTTGTTGTAGTCGTTATCCGGACTTTCAAAAATTCAGAAAGTGTTATTTAAAAAAAATAAAAATAAACCTCCTTTAGTTATATTTTAAAAAAAATATTTTCTGTAAGAGCTGCTAATTTTTATTTAAAAAAAATAAAAGTTGTAAAAATACGCCTCCTTTTTAAACTTCATACAGGGCATGCAATAGAACGTATCAACAATGTACAGTGTCAATACAAGGAGAGCAGAGCCTTTGATGCTTTCTTTATATTGGCTGTAAAACTTTGTATTTATTATGTATAAAATGTTGAATAATAAAAAAGTGGAATTAAACCGTTGTGCGGCTTAATGAGTACTGACCATTACTGGATTGTAAATCATGGACTTTTAACCAGTTATTTATTTACTTCTTTTATACCCCACCATTCTCCCCAATGGGGATCCAGACATCATTTTCCTCTCCATTTTATCCTCACAACAACCCTGTGAGGCAGGTTGGCCAAAGAGAGTGTGACTGACCCCAAGTCACCCAGCGAGCTTCCATGGCAGAAGTGGGGATTCGAACCCGGGTCTCCTAGGTCCTAGTTCCAGTTAGACGTGGAATATAAACAGGAGCCTGTGGCAAGTTCATGAGGATGGGAAAGGAAAGGGCAGGAAAGGAAGGTTAGCCCTGAGGGCCAAAGGAAGAGGTGCCGCAGCCAAAATGAGCTTCCATGGCAAAGGGTGGATTCGAACCTGGGTCTCCCAGATCCTCATCGAACCCTAACCACTACACAAGTCTGGCTCTCCCTCTGATATAATAGAATAGCCACAAAACGTTTGAGCTGCGATATCCATGAATGGTTAGTGACAGATGATGCTTTTTTGAAAGGCCTGGATTTTAAAAATTCAGTAGAAGGAATTTATGAATGCATCTTTTGCTGAGAAGGGAGAATTTGCGTTACTTAATCGAGGAGGGAGGGGAAGTCATGTCTATGACTAACTACACGCTGAGGTCAGTATTAATTACTCCCCACCCCCAAAAAAATAATCTAAACTAGCTCAGTAAAAATCAATGGCAGGGAGAGAATCATAAATTGTTTTAGGTAGAAGGATTAATTTAATTCACGGGTTCCAATATATTGATTCTTCAGAGAAACAGCAAAATGTTTTGTTTGCTTAATGGAAAAGGGGTTGCCTTTGTAAGCTTTGAGAGTTCCTTTCCTCAGGGTCCTGTCTGTGGGTGATTTATTATGTATGTAATCCATTTATACCCCAACTTTCTCCCCAGTGGAGACCCTGAGCAGCGTACATTGTTCTCCTCTGTTTTACCCTCACAACAACCCTGTGAGGTAGGTTAGGCTGAAAGCGGGTGACTGGCCCAGGGTCACCCAGCAAGTTTCCATGAGGACAGGAATCTAAGTTTCCCATATCCTAGTTCAACACAATTACTACACCAAGCTGGCTCTCAACACCCTGCTGGGTTGCCAACTCCAGTTTGGGAAATTTTTGGAGATTTGGGGGTGGAGCTTGCAGAGGACAGAATATGAGGAAGGGAGGGAGCTCCGCAGAGAAGTGGTTTCATACGGCCCATCATCTGAAGTGACCCTTCCGGGGGGCGGGGGAGAAGAAGAAGAGGAGAGTTGGTTTTTATAATTTTGAAACAACTAAGGGTTTATAAATAATTGACTGGACTGCTGCAATACGTTTCACGTGAGGCTGCCCCTTGAAGCTGTTCAAGAACGTCATTAGGTGCAGGATATGGAAGTCAGATGGATCTCTGCAATTAACTGCAGGGAGGAGGAGGAGGAGAAGAAGAGTTGGTTTTTATATGCCAACTTTCTCTACCACTTAAGGAAGAATCAATCCGGCATACAATCCACCTTCCCTTCCCCTCCCCACAACAAACACCCTGTGAGTTGGGTGGGGCTGAGAGAGTGTGACTAGCCCAAGGTCACCCATCTGGCTTCTTGTGTAGGAGTGGGGAAAGAAATCCAGTTCATCAGATTAGCCTCCGCCGCTCATGGGGAGGAGTGGGGAATCAAATCCGGTTCTCCAGATTAGACTCCACTGCTTGCTCCAAACTACTGCTTTTAACCACTACACCATGCTGGCTCTCACCACACTGAGATCTGCAGTTTGGAGCTCATAATTCCAGGAGCTCTCCAAGCCCCACCTGGGGGTTGGCAACCCTAGAAGATCTAAAAGAAAAGTGGTTTTGGCTCTGAACTTCCTGACAGAGCGCTTCCTTGGAGGAAAAGGCTTCCTCCGGAAGTGCTGGGCTCTCCTCCTTCAGAGGTTTTGAAGGCTAGATGGCCATCTGTCAGCAATGCTGATTCTGGGAAGTTAGGCTGATTGTGATAGGGAAGGCAGGAAGGGATAAGCCAGTGCTCAGCTCTTGTGGCCCTTTCTTACATGCCCAGGGTAATGCTGATCAATCATCACTTTGGGGTCAGGAAGGAATTTTCCTCCAGGCAAGATTGGCCAGGGGTTCTGGAGGTTTTTTGCTTCCTCTGGGCATAGAGCAGGGGTCACTGGGGGAGTGGAGGGGAGGTAGATGTGAATTACACATGATTGAATGCATGAACACATGAAGGTGCCTTCTACTGAATTGGACCCTCGGTCCATCAAAGTCAGTATTGTCTACCTCCAGGGTCTCACGCTGAGGTCTTTCACATCACCTACCTGCCTAGTCTCTTTAACTGGAGATGCCAGGGATTGAACCTGGGACCTTCTGTATGTCAAGCAGATGCTCTGCCACTGATTCATGGCCCCTCCCCATGGCTCTCCAGGGTCTCAGGCAGAGGTCTTTCATATCACCTACTTGCCTGGTCCCTTTAACTGGAGATGCCATGGATTGAACCTGGGACCTTCTGTATGCCAAGCAGATGCTCTGCCACTGATTCATGGCCCCTCCCCATGGCTCTCCAGGGTCTCAGGCAGAGAGGTCTTTCACATCCCCTACTTGCCTAGTCCCTTTAACTGGAGATGCCGGGGACTGAACCTGGGACCTTCTGCATGCCCAGCACTACCACTGAGCCACGGCCCCTCACCTTGAGGTCCCTTCCAGCTCCGTGTTTCTATGTTTCTATCTACAATTTTTATATAAATCAATATAAAAGATTTAGAGGAGGGCTAGCTCTTTAATCTTTTCCTTGAGCTTCTGCTTCACAGCCTTTGGGTGAGCCCCGACCAGGCTGAACGCAGCAGCTTCATTAAATAGTAAAGAGCGGAACAATCGCCGGCTAAATCGTTCACTCTGCTTTCTATTCTTCTTTACCAATGTTTATGCTGCCACTTAAATAATTTACGGGACTATTTACAAAACTTCCTTTGAGCGAAATACGGCTGGGAAGGAAAGTCTCTTGTTTACCGAACACCAATTTGGTTTTAACACCACCCTGGGTTTTGTATCCCGGCGAGGGTTGTCACCTCTGGGTTGGGAAATTGCTGGGGATTTGGGGGTGGAACCTCCTGCCGGTGGTGAAGAGGGACCTGGCAACCCTAACTCTATGGCATTATACCCTTCCCTTCCACAAACCTGGCCCTCCCCAGGCTCCACCCCCAAAATCTCCAGGAATTTCCCAACCCAGATCTGGCAACACTGCTGGTTCAGCAGCCCCCATGGGCACAGAATAGTGTTGCCAGGTCCCTCTTTGCAAAAGGTGGGAGGTTTTTGGGGCGAAGCCTGAGGAGGGCGGGGTTTGAGGAGGGGAGGGACCTCAATGCCATAGAGTCCAATGGCCAAAGCGGCCATTTTCTCCAGGGGAACTGATCTCTACCAGCTGGAGATCAATTGGAATAGCAGGAGATCTCCAGCTAGTCCCTGGAGGTTGGCAACCCTAGCACAGAAGCTTGGTACCCAAGGTTGGGTGAAAAGAAAATATATATAAGTCTATGTATAAATACTGAGCCCTGACCTGGATGGCCCAGGCTAGCCTGACCGATCTCGGAAGCTAAGCAGGGTCAGCCCTGGTTAGTATTTGGATGGGAGACCACCAAGGAATACCAGGGTTGCTGTGCAGAGGAAGGCACTGGCAAACCACCTCTGATAGTCTCTTGCCATGAAAACCCCCCACAAAAGGGGTTGCCATGAGTCGGCTGCAACTTGGGCACTTTACACACATAAATACTGAACGTATAATTTATTGGAAGCGCTATGTAAAAGTTAAAAATTTTATTTTTATTTTTACATATTGCTTCCAATATACTTTCAGTATTTATACATAGACTATATTATATATATTTTCTTTTCACCTAACCTTGGGTACCCAGCTTCTGTTTTTAGGTTGGGTTTTATTCCCCTCCTTTTTTTTTTCTTGCCCTTTTCTAACCCTAGCACAGAACCAAGCACGCAGGTCAAGCACTGGCCCAAAGAGTGCTTCTCTCCAAAATACCCATCCGTTCCACAAGCACAACATTTCTCAGGTAAGACATGGGTTCAAATCTCCACTCTGCCACAAAGCAAACGTTCCATGCAGGGATGTTGCGAGGATGAAACTGAGAGACACCCAATGTGATGTAGCAGTTAGAGGGTCGGACTAGGATCTGGGAGGGCCGGGTTCGAGTCCCCACTCTGCCATAGAAGCTCACTGGGAGACCTCGGGCCAGTCATGCACTCTCAGCCTAGCCTACCTCACTGGGTTGTTGTGAGGATAAAAGAGAAGAGAGGAGAATGATGTAGGCTGCTTTGGGTCCCCGTTGGGGAGAAAGGTGGGGTATAAATGAAGAAGAAGAAGAGTTAGTTTTTATATGCCAACTTTCTCTACCACTTAAGGAAGAATCAAACCGGCTTACGATCGCCTTCCCTTCCCTTCCCCTCCCCGTAACAGACACCCTGTGAGGTAGGTGGGGCTGAGAGAGTGTGACTAGCCCAAGGTCACCCAGCTGGCTTCATGTGGAGTGGTGGGGAAACCAACCCAGTTCACCAGATTAGCCTCCACCGCTCCTGTAGAGGAGCTGGGAATCAAACCCAGTTCTCCAGATTAGAGTCCACCGCTCCAAACCACCGCTCTTAACCACTAGATCCAGGCGTATTGCCTTTGGAGGAAAAGCAGGATGAAAACGTGATCGGAAACTGGTACGAAGGTCAAGGCTGGTTTTCACATAGTTAGTTCTGGTCCCTTCATTTTGTTTGCTTCTGAACTTTCTTTAATGAGGATTCCTTTGGCCCTGAGCCCTGGATCAGGAAAGTGATTTTTGCAATAGATGGAGAGGGTTCCCCAGTCTCCGGGCCCCGATCCTGCAAGCACTGGCGTCTTTTGGGTCTCCGATAGTGTAGGGCACCAGAGCGGGGAAGGCTGTCTTAATAAACAACCAACCTTGGCTAGAAATGCAGAACTCCTCCTCCGCAGGACGCGATTTATCATTTTGGAGGATGGCCAGTCTCCCTTCCGTTCCCCCCACCCCTTGTTTATAACTGTCTTCTCTGGTTTCAGCCCTTCTGGGATTCTTAAAAGCTCTAGAAATAATCCTTAGGAGAAACTTGAAAGCTTTTTAGCTTGTGGGGACAATTTATGGGGAGTGTTCTTTGCCTTTCTGGTTCTCTCTCCCCCCCATGTCCTTCAGTCCTTCAGATTTAAAAGCACCACGTTATTCCGAAGAAGAGTCCAGGCATCGGCAAAAAATCCTTTCGGTTTAATGACGGTCTTTAGAGAAGTCCTTTGAAAAAGCCTTTGGCAGTGGGAGAATTTGTGCAGCGTGAGGGCTAGAGCACTGGTAGGCTTGCCAACCTCCAGGTGGGGCCTGGAGATCTCCCGAACTATAACTGATCTCCAGACCACAGAGATCAGTTCCTGTATTTACCAACATCCAGGTGATGGCTAGAGATCTCCTGGGATTACCACTGATCTCCAGGAGACAGTGATCAGTTCCCCTGGAGAAAATGGCCACTTTGGAATTATACGCCATTGAATTCCCTCCCCAAACCCTGCCCTTCTCAGGATCCACCCCAAAAACCTCCCGCCGCTAGCGAAGAGGGACCTGGCAACCCTAATTATACCCTACGGAAGTCCTTCCCCTTTCCAAAGCCCTCCCTCCCAGGCTCCACCCCCAAATCTCAAGGATTTTCCCAGCTAGGAGTTGGCAACATGCTCTTGTCCACTGTCTGAATCTGAGAATCTGGGAAGAGGTCTCGATCCGAAAGCATCTGACGTGATGAACGGGGGTGGGAGAGACGAGAGGATTCCAACACAGAGGCCAGCAGTCCCCCAATACCATTTTCTGGAATCTCCCTGCAAGGTAGGACACTGCTACGCTAGAGCAACCGACTCTGACTCAGGACTATGCAGCTTCCTTTGAGGTCACATCAAGTTCTGCCTTAACTAACTGTTGCAACAGGGCTGGGGAGGGGGGATGTGTTTGGCCCTTACATTCCCAACACAGAGGTCTAACCATTACGAATCCTTCCTGTCATGTCCATAGATGTCTATCGAGAGGCTAGGGATGACTTCTCTGCCTCCCGTAGATGAGTGCCAAAATTTATTGTCGGCTGTGAGATTGCTGCTGCATACTCAGATTATTTAAGTTTAGCTGACACAGGAACTGTGGCACAACTGGAAAGCAGAACAAGGTCTTGCCCAAAAACCTGGCAAAAAGATTTGGAATTCCCTCCTGGAAGACTGATATTGCCATACAGTTTATGGATCAAGGTTGCCAGTTCGGGGTTGGGAAATACCTGGAGATTTTGGGGGTGAAACCTGAGGAGGGTGGGGTTCAGGAAGGGGAGGGACTTCAGTGGGGTATAATTCCATAGAGTTCAACTTCCAAAGTGGCCATTTTCTCCAGGGGAACCGATCTTTGTCACCTGGAGATCAGTTGTTATCCCAGGAGATCTCCAGCCACCACCTGGAGGTTGGCAATTCTATGAGATTCATACATTAACCATACACCAATGCAGACTGAATTTCCTGCTTGTATGTGTCATTTGCTATCAAGTCGCTTCTGACTTACGGCGACTTTACAGCCTTGCCAACCTCCAGGTGGGGCCTGGAGAGATTACATTGATCTCCCGACAGAGATCAGATCCCCTGGAGAAAATGGCAGCTTTGGAAGGTAGAATCTCTGGCTTTATACCCTACTGAGGTCCTTCCCCTCCCCAAACCCCAACCTCCCCAAAATCTCCAGGTATTTCCCAGCCCAGAGCTGGTAACCCTACGACCCTATAAATCAATCACCTCCAAAACATCCTATCATTGACAGCCTTGCTCATGTCTTGCCAACGGAGGGCAGTGGCTTTCTTGAGTGAGTCCATCCATCTCTTGTTGGGTCTTCCCCTTTTCCTGCTGCCTTGAACTTTGCCTAGCATTTTCATCTTGTCCAGCGAGTCTTGTCTTCTCATGATGCGACCAAACTAGGACAGCCTCCGTTTAGTCATTCTAGGGAGAGTTCAGGCTTGGTTTGCATGCTGAAGGTCATTAAAAAACAAGTGGACGGGGGTGATCCGATTCCAGTGGCCCCCTGTGGTGTCGGCAACGCTGCAGGATCCACTCAGCTTGGACTCTGGCTGCCATGGGGCTCGTCTTCCTCCAGGAAAACCCTCTTTGTATATCCCAGTCCATCCCTGAGGCCAGTACACCAATGAGATGCCTGGGCCACTTCCACAACCAGAACTATTGACATTCTGCAAGTGATAAGAGCACCAAATTAAACCACATTGCATGTATAATCATGATTCCCACCTCTAGAACGGTCATCCTCTGAAGCCTGGGCCCCTAACCTTTTTGACCCTGCGGGTGTTTTGGAATTAAAAGCCAGTGCAATGTAGTGGTTAAGAGCAGTGGACTCTAATCTGGAGAACCGGGTTTGATCCCCCACTCCTTCACATAAGCGGCAGACTCTAATCTGGTGAACTGGATTGGTTTCCTCGCTTCTACACATGAAGCTATCTGAGGGACCTTGGGCTAGACACAGTTCTCTCTGAACTCTCTCAGCCCCACGTACCTCACAAGGTGTCTGTTGTGGGGAGAGGAAGGGAAGGCGATTGTAAACCGGTTTGATTCTTCGTAAAAGGTCGAGAAAGTCGACATATAAAAACCAACTCTTCTGGCTATCTCCCTTATCCGGTGCTTATGACCTCTTGTTTATGTTTCAAGAAGGGGGACCTGTTTTTCAAGAAGTAACCCCCTCCTTTCAGTGACATAATGTCACTGGGGTAGAGACGCTGGTTTACACATGTGAAACGGATCTCAGTGCTGGCCTTAGCCAGGCTTGCAGCTGAGGCCCCATGCCAGAGACAAAGACTTTTTTTAAAATTACAAAGAGATGGAGAACGGAAGTGTGGAAGTGTTACGAAGGGCTTTCCCGCATTCTCATTTTCCTTGCTTCTAAATTCCTGTTTCTTCGTGGGGCGAGGGGAGGTGTTCAGTTCTGCATGCTTTTTTGCTCCCTCTAGTGGTCAATTTGCTATCACACAGGTTTATATGTCCCGCATATCTCCCTGCAGACTTAAACTGCAGGTTTTTATACTGGACTTAAAACTGTATTATATTGCATTGGCCACCAGAAGGAGCAAAACGTGTGTGGAACTGAAACCCCCACCCCCCAAAAAACAGGAACTTAGAAATTAGGAAAAGAGAATGCGGAAAAGCCCAAAGTCCCTTCCAGAACAGGCTTCATGCCAGGGTAGGGATTTGAACCCAGAGTGGTGTAGTAGTTAAGAATGGTGGACTCTAATCTGGAGAACCAGGTTCGATTCCCCACTCCTCCATATGAGCAGCAGACGCTAATCTGGAGAACCAGGTTCAATTCCCCATCCTCCATATGAACAGCAGACGCTAATCTGGAGAACCGGGTTTGATTCCCCACTCCGGGTTTGAAGCCTGATGGGTGACAGTTCTCTCCACACTCTTTCAGCCCCACCTACCTCACAAGATGTCTGTATTGGGGAGAGAAAGGGATTGTGATTGTAAACCACTTTGAGACTTCTTAAAGGTAGAGAAAAGTGGAGCTCTTTTTCTTCTTCTCCCAACTTGCAGTATGACACTCTGAGCACTACACCATCCTGATTATGTCTCTGCGGTGCCACCATATTTTCAGCAGGTTGACAGAGATGGTCAGGTCGCCAACCTCCAGGTGGGGCCTAGAGATCTCCTGGAATGGCAACTGATGTCCAGACTACAGAGATCAGTTCCCCTGGAGAAAATGGATGCTTTGGATGGTGGGGGCCTATGGCGTTACAGCCCACTGAGGTCCATCCCCAGGCTCTATCCCCAAATCTCCAGGAATTCCCAATCGAGAGTTGACAACCCTAAGAGATGGGGATTTCAACAAGCGTGCCTGCGAAAATCCCCAAGTCATGGCTCTTAAAAGCCCCGCCACCCTGGCTTCTGCTCCCTGCTGCTCCGGATGCACTCATGCTGATACAATCCAATATATTACACCTTGGTCTAGACTGGCAGTTTGCAAACCTTCAGTGGAATATCGATTGGTCAACAAAGACCAGCCTGCAACACAGGAAGTATCCTCGTTTGCATTGGCAGCAAAGAAATCAAGGCAGCACAACATGAATATGAACGGAGTGGATCCTTTGAAGGATAAGCAGTTGGTTTGAGTCCTTTGTTATTTACTTGTTGTGTGTACAGGACTGTGATTGTTGGCACTTCAAATGTTTATCTGTGTGACCTGACTCCTTTATTTGCAACACTCCCCCCCACACTAGGGGTGCAAGGTCCCCTCTGGCCACCAGTGGGGGCTGGGTTGCCAGATCCAAGTTGAGAAACTCCTGGAGATTTTCGGATGGAGCCTGAGGAGGACAGGGACCTCAGAGGGGATACAATGGCATAGATTCCACCCTCCAAAGCATCTCTTTCTCCTGGAGATCTGATCTCTGTAGTCTGGAGATGAGCTGTAATTCCGGGGGATTCCCCAGGTTCCACCTGGAGGATGGTATAAGGACATAAGAAAGGCCCTGCTGGATCAGACCAAACTCCATCAAGTCCAGCAGTCTGTTCACACAGTGGCCAACCAGGAAGGCCATCATGACTAGTATCCATTTTGACTAGTAGCCATGAATACCCCTCTCCTCCACGAACATGTCCACTCCCCTCTCATAGCCTCCCAAGTTGGCGGCCATCACCACATCCTGGGTCAGGGAGTTTAACTATGTGTTGGCATCCCTACCCTCACCTTCGATTAGGCTATTAAGGACTCAGGGATCTCATTCCTACTTGTATCTGACGAAGGGAGTTTTGACTCTCGAAAGCTTGCACTCTGAAAATCTTGTTGGCCTCTAAGGTGCTGCTGGACTCAAATCTAGCTATTTCATTTTGGGGGGCACAGAATACATTGAACTGGTCCTACCAAGACAGGGGCAGAGAAAAAACTGGGGCAGAGAAAAACTGGTAGTGGGGAGCAAACTGTCTTCCAAGGGTGCTGTTCCACATCTGCCGACCTTTGTAAGCCAGGACCCCCGCCCCCATCAGCTTCCAAAGAAGCCCTAGGAATGCGCTTTGCTGGTCGGAGACAAAAAGAGTCGGCTGATTTGGTAGGGAACTCCTGCCCTCGTCTGGTCTCTGCTGGAAACTGCCAATTTAAAAAGAGGCCTTCCCCCCCCTCCTGTGCTTTTCTGCAGAATCTGCAAAGCGCTCTCTCATCTGCGCAAATCCTACTTTTGAGAGAAGGAGAAGAATAAGAATTGAATTTTATACCCCACTTCTCTCTACCTTTAAGGAGTCTCAAAGCGGCTTACAATCGCCTTCCCTTCCTCTCCCCACAGCTTGTGAGGTAGGTGTGGCTGAGAGAGTTCAGAGAGAACTGTGACTGGTCCAAGGTCACCCAGCAGGCTGCAAGTGGAGGAGTGGGGAAACCAACCCGCTTCACCGCTCTTATCCACCACACCACACTAGCAAGCTCCTTGGACAAACGAGCATCTTTAAAATCAACTCTGGTTTACTTTCCAGAACAGGACTAGAGATTTCACAGGTTTTAAGGGATGTTTTTTGGGGGGAAAAACACTAAAACTAAAAGGAACCAGAGGATTTTACAGAATGGTCCAGGCATGTGGGAGGAGGAGTGCTTAGACCACTTTCTGGCACTTAGACCTCTTTTGGACTGACCAATCAGTTCTCGGTTATGGTCAAATTGGTAACTATAATTCTGTCTCCACATTAGGCACGCCATCCGGGACTTAGAAGGGCAACCGTTTGAGCAGAAACAGTGTCTGGATTAGGGTTGCCAGGTCCCTCTTCGCCACCAGCGGGAGGTTTTTGGGGTGGAGCCTGAGGAGGGCGGGGTTTGCGGAGGGGAGGGACTTCAATGCCATAGAGTCCAATGGCCAAAGTGGCCGTTTTCTCCAGGGGAACTGATTTCTATCAGCTAGAGATCAGTTGTAGTAGCAGGAGCTCTCCAGCTAGTACCTGGAGGTTGGCAATCCTAATCTGGATATTGTCGAAGGCTTTCACGGTCAGAGTTCATTGGTTCTTGTAGGTTTTCCGGGCTGTGTAACCGTGGTCTTGGAATTTTCTTTCCTGATGTTTTCGCCAGCAACTGCGGCAGGCATCTTCAGAGTAGTAACACTGAAGGACAGTGTCTCTCACTGTCCTTCAGTGTTACTACTCTGAACATGCCTGCCACAGTTGCTGGCGAAACGTCAGGAAAGAAAATTCCAAGACCACGGTTACACAGCCCGGATAACCTACAAGAACTAATCTGGATAATTGGCAATTACAAGCAGGCAGGCCTGGCTCAAGATACATATGCAAAACTGCCTTATACTGAAAGAGGCCCTTGGTCCATCAAGATCGATATTGTCTACTCTGACTGGCAGCAGCCCTGCAGGATCACAGATGGAGGTCTTTCACATCACTTGCTGCCTGGTCCTTTCCGCTGGAGTTGGAACCGGGAACCTTCTGCTTGCCAGGCAGAGGCTCTGCCACTGAGCCCTACCTGAACACACACGAACCTGCCTTATACTGGTCCATCAAAGTCAGTATCGTCTACTCAGGCCGGCAGCTGCTCTCCAGGGTCTCAGGCTAGAAATGCCAGGGACTGAACCTGGGACCTTCTGCATGCCAAGCAGATGCTCTGTCGTCTTCTTTCTGGGAGCTGATGACAGCATGCATAATTCTCCTGTCTTCGTTTTTTCCTGACAACTACCCTTTAAGGTAGGTTAGGTTGATATTTGATATAAAATTTATATTAAGCTATGGAATTAACATTTATAGATAAGACAGGATAAGTATATATTAGTTAAACAATATAGGGATTAAACTTTGTAAGCAAAAGTATATACAATTTGTTATTGGATGGAAGAGAATGAGGGGGAAGTCACTATATGTTTTTAATTATTATTTTGTATCGATTTATTAAATGAAAAATAATAAAAAGAGAAAGAGCGTGACTGGTCCCAAGATTATCTAAGAAGCTTAATGATGAGGATACTCAAATCCCATATGATATTTTCCACTACCCGTCGTATTATTTTCCATTCTGAAATTATGTAACTTTTATTCCTTTCAGAACATTTCCTAAGGCAAAGTCCAACTGTAAAAAAACTACATTTCCCAGTCTCCACTTGTACACCAACGTGATTAACATCGACCAATGGGAAGCCGCGAAATGGCATCGACGCTTCCTTCTGCGTGGGAAAAGCCAACCGCCGCAGACGCCCGGTACGCTTCCCGTTATGCATTGCGGCGCCCCGTACTCACGTGACGCCCACAGGCCAATAGACGGCGGCAGAAGGGCCCTATAATCCTCTGCGGCGGCGGAAGCGGCCTCCTTTTCGCCCGGGCGGCGCGGCTCAAGATGGCGGTGCAGATCTCCAAGAAGCGAAAGGTGAAGGCGGCGGCGCTCGGTAACGCGGGGACCGGCGGCAGCGGGGCCGGGAATACCGCCGGAAGGAGAAGCGGCGGGATGAGCCGCGCGTCTTGAGGGCGGCGGTGGGGCTGCCAGGGCGGCGGCTGAGGCGGATGGGGGCGGATTGAAGGCGCCCCAATCAGGCAAAAAGGCCTGACTGGAACAACATGGCGGCAGGGCAGAGGATGGAGGGTCGTTTTGGGGCGCGGGGCAGGCTGGGATGTCGGAGAAGACATGGGGGCGAGGAAGGCTCGGGCGCGGGGGTGCCTTCAAGCCCACAAGGCCCTTGGAGAGAGTCTTCCTGACTCGGCTCGAAGGGCCAGCGAGGCCAGAGCTCTGTAAGCCGCGCTAGCCCGCGAGGTGGTTCTCTATGGCCATAGCTTTTCCATGCTATTTCTGCATGTCTCTTCTCCCCCTTATCTAATGGTTTTGACCCAGCTGTTGATAGAGTGCACCACTTCAGAAAGGGGGGTGTCTCCTAGTCAACACCTCTTTTAAAGCTCTCTGCAAGTAGAATCTTAGCGATCCTAACAGTACATAAGAAAGGCCCTGCTGGATCAGATCAGGTCCAGCGGTCTGTTCACACAGTGGTCAACCTGGTGCCTCTAGGAAGCCCACGAACAAGACGACTGCAGCAGTAGTATCCTGCATGTGTTCCACAGCACCTCATACAATAGGCATGCTTCTCTGATCCTGGAGAGAGTAGGTATGCATCATGACTAGTAGCCATGAATACCCCTCTCCTACGTGAACATGTCCACTCCCCTCTTAAAGCCTTGCAAGTTGGCAGTAATTTTAAGGATTTCTTCCAGTGCTAGTTTTATTCTTGCGGGGAGCTTTTTTTAACCTCCACCTATACTTGCAGGGAGTTTTATTTTTTTAAATCCACACCTAGGCTTTCATGCCCTGACCCGGATGGCCCAGGCTGGCCTGATCTCATCAGATCTCGAAAGCTAAGCAGGGTTGGCTGTGGTTAGTACTTGGATGGGAGACCGCCAAGGAAGTCCAGGGTTGCTATGCAGCAGCAGGCAAAGGCAAGCCACCTCTGGATGTCTCTTGACTTGAAAACCTGCTGGGTTGCCATAAGTTGGCTGCGACTTGACAGCACTTCACACACACACATCCTTGCGTATTTGCTGCTGTGTTATATGTTTGAACCAGGTCCAAGGATCAGACTGCCCCAGAACATGGGGTTTTTGCTCAGCCTTTGGGGCTCATAATTATGGACAGTGTCCTATCTTCCGAGTGGTCCAGGAGTGTGGTCTCACAGGGCAGTGAATTTGCCGGTGTTTTTCACTGCTGTGGTGTGGGACGCTTCATCTGTTGAATGCCTGTGTCTGTAAGGATAGCACTTACCTGAAATGTTTCCAGGAGTGTTTCTAGAAAGAGGATTGCAAGGGGGGGATCCAGTGGACCTCACTGGCATAATACTGTTGCAAAGATAAAACACTAGTTGCAGGGCCTTGGTTGTGTCCTGAAAGGAGGGGCCGTGGCTCAGTGGTAGAGCCTCTGCTTGGCATGCAGAAGGTCCCAGCTTCAATCCCCGGCATCTGCAATTAAAGGGATTAGGCAAGTAGGTGATGTGAAAGACCTCTGCCTGAGACCCAGGAGAGCATCTGCCAGTCTGAGCCGACAGTATTGACCTTGATGGACCAATGGTCTGGTTCAGTATAAGGCAGCTTCATGTGTGTTCACTGTGGTGCAAAGAGAGTAAGTTTTTAATTATGGTGGTTTGAAGGAAGGGGGCATTTTTCTGGGTCTCTAAAGTTGCATGTTATCCCTTGCATCTAGAAACAGGCAGGTTTTTAAGTGGCTCATAGCACCAGTGGTCCTTTTGCCTGGTGCAGGTACCCGAGTGGAAACTCTTTCTCCCCCCCCCCCCCCGATGATCTGTTCTCTGCTGAACAGCAATTTAGATAGATCCACTAGTATTTTGTTAACCATACCATATTATTTGAGAGAATATTTGAGGGAAAGTCCCAACTGTGGGGCTTTCTGTTCACTCAAGAGACCTATCTGTCACAGACAAGCAGTTATTTACAAGGGTGGTTTGTGAATGAGTTGCAGTGGCTCAGGTATTGTTGCTACTCTGGACGCGAGCCTGAGGAACACATCCTAAGCTGTTGGCTTGTTTGCTTTGGTGCAGGGGGATAAGCTGCACTTCGATGTATGCCCAGCCGTTCAGGTGGGGAAGAGGGGCACTAACAGATAAAAATGGTTTGCCCAAGCACTTGGAACAGCCGGGAGGTGTAGCTTGTAGCCGTGGCCCGCCCAAGCATCCATTGAAAAGTGTGGTTGGTTTCAAATTTGTTTTAGCAGAGCAACATTTATCTCAGTAGACTCTTCAATCTTAACATTGCCCTTTTGTGATTCCTGCAGTTGTAAATAGTAGGCGCTTGAAAAATCAGTCTCTGTGATCAGGCTGTTGTGAATAGCTTCACACTTATGCTTGCATTATTTTTCTTCCCGTCTGAAATTATGTTACTATTTTACTTTCTGAACACTTCCTGGGGCAGCTGCATTTCCGAACCTGTACTTGTGCTCCAATGTAATCAACATAGACCGATGGAAAGCGGTGAAGGAGCTGGGTATATATATTAAATGCCTATTACATTAGGTGCTGTGGAACGCAGGCAGGATAATGTTGCTGCAGTCGTCTTGCTTGTGTGCTTCCAGAGGCACCTGGTTGGCCACTGTGTGAACAGGCTGCTGGACTTGATGGGCCTGGGTCTATTTTATTGGCATATGACATATTAATAAATCTATGATCTGATGGGCCTTGGTTTGATCCAGCAGGGCTTTTCTTATGGGTACTGTTGACTGTATGTGTCACTGGCCACCAAGAATAAGTTAATTCATGCCATCGTATTCCCTATTACTATGTATGGGTGTGAAAGCTGGACATTGAAGAAAGCTGATAGGAAGAAAATAGATTCCTTGGAAATGTGTTGGAGGAGTGTTACGGATACCGTGGACTGCCAAAAAAACAAATCAGTCGGTTCTAGATCAAAGCAGGCCTGACTTTAGAAGCTCAAATGACTAAACTGAGGCTGTCGTACGTTGGTCACATTATGAGAGGACAAGAGTCACTAGAAAAGACAGTCATGCTAGGAAAAGTTGGATTGACTCAATGAAGGAAGCCACAGCCCCTCAACTTGCAAGATCTGAGCAAGGCTGTCAAAGATAGGACATTTTGGAGGACATTGATTCATAGGGTCGCCATGAGTCGGAAGCGACTTGACAGCACTTAACACACACTGTTGACTGTAGAACATGAAGGCTTGTGTGGGGAGGTGATGTGCCTGGAATTGGTAGGGTTATGCTCTACATAGACAGGGTAGCAAACTTGTTCAGCCAGCCTAGCCTGTATTAGTTGACTTCTTGCTGGTTTACTTTCTGGGACCGAGCTGCTGCTGGAATTGAAAATTCCCTTCTGAATGGCTCCGCGTAACCTGGCTTGATTTTGTTTTCCTTAGTTTGTCGCTGACGGCATCTTCAAAGCTGAATTGAATGAATTTCTGACTCGAGAGTTGGCGGAAGATGGCTACTCTGGAGTGGAGGTCAGAGTTACCCCAACGAGGACAGAAATCATCATCCTCGCAACCAGGTAATGTGCCTGCCTGTCTGGTGTAGAATAATAGAATCATAGAGTTGGAAGGGACCATCAGGGTCATCTAGTCCAACCCCCTGCGTAATGCAGGAAATTACAAACTACCTCCTCTCTACACCCCCAGTGACCCCTACTCCATGCCCAGAAGATGGCCAAGATGCCCTACCTCTCATGACCTACCTACGGTCATAGAATCAGCATTGCTGACAGATGGCCATCTACCCTCTTCTTAAAAGCCTCCAGGGAAGGAGAGCTCACCACCTCCCAAGGAAGCCTGTTCCACTGAGGAACCGCTCTGTTAGAAAATTCTCCCTAGTGTCTAGACGGAAACTCTTTTGATTTAATTTCAACCTGCTGGTTCTGGTCTGACCTTCGGAGCAACCGAAAACAACTCTGTTTGTATGCAGCCTGGTTATGCATAGCCACGGTTTGGGAAGAATAGTTCATCTCGGGCACATGACTGCACAGAATACTCAAGAGGATGAAGACAGTTAAAACATTGGACAGTAACTCTTAATTGCTTATGAGCCTGAGAGCCAGCTAGGTGTGGTGGTTAAGGGCGGCAGATGCTAATCTGGAGAACCGGGTTCGATGCCCTGCTCCTCCACATGAAGCTTGCTGGCTGACCTTGGGCTAGTCCCAGTTCTCTCAGAACTCTCAGCCCCACCTACCCCACAAGGTGCTTGTTGTGGTGGAGGGGGAGGCGATTTGTAAGCCGCTTTGGGACTCCTTACAGAAGAGAAAAGCGAGGTATAAAAACCAGCTCTTTCTGAATCTTGGAATTGGTTCTAAGGGCTGCTGTGATTTGTATGATCATTGGTTCACCATGAGATAATCTGTTTTGGCAAATGGTTGGATGTTATTAATTTTTTTCAAAAGTAGCTGGCTTTAATTTTTTTTAAAAAATGGAATTTTAGGGACCTCTGTTCTACATAGACTGAACGTGCAGGGCGGCATGTAACACCATCTAACGTATGACACGCTGTGGCTGGTTTTATGGTGTGGAGGCACCCCTCTACTTTGAAAGTTAAGCGGTGCAAACCTATGATCTACTCCTTCAGTTTAAGACACCTTGGCTGTGCTTACCTCCCGTAGTGTTAAGGTTAGCTGTTCAGAAGGGGGTGTACTGCTTTTTACCCAGCCCTCCTTTTTTTTTATTGACCCCCTACCCCCCAGGTTCCTGAGAAGGAGGCAATTTCTCTTCAAACCGAAGACCCTTGGGCAATGAGAGCCAGTGTGGTCTAGTGGTTAAGAACGGTGGTTTGGAGTGGTGGGCTCTGATCTGGAGAACTGGGTTTGATTCCCCCACCCCTCATGAGCAGCGGAGGCTAATCTGGTGAACTGGATTTGTTTCCCCACTCCTACACATGAAGCCAGCTGGGTGACCTTGGGCTAGTCGCACTCTCTCAGCCTCACCTACCTCACAAGGTGTCTGTTGTGGGGAGGGGAAGGGAAGGTGATTGTAAGCCGGTTTGATTCTTCTTTAAGTGGCAGAGAAAGTCGGCATACAAAAACCAACTCTTCTTTAGTGCCTGCCCAATGTAAACAATACTGTTGTGTGTAAAACATGTGAATGTCCCATCGCCTTCAGAGAAGCACTTAACACACGTCTTTCTTTCAGAACTCAGAATGTTCTGGGCGAGAAAGGGCGCCGCATCCGAGAGCTGACCGCCGTCGTACAGAAGCGGTTCGGCTTTCCCGAAGGAAGCGTGGAGGTAAGGCTCGTGTCAGTTTCCCCTTCTGGATCCCTGCTCTTTGGTTCCCTTCAGTGATGAGCCGATGACGAGTCAGAAATGGGCACCCTCCTGCTCAGAGTAAGCTGCTCAGCCCCACGTTCTGTGGGGCTGGGTTCAGGTGCTCCGGCAGAGGTGTCCAGTTCATTGGATGAGCTTGAGGCATTTGTCTGAGAAGGGAGAACCTCGAGTCGGTTTGCATCGAGGTCTGGGTTAAGCTGATCTGGGCAGTTTATGTAAAGAAAGTATTGCATGATTATAACTAGATGAAAATTGATTCTGTTCAATAAGCAAGAATTCGAGCTTCAATCTCAAAAGCGTGGGTTTGAGATCTCATCTGTGTCATAGCCATGAATGCTTGGAGGCTGTGCCCCATCTGTTTTCCAGAGAATCACTATTTGGAAAAGATCTCGCACATCTAAATCTACCTTGCAGGTAACTCAGCAGAGCTTAACAGCCCATGAGAGCCAGTGTGGCATAGTGGTTAAGAGCAGCGGGGTCTAATCTGGAGAACCAGATTGGTCTCCCCACTCCTACACATGAAGCCAACTGGGTGACCTTGGGCTACTCACATTTCTCACCAAACTCTCTCAGCCCCACCTACCTCACAAGGTGTCTGTTGTGGGGAGAGGAAGGGAAGGAGATTGTAAGCCTGTTTGATTCTCCTTAAAAGGTAGAGAAAGTCGGCGCGTAAAAAACAAGTCTTTTTTCCTAGCCTCTGTGCCCAGATGGCATACGTTAGTCATGTTCTCCATGTTACAGGTGACTTGTGGCTACTAGATGATTGCCTGGAGTTCTCCTCCTCTCTCTGTGGCTTAAGTTTGAAGGGTTTGGCTCTGATTTGATGGACCCCATTGCTAAGTGATGGGCAGAGCAACCCGTTCCTTTCTCAAGCATCTAACTGATGGAAGGTGGTGAGAAAATCACAGAGTTAATTTCTGTGAGTTTTCCTCTGCAGGATTTTCTGAAATAGGCAGTAGTGGGCACTGTGTAATTGAGCTCCTCCAGTCTCTTTTAGGTACTGAGATGAATGAGAGCACCAAGGGGAACTGTGCGAGATGCAGCCTGGATCTCTTGCACGCACCACCCAGTTCTGCCTATTCTCACTGTAGTCTTTTTCTGTTAAGTTTTCAGTCACTTTGCACTCCTGTGCCTGGAATGATGCTTTTGTAAGCACAGGCCAAACAAGTAGAGTCACCTGGTAAAGCTTGCCACCAAGAACCTTCCTGTCTGGGAGTCTGTGGATGGTACAAGCCAACAGGTGCAGTTGCTGTTTTGGAACCGCTTGTTTAAAAAGCATCTTCACAAGGCATAGAGCCCCATTGGGCCCAGTCTGTGGAATGGAGGACGGCCCCTCAAGCTGCTCTCTAAAGGCTTCCGTGACTCCTCTGTAGGCATGTGAGTATTGGTGGGTAGGGGGAGGTGTCGTAAACCTGCCTGTCGCTCCGCTCTTCAGCCTTTCTGCTCAAGCAACAGTGTCCAGTATTAAAATAACTAGAGTAGATGAGGCACAGGGGTCCCCAATGTGATGCCCATGGGCACCATAGCACTTGCTGATACTTTTCCTGGCGCTTGCCAAGTCTTTTTGGAAAATGGGTGGAGTCAGGTGGAGCTTTTGCCCTGCAAGGCTTCTGTTTGGAGATTTGATTGGCTGCGTAGTTCTTTTGAAACATCGATTTGGGAGCAACTGCCACCATAGAACAAGGGGTCTTCACCGTGTGGCTGAAAGTCTGCTGTGGCAGCCCTTTTATGGCTGTGCCAACCCTACCATGTCAAAATTCCATGTCAGGCTCAAAAGGGTCGGGGACCCCTGGCATAACGTTTTCTGCCCATTGCAGGGACAGGAGATTTTTGGTGAGCCTGCTACCAATGCCCCTGCAGACTCCCCCTTCTGTTAATGACTACACTTATTCTGACATAACAATCCTTTTGGTGCTTTCAATTTCCTCAGCAAACCTATCTTGAGTAGCAGTGAATTCACATCCCCCCCTCCAAGGGAGGGGGGAAGGGAGAGCAACTGCCAGAGCAGCCCTCTGCAAGCCCTTGTGGTCGCGTTCCCTGATAAAGACGCTCCTTCCTCTTTCAGCTGTATGCCGAGAAGGTGGCCACGCGAGGCCTGTGCGCCATCGCCCAAGCCGAGTCCCTGCGCTACAAGCTTCTGGGGGGGCTGGCGGTGCGTAGGTAAGTATCAGGTTCTCCAGCTTTACTGCCACTTATTGTGCTTGTGTGTGTGTCTCCTGGGTAGCCTGCTTGAAGGGTACCGGGCAAGTCACACGAGCCTGCCACAGCTTTTGACAGCTTACTATCAAAAGCCAGCATGGTGTAATGGTTAAGAGCGGTGGTTTGGAGCAGTGGACTCTGATCTGGAGAACTGGATTTGATTTCCCCCCCCCACTCCTCCACATGAGCGGCGGAGGCTAATCTGGAGAACCGGGTTTGATTCCCCACTCCTACACATGAAACCAGCTGGGTGACCTTGGGAGAGTCACTCTCTCAGCCTTACCTACCTCACAGGGTGTCTGTTGTGGGGAGGGGAGGGGAAGGTCGCTGTAAGCTAGTTTGATTCTTCCTTAAGTGGTAGAGAAAGTCGGCATATAAAAACCAACTCTTCTTTGTATTGTTCCCCAATTCTGTCATCCTTTTGCATTGTTCAGTTTGTCTTGTGCTGTTTGTCTAAACTGTTCTTTTGTTAGTTTATCCTGTAACCTGCCTTGACTCTTAGTGAGAAAGGTGGAGTATGAAGAAAGTTAAATAAGTAAAACTGATTGCAGTGAACTTAGAAAAGTGTAACTTGGCTTAGGATTGCCTTGTTAATAGGCTTTGCCACGAGGTGGTCGTTTTGGCCACAGATGGTGCGTGTGGCTGCCCCTCTGCGGTATCACACGAGCATTTGTTCAAAAGGCTGTCTCCCTTAGACTCAGCAGGTTTTTTCTCAGTGTGTTGCACGCTTAAAATTGAATGCCGAGCACGTCTGCTCGACAGCCTTGGAGGCGCGCTCCGTGCAAGGAAACCGGCTCCCTTCTGTGATGACACGATGACGAGTCAGAAATGGACACAGCCCTGCTCAGAGCAACCGGCTCGGGGCCACGTTCTGTGGGGCCGCGCTCGCGCGCTCTGGCAGGCGTGTCCACTTTATTGGATGATTTAGAGGCATTTGTCTGAGAAGGGAGAGCCCCGTGTAGAATTTGCAGTCCCCAGTAAAGCTGCCATTGCAATATGGCACTGAGCTTTTCTGTTTCTTGTGCTAATACAGGTTGAGTATCTTTTATCCCTAGGACCAGAAGTGGTCCATATTTAGAATCTTTCCGTATTTTGGAATATGGTCCCCAGCCTAAGGCAAAGAGAGCAAAGCATCTTCTAGCTGGTGAGCCAGTCATTCTCCTCCCCGGAATGAAAATGGGCTTCCCTTTTTTTCTCCCCACTCTATCCCA
Source organism: Euleptes europaea (assembly GCF_029931775.1). NCBI lineage: Eukaryota > Metazoa > Chordata > Lepidosauria > Squamata > Sphaerodactylidae > Euleptes > Euleptes europaea. Next base: position 4,202,271 of record NC_079323.1, read on the forward strand.
TCCTCATAGAATCGTAAACTCAGAGTTGGAAGGGACCACCAGGGTCATCTAGTCCAACCCCCTGCACAATGCAGGGAATTCACTACCTCCCCTCCCATGCCCCCAGTGACCCCTACTCCATGCCCAGAAGATGGCCAAGATGCCTTCCCTCATGAACTGCCTGTCATAGTATCAGCATTGCTGACAGATGGCCATCTAACCTCTTCTTAAAACCTCCAGGGAAGGAGAGCCCACCATCTCCTGAGGAAGCCTGTTCCACTGAGGAACCGCTCTTAACTGTTAGAAAATTCTTCCTAATGTCTAGACGGAAACTCTTTTAACTCAATTTCAATTCGTTGGTTCTGGTCCGACCCTCTGGAGTAACGGAAAATAACTCACCACCATCTTCTATATGACAGACCTTCAAGTACTTCCTGTCTCCTCTGTAAACTGTTCTGGTTGACGTGGATCTGCCTGCATGCCGGCTCGAGAGGTCCGGTTTTTGGTTTAGCCCGGATATCGGATATCCTGTTAATGGATACCCAAACTGTAACAGAGAAATCGAGGGGTCGTGCAAAGGCGGAGCTCTTTTCCGCAGCGGCCTGACTCTTCTTCTCCTCCTCCCTTCTTTAGGGCGTGTTACGGGGTCCTCCGCTTCATCATGGAAAGCGGAGCCAAGGGCTGCGAAGTGGTGGTCTCGGGGAAGCTTCGGGGGCAGCGAGCCAAGTCCATGAAGTTTGTTGACGGCCTGATGATCCACAGTGGAGACCCCGTCAACTACTACGTCGACACGGCGGTGCGCCATGTCCTACTCAGGCAGGGTGAGTCTGTGGGGGGGAGCAGCCCTGGGGGCCCTCGGCTTGTGTCTGGGGAAGCAGCCGCCACTGCGCATTCTGGGCTACCCCATCCCCCTAGGAGACATCCCAATCCTCCCTCCCACACCCTGCCTTTTAGTGACAAGCATAGAAGAGGTGTATGCCAGTCTGGGAAGGGCAGCCATGAAGGAGCTAGAAAAGATTCTGAAGTGTCAGGGTGTGTCACTGGCCACCAAGATCAAGATAATTCATGCCATCGTAGTCCCTATAACTATAGGTGTGAAATCTGGACAATAAAGAAAGTTGATAGGAAGAAAGTAGATTCCTTTGAAATTCCTTCCTAGAGGCACCCAGTTGTCTACTGTGTGAACTGACTGCTGGACTTGATGGACCTTGGTCTGATCCAGCAGGGCTTTCCTTATGTTCTTATGGAGGATGGGGCTACCCATGGCTCCTAGTCCAAATGGATACTAGTCATGATGCATGGCTATTCTCTCCAATATCAGAGGAGCGTACCCATTATATTAGGTGCTGTGGAACACAGGCAGGATGCTGCTGCTGCAGTCGTCTTGTTTGTGGGCTTCCTAGAGGCCCCTGGTTGGCCACTGTGTGAACAGACTGCTGGACTTGATGGGCCTTGGTCTGATCCAGCAGGGCCTTTCTTATATTCTTATGTGGTGATAGCTGCCAACTTGGAAGGCTTTAAGAGGGGAGTGGACCTGTTCATGGAGGAGAGGGGTATCCATGGCTACTAGTCAAACTGAATACAAGTCACGATGCATCCCTATTCTCTCCAGGATCAGAGGAGTGAGTATGCCTGTTATCTTAGGTGCTGTGGAACACAGGCTGGATAATACTGCTGCAGTCGTCTTGCTTATGGGCTTCCTAGAGGCCCCTGGTTGGCCACAGTGTGAACAGACTGCTGGACTTGATGGGTCTTGGTCTGATCCAGCAGGGCCTTTCTTATGTTCTTATGAAAGGGTCACGATCTTTCAAAGGCAGCTCAGCTCTCGACAATTGTCTCCTCAGGCGTGCTGGGCATTAAAGTGAAGATCATGCTGCCCTGGGACCCCAGCGGGAAGATTGGGCCCAAGAAGCCCCTGCCGGACCACGTCAGCATCGTGGAGCCCAAGGATGAGATCCTGCCCACCACCCCCATCTCGGAGCAGAAAGGCGCGAAGCCTGAGCAGCCCCCCATGCCCCAGCCAGTTCCCACGGCATAAAGAGAAGGTGAGCGGCTTCGTTTCGGCCCACACGGGGCTCTGTGCATCCTGGGTTGCTGCAGAAAACTTTGGCTCAAGTCCAGTAGCACCTTGGAGACCCATCAAGACTTGTGGGGGGGGGGGGAAATGAGCTTTTGAGAGTCAAATCTCCTGTCGTCAGATAGCCATGTTGGTCTGCAGTAGAAGAGCTGGATTCGAGTCCAGAAGCATCTTAGAGGCCAACAGGATTGGGGGGCGGGGGTACGGGCTTTCGAGAATTAAAGCTCCCTTTGTCAGGAAGAAAAACAAGAAGTTGCCGTTATGGATTGATGGTATAAATGGCCATTCTTGCAACTTGCTCGCTCCCTTTCTTTCTTTTGTTACTGCTTCATTGAGTTTATTGAGTCAAGTGAGTGATGGGTTACCCTTGGATTCTGCATCTGTTTAACTGCCCTGACCTAGAGTCGAGTCCAGTAGCACCTTGGAGACCCATGAAGGTATGGGGCAGGGGGGAGACTTGGAGGACAAAATCGTCCCATCCCTCTCCCTTGTCATGACCCCTGATGGGAGAGGGCTCTCACACAACTGGGCCTGCTGCACAATTCTGCCAGGTTTTTCCAAGAGAGAGGGAAGGAGGGAAAGCCAAAGATGGAGCATATGAAGTTGGGGGTGGGTTAGGTAGGATGGAAGGGGAGAAGGAAGCAGGGGAAGGGCAGAGGCTGCTGTATAGCCTGATGGAAGGGAAAGAGGAAATAGTGGGGAAAGGGGATATGGGGAAAAGAGGTACCCCCATGCAAGACGTAGTAGGCCCACACTTAGAATCATAGAATAGAATCATAGAGTTGGAAGGAACCACCAAGGTCATCTAGTCCAACCCCCTGCACAAGGCAGGAATTTCACAACTACCTCCCCCCTCCACACCCCTAGTGACCAGAAGATGGCCAAGATGCCCTCCCTCTCATGAACTGCCTAAGTTCATAGAATCAGCATGGCTGACAGATGGCCATCTAGCCTCTGCTTAAAAACCTCCAGGGAAGGCGCGCTTACCACCTCTCGAGGAAGCCTGTTACACTGAGGAACTGCTCTGACTGTTAGAAAATACTTCCTAATGTCTAGATGGAAACTCTTCTGATTTAATTTTAACCTGTTGGTTCTGGTCTGACCTTCTTGGGCAACAGAAAACAACTCCGCACCATCCTCTATATGTCAGCCCTTCAAGTACTTGAAGATGATTCTCATATCCCCTCTCAGTCTTCTCCTTTTCAGGCTAAACATACCCAGCTCCTTCAACCTTTCCTCATAAGACTTGGTCTCCAGACCCCTCACCATCTTTGTTGCCCTCCTCTCGACACGTTCCAGCTTATCTACCTCTTTCTTAAATTGTGGTGCCCAAAACTGAACACAATACTGTAGTCTAGGTGAGGTCTACCAAGAGCATGATCTGGACACTATACTTCACATGATCTGGACACTATACTTCTGTTGATGCAGCCTACTTGTATGATCTGAATCAGAAGATGATGTTAAGTGCAGAGTATGATCCTTCGGATTGGCAGTCTGGCAGGGCTGTTAATCGTTTTTGTGCTGCTAAAGCAAAGTCTTTCATTGGTGGAACGTGCAAATTCTGAATCGTGGGTTGTAGAGCCCAAGATCTATTTAGTAAAAAGTAGAAATAAACTTTTGTCTGGACAGCGTTCCTGCCAAGAAGCTGTTCAGATTGATCACACTTCGATATTGATACACACATTAAAAAAAAGTCTCAAGCTGACCAATTTCTTGTGTTTTTTTCATTGCAGGTTTTCCAACATCTGGTGCAAGGAGGTTGATGTCTTGTAAAAAAAATTCTCTTAATAAAATCAGAAAAGTCCATCTGTTATCTCTTTGTATTTCTTATTGTCCCTGTTCTGGAGTTCCGAAGCTGTTGAGCCAGAATTCAGAACCGACCAGTTTGGATCTCCCTTTTAGTACCTTACGTGACATAAAATGGGAGCATTAGTCTGAACACGCACAAGCTCATAAAGCTGCCTTCGTAGTGACTCAAACCCTTGATCTGCCAAGATCAGTATTCTCTCCTTTGGCAGGGGCTCTCCAGGATCACTGTCTTTGAGCACGGGGTTGGACTAGATGCCTGTATGGTCCCTTCCAACTCTGTGATTCTACATCACCTCGTACCGGATCCTTTTCATTGGAGGAGTCGTGCCCTTGTATATGCAAAGAAGATGCTTTCCTGTTGAGCTGTGACCCCTCTGGCTGTTCTGGCTTGTGCTACTGAGGCTTGGGAGTATGAGCGCCACTAATTCTAGTCTGTATGCAGGTGTGTGTGTGCGAGTCGTTAAGTCACAGCCGACTTATGGCGACCCCGTAGGGTTTTCAAGGCAAGAGATGTTGGTTGGGAGGTGGTTTGCCAGCCTGCCTTCGCGTGGGCTGAGAGCTCAAAGACTGGCCCAGGGTCACCCAGCAGGCTTCATGTGTAGGAGAGGGAAACCAACTCGGTTCACCAGATTAGTGTTCGCCGCTCATGTGGAGGAGTGGGGGATCAAACCCGGTCCACTGCTCTTAACCACTACACCACGCTGGCTTTCAGTTCTACCCTCTATTTTTCTTGAGGTGTCAAGTCACAGCTGACATATGGTAACCCCCGTAGGGATTTTCATGGCAATAGACATTTGGAGGTGGTTTGCCATTGCTGCCTCTGAGTCAAAACTGGTGTGCCTTGGATGTTACCCAGCCAAATACTAACCAGGGCTGACCCTGCTTAGCTTCTGAAATCTGATGAGATGAGGCTAACAGGCTATCCAGGTCAGGGCAATTCTAGCCTACTAGGCTACAAATAATTCAAAATAATGAATGGTGGATAGGAGGAGTGAAACTAAGGCTTTGTAGCCAACCAAGTTTCCTTAAGAGAGACATAAAACAGGGCAAAACATTTTTTCTTGTCCTAAGTCACATAGGAGATCCTAGCCAATCAGGAGCTACTGTAAGAAATTAAATTTCTTAGGTGGTGGGGGTTGAGCTGGCTCAATTCTGGTGAGCAGAGTTGTGTTAACTTGTGATGTGAACTGTTCACTCATTTTGTTGGGATGCAAATGAGGTTGGTCACATGGTTCTAAATTGGTGCTGCAGTGGAGGAAGAACTGAGCGGGAGGGGCCGCTCTTGCACCCCAGGAATGCTCAGTCTGAGCTGTGGGCTTAAGGAGTTTCTGAATCCTGCCTCTGTACAAGCTATCAATGTGATGTACTGAGACCATGAAGAGGAATCTTCATGTGCAACAATGATGCCAGGACAAGACAATCAGTATAATTCTTTTGCTGCTGTTTTCTTAGGGAACTGGCCCACAAATGGTGGTATATTGATTAAGAGTGTCAGACTTGGATCTAGGAATGGCTGTTCCTGCATGGGAGTTGCTGGGTGACTTTAGGCCGTTCACACGCACGCAGCCTAACTAATTGTAAAATTGAAAAGGGAGAAAAATGTAAGCTGCTTAGGGTTGGCAGGAGTGGTGGACACAACCACAAACAGCTGCCACAGGAGAAGAGTTGGTTTTTATACTCCAATTTTCTCTACCTTTTCAAGGAGACTCAAAGCAGCTTACAATTGCCTTCCCTTCCTCTCCCCACAACAGAAATTTTGTAAGGTAGGTGGGGCTGAGAGCGTTCAGAGACAACTGTGACTAGCCCAAGGTCACCCAGTTGACTTCATGTAGAGGAGGGGGTAAACGAACCCGGTTCCCCAGATTAGAGACTGCTGCTCCTGTGGAGGAGAGGGGAATCGAACCACCAGCACGCTGGTGGAAGTGGAGCCAACAAAATGTCAGGGAGTGAGGTTATGCATAACTCGAAAAAGCTCTTCTGCATTTCAGGCAGATGCTCTGTTCAACAGGGTGCCTTTTAAAATGAACATACTGTTTTCATAGAGTTGGAAGGGACCACCAGGGCCATCTAGTCCAACCCCCTGCACAATGCAAGAATTTCACAACTACCTCCCCCCTCCACATCCCTAGTGACCAGAAGATGGCCAAGATGCCCTCCCTCTCATCTGCCTAAGGTCACAGAATAAGCATTGCTGACAGATGGCCATCTAACCTCTTCTTAAAAACCTCCAGGGAAGGAGAGCTTACCATCTTTGTTGCCCTTCTCTGGACACATTCCAGCTTGTCTACATCTTTCTTAAATTGTGGTGCCCAAAATATTTTAAAATATTTCCTTACATACACACAGCTTAATCTTCAGGCATGCAGTGACAATCCTTGTCCTGTAGTGGCAGCTGCCGCCAAAGTAATTGTTAAAAACCTGCACAGCCAATCAGAAGCCCTGTTGGGGAATAGCCTACCTGGCTCTCACCTTTCTAAAACTTGGCATCTCCTGTGGTGCCAACGGGTACCACATTGGAGGACCCCTGTTGTAGATGTACAAAATTCCCTCCGTCTTCTATAAATCAACTTCCCCATTCTCAAGTATGAAGTCACCCACAGACATGAGTAGCAATCGGAATGGAAGCCAGAACCCTGGCTTTTTTCTATGGTTCCATGCCCATCAACTGTGGTCCAAGCCCCGACTGGATCTTTTAATAGGCAGCAGTTTCTCCAAAAAAACTTTTATTGCAAAAAACAAACAAAAAAACCCCTCATACAAAGTCAGGTGTGTGAGATACAAGGACTCCAAAAAATATAGAAGGCACCAGATATTTGCTAAATACTCATTCGTCTCCCCGAATATTCTGCTCTCTTCCCTCACCCCACAGATTGCAGCAAAGGGGACCGGCGTTGTGATCATCTGTTTCGGTACCTGTGCTTGTTAGCATGCACTCCATTGTGTTCTCAGGTGGGTTGTCAGGATATAATTCTGCATTCATTTTTGGCCTTAAATTCTCACAAGGTGGAGTGTTTTTTTTCCCCTGGTAACCCTCTAGATATTTTCTGGCGAGAACCAAGAGTTGGCAGGGGCTGGTGGACGGGGTCATCTTCAGGGAGTGATTCAGAAAAAAGGTTCAGGCAATACCCTGGGAGGGTAGGAAACCACAGGGGTACCTTGAAGCATCCTGGTATGACATGTGCATCAGAGGTGAGGGGCTTTCACCACCAACCAACATTTAGATAAGTGCTTTTACCGAGGTGCGGAATAGCTCAATGGTGCTATTTACTCTGGAGCTGCACCAGTTCATCCGGGATGCTGATAGCAAAGGAACTTTGCCAACATGAATTCTCTTCCGGTGTGAAGCCTTCAGCATGATTATCCCACAATTCCATCCCATACCTAACAGTCTAAGGAAGCGTTGTATTTGTCCCTGCCTAAGATTTCCCCCTTCACAAGATAACTTGTTCAGTGTAAAGGAACGGGCAGCTCAGATCATCAGGGTTTCGATGCTCAGACGCTCTAGTCCTTTGGGGTCTAAATATAACTGCTTCGCTGAATCGGACCGTGTCAAGCCCAACGCCGCCTCTCTTTTGTATTCATCAGCCATGGGGAAGCTCCCACAGAATGGCAGTACGGAGAGACCTCTTGATTCCAACCAGAGATTGCATTTTAAATTAGCATCACTACTGTGATCTGGCCACACCACTATAGAGCTTCTGAAGTGCTCTCCATGCACCATCTGGTTGCAATCCTTACAACTACCTTGCAAAGTAGGTTAGAACTGTTATCCCCATACTGCAGCTTTAGGGATGGGCGCTACGGCTCAGAGAGTTGCCAACTTAGAGGAATGAACTGAACTCATTCACCAGGCTACGGCACCTAGCACGGCTAACAGCTGAGGAAATGTCTCTGTGTGTGTGGAAGCAGAGTGGGAAAGTGGGAAACTAAAGGAGGCGATACAGGGTAATAATCCTTTCATCAGCATGTCCTGGAACAAGGATCCATTCAGAACTTGAGTGTGTTCCAAAGCAGAGCTCATCTTCTGATGCAGAAGATGTAAGGAGACCCCTCCCGGTGCCCATCTCTTCTAGGATGGGGCTTCTAGGTTTGAGGGCACTGCTCATCTGGCCCTAATTGAAGCCATATGGAAACTACGGAGCCTTACAGAGGATAAAGGGAATTGTTGTTTGTGGACAGACCACCTAAAGAGAAAATGTAGCCCTCTGAGAGGAAAAACGTCTGCTACCACGAAGTTAATACACTACAGAGCATCTCCACAATCCTATATTTCCCCCCCCCCCCAAAAAAAATTGCATTCATATCTTTGGATTACCGGCAGCAGCAACATGCCTCACATGTAAGTGGTTTTGTGGAGTAATGCTACTGGAGAAGACGTGGCACAAAACAGGAGTCCCTTTATCTTTCCTAGTCCAGCGAGGGCATCTCCATGGATTGTAACAGGCTAAAGAGTAGAGGGATGAAGATCTTATCTTTCCTACCGGGGGAATTTAGGGTCATGGAAACTGCTGTCCAGTTGCAGCTGACTTATGGCAACCCCATAGGGTTTTTTAGGCAAGAGACGAACAGAGGGGGTTTGCCATTGCCTTCCTCTGCTTAGCAACCCTGGTATTCCTTGGTGGTCTCCCATCCAATCACTAACCAGGGGCGATCCTGCTTAGCTTCCAAGATCTGACAAGAACAGGCTGGCCTGGGTTATCCAGATCAGGGCAGTGAATTTATACATCGCTTAAAAAAAATCATACACACAACTACTTGCAATGTGGCTTTTGCAAAGGGAAAAAACGCCCTTGGGCTGAGGAATCTTCCTGCCATGTGCTTTCCAGATGACGTGCCCTTTTAAACAGTCCAAGGGCGGGAGAAGAAGAGTTGGTTTTTATATGCCGACTTTCTCTACCACTTAAGGGAGACTCAAACTGCCTTACAATCACCTCCCCCTCCCCACAACAGACACTCTGAGGTAGGTGGGGCTGAGAGAGCTCTAAGAGAGCTGTGACTTGCCCAAGGTCACCCAGCTGGCTTCGTGCGTAGGAGTGGGGAAACAAACCCAGTTCACCAGAGTAGCCGCCGCCGCTCACGTGGAGGAGTGGGGAATCAAACCCAGTTCTCCAGATCAGAATCCACCGCTCCAAACCACTGCTCTTAACCACTACACCACGCTGGCTCTCAAGGGTGACTTGGTGGTTTCACCTCCCGAAGTGTGAGATCTCCCCCTTCTGACTCCTCTACCCCTCTTTCGAGCCGCACTGGCCCGTTTGGAAGACCAGGCGGTTGGTAGAGTTTAATAGGTTTCTCCCCTTTTCTCAGGACAAGACAAATAACCCTTAACCACCTTCCTCCCCGCATGTTATTTGCACCATTTTGGTGGAACTCAAAACAGCCTTAGGAACCAAGAGCGAGGAAGACATTGAATGAAGGACTGGAGGCCTGTAACAGAATCCTTCACGGCTGTTCACAGGAATACCTCGCCGATCAACGGTCCCCCCTCCCGTTTGCTTCCAGTGAGGTGACGGCAAGGGCCAGAGCTGGCTCGCCGTGGTCCTACGTAGCACCAGTCAGTTCATACAGATTACCTAACACGCCCCCTCCCTCCCGACCCCCCCACCCAATTTTGCCACATGCACACACTACAATTCGTCTCGCATTTTGTCCCCTTTGGGTCTCACTAGCCGGCCGATGAAGAGGATGGAATTGGTCTTATTGTCCTTGATGAGGAAGACGAACGGGTGATCGGCGTAGAAGAGTTTGGGGTTCTTCATTTCTTCTCGCGCGTAGATGTCGCCCTCGTAGGGGTTCCCCTCTGTGTCCCACTCCAGGGCCGCCGCGTGGAAAACATTGGCGAGGTAGAGATCCTTCTTGCCCGAAATCTTGGACAGGTCAGCCTTGTTCTTGTCGACGGCTTCGGTTAAGCCGAGCTCAGCCAAGTGTTTCTGGAAGTGAGGAATATGACATCATGACCATGTAGATACCAGCTTCATAGGGCTGCTAAATCTCATGTACCAAACTCCTGGGGGCATGTCTTTAGTCTTGTCAATATCTAGAGGCCAAAGAATATGCTTAAAGCCCACCACATGAGTAATGGTGTACTGGATTTGAAATGGGAGTGGCTGTGGAAACAGAAGAACCATTTTGTTCTTGACATCAGCTTAATCTCCATTTTGTATGCTTACAGCTTTGCTTTTTCAGTTCCCAAAGGCCTAACAGTGGTGCATACCAGCATCTAGATCATCTGTGGGAAGATGGGAGGGGGGATGAAGTCACTCTTTTCCTGGGAACCTTAACCCGGCCTAAACCAGTTTGAACCATCCAGAGACTTAGAATCATAGAACCATAGAATCATAGAGTTGGAAGGGACCACCAAGTTCATCTAGTCCAACCCCCTGCACAATGCAGGAAATTCACAACTACCTCCCTGGCAACTATTTTGATTGGGAGTTATAGGTCTTCTGACCTGAGTTCACTTTGCCATAAGTTAAGCTAAGCCTCATGGTGGACAACTATATCTTATTCTTCTATGCTATACCGTACCTTCAACACCTATGTAACTTTCCTCACAATGCCTCTATGCAAGCAAGTGCGGTCTGAACCAGCATAAGTATCTATAGCAATACTAGAAGCTATGTGGAACGGTGGAGTCTGATCTAGAGAACCGGGTTTGATTCCTCATTCCTCCACATGAGTGGTGGAGGCTAATCTGGAGAACTGGATTTGTTTCCCCACTCCTCCACACAAAGCCAGCTGGGTGACCTTGGGCTAGTCACACTCTCTCAGCCCCACCTACCTCACAAGGTGTCTGTTGTGGGGAGGAGAAAGTAAGGTGATTGTAAGCTGGTTTGAGTCTCCCTTGAGTGGTAGAGAAAGTCAACATATAAAAACTAACTCTTTTTCTTCTTCTTCTATGTAACAGTGAAGTAAGTATAGACAGCTAAGAATTAATTATTTTCCTATGCCAGTGTGCCTTAAGACTGTGTAACTGTATTTTAATCCGTTTTGATTCTTTTAATTTTCAATAATGCCTTTAGCTTTTTAAAGGTGGTTTTTGAGTTTACTGACCTAGTTCGGTTTGTCTACAAACAAGGCTGGAGTGGAGGAAGGGCTCAACCTTGGTAGTGGCTTTGGGCTGGCCTTTGGAGGGTAGGAAGTCAAGCAAGTGTGTGTAGGTCACTGGGAGTTTCTGGAATTTTCTGAAATGAACAGTCAGGATACTTACATGGAGGTCATGGCTGACTTCCAGGCTGACCTTGGGCAGGGAGATGGCCACCGACCGCGTCTTCAGCTTGCCCACCCAGGTCTTCAGCTGCTCCCTGGTCAGCATCTTCTCCACGCGCTCCAGGGGCTCCACGTGGTTTGGCAGGATGAAGATCATGCTGGACAGCTTGTGGGCCAGGGGCATCTCCACAATCTGGAGGTTTTCCGCCTCGTCATTGTAATAGGGGTACAAGCCTTTAAAATAAACACATTCGCCAGTTCTTGATTGAAAATATTTATACGCTGCCCTGCCACACTGACAGGGTCCTCGTCCATAAATACTTAAACCCATCAATAAACCTTGATTAGACTACTGCAGTGCGCTTTATGCAGAGCTGCCCTTGAAGACTGTCCAGAAGCAAGAGTTGGCACAGAATGCTGCGGGCACACTACTTACTCGAGTCAACGGTGACAGGCAGTGCGTGTGGCTCTCCCCTTCCCCATTTGAGCCCCACAATAATCCTATAAGGTGTAATGGGAGTCTGGGGGATTTGAAACCCCAGACCCCTAGTCCAACATTTTAACCACTACACAATACTGGCTGGCTATGCTTGTAGTCCAGAGACTGCCCTGCCCCCTGCCCCTCCCTAGCTGGATGCAGATTGTAGCCTCTGCTTCTATTGGAAAAAAATAACACAAATTGAAATAGTTTCAGAGGGCAACTTGGTTGGTCTGCAGTAGAAAAGCTGGATTCGAGTCCAGCAGCAGCTTTAATTCTTCCTTAAGTGGTAGAGAAAGTCGGCATATAAAAACCAACTCTTCTTCTTCTGCTCTGGCTGAAAGAGCCTTTCTCCGATGCATTAGAGATACAGTTATCGAAATCTGGCAAATTCTATGGGAACTCTTGGAACTCAGCCCTATTCTCGGCAGGAAGTTTGGGCTGCAACGGGAGTCGACACCCAGGATTAACATGCCTCTCTGCTAGGTTCCACTTACCTGTGCGATGCATCATGGGAACGCCCACGGTGAAAGAACGGGTGACCATAAAGCCCCGGTTGTCCACCATCTTGTGATGAAATCTCTCGTCCCAGTGAGCTGTTAGCAGAGGGAAGGCATAAAAAAAGATCAGTTAATAGCAGAAAGGTTGTCTTGACGCACTTAACTGTAACTGTGCCAGCCCCACCCCACTGCCCCCCAAAACCATATAAGAATTTCAGAAACGGTAGAATCTATCAGACACAGAAAGCGTCTATCCCTCGGAGAAAATGGTAGCTTTGGAAGGTGGACTGGCATCACATCTGTGATGAACTACCTCCCCTAACTCTACCCCCCAAATCTCCAAGAATTTCCCAACCTAGAGTTGGCAACCATATGTCTGAGTAGCACGGTGCACAGCTGAACTGCTCTCTTTCATGACTTGGATACCAATGTAATCTACAATCACACTGGCCTTTTTTGCTGCCGCATCACACTGCTAGCTCACGTTCAGTTAGTGAAAGACCGCAGTCCTAAAATTAGGGTTCCCATTTTCCCGCTTATGGTGGGAGACCTCCAGGTAATTAAGGACCTTCCCCACCGATGATCACCTGATGGAAACTGGGGCCAAACTGGGGGTTGGGGAATTGTCCTGGGGAGAAATTTTCTTAAAATAAGGCCTCATCTACAAACAAGAAGTTCTGACCATAGAGTTCCTGTGGATTCCTAGAGCTACCTGGAACTGACTGGGGTAGACTGGGGATTTCTAGGAATCGCCAGAAACTCTGTGGCAATCTTGTTCTTCTTAATTTTTCTCCTGGGAAGCTTCTGCTTCCTCCACAACCTTTCCGCTGGTTGCCAAGCACTGCCTGGCAACCCTACCTTAAATCCCTGTCACGGGAAGAATTTAAAAAGAACTGGAAAATGTATTTTGATTACGTGACAAAACAGTATAATGTATACAATCAGATTTTAATATGAAACGTTATTGCAGGCATTAAATAATTTAAGCTACTTAATAAATGTGGATTTACAAGAATAGGTCTCCTAGCTATTTTAGATTAGAAGATTAGATATAATTATCCAGACCTATCTACTATTTGTATTACACGACTTTACCGTATTTTTATTGTACAATTTTGATAGGTTGAGGAGTCTAACATTAGGTCTTTAGAATAATAATTATGCATTGTTATCTACTAAGGACATACATATATTGAATACAGCATGTCTACTAGAATTATGTATCTATATATGTATATCAAATACAATATATTTAATAGAATTAAGTAATAGCAATTAAATATTGTTATGTATACAGTGGTAGGCAGGAGAATATGCTTAGGTCTCGCTCTTCCTTTAAAAGACTTGTTCTACCCTAATTTACAAATAAGTAAATAGGTTTTGTATGATTTAGCAGATGGGTATTTTGAAATAGGTACTTAGTTGCGTTTATATATAATGTGTGTATGTTGCTTGTTTTGTCTGTTTTGTTCTATGTTCTTTTTTTAAATAAATGTTTATTTTCAAAACAAGTCCTTCCGATCAGCTTCAAGCCCCCCACCAGATTCCACTGTGGTGTAGTGGTTAAGGGCGGTGGTTAGGTGCGGTGGAGTCTAATCTGGTGAACCGGGTTGGTGTCCCCACTCCTCCACACGAAGCCAGCTGGGTGACCTTGGGCTAGTCACAGCTCTCTTAGAGCTCTCTCAGCCCCACCTACCTCACAGTTGTGGGACGGGAAGGTGATTGTAAGCTGGTTTGATTCTTCCTTAAGTGGTAGAGAAACTCGGCATGGGGAGAAAAAAACCACTCACGTTTGAAGAACATGGCGTTGACGATCAAGGCCCCGTCGGTCTTGTCCACGTCCTTGGTGACCTCGGGCAGCTTGCCGTCGGTGGTCTGAGCCGCCCACTCGTTGATGGACTTGACGGCGCTCCGCTTGTCCCGGAAGTTGATCTTGGAGTGCTCGTAGTTGTAGTGCTTCTTGCTGCTCTTCACGAAATCGTCGGCGAAGGTGATGGAGCTGGGGCCGTAGAGGCGGCTGCCGATCTTCCAGGTGACGTTGCGGGCCGTGGAGTTGCTCACGTGGCTCAGCAGCTCCGACAGGCCGCTGTGGACGTAGTCGTCGTTCAGCTTGTCGGCGCTGAGCAGGGCCTTGGCCTGGGAGGCCGTGGCCGCCTTGCCCCCCAGGGACACCAGGCCAAGGGAGGACGCCACCACCACCGGAGACAAGAGGATGTTCTCCGTGTTCTTATCCTTGGCCATCGCATGGTAGAGGCTGAAGGCCAGGTTGGTGCTGCGGTCGGCCAGGGCCGTCGCTTTGTCGCTCAGCTTCTTCTTTTCGGAGGGCACGGCGGCGACAGCGCCGAATGCAAGGAGCGCAATCACCCACATGGCTTCTGTCGGACTTGGGGACGGCCTGAGCCTGCAAGGAAACAAAACAGGCCGTCAGTCAGACTGGAATCATCTCAACTTTGTAGTTATTCAACCAGTCAATCTCTGTTAGAGATCACCAGGGATGGACAGAGAGGGTCATCAACCAGTCAACATACAATAGCATTTCACAGCCATATAACAGGCTGATCTCAATAGGTAAAGGTGCAAGCACCGGGTCATTTCTGGCCCGGTCATTTCTGACCCATCCCGACGTTTACTAGGCAGACTGTGTTTATGGGGTGGTTTGCCAGTGCCTTCCCCAGTCGTCTTCCCTTTACCCCCAAGCTGGGTACTCAATAGCACAGACCTAATTAACAAAAAAAAGAGAGAGACTTAATTATGGTTGTTATTCAAATAAAGGGCAGGCTGTGGCTTGGTGGAAGAGCCTCTGCTTTGCATGCAGAAGGTCCCAGGAGCAACCCCTGGTATCTCCAATTAAAAAAAAGGACCAGGGCAGTAGGTGATGGGAAAGACCTCTACCTGAGACCCTGGTGAGCCATGGGGAGGGACTGCAGTTCAGTGGTAAAGCATCTGCTCGGCATGCAGAAGGTCCCAGGTTCAATCCCCGGCATCTCCAGAAAAAGGACCAGGCAGCAGGTGATGAGAAAGACCTCTGGCATGCAGAAGGTCCCAGGTTCAATCCCCAGCATCTCCAGTTCAGAAAAAGGACCAGGTGATGTGAAAGACCTCTGCCTGAGACCCTGGAGAGCCGCTGCCAGTCTGAGTAGACAAGACTGACCCTGATGGACCAAGGGTCTGGTTCAGTATAAGGCAGCTTCATAAGTGCTATGTATTCCATGGGCAGAGAGAACTGGAGTGTGCCTCCTTCTGGTTAAGAAGAAGAAAGCCAGCATGGCTTAACAGAAGCCCAATTTCAATGTGATGCTGGTAAGGTGGAAGCCCTCGACCCGTGGGGCTTTGTGCTGCTGTGGCAACTCACTGAAAGCAGGCCACCACCGGTGCCAATCATCTACGTGGCCCAAGACAAGCATGTTTAGATCAGGTCTACAGACTGAACCTGGGGATTTCGGCATGCGAGGCAGGTGTTCGTCCACTGAGCCATATTTCTGACCCTAATTATATTATCACTGTATTCTGAATGACTGCATTCAAGGAGATAAATGCAACAAATTTGCTACCACCGCAAGGCCAAACTGCTGAACTCTCAACTACTTCTAGCAAACCATGCTGCAGTTCATGGCATGGCCTCAAGAGGGAGCACTGGGATTCCCAGAAAGCTGTGAGTTTAACCCAGTTTTTCCCCAAACTTTTCAGCAAGGCGGAATTTTATTTTTCTTCTTTTCAGCAAGGCGGAATTTTATTTTTCTTTATTTTCTTCTGAAGCATGTCTGACAGTTGCACCTGAACAGATAACTAGTATAAGGGTTCTCCCTTCTCAAGGTAGCACACTTCCGGTCTTTCTATGTGCATCACAGGGTTGGATCCTATCAGCAGGTCTGCAGGGAAAAACTGAAGACATGAACATAACTTAAGAACATAAGAAAGGCCCTGCTGGATCAGACCAAGGTCCATCAAGTCCAGCCGTCTGATCACACAGTGGCCAACCAGGTGCCTCTAGGAAGCCCACAAACAAGACGAGTGCAGCAGCACCATCCTGCCTGTGTTCCACCCCACCCAAAATAATAGGCACGCTCCTCTGATACTAGAGAATAGGTATGCAGCATGACTAGTATCCATTCTAACTAACAGCCATGAATACCCCTCTCCTCCATGAATATGTCCACTCCCCTCTTAAAGCCCTCCAAGCTGGCAGCCATCACCACATCCTGGGGCAGGGAGTTCCACAATTTAACTATGTTATGTGTGAAAAAATACTTCCTTTTATCTGTTTTGAATCTCTCACCCTCCAGCTTTAGCATATGACCCCGTGTTCTAGTATTATGGGAGAGGGAGAAAAATGGATTCTGACACACACACCCCACCCCCAAAAAATACAGAGGGGACTCATGGGAACAAAGAGCCACAGAGAACAGGGCTTCAGCGAAGAATCAGGCAAGGTCATCCCTCCTCCCTCTTGCCCCAGTGGAAAAACTGGCATGACCCAGCCCACTGTTCTGAACTGACTCATGCAGAGATACAACACGCAACCTCTGCAGCAGAGGCAATTCCATGAGCCAATTCCACCTAGCATCTAGAGACGGAACTTCCTGCCCCTGTGGAGTCTGAAGATGCTAGATCAGAGCTAACAGAGTTGCAACAGCCAACCTCCTTCATGGATGCAGTCCTTTTGGCCTCATGGGAACCTTTGTTTAACTGATTAATTCCCTTGCTCAGACGCAAAGAACGCTGTGTCGCAATTGTAAACCCACATTAATTATTTCTGAAGCCAACTTTTGGCTGAAGTTGTGCTTAACTTCTAAATGAGTAGGCCTAGGTCCCAATCCGGTGATCTGGCTAATTTATTTTTATTTCATACAACCCAGGAATTGATTTCTGGCCTTGAAAATCATTTCTGGGTCCAGGCCCCTGTGAACCCTGGCAGTTATCTAACCCTCAACTAAGGGCTCCTATTTCCTAAAATATGGCTAAAAATCCTCTGCCTTCTCCGTTTAGCTGCATGTCTCTTTCTAGTCAGTTGTGTGCTCCGATCGCCTTCAGGAACGGAAAAGAAATGGGACAATTGCCATCTGGGCAGCTCTTCTCCAGCTTATCCCACTGGGAAGGAAAGTGTTAACGGATCCCCTGGGTGGAGCCAATGCAGGTGGTCTTTTGGCCATTTTTTCATTC
This sequence comes from Euleptes europaea, assembly GCF_029931775.1. Lineage (NCBI taxonomy): Eukaryota > Metazoa > Chordata > Lepidosauria > Squamata > Sphaerodactylidae > Euleptes > Euleptes europaea. The sequence continues at coordinate 4,219,486 of NC_079323.1, forward strand.
AAAATAGGGGCCAGTCAGCTGCCGTATCCAGAGCGCAAAATGCTGCCCTTCTGGAACTGACCTTGAGCAAGAGTGCTAATCTGTCCCGCTTAAAGGGCCCACCGGTTGCATTCCCGGGCTTCTCAAAATGCATGGTTCTTCTATGATGCCATCGGAACGTCAGCCAGTATCTCAAGAACTGGCGTTTTCAGGCATCGCGCCAAGGGCGGAGCCGGAGAAAGGCTCCCTGAAAAGAGCGGAAAGCGGCAGAGAACAAAGCCGAGCAGGGGGAAGGAGGCTGAAGCAGACAGGCGTGCATTCCCCAGACAAAGCAAACACAGCCACGCAGGCAGCCGCAAGCCAAGCCAGTCTGCAATTATGTCCAGGAAATTACATGGCCCCAATTTTGGGGTTTATTTATAGTTTCAAGTCAACACCAATACTTGTCTGTTGCAGAGGGCGGAGGACAGGGTGGGTGGTTTTGAAAAAATGGGCAGACTTATTTTAAATGTAGGAACTGATTTTCAAGCAAGGAAAAAAAGTGCGGGGGCATTTATTACACATATAACTTGCAGGTGCAAAGGCTGAATCTGGAGTTTGTGGATTCAGGCAGCCATCTGTCAGCAATGTTGATTCTATGACCAATGTTGATTCTATGAGAGGCCATCTTCGGGGCATGGAGTAGGGGTCACTGGGGGTGTGTGGCGGAGGTAGTTGTGAATTTCCTGCATTGTGCAGGGGGCTGGACTAGATGACCCTGGTGGTCCTTTCCAACTCTAGGATTCTAACAGAAAATGTGGAAGTAATCAAACAGCAGCCGTCTGAGAAGGTTGGTGAGAAACACAGCCAGGGGTACCAGGTCGCTCTCCGGGGAAATCACGAGATTTCCCATCACAGCTTGATGGCTGTGGAGTGGGGAATTTATATCCTTATTGTGATATCCTCAGTTTGAGCCTGGCCATGAGATTATTTCTGGACCTTGTTTTCATCTGTGCTGTGGAATATAACGCAACCCTTCAACAATTTGGAATGCAAGGCCTTCCACCCTCTTTTCGTAATAACATCCCTGCATGTGTGCATTTAGGATTAAAATGTAACTAGAGAGATTTGGGTTCAAATCCTTGTTCTGTTGTGGAAGCTCATGGGGGCAATGTTGGGCAGCCCACCTCGCAAGGTTGAGCAGCAACCACGTCACCTGAGCTCTTTGGAGAAGGGGTGGGTTAAAACCACAGTCGGCGGATGGCTATGCCTGCCAATGGAGGGCGATGTTTCACACTCGGGACAAAAATGGGCTTTGGCTCATGGGGCAATTGACACAGAGGTTCCTGGCTCCACAAGGCAGCTATCAGACAGGACTGTTAAATAGAACCTCCTTATACGGAGGCAGTGTACCTTCGAATGCCAGAATTGGGTGGGGGAGGCCATCTCTTAGATTCAGCTGAAGTATTTTGCTGTCACAGTTGGGAAGTGGATGCTGAGCTAGGCAGACGCTTGGTCTGATCCAGCAAATCCACCACACCCTTCTTGGAACGGTGAGAAGAAAACAGTCGCTCATCCAAGTACAATGTAACATCCTTCCAAAATTACAAGGATTGAACTGACACTTCTATGTCTGGGGGAGGTCGGAAGACAGGATGACAATACTTCAATAAATAGTAAAATCAATAATCAATAAATAAAATCTGGGTCTAGCGATCTCCTGCAGACCCATCTGAACCCTGCCTCAAAGACGGTGGCCAAGAAGGATCCATGGACTTCCGACCCAAATGCAGAATCCGGTCATGCTAACGTGCTTTACGGGCCCTGGTTCCTGAGCGGTTATTCAAGCTTTATCCCTGATCCATCTTGGTATGTAAGATGTGGCAAGGTTTGTAAGGGTTGTTGTTGGTTTTTAATAAAGATACCTTGAAACTTTTTCTTAGTGTGGTCAACGTTTCCCTTTTTCATTCTGAAAGAAAACAAGATACGTAAGGTAGTTCCCATAAGAAGGGCAGAGGCTTTTTCCAGAAGAGAAAAACAGGAATTTCAAAAATTGCAACCATGTTTTATAATAGTGGCGGCCGGAAAGGAAGACTGGCCGAGCCCTGTCTAGGGGCCAGATTTGGGGGCTCTTTTTAAACTTTTTTAATGGGGGAAGAAACAAGCCGTTCCTTCGACTGGGAGCTACCGCGACACCAACAGCTGACTAATGGGGACACCTCCAGAATCCCTCGAACTTTGAGCAGGAACGGGGTCATGTTCTCTGCAAGCCAAACCCTGCCATCTTGCCTTTGCAAACGTGGCAGAAAGATACAGCGAGGCGTGGGTGGGTCATCTAAGAAAGTAGGCGTGGTCTGCAAGGGACATCCCACCTCTCCACTGTCAATCTGGGAGAAGAACGTGTTGGTTTTTGCTGGAAATCCTCATTCTTTTATTAGTCGCTCTGGCAGTGCTTGGAGTCCTGAAACTCTAACTTGGGATGGCCAAAAATGGAAAAATCACAACATGCTTGGCTGATTTAGTCCACCACCGGCCTCTCGTTTTTAAACACTGGCACAGTTTATGCCATGCAATGGTTAATGCCCGTGCATTTCAACATGCAAATTCCACTGTCCTTTTTCTCCTCTGTTCCATTGTTCCAACTATATGGCCGATAAAAGTTTTCCCAAACAAGTCAACAGGCTGGGGGGAAAGCACTAAACTCCCCCTCTTCCTGCAATACAGACAGCATAAATCCAGTTTTGAATTCCTAGAGCATTGCTACCACCATTTACAGAAGGCTGCAACACAATTTAGCAGTATGTTCACATGAACACATGAAGCTGCCTTATACTGAAAGATTCTTGGTCCATCAAAGTCAGTATTGTCTACTCAGACCGGCAGCGGCTCTCCGGGGTCTCAGGCAGGGGTCCCTTTGTCAGATACAAGTATCCTACGAAATCTAGTTGGGGCTTTAAGGATGTTCCTGGACTCGAATCTATCCGTTCGGTTTGGTTTCCAAGCCTGCCTCAAACACTACCAGTTTCCCCCCCTACTTTCAGAGGATGGTTGCACATCCTGTGCTCAGCTGCCCATTTTGATCTTACGCATGTGGCATTTCTTAAAACTGGATCCGGCCCTCCAACGGCCAGCATGGGGTCTTTGTTAGCCCAGAAAGCAAGGGTTACAGAGCCGCAGCCAGATTTTAGGCAAGAGATGCAGAAGAAAAGAAACCAGTTCCCCCTCTTAGCACCGCCCATCTCTGACCTGGGTCTTGGATGATGCCTTTGAAAGCTGATCCCCTTAGCAAGGGACCCCTCGGTTCCCAGGGTGAAAAGGGAGGCCGGGTGTGCCATCCAAGCAGACTCTAGGGGATCATTCACACAATCTTCAAAGTACACACATCATTACAAATAGCACTTTCCCAACGGATCTGTGAAAACCGGCCTGGATTGCAACTCCGGAACTGCCTCCCTCTCCTATTCCCCCCTATACTATTTCAATTGGGGGGCTTGATCCCAAACACTGGAGCCCCTCCAGGATCCCAGACCCAGTCTGCACTTAAGCACCCTTTTTTCTGGTCAAGGACCGGAATAACATTAAAAGGAAAGGAAAAGGAAAGAAACTCCAGGCCTTAAACGCAAGACTGGGACATGAATCTCCTTCAAGCGTGGGCCTGACCCCTGAGCACCCCCCCAGTTGCTATGGGGAAGGGGGAGAAGCTCAGGGCTGGCCTCCTTTAACCTCTTCCACTCAAAAGTTTCCATGACAGAAGCCGCCTGCAGAGAAACGGACCCGGCGGCCTCCTCCTGGCCACGCATTCGCTGACTCTTCCCCCGGCCCAAGAATAGCCCTGGGGAGGCGCCGGCCGGGAAGAGAGGGGGGCTACTCGCGAGGAGAGGCCGCAGCTCCGAGGGAGCCCGAGGGTCCTTCCGCCCATCCGCTCCCCAGACTGAGCCAAGGCCAAGGGCGCGGGGAGGGCAGCCGGCCAAGGCGCAGCCGCCGGGGCGCACGGAGAAAACGCTCCAAAGCGCACCAGCGTGGCGCAAAGCCTGCAGGATGGCGCAAAGCCTGGAGCTGGGGGGGGGGGGCTCACCAACCCCCTCCCACCATTCTTCCCCCCCCCCACAGGTTGCATTGAGTCGGTTTCCCAGCCTTTCAAAGGAGTCTGGGGGGAAGGGGGGAGGGAAAGCAAGCGGTCCTCTCCAAATAAGGAGACGCCTCCGAGCGCACCACGCACAAAGGCGCAGCGCCGGGCAATTTGCTTTTTTTGGGGGGGGGAGGGGGATTAACGGACGCTTTCACACTGTGACAGCAGGTAGACTTCCCCTGACTATGGAAGCTCCGCTGATTTAGCAATTTGTAATAATCTCTTTTCCTTTCTGTAAAATGTATTAGGGCAGCCAGGGAATAGCTTGTTGATGGGCAGAATATCTCTGTGTGTCTGTGTGCTAAGGAAGTGGGTTAAGAGTCATGGAGGGTTACAGTAAACCATAACAAGAACTGGGTGAAACTGTTACCCTACTGCCGCCTTTATGTCTGTAGTGCTATCAGCCTACCCTGAATGTTGATGGGTTGTCACATCTTGAATTTGGATCAATATCCCTTCCCCAGTACGATCGGGGCTCAGAGATTTCTGCCCATTAGGGCCTCTGAGTCAGCAGCTGCAAACAAACTGTTTTCTTGAATAATGATCACAGGTCTCTCTCTCCCCCCACGAACCCTTGTTTGCCGTATCAACGCCGATTTTTTTTGGGGGGGTAGTCCCCATTTCAGGGGGCTCTCCGCCCCCCCCCCCCCAAGCCTAGCCTGGATTCTTTGAGAGGAGGTCTTCCAAAGTCCCCAAGCCCCCCAACCCAAGTGGGAATCCAAGTGGGTCTCTGCAGAGAGAAGCAAACCCGACCGCCGCCTCCCCCAAGCCGGGTTCCCCCATGCGGCTCCACTGCTCCGCGCGCCCCGGGACCCCCCGCCAGCCGCTCGCCGGCTGCCCAGCGGAGCGCGCAGAGCCGGCGGGGGCCCCGATTCCCCCGCCCCAGGGGAGGGCTGCGGGGCCCCGCATCCGCGCACGGCCCCCTCCACGCGTCCGAGCGGACCCCCGGCCGCCGGGCAGCCGCGCCGCGTTTGCAAGGGGTCTCCTCTCGTGCAACGGCCGGCCGGGGCTCCCCCCCGCTCCTCACCTCGAGCAACGCGCCCTGCCTGCGCTCAGCTGCTGGCGATCGGCTGCCCGCTCTGCGGAGCCGCCGCCCGCCGGAGGGGGGCATTTAAAGCCCCCGAGAAACTTCTGGAAAGTTGGAAGGGGGAAAGTTCTCCGCCCCCCAGCCCGCCCCCCGCCCCCCAGGGCCGGAGAACTGTTGTCACAGCGGCAGATCTCCAGCCGCCGCCCGGAGGTTGGGGAGAAAAAAAGGCTCTGTGCTGTTTAATGGGGGGAAGAAACAGCAACAGCGCAAGTTATCAATGCCGTGATGCACATTGGGTGCAAAAATATCGGTACAGTGACGACCTCAATAACAAACAGTACATCAAAAGACAAAAGACAAGAATTCACTTAATAAAGGAAAGTACTAAACGTTATAACTATCACTGATAGTTCTATTATCTATTATAATAGATATTATATATTATTATTCTATTATAACTATCACTGATAGTTCTATTAACACGTCCATTATCTTCAGCGTCTTTCCAGCTGTTTACTTGTCTGCGATATACTTTGGGACATTTGCACCTACCTGGAAGCTTGAACTCTATAAAAGAAACTTGATATATAGGTGATAGTTATAACGTTTAGTACTTACCTTTATTAAGTGAATTCTTGTCTTTTGTCTTTTTATGTACTGTTTGTTATTTATGTAGTCAGTGGTTCCCAACCTTTTTTTGACCAGGGACCACTAGGACTTTTTTGTTCGGTGCAGGGACCCCAAGGTTCAAAATAAAAATTCCGAGAATTTGAAAATAAACTTTAATCATAACTGTTAATTAAACATTAAACTTAGAATATTATTTGAATATATTTTTTATAATAGAGAACTTTTAATTGAAAATATTAATTTATTATGGGTTTATAACTTTGTTTCGCGGACCTTAATTTAGTTCTCGCGGACCCCTGGGGATCCGTGGACCCCCGGTTGGGAACCAGTGGTATATATATTTTGCACCCAATATATATAGCCACCTGGAGGTTGGCAACCCTATGCAGACCACCCTCGTGTCAAGGAGTGGGGGGGGGAGTTCCATTCCCTCCTTAGCCAAAAAAGAAGAGAAAGCGGTTTCCAAAAACGATGCGGGGGTGGGGGGAGTCGGGGTTTTTTTTTTCCTTTCTAGAGCCAGCTTGGTGTAGTCAGGAGATCTGGATTCGAATCCCCACTCCGGCCATGCAAGCTTGCCGGGTGACCTTGGGCCAGTCACGCACTCTCAGAGGAACAGTTGGTTTCTATACCTCGCCTTCCCTTCCCCTCCCCACAACAGACACCCCGTGAGGCAGGTGGGGCTGAGAGAGCTCTAAGAGAACTGTGACTAGCCCAGCGGCACCCAGCAGGCTTCATGTGCAGGAGTGGGGAATCAAACTCTGTTCTCCAGATTAGAATCTGCCACTCTTAAACACTACACCACGCTGGCTCAGCCTAACCTACCTCGCAGGGTTGTTGTAAGGATAAAACGGAGGAGAGGAGAATGATGCCAGCCGCTTTGGGTCCCCACTGGGGTATGAAATAAATAAATAAACAAATAATAAAAAATGGTCGTTAAGGTGCAACTGGACTCTTGGTCTTTTCTAATAAAAAATAAAATAAATCAGGGAAATCAGAACATTATTCTCTTGGATTTTCCTCCTAATGTGCAGTCCCACCCTTGGAGAAGCAATGAAGCTGGTTTTTATATGCCGACTTTCTCTACCACTTAAGGGAGACTCAAACCGGCTTACGATCACCTTCCCTTCCCCTCCCCACAACAGACACCCTGTGAGGTAGGTGGGGCCGGGAGAGTGTGACTAGCGCAAGGTTACCCAGCAGGCTTCCTGTGGAGAAGTGGAGAAACAAACCCAGTTCACCAGTAGCCTCCGCCGCTCATGGGGAGGAGTGGGGAATCAAACCTGGGTCTCCAGATCAGAGTCCACCGCTCCAAACCACCGCTCTTATCCACCACACCACGCTGGTCAAACCAGCTAGTGATGGTGAAAATATTTCCGAAAGCTTTTTTTTTAATGTCGCAGTGAGAACCCAAAATATTATACCTCTGATTTCTTCTTCTTGGTTGGCCCTAATAAAAAGGTATTTTGTGGATTTTTCTTCTAGCTTTCACCTCAGCCACTATGGCTCAACACTATAATTTTTTATTACAGTGTCTAACAGAGATGTCGATGCAGGCCGAACGTTTTTCTTCGCCCATCTTCTGTGCCCTGCTGGGAGCCAAATCGCTGGTTTCATCTGTTCCCTTATAACTGTTTATTACCTCCGAGTCAGACCGTGCGGCGCAATTTGCAGAAAAACATGGTTGTATGGAAATAGCAGCCTTGGAGGTATGCGGGACGAGTATTGAGGAGAAAGACGGAGGACCTCTTGTGATTGCAAACAAGAAGCCATTTACACGACCTGGAGGGGAAACGCGGTCTCAGGCCGCTTCTGCTTGTCCTGCCGGAGGAATCTCGTGCCAAAAGGGAGCATGGCTTTGGCACGCCGTTTTCACATTATAAATAGGGTTGCCAACCTCCAGGTACCAGCTGTCGATCTCCTGCTATTACAACTGATCTCCAGCCGATAGAGATCAGTTCCCCTGGAGGAAATGGCTGCTTTGGCAATTGGACTCTATGGCATTGAAGTCCCTCCCCTCCCCAAACCCTGCCCTCCTCAGGCTCTGCCCCGAAAACCTCCTGCTGGTGGCAAAGATGGACCTGGCAACCCTAGTTATAAACCACACTGGAACGGCCATGCTGGTGTCCCACAGTTTCGCCACAGAGAGAACATCAGATGTGTGATCCCTCGTCCATCAAATACGTTTTTCTTCTAGCGAGAACTCCAGAAAGCGTGCTCGACTCGTGCCTCCACCCTTTGATATTCACAACAACCCGGAGAGGTTGATCAGGCTGAAAGTGACTGGCCCGAAGCCACCCGATGAATTTTGTGGCCTGTATGTTTACCCCAGTGGGGTAACGGAAGCTCCATAGGGGTGTTTCTGGCCAGAAAAATGGCATCCAGTGGTGATAGAAAGAGCTGTCCAGTTGCAGCCGAATTAGGGCAGGGGTCCCCAACCTTTTAGAGCTTGGAGGCACATTTGGAATTCATCATGGTGGGCACCGCCACAGAATGGCTGCTGCAGCAGGCAGAGTCAGCCACCAAACAATGCCCACGGGTTGACTTTGAATGCTAGAATATAGAATCGGGGAGGGGAGGGAACTCAGTGGTGATGTCAGACAGTCTACCCTCTGAAGTGACTGTTTTCTCCTAGGCAAATCAGCTGGCACAGCGTCGTGGCTCCCTCTGAACCCCCTCGGCCAGGATCTCACGGGGTAGCCTGAGACAAGCTCTTCAGCCTCCCTATCTGCATTACCGGCCTACCTTACAAAACTGTTGTCAGAAATAGAGCAAAAGAATAATAGAATCATAGAGTTGGAAGGGACCACCAGGGTCATCTCATCCAACCCCCTGCACAATGCAGGAAATTCACAACTACCTCCCCCCCCCGCGACACCCCCAGTGACCCCTACACCATGCCCAGAAGATGGCAAGAAAAACCCTTCAGAATCCCTGGCCAATCTGGCCTGGAGGAAACTTGCTTCCTGACCCCAAAGGGGCGATCGGCACTACCCTGGGCATGTAAGAAGGGGCCACGAGAGCCAAGCACAGATGCAGCCCTTCCTGCCCTCCCTTCTCATGATCTGCTTAAGGTCACAGAATCAGCTTCGTGTTCCATGTTCTTGTCAAATTTCTCTCTGCAGGAAGAAATCTGACTTTCTGGAACAAAGTGTCCTTCCCAACATATGCCAAGGTTATGGAGATGAGTTTTATGTGCTAAAAATGCAAAAATAGGTGTAAAATGCCGAGGTAGTGCAATTGTAGCGGCTGAGCCACGGAGGCGTAGGAGGTTCCCAGTTCCTAACTTCCCCCACCCCAATATGTTCACTAGACAGCTGTCGGCAAGTTATTGTCTCTCGGCTCCGCTGAGATATAATTAGAATGATACTGGCTTACCTTTCAGGGCTGTTGTGAGGAGAGCAGCAATTTAAAGAAGCACTCCGTATGGTGAAAGCAGGATAGAAATGCATTTTTAAAATTCTAATCCGTGTCACTGGCCACCAAGATTAAGTTAATTCATGCCATCGTATTCCCTATTACTATGTATGGGTGTGAAAGCTGGACATTGAAGAAAGCTGATAGGAAGAAAGTAGACTCCTTCGAAATGTGGTGTTGGAGAGCGTTACGGATACCGTGGACTGCCAAAAAAACAAATCAGTGGGTTCTAGATCAAATCAAGCCTGAACTGACCCTAGAAGCTCAAATGACTAAACTGAGGCTGTCGTATTTTGGTCACATTATGAGAAGACAAGAGTCCCTGGAAAAGGCCGTCATGCTAGGAAAAGCAGAAGGCAGCAGGAAAAGAGGAAGACCCAACAAGAGATGGATGGACTCAATAAAAGAAGCCACGACCCTCAGTTTGCAAGATCTGAGCAAGGCTGATAAGGACAGGACGTTTTGGAGGACGTTGATTCATAGGGTTGCCATGAGTCGGAAACGACTTGACAGCACTTAACACACACACTTAACACACACAATCCGGGCTGCCCACAGCGGAGGGCATCAATAAAGTACACTTCTTTGTCCTTCTAGTGTAACATAGGGAGCTTTGACTCTCGAAAGCTTACACCCAGGAAATCTTGTTGGTCTCTAAAGTGCAATTGGACTCGAACCCAGCTCTTCTAGTCTCAGTGGGTCTCGACTGGTGGAGAATAGTACCTACGCAGCATGTACGAGTTTATATTATTTATTTATAGTCCACCTTTCTCACTAAGACTTAAGGCGGTCTCGGTAAAGGTACCTATCTGATTATTCCTATGTGTTATGTTTTTACCATACCCTCCATGCATGGTACTCTCTCGTGTTATTTTCACAACAATCCTGTGAGGTAGGTTCGGCTGTGAGAGCATGGCTGGCCCAAGGTCACCCAGGGAGCTTGGAAGGGCGAGGATTTGAACCCTCCACATATAGCCTCCATATATGGAGAGCCTGCATAAACAGAGGCAGCAAACCTCTGAATACCACTGCCAGGTGGTGACATCTAACAGAGTTGCCAAGCTCCAGGTGGCGGCTGGAGCTATCCTGGAATCGTGACTGATCTCCAGACAGCGCAGATCAGTTTCTCTGGAGAAAATGGGAGCTTCAGAGGGCAGACTCTGTGGCAGGAGAAAGGGACATTCTCTCCAGGATCAGAGGAGCATGCCTATTATATTAGGTGCTGTGGAGCACAGGCAGGATGGTGCTGCTGCGGTCGTCTTGCTTGTGGGCTTCCTAGAGGCCCCTGTTTGGCCACTGTGTGAACAGGCTGCTGGACTTGATGGGCCTCGGTCTGATCCAGCATGGTCTTCCTTATGGTCATATGTTAAATCAGGAGGCAGGCGATGGCAAAACCACCTCTGCTTCTCTCTTGCCTTGAAAACCCTGTGGGGTAGCCATAAATGTGATGGTACTTTACACATGCACATGCAAAGAGGTTTTGTATGGGATATGGGGATAATCTGTGTTTCCTTTTTTTGTAAAAAGTACACGCCAGCCCCCTCTCAACGTCCGTTTCCAAACCGCTGCACACATTTCTCAGGCAATTGCCTGAAATGTGAGAGATCTGAAGGGTGGGCGTGACTTTTTACATCGTCGGCATTTTCTGCAGCCGGCGGCTGGCTCCCCTCCCCCATCCTGCCACGCTGGACAATCTGCAGAAGGCGAAGAGAAGGGGGAGAGACAGCGAGGAGGGGCCTCTGGTAGAACTCGACTGCGGGACGATTATCTGGGCCCAGGCATGGGGAGGATGCTGATATGCTGTACCATGTCTCAGGGGACCTGCCCTCATCGCAAGCCTCTTATCTTGAGATGCTCAAGCTCTGTCCTTTCAGAAATAAAATAGGGCACTTACCCCAAGAGTCATAGGGTTGCCATCCTCCAGGTGAGGCCTGGGGCCTCCCAGAATTACAACTGCCTTCCAGACTACAGGGATCAGTTCCCCTGGAAGAAATGGGAGCTTCAGAGTGTGGACTTTATGCCATCGTATCCCTGCCAAGCTCATTCTGCTCCCGAAACTCTGCCCTCCGCAAGTTCCTCCCCCAAATTGCCAGGAATTTCTCAAGCAGGAGGTGGCCACCCTAGCTAGGGTAGCCAACCTCCAGGTACTATAGGTTTGCCAGGCTCCAGGTACTAGCTGGAGATCTCCTGCTATTACAACTGATCTCCAGCCGTAAGATATCAGGTCCCCTGGAGAAAATGGCTGCTTTGGCCATTGGACTCTATGGCATTGAAGTCCCTCCCATCCTCAAGCCCCGCCCTCCTCAGGCTCCACCCCAAAAAACTCCCACCAATGACGAAGAGGGACCTGGCAACCCTAAGCTGGAGATCTCCTGCTGTTACAACTGATCTCCTGCCGAAAGAGATCAGTTCACCTGGAGAAAATGGCTGCTTTGGCCATTGGACTCTATGGCATTGAAATATCTCCCCTCCCCAAACCCTGCCCTCCTCAGGCTCTGCCCCAAAAACCTCCTGCCGGTGGCAAAGATGGACCTGGCAACCCTAACCCTAGCAGAGACAGGTATTTCCTACCCCACTTACCCCAACGGAGGCATTGAACCTGGGGCCTTCGACATGCAACCAAGGCCTTTATCACTGAGTCGCAGCCCTGCAGAAACGCTCCGGTGATCAACAGCTACCGTTCCTTCCATTGTTGCTTTTAACTGAAATAGTCATTTCGTACTAGCAGTGAAAACGGTGGAGGGGCCCTGGCTAAGTGGAAGAGCCTCTACTTGGCATGCAGAAGGTCCCAGTTTCAATCCCTGGCATCTCCAGTTAAAAAAGGACCAGGCAGTAGGTGATGTGAAAGACCTCGGCCTGAGACCCTGGAGAGGGGCTGTGGCTCAGTGGCAGAGCCTCTGCTTGGCATGCAGAAGGTCCCAGGTTCAATCCCTGGCATCTCCAGTTAAAACGGACCAGGTGATGTGACTCTATGGCATTGAAGTCCCTCCTCTCCCCAAACCCTGCCCTCCTTAGGCTCCACCCCAAAAACCTCCCGCCAGTGGTGAAGAGGGACCTGGCAACCCTATTTACAGCCCTTTTGCTTCACCAAAACACTACTTCCTTCTTGAAACACATCTGTGGGCCTCGCTAGGGTTGCCAACTCCAGGTTGAGAAATTCCTGGAGATTTGGGGATGGAGCCTGGGGAGGGAGGGTTTGAGGGAGGGGAGTGACTTCAGAGGGGTATAATGCCATAGAGTTCACCCTCCAGGGGTTTTCTCCAGGGGGACTGATCTCTGTCTTTGGGAGAACAGTTGTAATCTCCAGGCCCCACCTGGTGGTTGGCAACCTAAGGGCTTGCTGATAGAAACCACCCAGACAGCAAGGAAGATGTGAAGAGGAAATTCGACTTATGCAGCGTTGCTTTCTCGTGCATGCTTAGGTTGTGGCAAATAATGCAGGCTGGATTTTCTCTTCCTTCTGCACAGTTTTCAAAAGTACAAGAGTCTTTGTCTGTTTCCTTTTGTTTCTTTTTTTGCCGCAGGCAAGGAAAACTAAACTGCATCAATTTTAATGTCCAGTTTCCAAGATGTTCACAGAGGAGGGTGGATTTCCGGTTATATCTTCTGGGTGAAAGTTTGTGGATGGCTTAGCAGGCTCTTTGTAAAAAAATAACTTATCCGTATCTCAACCCAGCTGGGCTGTTGGCGCAGAGGAAAGCAGAAGGAACAGAAGAAGTTCTGGCTTGGAAATGGTTCTCTCTGCGGTCCTCCATCACTTTAAGATCCTCTTGCCTGGGCCATGTTTGTAGTGCATGGCTCCCCGTTGCCCTGGGGGAAATTCTTCCAGTGTTCCCAGCCGAAAATCACATGTATATCTTGAGATGAATCTCATGGACAGATTCCTGCTTCTGGAATGCAGAGAGGCAAATTCCCTCTTCTATTATTTCAAACAGCACTGCTTCTGTGTCCTGACAGGGCAGACTTGAGAAAATGAAACAAAAATGAGGCTGGTGTCCATTTATAGGCTTTATTTTATTTTATTTTAGAATTTGAAAGCTATATTGTGAGTTTAAAAATGAAATCACTGTCTGCTGTGGGCCTATCCGTCCCATTTTTGCTTAAGAGGTTTGGCAGGTTTTTGTGTATTTGTTCCAAAACCTACAAAACCTGTTTGACCAGAGGATCTAAAATAAATTTAGGAGTATCTCTCATAACTATTTCAGTTTTCTTAAAAAGACTTTTCTTCCTTCAGCCTCATGTAGATTCATAAGAACACGCCCCTTTTTACCCATGTTCATTTCATCCCATGATTGTTAATTTCATCCCAAGAGTTGCAAACTCTGGGTTGGAAAAATCCTGGAGATTTGGGGATGGCCACTTTGGAGGGAGGATTCTATGGCATTATACCCACTCTCCGCAGGCTCCACCCCTAAAATCTCCAGGTATTTCCCAACCTGGAGCTGGCAAGCCAAAGCCCAGGGAAGCTTGCCTGCCATTTCTGACCAGCTAAGAAACTTGGGTTGTCAACTTTGGGTTGGGAAATCCGGGAGATCTGGGGTTGGAGTCTGGGGAGTGTGTAGGGTTGCCAGCCCCAAGTTGGGAACTACCTGGAGATTTTGGAGGTGGAGGCTGAAGACGGCGGGGTTTGGGGAGGGAGAGGACTTCACTGGGGTATAATGCCATAGAGTCCATCTTCCAAAGTGGCCATTTTCACCAGGTGAGCCGATTTCTATTGCCTGGAGATAAGTTGTAATAGCAGGAGATCTCTAGCCACCGCCTGGAGGTTCTTGCATTGTTCTTATACGTTCTTGCATTGTTCTTATAAAGTATTTAGCAACATTCTATTTTGTACTAATTGTACCATTTGATATTTGTATATGCCATTAGTGCCTTTTTTCCATAACCACCTGGAGGTTGGCAACTCTAGGACAGTGGGGTTTGGGAAGAGGCCTCAGCAAGGTATAATGCCACAGAGTCCACCCCTCCAAAGCAGCCATTTCTCCAGGGGAAGTGACTTCTGCCATTTGGTGATCAGTCGTAATTCCAGGAGATCTCCAGGTCCCACCTGGAGGTTAGCAACCCTATGAGAATCCTCACAAAGCTCCGAAGACCTCTCCCACCAAGACTTCCTAGGACGCCGTTCGCAAACGGCTGATCTCACTCACTGGGCCTTTGCCAATCACTACCAGCGCATAAGTATTCATTTTTAGCATGGCATTTTGGAAAAATGAAATGAAAATTCATTTGCCTGGGTTAAAAAACCCCAAAACACTTCTCCTTCCAGCCCTGTGCCTGTCCTGAAGAGGAAAACCTTCTGGTCTCAGCCGGAGGCGAGGAAGGGGGAACCGATCTGCTGCTTCCAGCTCAGATGTCCTCTGAGCAATGAGAGGCGGTTGGGGTTCCCACATGTGAGTTACATAAATCTGAGTGCGGCACGGCAGACATCCTAAGGGAGGCCGCTGAGGCCCATCAAATGGGGAAATTGCAGCACTGAGCGTTTGAATGAAAGGACTGAATTCCCAGAAAGAGCAGCTGGCGTTTGCTTTTTGATTCGTCCATCAGGTTGCAAGTTCTTCCTGCCCTTCTTCCTAGGGTTGTCAACCCCCAGGTACTTAATTCAAATAATATAACCTATGCTGAAACCCAGATATAGCTGGAAAGCAAAGTACAGCACATAGACTCGCTAATAATCCTATCTGGAACCCAAAGTCATCTACTCACATCTATCATAGACAAAACGAAGGAGGGCGGGGTTTGGGAAGGGGACGGCCATAGAGTCCAATTGCCGAAGCTGCCATTTTTCTCCAGGTGAACTGATCTCTTTCGGCTGGAGCTCCGTTGTAATAGCAGGAGATCTCCAGCTAGTACCTGTAGGTTGGCAACCCTAGTTCTAATTCTGGGAGCTATCCAAGGCCCCACCTGGAGGGTAGCTCTGAGCCAGTCTTATTTGTGAAAACTGGGGAGGGGGATTCTGTGGAATCACATCCCCCCCTGAGCTCCCTCCCCTCCCCAAACGTCACTCTCCCCAGCCTCTGCCCACAAATCTCCAGGAATTTCCCAAGCTGGAGTTTGCAAGCCTAACAGTAAGGCCGGTCCGCATTCTGCCCAGCATCTCCTGAGTTTGCTGAGATTGTGCCGATCGTTTCTTGAAAACGCCAAGCGAGGCTAGCAGAAACCACAGGCAGTCTTTATTTCGTCAGACTTGAACTATCCTTCCCATGTAGAAAAAATAAAAATAAAAGGAGAAAATGGACCCATGTTGCAAACCTTTGCAACATGCGAAGTGGGCAGTTGAGGTTTCAGACATCCGCCTAGGTCAGAGGCGTGGATTTCTAGAAGATTCCGGCCGTCGGCATGATGCAACTCTGGAAAAATCTTGCAGAGCAATCCTCTGCTAAAGGAAAGCCAGCTGTTCGGAGTCTGGCCAGATGTTCAGCCCACCCTTCCTGGCCACAATTCAATCCTCTCTCTCAAGTCTCATATTTCCAAGTTAGGAAAGTTGTGTGTGTGTGTGTGTGTGTGTTTGTATGTTTCCTCCCTTGCAAACGCCACGTTCAAGAGGCTGGGAAGAGCGTCGTTTACATCTTAGAGTTAAATGTTCAGCTCCAGTTTTTCTCCCTGGTGATTGTATAAATCAAGGCAGGAAGGAGTAAAATGCAGGGCAATTTTTTTTTTACTGACACTCCCAGGATAACGTCTCTGTTAATAGAGGTTTGCTAAATCTATTTGGCTCATTCTGGTTTTTTAACTTAAAGGCAAAGGGGGGAGAATACCATTTGTGAAAGAGCATTTCCCCTTTGATTGCAATCATGTGAAGACTAAACTCACTGGCAAAGACAATAATGCTAGGAAAAGTGGAAGGCAGCAGGAAAAGAGGAAGACCCAGCATGAGCTGGATTGACTCAATAAAGGAAGCCACAGCTCTCAGTCCACAAGACCTGAGCGAGGCTGTTCTAGGTAGGACATTTTGGAGGACATTGATTTATAGGTACCTGAAGAAGTGAGCTGTGGCTCACGAAAGCTCATACCCTACCAGAAAATATTTTTGTTAGTCTTTAAGGTGCTACTGGACTCTTGCCCTTTTTGACTACTGCAAACAGACTAACATGGCTACCCACTGTGAATTGATTTATAGGGTCACTCTATCGCGGCACATGACACACACTTTGATTGCAAAATTGTAAGGTAAAGACCCTTCAGCCTTCACCTCCACAAAGCTTGGGTTGCCAGCCTCCAGGTGGGGCCTGGAGATCTCCCGGAACCACAGCTGATCTCCAGACAATCAATTCCCCTGGAGAAAATGGCTGCTCTGGAGCGTGAACTCTATGGTATTACACCCCACTGATGAGAGCATCGACAACCACTTTACATCCCCATTGGGGATAACAGTGGGATACAAATGAAGTCAATGAATAAATAAATTTTACTGCCTTCCATTTTCACAGAAACTAGACCCCTCGGCTCGTTTTGCCCATATTTTCTGGATTCGTGTTCAGCCAGCATCCAGAAAACGCGGAGGAAATGTGCAGAAATACAGGGGGTGGGGGAGAGTGAGGCAACCTTGGACGGTGGGAAAATTCAAACAGGGTAGGGTTGCTAACCTCCAGGTACTAACCACAGGTACTAACCTGCGCTATTACCACAAGGTTTGGAAATCAGCACAGAGATATCCGTACAAAGCGGACACACAAGTAACGTGTTTAAACATATACAGTAATCAACTAAAGTGCAGTGATACATATAAGAAACACATACAACTATGTACACAAATAAACAATGCTTTTTCTAATGCAGTCTTTGTGCAAAAAGATTTTCTGTTGTAGCAGTAGTTGTAGAAAAGTTATGGACCTTTTAAAGAACCTTTCTACAACTGAAAATCTTTTTGCACAAAGACTGCATTAGAAAAAGCATTGTATATTTGTGTACATAGTTGTATGCGTTTCTTATATGTATCACTGCACTTTGGTTGATTACTGTATATGTTTAAACACGTTACTTGTGAGTCCGCTTTGTACGGATATCTCTGTGCTGATTTCCAAACCTCCAGGTACTAGCTGGAGATCTCCTTCTATTATAACTGATCTCCAGCCGATAAGAGATCAGTTCCCCTGGAGGAAATGGCCGCTTTGGCCATTGGACTCTATGGCACTGAAGTCCCTCCCCAAACCCCGCCCTCCTCTGGTTCTGTCCCAAAAACCTTCTGCCGGTGGCAACTCTAGCTAGGAAACAGCCGTGCATAAATGGCCTAATTGTCTGGGAAGGAAAGCCCTTAATTTTTTTAATGCCTTAAAGAAAGAAAGAAATCCCATTCCGTTCTCCTATGCAAACCGGAGCCCTTCAAGCCAAGCAGGGCAGAGGGGGTTTGTCTTTTTTGTTGCGGTTTCAGCATTTTCTGTGGCTGAGCTGTGGCCTTAAATGACTTTCAAAACACCCTTCCTGGAGGCAGCCTTTTTGGCATTCACCTGAAGGATTTTCTCCCCGCCCGGCCTCCTCTTCTCCCTGTCTGGGCACGATCAAACAGCTCCAGATCTGCCATCGATCTCACCTGCCGGTGCTGAGCTCTGTGACTCAGCGGAGAGCTTCTGGCGATGCGTTTCACACTTCTGCGGATCACAGCAGATATTGTCAGCCCCGTGGGAGCAGGGGGGATCAAAACTTGAAGGCAGCCACCCGCATCCTTAGACTAAAGCACTAAAAAGCATCAGGCCAATCACTCCCCCTCTTGCTGCCTAACCTACCTCACAAGGTTGTCGTGAGGATAAAATAGGGGGGATCACGTGTGCCACACAGAGGCCTAGGGGAAAAGACTCGGGGATAAACGCCGCTTTTCAAAGATTATCCCCGAGTCTTTTCCCCTAGGCCTCTGTGTGGCACACGCGATCCCCCCTATTTTATCCTCACGACAACCTTGTGAGGTAGGTTAGGCAGCAAGAGGGGGAGTGATTGGCCTGATGCTTTTTAGTGAGATACGTGGCAGAGCGGGGGTTTGAGCAAAAACGACCACAAGCAATTGGCTTTGGTCCTGTTTGGGTTTTTCTGTCTGGCCTCTTAGAGTTCTGCTGAGAAGTAGAAGAAGAAGAAGAGTTGGTTTTTATACTCCGCTTTTCTCTAATGAAAGGAGTCTCAAACCGGCGTACAATTGCCTTGCCTTCCTCTCCCCACAACAGACACCTTGTGAGGCAGGAGGGGCTGAGAGAGTTTGGAGAGAACTGCGACTGGCCCAAGGTCACCCAGCAGGATTCATGTGGAGGAGTGGGGAATCGAACCCGGTTCACCAGATTAGAGTCTGCTGCTCATGTGGAGGAGTGGGGGAATCGAACCCGGTTCTCCAGATTAGAGTCCGCCGCTCTTAAGCACGATACCACGTTTATCGCAGAGTCTTTTACCCAAAGGGCTCTGTATGGCACCCATGATCTCCCCTATTTTTTATTTTATCTCCCCTCTTATAATTCTGCTGAGAGAAAGAACTGAAATTTCCGGCGCAGGAAGTTCTGACTGCAAAGGTGGAGCCTGAGAAATTCTAACAACGTCCTGCTTTTAAAGTTTTTGACCCTTGCTCCCAGCAGTTTACGGCATGGCACATGTCGTCCATACAACAGCCCTGCGAGGTAGGTCAGGCTAACAAAAAGTGAGGATGAGAGAAAAGTAGCCCAATATCACCCAGTGCATTTCATGGCTGAGGGTGGCTTTGCCTCTGGGTTTCATAAATTGTAGCTCAATAACCACTACACCATACAGCCTTTTAAATGATTCATTGGTATAGAGTTGCCCATTCAGACGTAGCATTTGAGGCAAATTGAATGGTGGCATCCCACTTGAAATTTTTTTGAGATGGGGCGGAAAAGAGTTTCTCAGGAAGGTTGACTACTGGGCATTGCCAGACAAAACCCCATTGAAATGAAGTAAAAGAAGTGAAATTTAGCGAAACACACGTTCTTTCATGGTTTACCCTGATCTCTGTTTTTCTTGCTTTTGCTCTGTCGCTATCTCCTCAGGGACATAGACCTGTGTTCCTCTGTAAACAACCTTCTGGGGCTTGGGAAGGGGAGGGACTTTAATGGGGTACAAATGCCATACAGTCCACCTTCCAAAGCAGCCACATTCTCCAGATGAACTGATCTCTGTCGCCTGGAGATCACTTATAATTCCAGGAGATCTCCAGCCTCGACCCGGAAATTGGCAACTCTCCGTGTGTGAGATTGCGCACACGTGTGAATGCTGCCATTCCTATACATGGGATTGCTCAGAACCCAAGTGCCAAACATACAAACCCCCACAGCGACTGATGTACTGCATGCATGTCTATATTAAGCATGCAGTTCAGTAATGGGGAGGGGCCGTGGCTCAGTGGTAGAGCATCTGCTTGGCATGCAGAAGGCCCCAGGTTCAATCCCTGGCATCTCCAGATAAAGGGACTAGGCAGGTAGGTGAAAGACCTCCCTCCACCTGAGACCCTAGAGAGCTGCTGCCAGTTTGGAAGAAGGTCTCAGGTTCAATCCCCAGCATCTCCAGTTAAAGGGACTAGGCAAGTAGGCAATGTGAAATATCTCTGCTTGAGAGCCTGGAGAGCCGCTGCCGGTCTGAGTAGACAATACTGACTTTGATGGACAGCTTCATGTGTTCATGTGATTCATGCATCTAAAAACTGTATCTTTAAGCGAGGATGGGAAAGTATTTTCTAGTACCCCGTAGTGGTGGTTGCAATTCCACTGCTGTGATCTCTTGTGTAAAAGCCTCTGCAAGATCGGTCTCTTTATTTGGTTCTTGTGGGTTATCCAGGCTGTGTAACCGTGGTCTTGGTATTATTTCTCTGTCTCTTTATTTCTCTGTCTCCCTCCCGCCCCCTTCTTTCTGCGGAAGAATGCCCAAACTTCGCGTAAAATGTTTTGGACATTTTAAATGTATGTGGTGCTCTGTGGAAAAGCCGGCACAGAGGAGATATCTAATATTGCATTTCTGGGTTTTCTGCCGTCAAAGTCACGGCTGACTTATGGCAACCCTGCAGAGTTTTCAAGGCAAGAGACGTTCAGAGGTGGTTTGCCATGGCCTGCCTCTGCGCCACACCCCTGCCACGACCCTGGCTAGGATTTGGATGGGAGACCTCCAAGCAAAACCAGGGGCGTGATGCAGAGGTGGGCATTAGCAACTCACCTCTGAATGTCTCTCGCCTCAAAAAACCCTACAAGGTTATCATAAGTCAGCTGTGACTTGATAGCAAAAAAATAAAAAATTGGGAGTGCCCTGCAGAGGACGTTCCTGGAGAAAGACCCCCAAAGTCAAAGGCATTTGTAATCCCCAATCTCCATGCCACTATTCTATTAATAAAGCTGACCTCATAGAAGAATTCACTTGGAATGAATTCAATCCTGTGATTTTAATTTTCTGAAAGTAATAATAGGAGTCTTCCAGTAGATGGCAACCATCGACTAACATAGTTCAGTCAACCCTTTTTAAAAATAACAATGGCCCTGGTCACACAGCGCATTTGTAATGTGTGGATGCTGTTTGTGGGCCACTGTTTGGATGCTGTTTGTGGGCGGTTAAGGAGAGACATGATAATGGTCTCTAAAATTATGTGTGGTACGAAGAGAGTGGACAGGGAGAAGCAATTTCCCCCTCTCTCATAATACCAGAACACAGGGTCATCTGCTGAAGCTGGAGGGCGAGAGATTCCAAATAGAGAAAAGGAAGAATTTCTTCATACAACGCATAGTTAAACTGTGGAACTCCCTGCCCCAGGATGTGCTGATGGCTGCCAACTTGGAAGGCTTTAAGAGGGAAGTGGATATGTTTCATGGAGGAGAGGGCTATCCATGGCTACTGGTCAAAATGGATACCAGTCATGATGCATACGTATTCTCTCCGGGGTCAGAGGAGCATGCCTGGTATTTGAGGTGCTGTGGAACGCAGGCAGGATAATGCTGCTGCAGTCATCTTGCTTGTGGGCTTCCTAGAGGCACCTGGTCGGCCACTGTGTGAACAGACTGCTGGACTTTCATATATTCTTATATTCCTATGTTATGTTCACTCTTAGAAATGTAATGTGGAAATCCAACTACAATGTCTTTGCAGAGTCATACATTTATACCAATGTGCTTACTAGGGAAATGGACTTGGTTTTAGCCATTTGGCAAGGGTGCCCTTGGTGGGAAGTATGACTGGGCCACAGCTTGATAGGGATGCCAGCCTTCAGGTGGGACCTGGGGGGTCCACTGGATGTACAGCTCATTTCCAGACAACAA
This sequence comes from Euleptes europaea, assembly GCF_029931775.1. Classification (NCBI taxonomy): domain Eukaryota; kingdom Metazoa; phylum Chordata; class Lepidosauria; order Squamata; family Sphaerodactylidae; genus Euleptes; species Euleptes europaea. Next base: position 4,240,868 of record NC_079323.1, read on the forward strand.
AGATCAGTTCCCCTGGAGAAAAGGGATGCTTTGGAGGGTGGACTCATGGCATTTTACCCCACTGAGGTCCCTGTCCTCCCCAGGCTCCATCCCCAAACCTCCAGGAGAAGAAGAGTTGATTTTTATACCCCGATTTTCTCTACTGTAAGGAGTCTCAAAGCGGCTTACAATCACCTTCTTCTTTTTCTTCGTCTCCCAGGATGACAACTGGTCTCCAGATGACATTAATTCCCCTGGATAAAACAGCAGCTTCGAAGGGTGGGCTCTATGTCAGGTTGCCAGCTCCAGGTTGGGAAATACCTGGAGATTTTGGAGGTAGAGCCTGAGGAGGGCAGAGTTTGGGGAAGGGATGGGACTTCAATGGGGTATAATGCCATAGAGTCCACCTTCCAAGGTTGCCATTTTCTCCAGGTGAACTGATCTCTGTCGCCTGGAGATCAGTTGTAACAGCGGGAGATCTCCAGCCGTCACCTGGAGGTTGGCAACCCCAGCTCTATGGCTTTATACCCCCCCCCCACTGTGGTCCCTCCCCTCCCTAAGCCCCGCCCTCCCCAGGCTTCACCCCAAATCTCCAGGAATTTCCCAACCCAGAGTTGGCAACCCTACGAAAGCATCTCTCTCCCTCCCCTTCCCAGGAAGCAGATTTTTCCCTCTGCGGGTAAGCACCCAAATCCTTTGGCTGCCGCTGGCCTCGTCCTATAAAAGGAGAGGATTATCCTTTAGCTGCTGTCGAGTTTGACCCGCACGACCTGTCAGGTTTTGCAGAGGCAAACCCCAGTCAGCTGACATATCTCTGCACACTCATTAAAGGAATTATTTTCTGCTGACATTCAGGGCCTGGTTGTAAAGAGGGGGGGGGATGAGGGGAGGCTGCGGAGACCCGCGTGATGGCCCTTATATAACCGGGAATTGAAAACACTTTCTCAGAAAAGCAGAAAAAAAGGGATGTTCTCGAGCCCTCTCTTCCTCTATCCTGTTTACCTGCTGGATTTATTCACCTGTGAAGATTAGTGTGAATCCCGCTGAGGTGTTTAGTTTCCTTTCTCTCTCTCTCTTTGTATTAAGGTATCTCTTTCATCCCGTTAGTTAATCCTAGACTCATAGAGTTGGAAGGGACCTCCGGGGTCATCTAGTCCAACCCCCTGCTTAATGCAGAAAATTCACAACTATCCCCCCCCACTTTTATTTTTCGTAATGTTTTCTTGTGTTTGTTTATTTATGCCACTTCATTTATAGCCTGCTTTTCTCCCCAATGGGAACCCAGGGGGGCGTACCTACGTCTCCTCGCCTCCGTTTTATCGTCACAACGACCCTGTTAGGTCGGTTAGGCTGAGTGTGTGTGACTGGCCCAAGGTTGCCCACGAAGCTTCCATGGAAGAGCAGGGAACTGAACCTGGGTCACCCAGATCCTAGTCTAACACTTTAACGACTGCACTACGCTGTGGGTAGGGTTGCCAACCTCCAGGTACTAGCTGGAGGTTCTGCTATTACAACTGATAGAAATCAGCTCACCTGGAGAAAATGGCCGCTTTGGCAATTGGACTCTATAGCACTGAAGTCCCTCCCCAAACCCCACCCGCCTGAGGCTCTGCCCCGAAAACCTCCTGCCAGTGGCGAAGAGGGACCCACCTATTTAAGAGGGGAGGGGCTGTGGCTCAGTGGAAGAACATCCACTTTGTGTGCAAAAGGTCCTGGGTTCAATCCCTGGCTTTCCAACAGCTAAAGGAGGGCATGGATACCAAGCTGGGCCCATGTTTTGTTGACCGATAGGGGCCATAGAATGAGTCCCCTTTTTCCCTTTTACCCCTCCTTCCCCTAACCGCTAGGCGGTATTGCCCCCGGGTTCCACACAGCTGCCGTTCTGATTCCTAGAGCCCCGGTTGTCAGTTCCAAGCTGGCAAACCAGGGACACATTCAGTGACAGATTCTCTGCTTGTGGCTGACCCCCAGGAGGCCACAAGGTCGATTTTCAGGGCAGGCAATGTGCATCTCAGCTTGGCTGACAGGCTCCCAGGAGACCAGATAGGCCTTGCTCTCATTCTCCACATCCTCGGAGCTTCTCTGTTCTGCCATTCCTTTTTTCTTCTTGCTGAGATGGTCCAGATAAGGAAAAAAGTAATAAAACGTACCTGGAAGCAGGGTTGCCATCCTCCAAGTGTGACCTGGAGATAGGGTTGCCAACCCCCTGGTGTGGTGCAGTGGTTAAGAGCGGCAGACTCTAATCTACAGAACCGGGTTCGATTCCCCACTCCTCCACATGAGCAACGGACTCCACTCTGGAGAACAGGGTTCGATTCCCCACACCTCCACCTGAGTGGCAGACTCTGATCTGGAGAACTGGGTTGGTTTTCCCCGCTCCTACACATGCAGCCAGCTGGGTGACCTTGGGCCAGTCACAGTTCTCTCCGAACTCTCTCATCCCCACCTACCTCGCAAGGTGTCTGTTGTGGGGAGGGGAAGGGAAGGTGATTGTAAGCCAGTTTGATTCTCCTTTAAAAAGGTAGAGAAAGTAGGCATATAAAAACCACTTCTTCTTTCAGTGTGAACAGAATCCTCTCTTGAGCTGGCTGACTCCCCAAATGGGACCCATGAGATGGACAAATGGGAGCGAACAGCCAAAGGGCACATGAACACACGAAGCTGCCTTATACTGAATCAGACCCTCGGTCCATCAGTCGGTATTGTCTACTCAGACCGGCAGCGGCTCTCCAGGGTCTCAGGCAGAGGTCTTCCCCATCACCTACTTGCCTGGTCCTTTTAACTGGAGATGCCGGGGATTGAACCTTCTGCATGCCAAGCAGATGCTCTACCGTTGAGCCACAGCCCCTCCCAAGGGGCTGAGGGAGAACTTTGTTAGAGGTTCCTTTGCTGTTCACACTTGTGTAGGTGTGAGTCCCTGGCAGAAGCAATCTTGCCAGCCCTTGTGCTGTGCTCGACCCAAAGCCCCCGTTAAAAAGTAGTTGCCAAGTCAGAAACAATACCATTATTATTGAATATTGTGGCGTTGGGAGTCTGTCGGCATCCCGGTCACCAGAGCAAACCCAAGGCTGATGGATTCACAGGGCCTTCATATCACAAGCCCCATCAAGGAATTCGGCATTTTTCACTTTTGATGTCTCCATTTGCAACTGCCCTGTTTAATTTTTAACGTCCTGGAATGAAATTGCCGCAGCAAATTAAGCAAACACAATTAGCGAACGCGTGGAGACATTTGTGGCTTTGTGTGACTCAGATCCATTAAAGTAAATCAGTTACAAGGCGGGAAAAAGGGGCCATGGCCCAGTGGTAGATGGTGACCAGAAGGTTCCAAGTTCAATCCCCAGCATCTCCAGGAAAGTTCTCAGAAGATAGGGCTAGGCAAATAGTCGCTCACTGGGGACATTTCAGGTGGGGAAAATAGTGTGGGAGGGAAGGTTTAAACCACCTGTCTTGCATGCTGTAGTCTCAATCTGAATCGGGAATTAAGTTCCGAGCAAGGAACTCCCAGCATGCATCTGGTTGGCACGACCAGGGGTGGACCCCGCAAACGATGTATCATGTAATAAGGTCCTAGAATCGTAGAGTTGGACAGAATAGGTATGCATCATAAGAACATAAGAAAAGCCCTGCTGGATCAGACCAAGGTCCATCAAGTCCAGCAGTCTGTTCACCCAGTGGCCAACCAGGTGCCTCCAGGAAGCCCACAAACAAGGCAACTGCAGCAGCATTGTCCTGTTTATCTTCCATGGCACCTAATATAATAGGTATGCTCCTCTGATCCTGGAGAGAATAGGGATGCATCATGACTAGGATCCATTTTGACTAGTAGCCATGGATAGCCCTCTCCTCCATGAACAAGTCCACTCCCCTCTTAAAGCCTTCCAAGTTGGCAGCCATCACCACATCCTAGGGCAGGGAGTTCCACAATTTAACTGTGCAGGTTGAAAGGAACCAATAAAGCGTGCAGTCCTTCAACAGATTCAAGGTCGACTGCATCACCCTTGAAGGCAAGCCAATGGCAGGCTGTTCCCTGGGTCACAGGATCTTGTGTGCGGCAAGGAACATGAGGTAATGTCTCTCTATGAGGCCTTATGCCACAGTTGGCCAATTGTGGGATTTTTGCAACCGCTGGCTAACCACAGGAGGAAAAGCTGTCATAACGAAGAAGTAAATATTAGCTTATGGCATGCAAAACAGGGGTGCTCCTGACTCAGAGGGAGGGTTGTGGCCCAGTGACGAAGAGGTGGAAACTATATTATGAATACATTGCTAAATAATTCAACTAAGTAGAAAGCCATAATCCGAGATGACAACTATAGAAGGTTGTGATATATGCAAGCATCCCATCATCTTTAAATCTGCTTTTCAAATTCCATACAAGCTTACTTTTGATATCAGCAAATATGTAGATAAACATATAGCAGGTCGATGCAGTTTTAACTAATCAATATTATGTTGTGTAAGCATCTAATAGTTTTATAACATTGGTTCTTGTAGGTTATCCGGGCTGTGTAACCGTGGTCTTGGAAAATTCCAAGACCACGGTTACACAGCCCGGATAACCTACAAGAACCAATGAACTCTGACCGTGAAAGCCTTCGACAATATTTAGTTTTATAACAGTTTAGGTTAGAAAGTTTATAAACCCATCCCAGTTATTCATAAACAGTAACTTGTCCTAGAGCTGTATTGACAGGTTTGTATGCCTTCTGTTGTGTTTTAATATGTTGAAAAATAAACCATTTTTTTAAAAAAGGGGGAGCGTTAACTCAGAAATGCTCTGGATCCCACGGTGACGCTGCCTTCTACTGAATCAGAGCGATGGTTTGGAGTAGTGGACTCTGATCTGGAGAACCGGGTTCGATTCCCCACTCCTCCACATGAGTGGCCGAGGCTAATCTGGTGAACTAGTTTTGTTTCCCCACTCCTACACACGAAGCCAGGTGGGTTACCTTGGGCCAGTCACACTCTCTCAGCCCCACCTACCACACAGGGTGTCTGTTGTGGGGAGGGGAAGGTGACTGTAAGCCGGTTTGATTCTCCCTTAAGTCTTGGAGAAAGTCGGCATATAAAAACCAACTCTTCTTCTTCTTCTTCTTCTCTTAGCTTGTGGCTGTTTTCTTGTGGCCTTGAATGAATCAATCCTAATGGATCCTAGCTAGGGTTTCTAGGTCCCTCTTCGCCATCTGTGGGAGATTTGGGGGGCAGAGTCTGAAGAGGGTAGAGTTTGGGGAGGGACTTCAATCCATAGAGTCCAATGGCCAAAGCAGCCATTTTCTCCAGGCGAACTGATCTCTATTGGCTATCAACTTTGTGTCTCTAGTAGGGAGAAAAGGAGGATAGTAATATTGACATAAATAAACTAATGATCAGTAGATTCACATTAATCACCCTGCTATGAAAATTTATGTTGCTTGTTTGTACTGGCAAACATGCAATTAAGGGCAGAAGAGCCATCCAAGTCAGCCTTTTTTGGCTCAGCTGGCAACCTTTGTGTGTGGCATTGTCTCACAGATATGCAGTGCATGCGCGCTCCAGTGTCCATGTTTATCTTCTCTCTCAGAGGCAACCAACTTTGCTGAGTTCTGCAAAGATCTTCTGGAATTGCCGTCTGCAACATCTTGAGTGGAATCGGAGGCCGACAGCTAAGCTGATGTAATTAAATATTTACCAGAGAGATCCTGGAAGGGGTTATTGATGCCAAGGTGGCTAATCCAGCAGGCTTCCCCGGCGTGGGGTGGGAATCGGTTAAAAGACACGGCCGGCGATTAACGGCAACTGGACAGACTGGACAGCGGAAACGGGGAGACCATGCGAGGGCTTTCCTTTTGAAATTGCAGCAAGTTTGGAGAATGTAATCAGCAGGCTGATCTTAACGTGGTGTAGTGGTTAATAGCGGTGGTTCGGAGCGGTGGACTCTGATCTGGAGAACCGGGTTTGATTCCCCACTCTTCCACATGAGCGGGGGATGTTAACCTGGTGAACTGGGTTGGTTTCCCCACTACTCCATATTAAGCCAGCTGGGTGACCTTGGGCTAGTCACAGCTCTCTTAGAGCCCACTCAGCCCCCCCTACCTCACAGGGTGTCTGTTGTGGGGAGGGGAAGAGAAGGTGATTGTAAGCCAGTTTGAGTCTCCCTTAAGTGGTAGAGAAAGTCGGCATATAAAAACCAACTCTTCTCCTCCTCCTCCTCCTCCTCCTCCTCCTCAGGAAGCAATTCTGCCTTACCTTTAATTCCAAGGCTAAATTATATGAAATTATATGAAATGTTTATCAGAAACCGCATTGTTTATATGAAGCAGGAAACCCACATCCATCCTAGAGACTGCTGAGCTAGGCGCGTTATCCTGAAAGACGGCAGGCTCTGCTGTGCACGGATGAGAAATTCCAGGTTGTTGCCATCACAACACCTTGAAAACCATCTGAGGTCCCGCACGGGTCGCTGAGTGTTCGCAGGGAGCTCAGAACATCATGGCGCATCAGAAACACTATTGTCGGCTGCTTCCAAACAAGGTCACTTGGGCACAGCAGAGGTATTGGTGTTACAGAAATGTCTGGAAGTGGGTTTGTTGTAGGGTTGCCATCTCTGGGTTGGAGAATTCCTGGAGAATTTGGGGTAGAGCCTCTGGAGGGCAGAATTTGGGGAGGGAGACACCTCAGCAGGAATATAATGCCATAGAGTCCACCCTCCAGAGCGGCCATTTTCTCCAGGGGAACTGTTCTCTGCAGTCTAGAGATCTATTAGAATACTGGCAGATCTCCAGGCCCTGCCTGGAGGTTGGCAACCCAAACAGTCACCGTGGCTGCATAGTTGTGTGGCCATCTGTGCTACAAAGGCAAAAAAGGAGTGGTGTGTTATAGCTAGGGTTGCCAACCTCTTACCCCTTGTGGGAAGCAACATGTATCCAGCACTTTGACATTTTTTCCTCATTGAATATTGATATTCTCCTACCTACCTTCATTGAGAAGAGTTTGTACTCTCTGAGACACGTCATATATGAACTATTCCCTTTCTTCTTTCACCTTTGAGGTGGCTGCTTGTATGTTTGTTTCATTGTTGTATTTGCGTGTTGTATACATTTTATATGTGACTTAGAATATTTATGTATAAGGTTAGACACAGTAGCATATAAAGACATTTTTGCACTTTAAATTTGATCTCGCTCCTGTACTGATTTCCTAACTAACCTCCAGGTACCAGCTGGAGATCTCCCGCTATTACAACAGATCTCCAGCCGATAGAGATCAGTTCCCCTGGAGAAAATGGCCACTTTGGCAAATGGACTCTATGGCATTGAAGTCCCTCTCCTCCTCAAACCCCTCCCTCCTCAGGCTCCGCCCCAAAAATCTCCAGGTATTACTCAACCCAGAGCTGGCAACCCTACTACCCTCCCCAAACCCCATCCTCCTCAGGCCCCGCCCCCAAAATCTCCAGGTATTTCCCTGCCCAGATATGGCAACCCTGCCCCTCTAGGACCAGCTATAGATTGTTATAGGTTCTGGGGCACAGGAAACAAGGAAGTCCTATTCAGCTTCCTGTAATTGTGGCCATTATCTTGAATACATGAACACATGAAGCTGCCTTCTACTGAATCAGACTGTTGGTCCATCAAGGTCAGTTATCATCTACTCAGACTGATGACTTCTCTCTCTTTCACATCACCTACTGCCTGGTCTTTTGAACTGGAGATGTCAGGAACTGAACCTGGGAACCTCTGCATGCCAAGCAGTTGCTCTACCACTGAGTCACTGAGGTCTTTCACATCACTCTCTACCTGGTCCCTTTAACTGGAGCTGCCGGGGTTTGAACCTGGGACTTTCTGCATGCAAAGCAGAGACTCTTCCACTCAGCCACAGCCTGCTTTCCTCCAAGGTGTGACTGAATTCTCTCCATCAATCACAGCTTTCTTCTACTTCAGGTGTGGTCACTCTTGCAGGGAGCTGAGGCAGCTGAAAATGCACTGGGTTATAACTAGGGTTGCCAGCTCTGGGTTGGGAAATACCTGGAGATTTTAGGGGTGGAGCCTGAGGAGGCTGGTGTTTGGGGAGGGACTTCAGTGGAGTATAAAGTCATAGACCCCACCTTCCAAAGCAGCCATTTTCTCCAAGTGAACTGACCTCTATTGCCTGGAGATCAGTTGTAAGAGCAGGAGATCTCCAGCCACTACCTGGAAGTTGGCAACTCTAGTTGTGACAGAGAATGCAAACAGTCCTTGATAGCAGCCGTGGGTATTTTTCTCTTGTTTTCTTGGTTTTTAGTGCAGGAGGTGTTGGAGCGAGCAGACGTCTTGTGTGATTTCTGGCTTACCAAGCTCCTCTCTTTAGCCATGAGGACTAGACACTTTTCCTTTTTCAAAAAAAGATGAGAGCTGGCTGAATGCCACATTGCTGGAGGAGGTGTTGTGGTTAAGAGCGGTGGTTTGGAGCGGTGGACTCTGATGTGGAGAACCGGGCTAGATTCCCCACTCCTCCACATGAGCGACGGAAGCTAATCTGGTGAACTGGGTTTGTTTCCCCACCCCTCCACAAGAAGCCAGCTGGGTGACCTTAGGCAAGTCACATTCTCTCAGCCCCACCTACCTCACAGGGTGTCTGTTGTGGGGAGGGGAAGGGAAGGTGATTGTCAACCTACTACGCCAATAAAGGTGTCTGAATCTGATTGTAAACCGGTTTGAGTCTCCCTTAAGTGGTAGAGAAAGTCGGCATATAAAAACCAACTCTTCTTACTTTAAAAGCAGCCGACAATGCAACCGTTTCAGCTTCCTCATTAGTAATCAATAAAGAATGACGAAAAGTTAAAATCTGGATCCAGGACTCCTTGGTAACAATGGCTTCTTTTCAGAGCCTCCCGTGAGAGTCAAATTCTTGCGAAGTGATATCTTCGGCTAATATGTTTTTTTATGTCCCGAGAGAGCGACAATGCCCGCGCATTCTTTTCCTATCTCGTTCGCTGGCAGTTCGGATGAAATGGCTCTCCCAGCCCTGTCCTACCAGTGACTTGAACCTTGACCACGGAACAAAAGCCTTTTTATTTGGGCCTGGATAAAGGAAAGATCACATTCCTGCTTCTCCCTCTAGGCCAGGCTGTCCCACGGTTCCAGACGCTTTCCACTTTGGTTCCGCTTATTGACCGAGTTGCTCATCGACTGCTTAGAAATAAAACGGAATGCTTACTCAGGAGTAAACCTGCTGAAGAGGCATCAGATGAGGGCTGCACGTCCACAGAGATGAGAAGAAGAGTTGGTTTTTATATGCTGGCTTTAAGGAGACTCAAAGTGGCTTAAAATCTCCTTCCCTTCCTCTCCCCACAACAGACACCTTGTGAGATAGGTGGGGCTGAGAGAGTTCAGAGAGAACTGTGACTGGCCCAAGGTAACCTAGCAGGCTTCATGTGGCTGAGAAGGGAATCGAACCTGTTTTTCCAGATTCTTCTTCGGGCCCGCAGAGGTTTGCATGTCTTTCAATGAGACTCTCATCCATCAATCTAAACAAGGGGCTTTGGCTCAGCGGAAAAGCATCTGCTTTGCATGCCGATTGAGTCAGAGGGTAGCCATGTCGGTCTGCAGCTGGATTTGAGTCCAGTAGCACCTTAGAGACCAGCAAGAGTTTCAGGGTATAATCTTTCGAGAGTCAAAGCTCCCTTCGTCAGACACAAGTAAAGGTAAAAGGTAAAGGTCCCCTGTGCAAGCACCGGGTCATTCCTGACCCATGGGGTGACGTCACATCCTGACGTTTCCTAGGCAGACTTTGTTTACGGGGTGGTTTGCCAGTGCCTTCCCCAGTCATCTTCCCTTTACCGACCTCAGAAGGATGGAAGTCTGAGTCAACCTTGAGCCGGCTACCTGAACCCGACTTCCGTCGGGATCGAACACAGGCCGGGAGCAGAGCTTGGACTGCAGTACTGCAGCTTACCACTCTGCACCACGGGGCACATCAGACACAAGTAGAAACCAAAATTCAGAGTTCTTTTATCCTAGTCAGAAGCCGGCCATACCATCTCAGGTACATCCACTTTAGGGTTGCCAGGTCCCTCTTTGTCACTGGCAAGAGGTTTTTGGGGCGGAGCCTGAGGAGGGCGGGATTTGGGGAGGGGAGGGACTTCAATGCCATAGAGTCCAATTGCCAAAGTGGCCATTTCTCCCCCAGGTGAACTGATCTCTATCGGCTGGAGATCAATTGTAAAAGCAGGAGATCTCCAGCTACTACCTGGAGATTAGCAACCCTAATCCACTTGTTTGTCAGCAATGCCCTTCCACTCGCTACTTGGGACAAACAGGTCAGTCCCTATGCAAAATAAGAAATCTGACATGAAAAACTGCAGCACCAAAAACCAGGGGGGGAACTTTGTAATCTTCCTGGTCATTCCATTGCTGACCCAAAAGTGGCAGTCATCAAACAGAGAAGCTTCAAGGGGAGATTACAAGGCAAGATTGCTGAACTTGAGTTAATTCACAAATTCAGAACAATGGATGCCCCAGGGCTGAATAGGAACATAGGATTCTTGTGTGTGTTAAGTGCCACCAAGTCGCTTCCAACTCATGGCGACCCTATGAATCAATGTCCTCCAAAATGTCCTGTCTTTGACAGCCTTGCTCAGATCTTGCAAATTGAGGGCTGTGGCTTCTTTTCTAGAGTTGATCCATCTCTTGTTGGGTCTTCCTCTTTTCCTGCTGCCCTCAACGTTTCCTAGCATGACTGTCTTTTCTAGTGACTTTGGTCTCCTCATAATGTGACCAAAGTACGACAGCCTCAGTTTAGTCATTTTAGCTTCTAGGGTCAGTTCAGGCTTGATTTAATCTAGAACCCACTGATTTGTTCTTTTGGCGGTCCAGGGTATCCCTAACACTCTCCTCCAACACCACATTTCAAAGGAATCTACTTTCTTCCTATCAGCTTTCTTCATTGTCCAGCTTTCACACCCATACATAGTAATAGGGAATACAATGGCATGAATTAACTTGATCTTGGTGGCCAGTGACACATCCTTACACTTAAGAATCGTTTCTTGCCCCTTCCCAGTCTTAATCTCTTTCTGATTTCTTGGCTGCAGTCTCCCTTTTGGTTGATGATGGAGCCAAGGAATAGAAAGTCTTGAACAATTTTGATTTCCTCATTGTCGACCTTAAAGTTGAGTAATTCTCCTATAGTTAAAAATATTGTCGAAGGCTTTCACAGTCAGAGTTCATTGGTTCTTGTGGGTTATCCGGGCTGTGTAACCGTGGTCTTGGTATTTTCTTTCCTGTCGTTTCGCCAGCAGCTGTGGCCGGCATCTTCAGAGGAGTAACACTGAAGGACAGTGTCTCTCAGTGTCAAGTGTGTAGGAAGAGTAATATATAATCAGAAAGGGGTTGGGTTGAGCTGAATCATTGTCCTTCAGTGTTACTCCTCTGAAGATGCCTGCCACAGCTGCTGGCGAAACATCAGGAAAGAAAATACCAAGACCACGGTTACACAGCCCGGATAACCCACAAGAACCAATCTCCTATAGTTGTTTCTTTTGTTTTCTTGATGTTCAGCTGTAGTCCTGCTTCTTATCTCACTACAGATGCTAATTTTCTTTCCCCAAGCATTTCCCCTCTGCTCTAATCAAGCTGATTACAACATGCATTGTCCCTTATCACCCTATACAACCATTCTCTACAATACCCTCCCACCTTCTGGCTAGGATAAAAGGACTCTGAGATCTCCATTTCTACTTGTGTCTGATGAAGGGGACTTGGACTCTCGAAAGCTCAAACCCTGAAACTCTCTTCTTAAGGTGCTACAGGACTCGATTCTAACTGCTTGGCATGCCGTAGGTCCCAGGTTCAATCCTCAGCAGCTCTAATTAAAAGGACCAGGCAGGAGGTGATGTGAAAGTCCCCTGCCTGAGACCCTGGAGAGCTGCTGCCAGTCTGAGTAGACAAGACTGACATATCCTAGAATCCTAGAGTGGGAAGGGACCACCAGGGTCATCTAGCCCAACCCCTTGCACAATGCAGGAAATTCACAACTACCTCCCCCCTACACCCCCAGTGACCCCTGCTCCATGCCCAGAAGATGCCCAAAATGCCCTCCTTCTCATGATCTGCATACTGTCATAGAATCAGCATTGCTGACAGATGTCATCTAGCCTCTGCTTAAAAACCTCCAGGGAAGGAGAACTCACCAACACCCGAGGAAGCCTGAGGAACCACTCTAACTGTTAGAAACGTCTTCCTAACTCTTTTGATTTAGTTTCAACCCGTTGGTTCTGGTCCAACAGAAAACAACTCGGCACCCTCCTCTCTATGACAGCCCCTCAAGTACTTGAAGGTGGTTCTCATATTCCCTCTCAGTCTTCTCCTGTCCAGGCTAAACATACCCAGCTCCTGATGGACCAACGGTCTGATGCAGTAGATGTCAGCTGTATGTACCATATAGAAGAAGAAGATTGGTTTTTATACCCCACTTTTCTCTACTGTTAAGGAGTCTCAGAGCAGCATACGATCGCCTTCCCTTCCTCTCCCCACAACAGACACCTTGTGAGGGAGGTGGTCACCAAGGTCACCCAGCAGGCTTCATGTGGAGGAGCGGGGAATCGAACCCAGTTCTCCAGATTAGAGTCTGCCACTCTTAACCGCTACATCACACTGGCACATGTAACCCTCTTAAAACCAGCTAAGCAAAAGTCAGTGAAGACCTCCCCTCTTTGGGTGCATAATTTCTTCTCTCCGCCTGGAATAGATTGCCTGCCAATTTCCTTGGGTGTGAACCCCACGTTCTAATGCAATGAGAGTAGGAGGAGGGTGCCAAGCTGTTTTCTGTCACCCCAGAAGGTTGGAACAGAACCAATGGGTTGAAATTAAATCCAAAGAGTTTCCGTCTAGACATTAGGAAGAATTTTCTAATAGTCAGAGCGGCTCCTCAGTGGAACAGGCTTCCTCGGGAGGTGGTGAGCTCTCCTTCCCTGGAGGTTTTTAAGCAGAGGCTAGATGGCCATCTGACAGCAAGGCTGATTCTATGATCTTAGGCAGATAGAATCCTAGGATAGAATCATAGAGTTGGAAGGGACCACCAGGGTCATCTAGTCCAACCCCAATGCAGGAATTTCACAACTACCTTGCCCACACACACACACAGTGACCCCCTATTCCATGCCCAGAAGATGGCCAAGATGCCCTCCCTCTCATCATCTGCCTAAGATCATAGAATCAGCATTGCTGACAGATGGCTTTCTAATCTCTGCTTAAAACCCCCCAGGGAAGGAGAGCCCACCACCTCCCGAGGAAGCCTGTTCCGCTGAGGAACCGCTCTAACTGTTAGAAAATTCTTCCTAACGTCTAGACAGAAACTCTTTTGATTTAATTTTAACCCGTTGGTTCTGGTCCGACCTTCTGGGGCAACAGAAAACAACTCAGCACCCTCCTCTATATAACAGCCCTTCAGGTACTTGAAGATGGTTATCCTATCCCCTCTCAGTCTTCTCCTCTTCAGGCTAAACACTCCCAGCTCCTTCAACCTTTCCTCATAGGACTTGGTCTCCAGACCCCTCACCATCTTTGTTGCTGAGAGGGAGGGCATCTTGGCCATCTTCTGGGCATGGTGTAGGGGGTCAATGGGTGTGTGGGGGGGAGGTAGTTGTGAATTCCCTGCATTGGGCAGGGGGTTGGACTAGATGACCCTTGTGGTCCCTTCCAACTTTCTAAGATTCTAGGATTCTAAGCTCTCCACCTTCTCATAAGCAGCTTTCTCTGCTATGGAGAGGTTTGGCGAGGGGGCAAGATGGTGAATCTCTGCCTTATGGTATAGAAAGCGGGGCGCCTAGGTGTCAACACAAATAGTATCTTTCTGCAGCTGATGACGTGCCACCTTTGCTTGGAGCTTTTGCAAAGCGTGGCTTTCTGCCGCTCCTGCACTTTCCAAGAAACCTTTCACAAGGTGAAATCCCTAACTCGCACGGTGCGCGCCGTGGAGGCAGCTGCAAGGGGAGCCAGCCCGAAGCTGGGGTCTTATTATCCCCTCATTGACGGTAGCGGGAGACGGAAATCTTTCCATTGTGTTCGCGGTAATTGCTTTGCCTGCAGTCGAGGGCTTCAAAGGGAGAGGACGGGCTTCCAGCCACACGGCTGGCCTGCTGTGCCACAGGGTGACCGGCACGGGCTCCAAATGCCAGGGCACCAGCTGCACATTGAGGGCCCGCATGCTGTGGGATGTGCAACGGGAAACCAGCCCTGGTGCGAGATACATTGCCCTCTCTGTAGTTGCCCTGTGTGATCCCAAAAATGCCCCCAACCAGCCTTGGAGCAGTGGAACCTGGGGTGCCTCTCGCGGATGGCGCATGACTTCCCTGCGCTGCCCAATGGTGAAGTCCAGGGCTTGATATAGCACCCATGGGCTGAACAGGCACTGAAGACTTCTGGTCTCTGCCTAGGGTTGCCAACCTCCAGATACTGTACAAAGAGGCAGCACGTGGCTCAAATTAATAAACATCAATATCAAAAAACAACAATTGTGTTTGTCTTACTGTCAAATGTATTGAAAATAGACCACCAAAACAAATGAAAAGTGTGTCAAAAAACACACACAATAGCCTCGCAGGGCTAGCCTCGCAGGGCTTAAAGCAGTGCCAATAGGCTGAAAATATAGGAAAGCCGAACAGCTAAACAAAAATAAAGCCTCCCGGGCTGAATATAAACCAAAAAAGATATGGTTATAAGCAATACACAACAATAGTGGTGGTTGTAAGCAATACACAACAATGGTGGTATTACAGTAACAAAACAAAACAACAATGCGGTCCATTGGAGATCTCCTGCTATTACAATGGATTTCCAGCCGACAGAGATCAGTTCCCCTGGAGAAAATGGCCACTTTGGCAATTGGACTCTATGGCATTGAAGCCCCTCCCCTCTCCAAACCACACCCTCCTCAGGCTCCGCCCCTGAAACCTCCTGCCGGTGGTGAAGAGGGACCTGGCAACCCTCTCTCTGCCAGGATTGCTTTATTAATAAATATGCATAGTCAATGTGGCCCTGACGGGGATGACCCAGGCTAGCCTGATCTTGTCAGATTTCAGATGCTAAGCCGGGTCGGCCCTGGACAGTACTCAGGTGGGAGACTTGGTTAGGAGAGGGTGGTGTTTACTTAAGCCGTAGAACGCCAGAGGTCCAAGGAGTGAGTATGTGGTATCTGCAGGCAAAGCTCAAAAGGCCTACAAGATCAGAACAGAGTGTCTTATTGACAAGAGCAGTTCTAGATAAGACTGTCTTTTTAAAGCAATGCTGGAGAGGAAGCCGCAGTCCCTGTTAGGTCCCAAATGAATCACTTTTAGTGATACATTCTAGTTCTGCAATTTCGTGTTGGAATCTCCCCCGTAGCGGTTCTTTCGTTGAGGCGTAATTGTGGCTAGAGCAACTGCCCCGTGAGGAACGGTCAAAACGCTTAGGGCTGTTGAGCTCGGAAAGAAGGCGGTTAAGGGGAGACATGATAGAGGTCTATAAAACTATGAGTGGTATGGAGAGAGTGGACAGGGAGAAGCTTTTCTCCCTCTCTCATGATGCCAGAACGCGGGGTCATCTGCTGAAGCTGGAGGGTGAGAGATTCAAAACAGATCAAAGGAAGTATTTCTTCACACAGCACAGAGTTAAATGGTGGAACTCCCTGCCTCAGGATGTGGTGATGGCTGCCAACTTGGAAGGCTTTAAGAGGGGAGTGGACACGTTCATGGAGAAGAGGGCTATTCATGGCTACTAGTCAAAATGGCTACTAGTCATGATGCACAACTATTCTCTCCAGGATCAGAGGAGCAGGCCTATTCTATGAGGTGCTGTGGAGCACAGGCAGGACAATGCTGCTTCAGTTGTCTTGCTTGTGGGCTTCCTAGAGGCACCTGGTTGGCACCTGTGTGAACAGACTGCTGGACTTGATGGGCCTTGGCCTGATCCAGCATGGCCTTTCTTATGTTCTCATGTCTGGGCAGCCCCAGAGGATCCTGGGAGCTGAGAATATGAGCTCTTTGGTTTCTGAACAGTGCCAAGCAGATGCTCTACCACTGAGCCACAGCCCCTCCCCTAAAATTTGGGGATGGCGACTTTTCTTCTGGCCCAACTTGCCATATCCCCACAACTCTAGAGCCTCAATGGAGAAGACCAAGGAAGCTTCTGAAGTTTCTAAATTTGTATTTAATACATTGTTTGAGGTTTTGTTTCATTTTGAGTGTGGGAGAGTGCTTTTTACTCACCTGTGAATAATCACAAACCACGTCCCACGTATTAACGGGAAGGAGAGAGAGAGAAAATTATGTTTAGGCAATATGTGTGTGTGTGTGTGGGGTGGGGTGTTTCAATCCTGGCTCAGATGTTTTAGCAATTCTTCCTGAGGCTTACAACTTAGGAGGAATTGGACTTTTAAAAATAGGTTCTGGGCCTGCTGCAGGAAAAACTCTGTGTGTGTTTAACTCTTTCCTGCTTGCATGTGTAGCTTGGAAAGGAAGACAAAATGATATTCCAGAAATAGGTCCCGGGGCTGAGGCTTGGGTTCAAATTAAGCTGCAGGGCCACGGGAGGCAAACAAACAAACAACTGATTCAGGGGCTGAGCCTAATGAAGCTGAAACATTCCTGTTTAGATGTGTGCCATGGTCCAACCTCGGGTGCCTTAACTCTTTCCAGCCTGCCTGCCTAGCTCTGAAAGGGAGTCAAAATAGCATTCCACAAATAGGTCCCGGGGCTGAGGCTTGAGTTCAAATGAAGCTATAGGAGCACGGAATGCAACATTTGAAAAAAAAAAAAGGAAATAACAAAGGTGAAACATTCCTCTGTCGATGTGTGCTGGGGGGGTTCCTCCTGTTGGAAAAATAGGTGCTGGGGCTGAGCCTTGGGTTCAAATGCAGACATATGAGCACGGGAGGATTTTTTTTAAGGTTCTGGGGCTATTAGAAGTGTAACATTCCTTCATCGATGCGTGCCTTGTGTCTGGGGGTTCCCCCCTCCTTTTGGAAAAATAGGTACTGGGGCTGAGCCTAGGGTTCAAACGCTGCTACAGGAGCACGAGAGTCATTAAAAAAAAAGGTTCCGGGGCTATTAGAGGTGAAACACTCCTCTGCCAATGCATGCCAGGG
This sequence comes from Euleptes europaea, assembly GCF_029931775.1. Lineage (NCBI taxonomy): Eukaryota > Metazoa > Chordata > Lepidosauria > Squamata > Sphaerodactylidae > Euleptes > Euleptes europaea. The sequence continues at coordinate 4,257,926 of NC_079323.1, forward strand.
GGGAGTTATCTTGATGGAAAAATAGGTGCCGGGGCTGAGGCTTGGGTTCCAACGCAGCTACAGGAGCAGGAGAGGCATTTTATTTAAAAAATGGTTCCGGGGCTATTAGAGGTGAAACATTCCCGTCGATGCCCTCCTGTTGGAAAAATAGGTGCTGGGGCTGAGCCTTGGTTTCAAAGCATGATGCCCCCATTTTGTCCTCCCCCCCCCCGTTGATGTGGGGTCCTCCTGTTGGAAAAATAGGTGCCGGGGCTGAGGCTTGGTTTCAGAGCACGAGAGGCATTTTATTTTTGAAAAAGGTTCCGGGGCTATTGGAGGTGAAACATTCCCCCGTCGATGTGGGGTCCGCCTGTGGAAAAAAGAAGTGCCGGGGCTGAAGCTTGGGTTCAAACGCAGCTGCACGAGAGGCATTTTATTTGAAAATGGTTCCGGGGCTATTGGAGGGTGAAACATCCCTCCGTTCGTTCAGGGGTCCTCCTGTTGGAAAAATAGGTGCCGGGGCTGAGCCTTGAGTTCAAAGCACGAGAGGCATTTTATTTAAAAAAAGGTTCCGGGGCTATCGGGGGTGAAACATCCCTCTGTTCGTTCAGGGGTCCTCCTGTTGGAAAAATAGGTGCCGGGGCTGAGCCTTGAGTTCAAACCATGAGAGGCATTTGATTTAAAAAAAAAGGTTCCGGGGCTATCGGGGGTGAAACATCCCTCCGTTCGTTCAGGGGTCCTCCTGTTGGAAAAAAATAGGTGCCGGGGCTGAGCTTTGGGTTCAAAGCACGAGAGGCATTTTATTTAAAAAAAAGGTTCCGGGGCTATTGGGGGTGAAACATCCCTCCGTTCGTTCAGGGGTCCTCCTGTTGGAAAAAAATAGGTGCCGGGGCTGAGCTTTGGGTTCAAAGCACGAGAGGCATTTTATTTAAAAAAAAAGGTTCCGGGGCTATCGGGGGTGAACCCTTCCCCCGCCGATGCGGGGTCCGCCTGTTGGAAAGAAGAGGTGCCGGGGCCGAGGCGCCGCGGCCGCGCAAGGCAGGCAGGCAGGCAGGCCGGCCGGCCAGGCGGGCGGCGCGGCTCCATCCCTCCCCGCGCCGGGCGGCTCCTCCTCCGGGCCGGCGGCTCCGCCCTGCGCACTCGTCCTCCGGCTGCGGGTGGAGGGGAGCGGCGGCCGGGGCGTCCGGGGCTGGTGCTGCGTCCGCCCGCCTCGCCTGCCTGCTGGCCGCGGAGGACGCGCGGAGAGGCGGACGGGCGGACGCCCGGCTCGTCCCCTCCCGGAGGGGAGGGAGCCCGGCCTGGGCGCTGCCCCGAGGGCGGCCCGCCCGCCCCGGGACCGGAGGCTCCGGCCGGCCGGACGCTGCGCGGCGGGGCGAGCCCAGCGCTCGGGCGGAGCACGACTCGGAGCGGAGGGCGGCTCGGCGCCCAGGCGAGCCGGCCCGGAGCGCTCCGACCCCCCGGCAGCGGGCGGCGTTCTCCGCGGGGTAAGTGGGGCTCCTTAATTAATTCATTAATTAATGCCCTGGCGCGCCCCTGCTGCGGGGAGGCTGGCGGGGAGCTGGGAGGAACGGCGGGGTGGCCAACTGACCGCGTAGGGGCAAGGCGCCTGGGCTTTGAGCGTGCTCCCACTCACGGCGACCCTGGGCATCTTGGAGGCGCAGCCCGGCCAAACAGGGCGCGGGGGGTGGGGGGTTCGGGTCGTCTGCTGACTTGGGGCGCCCCTGCTTAAGGAAGGCGGGATGGGAGCTGGAGGAACGACGGGGTGGCCAACTGGCCGCGGAGGGGTAAGGCGCCTGGGCTTTGAGGCGTTGGGGGTGTTGGGTGTCCTCGGGACCGTCGAGGCGCTCCCGACCCTAGGAGCCGCAGCCCTGCAAAATAGGGCGCGCGCGGCGGTGGGGGGGGGGGGTTAGGGTCGTCTGTTGACTCCGCGCCCTTGCGCGCCCCTGCTTGGGGAAGGCTGGCCGGGAGCTGGGAGGAACGACGGGGTGGCCAACTGACCGCGGAGGGGAAAGGCGCCTGTGCCTTGAGCGTGTGCCGACTCACGGCGACCCTATGCGTCTTTGGGCCGCAGCCCGGCCAAATAGGGCGCGGGGAGTGGGGGGCTCGGGTCGTCTGCTGACTTCGTGCGCCCCTGCTTAAGGAAGGCTAGATGGGAGCTTGGAGGAACGACTGGGTTGCCAAATGGCCGCGGAGGGGAAAGGCGCCTCTGCTTTGAGCCGCAGCCCTTTGAGCCTTTGCCATCTTCTGGGCGTGGAGTAGGGGGGGTCACTGGGGGTGTTGCGGGGAGGTAGTTGTGAATTTCCCGCATTGTGCAGGGTTAGGGTCGTCTGCTTACTGCTGGAGCTGGAACGGCTGCGAAAGGCGCAGCGACGGGGGCTGGTTGGAAACCCCTCCTTGGTACCTTGTGGTGAGAAGTTGGCACCCCCCTTTGGTGCCCCCCACTCCCCTTTGGGTTTTATAGCTCTTGCTCTGCTCAAGGTTACTCGGAAGCACCGCGGCTGCATTAGTACGTTGGGTTGCCAGCCTCCAGGTGGGGGCTGGAGACCTCCGGGAATTGCAACGGATCTCCAGGTGACTCCGCTCAGATCCCCTGGAGCAAATGGCCGCTGCTTTGGAGGGCAAACGCTGCGGTGTTGTACCCCACTGAGGTCCTGTCAGGCTGCTATCTCGGTTTCGTTATTGCCTCTGTCTCTGTGCTGTATTGTCTGCCCCCCAAGGTCGCATGCCTAAGCCTAAGCCTGGGAACTCAGCTCCTGGGAAACTGTATTCCTGCGTGTAATCTCCCGCCTTTCCTGCCTTATAATATCTCCCAGCTAGTGAGCCTTTCATAGCTGTCATTTTATTCGTTTGCACTGTATGCCTATTTGATCAGTAAAATCCACCTGTTTGGACTCTATACGACTTTGTGGTGATTTCTGGTTCTGTGGGCCAAGAGCTGACATTATGACAGCTATCCCACATCTTCACCGTTCTCCTAGCCAGGCTGGAGCCCAGGGGGGTTCGCCTGCCACTTGGATGGGAGCTGTGCAGCTCTCCAGGTGATCTACTACCCTGGAGCCCTTCTCAGAGGACCCTACTCTGTTACAGGACTTAATTGCTGAACTTTTCCGGACGAACCGAGAGGTTTGCCGCTTGAGGGGACTGGTACACGCGCAGTGGCAATCTCTTACAGGACGTCTCTGGATGTTAACATCGGAGGATACTGATGCTCGTTTAGATCTTCAGGACTTGGATCAATTACTGGACGATGCCCGATTGGCGACTGAGGATTTACAAATATTAACTGGACTTCTGGATAATCTTATTTCTCGACAAACTCTTTCTACCATGGCGGGAGCCCCACCGGAGGGTTTTTCCCTGATCCCGGATGCGGCCAGCTGCCAGGCTGAGGCCAAGCGAGTCGCTATTAGCACCGCTCTTCTCCTTGTGGAATGTACAAAGGACACCCCGGTAGCCACCTTGGCTCAAGTTTTGACCCCGACGTTTGGAGCCGAGGCATCCGCACTGGCGGTTCGAGTACAACCTCTGCTGGGCGGGGAACCTGACCCCATACTCTTGCTCCTCGAGACAGAACTTTTGCCGCGCATTACGGCAGAGGCTGCCCTAAGACTTGAGAACGCCAAAGTTCTTGCGGATCAGCAAGCCGCCGAAGCGGCTAGGGTCGCAAGAGAGAGAGAGGCGGCGGAAGCAGCCAGGGCGGCTGCAGCAAGGAATCAGGCGAACGTGGACACGCGCCCCAAGGACTATGTACTGGGACTATCAGGTCTCACCTTTTCCCCGGCGTTTGTCCCGTCGCGTACGACCCAACGCGCACGCCGTTTGGCTGACCGACGTCGAGACTCAGATGAGTCTGAAGACGAGGATTTATATGGGGATAGCTCTCAATGGGCCACGAGCTTCCGAACCAGTAAGCCTCATCTTACTGGGGGCCCAAGTGAGGAGGTTCATCTTTTACGAGCCCAGAATCGGGAGCTCTCCGACCGTGTGGATCAACTCCAAGAAGTAATGGAACTTATGCTTCACGAGAACAGGCAATTACAACAAACCCTGATAGCTCAGAGACAGCCCGTTCCGATACCGGGTCAGGCGGTACCCGTACAACCACCCGCTAATGTGCCTGCTCCACCCTTACCTCCTGGAGCTCCTGTTGCTCCTCCGCTCCGACCACCCGTGCAACCACCTGCTAATGTGCCTGCTCCACCCTTGCCTCCTGGAGCTCCTGTTGCTCCTCCGCCCGGACCACCCGTGCAACCGGGTCAGCCCGCGCCCGGCCCTTGGAAGCAACTCAAATTGAGGACTACGTATGACGGATCTCTTGAGACTTTGCCTTGTTTCTTGCATCAAGTGGACAGTTATATGCGAGAACAAGGTCAACTTTTCCCCACGGAAGATAGCCGGGTGCGGTACGTAGCTTCCCTCCTGACAGGCAAAGCGGCTGACTGGATGGTCCTCCAGTTTGACACCCGCTCTCGTGCGATTCGTTCCCTCAACAACTTCATGACTGCCCTGAGAAGGAGGTTTGAGGACCCCTTCCTGGGAGAAAGAGCCAAAACAGAACTTTTACAATTAAAACAAGGCTCTGCTACAGTTCGGGAATTTGCCGATGAATTTCAGCGACTGGCAAGTAAAATTGTAGGTTGGCCCGAGACCACCCTAATCCATCATTTCAGGGAAGCCTTGCATCCTGACATTCTGAACTGGTCTTACATGCGGGGCGATCCCGATACCCTCGAAGGCTGGATCCTATTAGCCGAGGAAGTGGAAAGCCGCCGCCGCTTTATTTCTCTCGTCCGTCAAAAGCACAAGGAGAAGGGCACCCAAAAGCCTCAACCCAAGGCACCACTGCTCGTCCCACGAAATCCCCCACGTCCGCTCCAGGAACGTGAAGTCCGATTTCAGAGGGGTGCCTGTCTTACATGCGGAGAAATGGGCCACTTTGCAGCCGTTTGCCCACGCCGCCAGGAATTATTTCGTCCCAGCACGACAACCCGCGCCCGAGGTCGTCCACCACGCAGAGGCACCGCGGCCACCCGCAGCGCAGCTCCGGGAAGGCCCACACCCTCTGCACTCCATGCCGGGGACCCAGCCTCCCTGCCTGCTTCCAACGACCCCGCCGGGTCTCGGATTACAAGTGCCCCATTGGGGGACAGCTTTCCCTCTTCGGATGAGGAAAACCCTTGGATTTCTCCAGCCTTAAACCTGGAATCTCCCCTCGACTTGTCAAAAAACGGCTCCGGTCTGTGGTGAATGGAGCATCTCCACAGACCTCTCAGGATCTTCCTATCAAACCGAATGCTCCTACCAAAATCAAAGAAGTGGACTCCACCGTCTACGTAGATGCAGTTTTACAACAACTTAACGGAGGTCCACAAATCCCCGTCAAAGCACTAATTGACTCCGGTTGCTGTCGCACTCTCATAAGCGAAGCCACGTTTGCTGCCCTCAGAGCCGACTCAGAGGCTTTACCCGCCCCCGTCCAATTTGCTCAAATGGACGGGAGCCAATTCCAGGGGGGTCCAGTTGATCATCGCACCATAGGGGTGGCAATGGGAATTGGTTCCCACTGGGAACAAATAGACTTCACTATAGCCCCTATCCGATTTGAAGTGGTCTTGGGAATTAACTGGATTAAAGGACATAGTCCCAGTATTGATTGGGAAACAGACACTATTTCTTTCGCTAGTCCCACCTGCGACCAGCATCGGCAAAACTTTGCTCTGCCATTTCCGCCCGTTCCAGCGTTAACCTCTACTGCCCCAGTACCACCGGCTCTACCCGCTGTATACCGGGACTTTGAAGATGTCTTCGACCTTAAAGAATGTGATGCCTTACCCCCCCACCGGGCCTCAGACTGTGCGATTGAAGTAGTAAAGGACTGCACATTAACCAAAAGTAAGATTTACCCTATGAGCGCTTCCGAGCGCACTGTCCTCCGGGACTTTTTGGACAAAAACCTCGCCAGAGGGTTCATTCGCCCTTCGAATGCCCCAAACTCGGCCCCCGCGTTTTTCGTCCGGAAAAAAGAGGGCGACCTTCGCCTGTGCATTGACTTCAGAAAGCTCAATGCGGTTACCCAGACCAACGCCTATCCTATCCCATTAATATCGGATATTTTGGGACAATTACAGGAAGGCCGTGTGTTCTCTAAATTAGACTTGGTGGAAGCCTACTACCGAGTCCGTATCCGCGAAGGAGATGAACACCTCACTGCCTTCTCTAGTTGTTTCGGAATGTATGAATTCCTTGTAATGCCGTTCGGATTAAAAGGGGCCCCGGGGGTCTTCATGCAACTCATCAATGAAATCCTACATGACCTTCTATATCGTGGGGTGGTGGTCTACTTAGATGACATTCTCATTTATTCGAAAACTATGGACGAGCATGTGACTCTGGTCAGAGAAGTTCTACAACGCCTGCGTAACCATCAACTGTTCGCTAAACTAGCTAAGTGTGAATTTCACCAAAGCAAACTCACGTTTTTGGGATACATCATCTCCCACCAAGGTCTTCGCATGGACCCCGCCAAAGTCCAAGCCGTCCTCGATTGGACTCCCCCCACCAACCGTAAGCAAGTACAGCAATTTCTGGGATTTGCAAACTTCTATCGGGGATTCATCCCTAACTTCGCCCAAGTGGCTCTACCCATTACGGACCTGCTGAAAACTAAAGGAAAAGTAAGCTCGGCTGCCTTGCCCTCCGCAAAGATCCTATGGACTGAGCAATGCCAAGCCGCCTTTCTGGCCCTCAAACGCCTCTTCACTTCGGAGCCGGTGCTACGGCACCCAGACCCAAATCAAATGTTCATTGTGCAAGTCGATGCTTCCGATGTAGCCATGGGAGGGGCTCTCCTCCAGCAAGGACCGGACGGTCTTCTTCACCCTTGCGCTTACTTTTCAAAAAAATTTGCGCACGCTCAATTAAACTGGCCCATCTGGGAGAAAGAGGCCTCTGCAGTTCATCATGCACTGACTTTATGGCGGCAATTCTTGGAAGGGTCTAAAATACCCTTTGAAGTTTGGACCGATCACAAAAATCTAGCTGCCCTCACGGGGTCCCATAAGCTATCGGCGAAACAACAACGGTGGGCGGAGTTCTTTGCTCAGTTCCGTTTCACCCTGAAGCACGTCCCTGGGAAGCAGAACGTTCTCGCGGATGCCCTCTCCCGTTTACCACAATATCCGGTAAAACTCGAAAGACCCACCAACTCTCTGTTCACCCCTATGCAACGTGGGGCCCTACCTATGCTGGCTGTGCAAACCCGATCCCAGCATCAACACACCTCGCAAGCTCCGCCAGCCCAACCGGCTGCCCAGCCGCCACCGCAACAGACCGGAGTTCCCGCCCCTCCTACCCCTCCGACCGCTCAGCCGCCTGCAGTCTGCGCGCCGCCACACGTAAGCACTAGCCCTATAACTATTTCTCAGATCTCCAGAACCGACGGGGGGGCTCCCTCCAAACTCCCCATCTCCGAATCCTTTTTAACTGTCCTTCGGGACCAGTGCCTTTTAGAACGTTCCGCTCATACCCTACCTCCTGGTGTTTTGGAACAAGGGGGGTCCTGGTACAAAGACTCAAAATTGTATGTACCCAAAGCTCTCCGGAAGGACGTTTTACATTTAGCTCATGGAGCCAAAACAGCTGGGCACTTTGGGTTTCTGAAGACCCTTCACTTATTGCGCAGACAGTTCTGGTGGGGGGGAATGCGTTCCGACATTGACTCCTTCATCCGCAGCTGTCCCGTTTGTGCCGCTGCGAAACGATCGCAGGGCAAACCCCCGGGACTGCTACAACCTCTTGAAACGCCCAGCAAACCTTGGGAAGTGATCGCTATGGACTTCATGACTGATCTCCCTCTCAGTGGGGGTAAAACTGTGTTGTGGGTTGTTACTGATTTGTTTTCTAAGCAAATACATTTGATTCCATGTGCAGGGATCCCCTCTGCTCAGAAACTGGCCCGCCTCTTCGTGACGCATATATTTCGTTTACATTCGTTTCCGCGTAAAATAATTTGTGACCGCGGAAGTGGTTTCGTTTCTAAGTTTTGGAAAGCTTTCCTCAAGTTGGTGGGGGTGGAACAGGGATTGTCTAGTGCATACCATCCTCAAACCGATGGTCAAACTGAACGTGTCAATGCTGTACTCGAATGTTATTTGCGTTGTTATGTTAACTACCACCAGGATAACTGGGTGGAACTGCTACCTTTAGCAGAATATGCCTACAATAATGCCATGCATCAATCCACAGGTTTTAGCCCGTTTTTTGCTGTGTATGGACAAGATTTCAGTCCCATCGTTCCTACAGATGATGTAGAGGGGGAGGGGAACCCCGACATTGCCTCCTGGGCACACGCCCTCCGTACCACTTGGCCCTGGCTCGTTAGCAACCTCGACCGGGCCAAACGTAAATACAAAGCGCAAGCTGACAAACATCGCTCCCCCGGGGGTGATCTGCAAGTGGGTGCTTTGGTTTACCTTTCCACCAAAAACCTCCGGTCCACCCAACCGTGCCATAAACTCAGCGCCAAATTCATTGGCCCTTTCCCCATTACTCGGGTCATAAACCCTGTCACAGTGGAACTGGCTCTCCCCAAATCTTTGAGGCGTGTGCATCCTGTTTTCCACATAAGCCTCCTCAAACCCCATGTTGCTTCTCCACGGTGGCATCCGGACCCACCGCCTGCGCAACCCATCATGGTGGGGGGGGAAGAACACTTCGAAGTCTCCAAGATCCTTGACTCCCGTATTCACCATGGTACTCTCCAGTATCTAGTTCGTTGGAAACATTTCCCCCCTGCCTATGACGAATGGGTGCGCGCACGGGATGTCTCCGCCCCCGACCTCATTGACGCCTTTCACATTGCTTACCCGAACAGGCCAGCCCCCTTGCGAACTGGGAGGGGGCCTTGAGGGGAGCAGAATGTCAGGCTGCTATCTCGGTTTCGTTATTGCCTCTGTCTCTGTGCTGTATTGTCTGCCCCCCAAGGTCGCATGCCTAAGCCTAAGCCTGGGAACTCAGCTCCTGGGAAACTGTATTCCTGCGTGTAATCTCCCGCCTTTCCTGCCTTATAATATCTCCCAGCTAGTGAGCCTTTCATAGCTGTCATTTTATTCGTTTGCACTGTATGCCTATTTGATCAGTAAAATCCACCTGTTTGGACTCTATACGACTTTGTGGTGATTTCTGGTTCTGTGGGCCAAGAGCTGACAGGTCCCTCCCCAGGCTCCACCCCCAAATCTCCCTATCAGTAGGGCTTACCCCCAAGTAAATACACACTGACCAACAGGCATTCTCTGGCTATATAACACCCCCTCCCATTCCATAACAGTGTTAGGTCTGCATTACTTTTCTAATTACCTGCATGTGTGTGTGGGGAGGTACCCTCAGCCCCCTTTGACGCCCGGCCAGGGGCTTTATTATGTTTTAACATATCCAGCTTTAGAGAGCTAGATTCGAATCTGGTAACACTTTAGAGGCCAACAGGATTTTCAGAGTATGGCCCTGACCTGGATGGTCCAGGCTAGCCCAGTCACAGAAGCAAGGCAGGGTTGGCCCAGGTTAGTACTTGGCTGGAGACCACCAAGGAAGTCCAGGGTCAGGACACAGAGACAGGCCAGTGGCAAACCATCTCTGTTGGTCTCTTGCCTTGAAAACCCTACTGGGTTGCCATAAGCCAGCTTTTCTCCCTCTCTCGTAATACTAGCACGCTGAAGCTGGAGGGTGAGAGATTCAAAACAGATAAAAGGAAATATTTCTTCACACAACACACAGTTAAATGGTGGAACTCCCTGCCCCAGGATGTAGTGATGGCTGCCAATTTGGGAGGGTTTAAGAGCGGAGTGGACATTTTCATGGAGGACAGGAGTATTCATGGCTGCTAGTCATGATGCATCCCTATCCTCTCCAGGATCAGAGGAGCATGCCTGTTATATTAGGTGCTTAGGAACACAGGCAGGACAATGCTGCTGCAGTCGTCTTGTGTGTTGGCTTCCTGGAGTCCCTTGGTTGGCCACTGTGTGAACAGACCGCTGGACTTGATGGGCCTTGGTCTGATCCAGCATGGCCTTTCTTATGCAACTTGATGGCACTTCACACACACACACAGAGCCAGCGTGGTATAGTGGTTAAGAGCGGCGGACTCTAATCTGGAGAACTGGGTTGGTTTCCCCACTCCTCCACATGAAGCCAGCTGGGTGACCTTGGGCCAGCCCCGGTTCTCTCCGAACTCTCTCAGCCCCACCGACCTCACAAGATGTCTCTTGTGGGGAGAGGAAGGGAAGGAGATGTAAGCTGCTTTGAGATTCCTTAAAAGGTAGAGAAAGTTGGCATATAAAAACCAGCTCTTCTTCTTTCCACGCACACCCCCATTCTTTCCAGCGTCCAAACTCTCCGTTGCCAGTTAGCTTTACAGAGGGGTTTGTTCTCTTTCCTAGCTGCCAGGCTTCCAAATCCCCCCCCCCCATGCATTTATCAGTTCTATGACAGGCAGGAATTCATCAGGGGAAGCTTTCCCCCCTCGCATGCTCGGTAGTGAGGCAAATCTCCACTGCCAAATTTTTGCTGGCTTAAAAGCACAGCAGCCCTCCTGGAGAAAAAAAAAAGGTGGCAACATAGGGGCAAGGGGTGATATGCCCTTTCAATGCATGTTGAATGTACAGCGAGAGAGAGTTTGTGGACTTCGTTCCTTGCATGCTTGGGGAAGGTGAGAGAAAATGGGGGACTTTTTATGATGGGGGGAAGTGTGGATTTAAGTTTGGCTCAGCTGGAGATGGAAGGCAGGTAAAACTGACGAGGGGGGTATCTATAATTGCAGGCAGGAAGGAAATACCTATAGTTCCAGGTGGAATTTGAAAGTGTACTATGGACCAAATTGCTTTAATGCAACCTTTTTTTGAAAGGCGACAAAGGATAGGTTGTTTTTCAGTAGTCTTTGGAGGACAGCGGCTGACAGGGTAACATTTTTCTGGATTTCCAGGGTATCAGCTTTCAAGAGTCAAAGCTGAACTGATGAAGGGAGCTTTGAATCTCAAAAGCTTATACCCTGGAGAGCTTGTTGGTCCCTAAGGTGCTACTGGATTTGAATCTGGCTCTGCCACCATAGATCAAGACGGCTTCCCACCAGAATCCATTTTTCTGGACCTTAACAAGGTTTTTTCCTTCACTCCCGTTTTCATGCACAAGAAAAGTTTTGCTGTTTGAAACCATTGGGGTCAGATCAGAAAGAGAGGCCAGTAGCTTAGTAATGGGTCGGATATAACATGAACACATGAAGCTGCCTTATACTGAATCAGACCCTTGGTCCATCAAAGTCAGTATTGTCTACTCAGACTGGCAGCAGCTCTCCAGGTTCTCAGGCAGAGGTCTTTCCCATCACTTACTTGCCTGCTCCCTTTAACTGGAGATGCTGGAAGTTGAACCTGGGGCCTTCTGCATACCAGGCAGATGTTCTGCCACTGAGCCCTCTCCGCAGCTCTCCAGGGTCTCAGGCAGAGGTCAACACATGAAGCTGCCTTATACTGAATCAGACCCGTGGACCATCAAAGTCAGTATTGTCTACTCAGACCGGCAGCGGCTCTCCAGGGTCTCAGGCAGAGGTCTTTCACATCACCTACTTGCCTAGTCCCTTTTAACTGGAGTCACCAGGGATTGAACCTGGGACCTTCTGCATGCCAAGCAGATGCTCTACCACTGAGCCACATCCCCTCCCTCATTGATTAGAATCCCCTCCTTGTTGAGAAATGGTCAAATCCCTCTTTTCTTTTTGGGTGAGCTCACAAGCTGCTGGGGTTCTGGCAAAGGGTGCTGGGCTAGGGGTGAAAATACCAGCAAGGTATTTTCTCTGGCTCGTAAGGAAGCGTGTGTGCTCGGAGTCTTTGTTGTTAAGGTCTTATATTTTAACTTTCTGAGTCTTTTATCTCTTTGCTTCATTTGTACCCTGCCTTTCTCCCCGTGGGGGCCCAGATTGGCTTACGTCATCCTCCTTTCCTCTGTTCTATCCTCACAACAACCCCGTGAGGTAGATCACAACGGGTAGCCATGTTAGTCTGTCTGTAGTGGTAGAAAAGAGCAAGAGTCCAGTAGCACCTTAAAGACAGACAAACTTTCTGGCAGGGTATGAGCTTTCGTGAGTCGCAGCTCACAAAATTTTGTTAGTCTTTAAGGTTCTACTGGTCTCTGGTTTTTCTCCTGTGAGGTAGGCTAGCCTGAGATAGTGTGATTGGCCCCAGGTTACCCAGCAAGCCTTCATGGCAGAGCAGGGATTCGAACCTGGGTCTCCCAGACTTAGTCTGGTACTCCAGCCCAAATGCTGGTTCTTTTACACAGGGGGTCCCCAGTTGAAACCACGCAAGCCTGAAGTCAGCCCACCCCAGTTTTTAAGGGGTAAGCAAATGTATCTAAATCAGGAGGGGTTGTGTAGCTGTGGGCATGTTCTCTGCGCCCATTCAGGGGATTTGTACCTGCCTCTCCGGCCCTTTGCGTTTCTGTTGGCTAGGTCACTTCTGGTGCAACCAGCCAGAGACTGGATTTCCTTTACTGAGCCCTGACATTCACAACATCTTGTTATCAGAGTCTTCGCTGTTTTGAGGTCTCTGGAGGGTACCGGTGCACATGATTCTGGGGTGTGAAAATGTGCTGCTGGTGGCGTTGTAAGGTCATATTTTATGTCGGTTGACATTTTGGATGTGCTCTGTCTCTTGTTTGCTTCTGCCTAGCTGTGTGTGGTGTTGGAGGAGAGTGTTATGGATACCCTGGACCGCCAAAAACACAAATCGGTGGGTTCTAGATCGAATCAAGCCTGAACTGACCCTAGAAGCTAAAACGACTAAACAGAGGCTATCGTGCTTTGGTCACATTATGTGGCTCAGTGGTAGAGCATCTGCTTGGCGTGCAGAAGGTCCCAGGTTCAATCCCTGGCATCTCCAGTTAAAGGGGCTAGGCAAATAGGTGATGTGAAAGACCCCTGCCTGAAACCCTGGAGAGCCGCTGCTGGTCTGACTAGACAGTACTGACTTTGATGGATCAAGGGTCTGATTCGGTATAAGGCATCTTCATGTGTTCATGTGTTCAAGACAAGAGTCACTGGGAAAGACAATCATGCTAAGAAAAGTTGAAGGCAGCAGGAAAAGAGGAAGACCCAACAAGAGACGGATTGACTCTATTAAGGAAGCCACGGCCCTCAATTTGCAAGACCCGAGTAAGGCTGTAACGGACAGAACGTTTTGCAGGACATTGACTCATAGGGTCGCCATGAGTTGAAAGCGACTTGACAGCATTTAACACACTGCTGCGTGTGCTTAAAGTGCCGTCAAACTGCAGCCGACTTCTGTAGATCCCTCGTGGGGTTTTCAAGGGCGAGAGGCCAACAGAGGTGGTTTGCCGTAACCTGTTCTCTGTGTGGTGACTCTGGACTCCCTTGGTGGTCTCCCATCTATAATTTCACCAGGGCCAACCCTGCTTAGCTGACGAGATTGAGCCAGCCTGAGCCAACCAGGCCAGGGCTTTCACTATCTAGGGCAGGGGTGTCAAACATCCGGCCCGCGGGCTGGATACGGCCCCTTGAGAGCTCCCATCCGGCTCGCGAGGTAGCCACCCCACCCCCGATCTGGGCTGACAAGGCAAGAGATCAGTTCCCCTGGGGAAAATGGCCGCTTTGGCAGTTGGACTCTATGGCATTGAAGTCCCTCCCCTCTCCAAACCCCGCCCTCCTTAGGCTCCACCCCCAAAATCTCCAGGTATTTCCCAACCTAGAGCCTGCAACCCTACCGATGTACCAATAGCATCTGGAATTGTGTTGTGGATCTTCAGGGGAAGAGTGTATTTTGGAGTGAACGCTTCCTCCGTTCCTTGGATGAGCATATAACGGTTCTCTTCCCTGCCTTCGTCCATGTTGTCTTCGAAATCTCTCACCCACTTAATTTAAAATTGGGCTCCTTTCCCTCGAGTGTTGAAGGAAGCCGGTCTGCGCTCTGCCAAGCAGTCCACCTACAGTCTCTCTGCATCTCCGTCACCCTCGGGGTCTGTGAAAAAGTCCCGCTGGGAGTTGCTCAGAACTCATGGTGAGAAAGCACTTCTGGTTTCCCGACTCTAAAGGAACTTTTGTTTTCCTAGCAATGGGATGCCCTTGAGCCAAGAAGCGTTTCCCCAGGCACTGCTGGTGTGGTTTTCCTTCCCCTGCTGTAGCGACTGGGAGGGTTGGCTTAACCCGCTGTGCTTCAGATGATAGTTTTAAATGACTGTTCCTTCCCCAAACCCTTCTGGCAACGTGGGAGGCAGTGTTGCTCAATGGACGGAGCTGCATCTGGAAAGCTTGGGACCGGGTTCAAGTTCCGGTGGTGCCCCGGGCTCCGTCTCCTGGTGTGCGGCAACATAACCCATAAATTTGTGCGGTGGTTCAAAGAACAGAAAGTCCTTTGGTGAAGAAGAGAGGCAACGCAGGTAGAAAATGGAAACTCCGGACTGTGCAGTGTTTATTCCACTTGACAGAAGACCCAAATTGGGGCTTAGATTATTATTATTAGAAGAAGAGTTGGTTTTTCTATGCCAACTTTCTCTACCACTTAAGGCAGAATCAACCCGGCTTACAATCACCTTCCCTTCCCCTCCCTACAACAGACACCCTGTGAGGTAGGTAGGGCTGAGAGTGTGTGACTAGCCCAAGGTCACCCAGCTGACTTCATGTGTAGGAGTGGGGAAACCAACCCGGTTCACCAGATTAGCGTCCGCCGCTCATGTGGAGGAGGTGGGGAATCAAACCCGGTTCTCCAGATCAGAGTCCACCATTCGAAATAACTTCTCTTAACCACCACACCACACTGGCTCTCGTAGGGTCTAGGAGTCCCGGGTTTATTTGGCCTCCCAAGGAAGCCTCTTCCACCAAGGAACATCTCTGACTGTCAGATGGTCTAACCACTACACCACGCTGTAATGCTGCTTTTTCCTGCCCTGGTTGCCAACACGTCTCACTCTGCCTGGGGCTTGAAGGGGACGGCACTCATACGCTTTGGAGAAGCCGCTGGTGTATTTGCGGGAAGAGAAGGATGCTGAAGTCTTGGGTGGGGAGCAGAGGGGCAGGGGCTTGGTCAACAAGAGGGCCTTTGGCCAAGCATTGCCCAAGATGAACCGAAATCACACGGCCTCTTTTCGGTTCCCCTTTTCCCTTTCTCCCTGCCGTTTGATGATATACAAAATTCATGTTTACAGAGGAAGCGACATTATTTGCACATCTCTGTGCCGCCTCTGGGGTGGTTTAGAGGTTTCTCGGAGTGCGGAGTTACCGCTTGTCTTTCAAAAAAAAAAATCATGTGGCTCAGTGGTAGAGCATCTGCTTGGCATGCAGACGGTCCCGGGTTCAATCCCTGGCATCTCCAGTTAAAGGGACTAGGCAGGTAGGTGATGTGAAAGACCTCTGCCTGAGACCCCAGAGAGCCGCTGCCTGTCTGAGTAGACAGTACTGACTTTGATGGACCCAGGGTCTGATTCAGTAGAAGGCAGCTTCATGTGTTCGTCCTGAGGCTGGCAAAGGCCCCGTCCGGGAGCCCGCACAAGATTAATGGAGCCTCATCAGCTTAGCCCGAGAGGGGCACCCTGGGTTAACGCAAGCAATTAAGGGCTTTCCATAACAGCTTAATCAGCCGGCGCACAGGTTCAGTCGCATGTCCTGACCCTGGTCTCTGCCACTTCTGCTCATCTCTGCCCGTGAGGGGGGTGGTGGTGGCAGAGAGAAGGAGGCGGAGGGGAGGCTTGAGAATGATGTTGTAATAAACCAGCTCTCGCAGTCTTAGCTGCGAAAGGGAAGACGTACGTGCTGGGCAGGGCTACCAACTCCGAGTTGGGAATTCCTGGAGATTTGGGGATGGAGCTTGGGGTCAGTAGGGTTTGGGGAGGGGAGGGGCCTCAGCGGGGCATGGTGACAGCGTCTTCACCCTCCAAAGCATCCGTTTTCTGCAGGGGACCTGAACTCTGTCGCCTGGAGATCAGCTGTAATTCCAGGAGATCTCCAGGCTGCACCAGGAGGTTGGCAATCCTAGTGCAAGGAAGTCCAGAACTCTTAATGAGACTGGCTGGTGTGAACGGACCACACCTGACGTTCCTGGGCAACCCCTTTCCCCCCAAAAAACAACTTTTCATTAGAATGCTTTCAAAAATATTTCCCACAAAAATGTATTTTTATCGTTCTTGCCTAATTTCTCAAAGAAAAGGGCTAGAGACATCGCTCTCTTTAAAAAAAAAACCCATGATGTTTGGATCGTGTAGATGGTGGGAATAGATGGTGAACATTTTAGGAAGCTCTCTCTCCCCCCCCCCCCCCCGTTATCCTGTTCTGTTTGTTGGCTGTATTACACAGGCTTTATTTCATTGTTCTCTAATGGTCTGACCCGGTTTTATTGCATTATTCATTGTATGTATTATGCTGGGCTTTACTGCTCTGTTTTTATAACCCGGCCTTTCTCGTTGAGACTCCAGGCAGATGACAGGAAATGCAATGTAAATAAATTAAAGATAACCGCAGCATCTAACAGCTCCTGAACCCTGTGTGGCGTAATGGCTGATAAAACTAGAGGTCCAGGTTCGAATCTCCGCTCTGCCGTGGAAGCTTGCTAGGGGTAGCCTAGGGCCGATCACTCCCTCTCAGCATAACCTACCTCAACAGGGCTGTTGTGAGTGTATAAAAAAGCAAGGAAGGAGAACAATGCTGCAATCCTCTTTAGGGGAGAAAAGTATGGGGTTCAGCTGTTCAAATAAATAAAAAAGAAAGGTATAGCCCTCTGATGGGGGGTGGCAGTGGCCATTCAGAAGAGGAAAAAGGAAGAAGAAGGAAGAGGAAGAAGAAGAAGGAGGAGGAAGGAAGAAGATGAAGAAGGGAGATGAGTTGGTTTTTGTATGCTGACTTTCTCTACCACTTTAGGAAGAATCGAACTGGCTTACAATCACCTTGAGAAGGTGCAGAAAAGAGCAACCAAAATGATCAGGGGACTAGAGCAACTGCCCTATGAGGAGCGGTTCATGGAGGATAAGGCTATCCATGGCTACTATTCAAAATGGATTCTAGTCATGATGAATACCTCTTCTCTCTAGTATCAGAGGAGCATGACCATTATATTAGGTGCTGTGGAACACAGGCAGAATAAATGCTGTTGCAGTTGTCTTGTTTGTGGGCTTCCTAGAGGCACCTGGTCGGCCACCGTGTGAACATACTGCTGGGCTTGATGGGCCTGGGTCTGATCCAGCAGGGCTTTTCTTATGTTCTTATGGCTAGAGCAACTGCCCTATGAGGAGCGGTTAAAACGCTTAGGGCTATTTAGCTTAGAAAGAAGGTGGTTAAAAGGAGATATGATAGAGGTCTATAAAATTATGTATGGTACGGAGAGTGGACAGAGAGAAGCTTTTCTCTCTCTTTCATAATACCAGAATGTGGGATCATCTGTTGAAGCTGGAGGGCGAGAGATTAAAAACCGACAAAAGGAAGTATTTCTTCACACAATGCATCGTTAAATTGGGGGAGCTCCCTGCCCCAGGGTGTGGTGATGGCTGCCAACTTGGAAGGGTTGAAGAGGGGAGTGGACCTGTTGATGGAGGAGAGGAGTATTCATGGCTACTAGTTAAAATGGATACTAGTCGTGATGCATACCTATTCTTTCCAGGATCAGAGGAGCATGCCCATTATATTGGGTGCTGTGGAACACAGGCAGGATGGTGCTGCTGTCTTGTTTGTGGGCTTCCTAGAGGCTTCTGGTTGGCCGCTGTGTGAACAGATTGCTGGACTTGTTGGGCCTTGGTCTGATCCAGCAGGGCTTTTCTCATGTTCTTATGATTACTCAGCTTGTGTGAAAGCATGCACTTGTGAACTCCCAGAGCTGGCTGTGGCTCAGTGGTAGAGCATCTGCTTGGCATGCAGAAGGTCCCATGTTTAATCCGTAACATCTCCAGTTAAAGTGACTAGGCCAGTAGGTGATGTGAAAGACCTCCGCCTGAGAACCTGGAGAGCTGCTGCTGGTCTGAGTAGACAATACTGACTTTGATGGACCAAGGGTCTGATTCAGTATAAGGCAGCTTCATGTGACTCCTGATCAGATTTTAAAAGAATGCCATTCCTAGGTCAGCCGGGAGAGATTCTGCAAACACGTGTGCATTCCTTGTGGCTGGTTTCTGAGAAATCTGCCACAGGCCAGATCCTGAGACAGGTTTACCTTGATGGGAATGTTCCCTGAGCGCTTGGCTAGAGCCAAGGGTGTCCTTGCGGGAGGCTCTTTGTAAAGCTGACAACCCCAAAGGAAACTCAGAGAGGGTTGAACGAATAAATCTTCCCCCTTTTTCCTGACCTCCCCCTTCCCTGCTGCTTACAAATGCCACCAAATTCGTCTGCACAGATCGTACCGTCCAAAGCTCTCACCAGGACAGGAAAAGCCAAAGCCGTTTGGTGTTGGGACCCAGCAGGAATTCACATCTCGGGCCAGATGGTAAATTGCGATCCTTCCATCCCTGAAATCTGGCCCTGTCAGATTGGAAGCGCTTCCTATTTTTAGGACCAGAAGGATGGATTTTTAAAAATTTGTAATTGTGCCTCCGACATCCCGTCTGCCGCTGCGTGCGCATTTGAGGAGGAGGAGAAGAAATGGGGACGTGATTCCAGATCAGCCATTGTAAACAGATGGAGGGGCAAAAGATTTGGAGAGGGTGCAGGTCCTGGGTGGGAATACTGTTTTTACATGGCTGCAAGCCCCCCCCCAAAGTCTGAGAGCCAGCATGGTGTAGTGGTTAAAAGCGGTGGTTTGGCGTGGTGGACTCTAATCCGGAGAACCGGGTTTGATTCCCCACTCCTCCACATGAGTGGTGGAGGCTAATCTGGTGAACTGGGTTGGTTTCCCCACTCCTCCATGTGAAGCCAGCTGGGTGACCTTGGACTAGTCTCAGCTCTCTTAGAGCTCTCTCAGCCCCACCTACCTCACATGTCGACGGCCACAAACTGGGTCTGGAACTAAACCCCAGTTTCTCAAGTACATAACTGCGGCTTGTTCTCAATGTGATACCAGCGAAGGGGAAACCCGGTGGCAGGGCTTTGCGCTCATGTGGTCTCTCAATGAAGCTGGGTTTTGAAACGGGAACAGGGGCATACTTAGCTGTTTTGTGTGGGCGGCTGCAGAGTTTCGGTGGTGTGCTGGGTGAATGAACACATGGAAACTGTCTTATGAACACATGGAAACTGAGAGCAAGCGTGGTGTAGTGGTTAAGAGCGGAGAACTCTAATCTGGAGAACCGGGTTCGATTCCCCACTTCTCCACATGAGCGGCAGACTCTTGTCTGGAGAATCGGGTTCGATTCCCCACTCCTCCACATGAGCGGCAGACTCTAATCTGGAGGACCGGGTTCGATTCCCCACTCCTCCACATGAAGCCTGCTGGGTGACCTTGGGCTAGTCACAGTTCTCTCTGAACTCTCCCAGACTCACCTACCTCACAAGGTGTCTGTTGTTGGGGCGGGGGAGAAGGGAAGGCGATTGTAAGCTAGTTTGATTCTCCTTAAAAGGTAGAGAAAATCGACATATCAAAACCAGCTCTTCTTCTTTTATGGACTCTGACCTTTGATCTGTCAAGACCAAAGAGTGGACTACTCCGACTGGCAGCAGCTCTCCACGGTCCCAGGCCGAGGCCTTCCAGGCGACTGTCTCTCTGCTCCTCTTAACTGGAAATGCCGGGACTTGAACCTGGGACCCTCTGCATGCAAAGTGCAAGTCCTCTAGCACTCAGCTATGCCTGTCTCTTCCGAAGGGTGCACAGTCCCCGTGGGCGAGATCTTTAAATCAGGCCTTCTGGGTACTGAGGCTAGGAATCCCGTGGGCTGGTGCGTCCTCAGACAAGCTGTTTATCCCTCCCCGTTTCCGTGCCTGCTCATTTTATAGGAGAGCTCTGACCCGCCAGTGGTGTTGTTGTCTCTTCCCTTCAAGTCTGACAGCTCTGACACATTTTGTTCCTCTGTGCCTTTAGGTCTGGCCTGGGAGTTTTGCAGCCTGGCTGGTTCTGTTTGAAAACGAACCTCCGGTGCGGCTTAATTTTCAGAGTGACGGCTGTTGCCTCCCTGGGCAACAGAGGTTGAGATTTGGGAGTCAGTTCTTCTTTATTTCGAAAATCAGAGCACATGCCATCTTGCATGTGCCTGTCAAATGGCATCACTATTGAGGAAACACAAGCCAGCCTGGTTTAGCGGTTCTAGTGTTGGGATAGGATCTGTGGGGCCCGGGTTCAAATTGCTTCCCTGCCAAAGAGTGACACTGTGGGCCTGTCTCCTATACAGCTTTGCGGGCATTAAATGTATGCATTTATTTACTTCATTGGTACCCTACCTTTCTGCTCAGTGGGGAACCAAATTGGCTTTATGGCATTCTGTGTTATGCTCACAACAATCCTGTGAGGTAGGTTAAGCAGAGTGTATGTGTGATTGGCCCAAGGTCACCCAGTGAGCTTCCATGGCAGAGTGGGGATTTGAACCTGGGTCTCCCAGATCCTAGTCTGATGCTTTCATCACTACACCACTGGGGAAGGGAACACCACTTATGTAGTTCTGAGTTGTTTGAAGGAAGGTTAGGATTAAAATGTACCAAGTTTTTGGATTGGACTTGATAATACTTGCCCTATGCGCTTCTTTGAGCTGATCTAGATGTAGCCCAGGCTAGCCTGATCTCAGAGGGGAGACCGCCAAGGAAGTCCAGGGTCGCTACGCAGAGGCAGGCAATGGTCACCCACCGCTATATGTCTTTTGCCCTGACCTGGATGGCCCAGGCTAGCCTGATCTCATCAGATATTAGAAGCTAATCAGGCTAGCGTGGTGTAGTAGTGGTTAAGAGTGGTGGACTCTCATCTGGAGAACCGGGTTGGATTCTCCACTCCTTCACATAAAGCCTGTTGGGTGACCTTGGGCCAGTCACAGTTCTTGCAGAACTCTCTCAGCCCCACCTACCTCACAAGGTGTCTGTTGTGGGGAGAGGAAGGGAAGATGATTGTAAGCTGGTTCGAGACTCCTTAAAAGGTAGAGAAATTTGGGGTATAAAAACCAACTCTTCTTCTTAGCACTTGGATGGGAGGCCACCAAGGATGTCTGATGGCAACCAGAGGCAGGCAATGCCAGAACACCTCTGCTCATCTGCTCTGACCTGGATGAACAAGGCTAGCTCTATCTCATAGGTCTCAGAAGCTATTTAGAGCTGGCCCTATTTAATACTTGGTTGGGAAACCACCAAGGAAGTCCAGGATCGCTACACAGAGGCAGGCAATGGCAAGCCGCCACGCTTCATCTCTTGCTAGAGAGCCAGCATGGTGTAGTGGTTAAGAGTATTGGTTTGGAGCGGGTTGGTTTCCCCATTCCAACACATGAAGCCAGCTGGGTGACCTTGGGCTAGTCACAGCTCTCTTAGAGCTCTCTCAGCCCCACCTACCTCACAAGGTGTCTGTTGTGGGGAGGGGAAGGGAAGGAGATTGTAAGCCGGTTTGATTCTCCCTTAAGTGGTAGAGAAAGTTGGCATATAAAAACCAACTCTTCTTCTTCCTCCTCCTCCTCCTCCTTGAAAACCCTATAGGGTCACCATAGGTTGGCTGTGACTTGATGCCAACTCCCACCACCTATTCTTTTGCTTGGCCCTGGTTTGTATTTGGATGGGAGACCACCAAGGAAGTCCAGAGTGGCTATGCAGAGGCAGGCATTGGCAAACCACCTTGGATTGTCTCTTGCCTCGAAAACCCTACTGGGTGTCCATAAGTTGGTTGTGATTTGACAGCACTTCCCCCCACCCTGTGCTTTTTTTCCAGTTCCCTGCCTGTAGGATGCCATGTATGGGCTGCAATTGTACACGTGCTTCCTCCCCGTTGAGCTGACTTCTGAGAAAACACATGTAGGATCAGGCCAGCGAGTGCATTGTTCGTTTCCTGTGCTTGTGGCCTGAGCGCAGGTTATCTTACTGGAAATTCAACAAGCAAGGAAATGCTGACTTGGGTCGAATGCAATCCCGTTAACCAACAGGCTCACGCTTGCAGGGTTTGAAGTGTCAGTCAACCTTGGCGCATGTGTGACGCAGCTCCATCATTGTGTAGATCTTCTTGTGCAAGTGTCTTTGCCCTGTGTGGGGGCAGGAATGCTAGACGGTGTGATGTCAGATGCCTCCGCCTGGCTTTGGTGTGGGAATGGTAGGATTGATGCAGAGCTTAAGAAGGTGCAGAAAAGAGCAACCAAAATGATCAGGGGACTAGAGCAACTAACCTATGAGGCCGGTTAAAATGCTTCGGGCTGTTTAGCTTGGAAAGAAGGCGGCTAAGGGGAGACATGATAGAGGTCTATAAAATGATGCATGGTTTGGAGAGAGTGGACAGGGAGAAGCTTTTCTCCCTTATAATACTAGAACGTGGGGTCATCTGCTGAAGCTGGAGGGTGAGAGATTCAAAACAGATAAAAGGAAGTATTTCTTCACACAACGTATAGTTAAAATTGTGGAACTCCCTGCCCCAGGACGTGGTGTTGGCTGCTAACTTGGAAGGCTTTAAGAGGGGAGCAGACATGTTCACGGAGGAGAGGGGTATTCATGGCTACTAGTAAAAAATGGATACTAGTCATGATGCATCCCTATTCTCTCCAGGATCAGAAGAGCATGCCTATGATATGGGGTGCTGTGGAACACAGGCAGGATGGTGCTGCTGTAGCTGTCTTGCTTGTGGGCTTCCTAGAGGCACCTGGTTGGCCACTGTGTGAACAGATTGCTGGACTTGATGGACCTTGGCCTGATCCAGCATGGTCTTTCTTATGTTCTTAATGAACTATTGCGTGATGTGTCGTGGGGGTGGGCAGCTTCCTTTGTGCTAGTTTTCTGGAATTTTCTTGGGGGATTGGGGCGTTGTTCAGTTTTTAAAAACGATGGACTAGTTTTTTCTTTCTTTCTCTGTCTTATGCCATAGATGAGCAACCAGTATCTCAGTCGCTGATCATACACTTTGCGCGTAGTGAGGTCCTGGGCAGGCAGGAAGTCGACCCCCACAGAGGATAGGAGACCACTGCAGTCCATATTCCCATTGTTCAGTGCATCGGGCCACAGTCCCAAAATGAAAACCAGGAATATGGGCGGAGCCAAGAGCTTGGCAATCAATTTAATGGAGCCAGGGTGGTGTAGTGGTTAGAATGTCGGGCTAGGATCTGGGAGACCCAGGTTCGAATCCCCACTCAGTCATCGAAGCTTGCTGGGTGAACTTGGGCCAATCGCACGCTTTCGACCTAACCTGGCTTTCGGTTTATCAACCTCTGTTGATGCTGTAGTGCAAAGGAGAACACACAGTAGTCTCCCAGGACAGACCTTGGGTAATCTTTGCTCTCTTGGAAGGAGAGGCATTGAGAGGGAACTCTTTTCTGGATTTTTGGCTGTTTCCAGCGTGGTCTGGTGGTTAAGAGCGGCGGACTCTAATCTGGAGAACCAGGTTTGATTCCCCCTCCATATGAAGCCTGCTGGGTGACCTTGGGCCAGTCACAGTTCTCTCCGGACTCTCTCAGCCCCACCTACCTCACAAGGTGTCTGTTGTGGGGAGAGGAAGGGAAGGAGATTGTAAGACACTTTGGGACTCCTTAAAGGTAGAGGAAAGTGCCGTATAAAAACCAACTCTTTTTCTTCTTCCATGCTGGGAGAAAGGAGATGCAGAAGTAGGAGAGGTGGGAATCTATGCAGGCCCTGGGGAAGCTGAGCCAGTCTGTGTGGGTTTTAAGTCAAATGCAGATTCATCCCTTTGGCAACCCATTCTTTCCCTGTCTGTTTTGACACATTTTCGTTTTACATTTTCCCGGGACTTAACAGGTTGTAGTGTGACAATTTACACCTTTGTGAATCCTTTAGATGCCCCAGACAGAATGTGGGGGAACAGCATGTCTTTTGTTCTGCATCCTGTTGGGGGAGATTTTTTAAATTTTCCTTTGTTCAGACTTCTTTTGCTCTAAAATTGCAGGCTGTACTCCCGGCTCCGGCTGATCAGTTTGTTATTATGGGGAATACTGGGTGGGTGGGGCTCTGTGAATGCTGTGACCCCCTTATCGCCCTGTGCCTGCGTGTTACTAATATCAAGCAGTTTCTCTCCTGTACCCTCAAGAGCTGCGTTTTTGGGGGTATTGCAAGTGAGAAGCTGGGGAGGCCAGAAAACCCTGTTCTGTGGGTGGAAATCCTTTCTCCCATGGAAACGTTCATTGGGATCCCAGGCAGTGGTTGGCGCGTTGAACTAGGATTGGGGAGACCTGGGTTCAAATTCCAAAACTGGCCCGGTCGCTCTCTTTTAGCCTTTTGAGAGCCAGTGTAGTGTAGTGGTTAAGAGCGGTGGTTTGGAGTGGTGGACTACCGGGTTTGATTCCCCACTCCTCCACATGAGCGGCGGACACTAATCTGGTGAACCAGGTTGATTTCTCCACTCCTCCTCAGGAAGCCTGCTGGGTGACTTTGGGCTAGTCACAGCTCTCTTAGAGCTCTCTCAGCCCCACCTACCTCACAGGGTGTCTGTTGTGGGGAGGGGAAGGGGATTGTAAGCCAGTTTGAGTCTTCCTTAAGTGCTAGAGAAGGTTGGCATATAAAAACCACCTTTCTTTCTTTCTTTCTTTCTTTCTTTCTTTCTTTCTTTCTTTCTTTCTTTCTTTCTTTCTTTCTTTCTTTCTTTCTTTCTTTTTTTCTTCCTTTCTTCCTTCCTTTCTTTTTTTCTTCCTTTCTTCCTTTCTTCCTTCCTTCCTTCCTTCCTTCCTTCCTTCCTTCCTTCCTTCCTTCCTTCCTTCCTTCCTTCCTTCCTTCCTTCCTTCCTTCCTTCCCTACTTCACAGGATTGTTGTGAGGTTAAAACAAAAGGCAAAGAAGAGCTGCTCCGAGCTCCTTGGAAGAAGGGTGGGGTTTTTATTTACTTATTCATTTCTGTAAAAATCCGCCTTCGTCACTGAGCCTCAAGATGGATGCAAATAGAGTGGTAAACCCTCTACTAGTTTGGGCAAATCAAAGTCTAGGTGAACTCGAGGTAGAAAAATGAATTTCTGCCTTATATGATAAGGCCTGTGGATCCATTCTATAAACTCTGGTGCTTTTCTTCTGTCAATGCAAGAGTTTTTGAGGAATGCTGTTCCGTTGGCGATTTAAGCATAATGGGGGAAGGGAGGTTTAATTTCCAGGTAGCACCTGGAAGACTAAATAAGTTTTTTGCTTTTTCTACAGCAGGGGTGTCAAACATACAGCTCGGGGGCTGGATCCGGCCCCTTATCCGTAGGGTTGCCAGGTCCCTCTTCGCCACCGGTAAAAGTTTTTTTGGGCGAAGCCTGAGGAGGGCGGGGTTTGGGGAGGGGAGGGACTTCAATGCCATAGAGTCCAATTGCCAAAGCAGCCATTTTCACCAGGTGAACCAATCTCTATTGGCTGGAGATCAGTTGAAATAGCAGGAGATCTCCAGCTAGTACTGGGAAGTTGGCAACCTTACTTATCCGGCCCATAAGCCTGCTGAGACATCCCCCCCATCCCGCTCCCGATCTGGGCTTTTATATCACATCCAGCCCTCATAACTAATCCATTTGACACCCCTGCTGTACGGCAAATGTGTTAGTCACTACAGTGCCCTGAGACTCTCTTGCTTGTGCCTCTTTAATCACTTGCAAATGTTAATAGAATTATTTTTGAAGTGTGAACACATGCGGGAAGCTGCTATCTACTGCATCAAGCCCTTGGTCCATCAAGGTCAATATTGTTTACTCGGATTGGCAGCAGCTCTTCAAGGTCTCGGGCACAGGTCTTTCCCATTACCTACTGCCAGATCCTTTTAACTGGAGATGCCGGGGATTGAATCTGGGACCTTCTGCAAGCCAAGCAGATTCTCTTCCGCTGAGCCACGGCCCCTCTCCGTGGCTCTCCAGGGGCTCAGGCAGAGGTCTTTCCCATCATCTACTGCCTGATCCTTTTAACGGGAGATGCTGGGGTTGGGATTGAACTTGGGACTTTCTGCATGCCAAGCAGATGCTCTGCCACTGAGCCACGGCCCCTTCCAATTTTTTCATTACACCCCCCCCCGAACCAAGTATTGAGTGCCCGAATGTTAACCCAGTGAATAAAAAGCTGTGTTACAAAATCCAAGCAAAGCAGTTAGCTGTGTGCGTGTGTTGGGGAGAGATTAACCTAGGCTTTGTAGCAACTGCAGTTCAGTGTACCGAAGTTAATGGAATTTGAAAACTCCCTGCAAAAAATAAAAATAAAGAAATGTTGGTTTTGGGAAACATTGGCTGCATGTTGACAGGAAAACATTTGCTGTTAACCTTTTGGGTATCTTAAACGTGTTCCTAATAGTTGAGCCATTAGAATCACTAGAAAAGACAGTCATGCTAGGAAAAGTTGAGGGCAGCAGGAAAAGAGGAAGACCCAACAAGAGATGGATTGACTCAATAAAGGGAAGCCACAGCCCTCAATTTGCAAGACCTGAGCAAGGCTGTCAAAGATAGGACATTTTGGAGGACATTGATTCATAGGGTCGCCATGAGTCAGAAGCGACTTGACGGCACTTCACACACACACACACACACACACACACACACACACACACACACACACACACACACACTGGTTGAGCCAGCATGATGTAGTGGTTAAGAGCGGTGGTTTGGAGCTGTGGACTCTGATCTGGAGCAGCGGGTTTGATTCCCCACTCCTCCACATGAGCAGCGGAGGCTAATCTGGTGAACCGGGTTGGTTTCCCCACTTCTACACATGAAGCCAGCTGGGTGACCTTGGGCTAGTCACACTCTCTCGGCCCCACCTACCTCACAGGGTGTCTGTTGTGAGGAGGGGAAGGGAAGGTGACTGTAAGCCGGTTTGATTCTCCCTTAAGTGGTAGAGAAAGTTGGCATATAAAAACCAACTTCTTCTTCTTGAAACGTTTTTTGAAATTTTTGGTCAAAACATTTCCTTTGTCACCAGAGTGGTAGCGTGTTATTTTGCTGGGCTGATCCGGTTGTGTGGGTAGCTGTGAGCGTCCCATTGCTATGCGATTTGGAGCTGGGTTAGGTCGGCTGCGGAAACCTGGCCGGTCCTGTCCTCTGACCACCACCTCCTCCCGGGCTGCCTTATCAGAGCTGGAATTTGGCCCGGTGGGTCACCTTTGCCCTGTCGGTTTTTATGTTTTTAAAAAACCCGATTAACCGACAAAGGCCGCATTGCGTTCCAGGAAAGGAAAAAGTTCATTCACCTTTCTCAACCCCCCCCCCCCATATGAGTTATATGGAGTTGGCAACCGTGCCTCCCCAATCTCATGTGCAGCTTGCCTGGATTTCTGGCCTCTGTCAGGAGGTAAATCTCAGACTTTGTATTTCAGCCCTTATATGCAGAAACAGCCAATTTTCAGACTTTGCAAGGAGCCGGCGTGGCTTATTTGGCATGCCTGTCAAATAATTTGCTTCCTGGGTGGTCTGGAAGCACCTTGAACTTTTGGGAGAATGCTTTGCATTTCCTAGTTTTGAGAAGAGTGTCCCATTTTCCTAGCTTTAGAAGCTTTGGAATACCGAGCTGGGAAATTTGGTTTTTTCCTAGCAGTCCTGAGTTGCGATTAAAAAAAAAATTTTTTTTAAAAACTTGTAACCATATTTTATTTGATGTGTTTTACCTATGTTGCAAGTAGGGTTGATAGCTCCGGATTGGGAAATGCCTAGAGATTTTTGGGGTGGAGCCTGAGGAAGATGGGGTTTGGGGAGGGACTTCAATGCCATAGAGTCCAATTGCCAAAGCAGCCAGTTTCTCCAGGTGAACTGATCTCTATCAGCTGGAGATCAGTTGTAATAGCAGGAGATCTCCAGCCGCTACCTGGAGGTTGGTAACCCTGGTTGCAAGCCGCCTTGACCTCTGTAAGGAAGAAAAGCAGCTAATAAATGTTATAAATAAATAAATTCCAGGGGTCCTGGAAAACTCCTTGACAGGTTCAGAACACCTTGCGAAGTTCTGTGAGGCCCAGGCATCTCTAAAACCTTCCACACTTGCGTTCCACCCTTCTTCCAAGAAGCGTTCTCAGCCTAGACTGGTGTTGTCCCATTTAACCTTCACAATAGGGTTGCCAACCTCCAGTACTAGCAGGAAATCTGGTATTACAACTGATCTCCAGGTGACAGAGATCAGTTCCCCTGGAGAAAATGGCCACTTTGGCAATTGGACTCTATGGCATTGAAGTCCCTCTCCTCCTCAAACCCCTCCCTCCTCAGGCTCCGCCCCCAAAATATCAGAGCTGGCAACCCTCCTTCACAACGACCCTGTGAGGGAGGCTAGTTGGAAAGGAGTCCTGTGGCCCAGACAGCTGCAGGGATTTAGACCCCCTTGTGGGGTTGCCAGCTCTGAGTTGGGAAATACCTGGAGAATTTTGGGGCGGAGCCTAAGAAAGGCGGAGTTTGGGGAGAAGTAGAAGAAGGGTTGGTTTTTATATGCCGACTTTCTCTGCCACTTAAGGGAGAATCAAACCGGCTTACAATCACCTTCCCTTCCCCTCCCCACAACAGACATCCTGTGAGGTAGGTGGGGCTGAGAGAGTGTGACTAGCCCAAGGTCACCCAGCTGGCTTCATGTGGAGGAGTGGGGAATCAAACCCGGTTCTCCAGATCAGACTCCACCGCTCTTAACCACGACACCACGCTGGAGGGGAGGGACTTCAATGGCATAGAGTCCAATGGCCAAAGCAGCCCTTTTCTCCAGGTGATCTGATCTCTATCGGCTGGAGATCAGTTGTAATAGCAGAAGATCTCCAGCTTGTACCTGGAGGTTGGCAACCCGACCCCCTTGTGAGAACAGGGCTTTCTCGTCTGCAGCCTCAGTGCCTCTCTCCCGCTCCCCCCACCTTTCCGAAAGGACTTTATCGACTTTTCTAGAGGGCTTTCCAGCGAAATCGCGTCATATATTTTGCTTTCAGCTTAGGAAGCCTGACCCAAATCAGCCTGCCAGATCTGCTTGGCGCAGGGCAGGGCGAAGCAAACAACTCTTATTTTTTTTTAATGAGCTAGATGCTGGGAATCCAGTCTGTTTCAGGAGAAAATGTCAACTTCCCCCACCGGCGTGCGTCTGTGTGGTTTTTAAAAAACCAGCACGGTAGGAAAAGCATCCCTTTGCTGCCTCGCAAGCATTCGGGGTGAGATGCAACCCCCGAAGATGAAAAGCCCGTGGAAAAGGTGTCAGGCCTCGTCTTGCAGAATGGAAGCGGCGTGTGGGTCTCCGGAAAGGCGCATGAAATGTGTGCATGTGTGGGGAAGGTACATCTAAAGGCAGCCCGAACCATAATGAGTTCTCAGAGAGGAGAGAGGCAGAAAATTGCCGGGGCTGGGCAAATACTTCAGGCCCTTCACTGTAAACAGGGAACCCACGTCGGACAATTATCATACTATTACCCGTTCAATTATGGCGCCGGTTCCCCAGCGGGAGCCGAAGATGATGGAGGAGCCAGAGGCAGAGAAGGGCAGCAATTATCTGGAGCCGTGCGCCGCCTCAGATGGAGACGTCCACAGTTTGGAAGGGTTTTTTGCCCGAGACTCGGTGAAAGCAGAGGCTTACTGGGCAGGGAAGAGAGTCCCACAGTCGGCAAGGGGGCAGCTCCCAGGCAGAGGCTCCGGCTTGCAGATCCTCCGTCTGTCCGGAATAGCATCCGTTGTTTCCAGAACTGTTGCAAAATGTCAAAGCTTTCCAGTAATTTATTGATTCCCTGGCCTTTGCTGGATTTTTTTTTTTCCTGGTGTGTGTGAGTTTTGGCATCAGCAGAACTTGGATTGGAGACAATAGCTTGACTCCATGGATTACTAGAGGGCGTTTTGTGCTGGATGTGAAGGGCTTTGCTGGATCAGATCAAAACTCCCTCTGGTTTGGGGTGGCCTAGTGGCTAAGTGCGGCGGACTCTAATCTGGAGAACCGGGTTGGTTTCTGCACTCCTTCCCATGAAGCCAGCTGGGTGACCTTGGGCCAGTCTTAGTTCTCTCCGAACTCTCTCAGCCCCACCTACCTCTCAAGGTGTCTGTTGTGGGGAGAGGAAGGGAAGGCGGTTGTAAGCTGGCTTGATTCTCCTTAAAAGGTAGAGAAAGTCGCCATATAAAAGCCAACTCTTCTCCTCCTCCTCTAACCCAGGACCCTGTTTCTTACCCTCACAAGCCCAATGACTTCAGAAAGTACGGGAGGGGGGAATGGCAAAATCTCCCCACGTAGTTTACTTAATTATTTGTTTACTTCACTTTTGCCCCTCTTTTCTCCCCAATGGGGACCCAAGGCAACTTACATCGTTCTCCTCTCCTCCATTTTTCCTCACAACAACCCTGCGAGGCAGGTTAGGCTGAGAGTGTGTGACTAGTCCAAATACACCCAGCGAGCTTCCATGGCAGAGGGCAGAAGTTCCCTGCCTCTTGAAAATGGAGGTTCTGCATAGCTGTAGTAGGGAACGGCCATTGCTGGATCTCTCTTCCGCAAATATATCTAAGTCCCCTTTTAATGTATGCCAGTTGGCCATCGCTGTTTTGTCGCAGTGAGTTCCCGTAAGTGAAAGGCGCATAGCTAATAAAAGCAAAGTGTCACTTCAAAAAGGATGTGGAAACAGAATTGAGCAGGTGCAGAGGAGAGCAACGAAGATGATCTGGGGGGCCTGGAGACCAAGCCCTGCGAGGAAAGGCTGAGGGAGGTGGGATTGTTCAGTCTGGAGAAGAGGAGGTTGAGGGGGGACATGACTGCTCTCTTGAAGTATTTGAAGGGCTGTCACTTGGAGGAGGGCAGGGAGCTGTTCCTGTTGGCAGCAGAGGAAAGGACTCACAATAATGGGTTTAAATTACAGGCGGAAAGGTACCTGCTGGATATTAGGATTTTTTTTTTTTTTTTTACCGTGGGAATAGTTCAGCAGTGGAATCGGCTAACTGGAAAGGTAGTGAGCTCCCCCTCCCTGGCAGTTTTTAAGCAGAGGCTGGACAAACACTTGTCAGGGATGCTCTAGGCTGATCTATGATGCACTGAGCAGGGGGTTGGGCTAGATGGCCTCTATGGCCCCTTCCAACTCTATGATTCTATGATTCTAAGCCAGTTGGAGCTGGGCTAAACACACATGAACATACACGAAGCTGCCTGTCACTGAATCAGACCATTGGGCTCTCTAGCTCAGTATGATCTACTCAGACTCCAGGGTCTCAGGCAGAGGTCTCTCGCATCACCTACTGTCAGATCCTTTAACCGGAGATGCTGGCGATTGAACCTGGGACCTTCTGCACACCAAGCAGATGCTCTAACGCTGAGCAACTGGCCCCTCTCCACAGCTCTCCAGGGTCTCAGGCAGAGGTCTTCCCCATCACCTACTGCCCGGTCCTTTTAGCTGGAGATGCCGGGGATGAACCTGGACCTTTCTGCTCGCTAAGCAGATGCTCTACCTTTGAGGCATTGTAGGCTTGGATAAGTGGAAGAGGTTCCTTTTGGCCAGAGGTACCCCCTGCTCGCTTTCTGCCTCACGCCTGCTTTAAGACCCAAACTTGCTTGCTTTCGCTCTTGCAGCATGCTCTCAAGCTGCCATGAAAACATCTAGAGAGGCGTAGGTGAAAACGATGTCATACGCACAGCTATGTGATGGCAGAAATATCTGGATGTTAAACATTCTCGGTTGGAGCGTTGATGCTTGTGGGATCAGGTTACTGAATGTGAATCACCGACGCTCCAACAGACCTGTAAAGTTTTTTAGAGGTGGTTAAGAACACAAGGGTGGCTGTACTGGATCAGGTCCCCAGCCCCATCGTGGTGCCAGTGGGCACCATGACACCCACTGAACTCTTGCTGGGCAGGGCCAAGAGGGGCTTTTTGCCCAGCGAAGCTTCTGGTTGGCCATTGGAATTTGATTCGCTGTGCGGATGTTTAAGAACGTTGACTTGGTTAGCAGCTACCATCATACCTAGGGTTGCCAACCTTCAGGTGGTGGCTGGAGATCTCTTGGGATTACAACCGATCTCCAGGCGATAGAGATCAGTTCACCTGGAGAAAATGGCCACTTTGGAAGGTGGGCTCTATGGCATTGAAACCCCTCCCCTCCCCAAACCCTGTCCTCCTCAGGCTCCACCTCCAAAATCTCCTGATATTTCCCAATCCAGGGCTGGCAACCCTTATCACACCATTAGCGAACGATGAAATAAAAGCAGTATAAGAGCAAGATTCCTGTCCAGTAGCACCCCAGAGACCGACAAGATTTCCAAGGCGTCGGCTTTCGAGAGTCAAAGCATCTTTCGTCAGATACAAGTCAGAATGGAGATCCTTGAGTCCTTATAACCTTTCTTTGCAACACCCCTCCCTAGGGTTACCAGTAGGGTTTCCAACCTCAAGGCATGCTAATGCGCTGTCCGTTTGAAGACACACACTGGACCGATGGTCTGCTAGTGTGAATTTCATGCAATTATGTATCCATGGTTCCGGCGCTCCACAGTGAGCGTCTTTGAGTCCTTCTTTGAAGTGAACTGTCGGGCGACTGAAGAAATTTGTCTTTGAAATGGGATTTTTACCGGATTCCCCTCTCACCATTCGCTGAATTAGTTGTTTTGGACGTCTCTTTGCTGTCTTATTGATGATTCTGAGATGATTTGTCAACATGCATTCATGAATTGTTTTGGATGTTCTTATGCATATTGCAGTACAAATACATGTTGACTATTTATATAATTTCATAAAGATTTGTTAATATACACATTGTTATTCATAGTTAGTAATGTGTTGGGTTACAATTGCTTTACAATATTACTGTACATATGTAGTTTTGATTGCTGTATCCATTCAGTCATTAGTGCCACAATTTTTTCTACAACCTCCAGGTACTAGCCGGAGATCTCCTGCTGTTGCAACTGATCTCCAGCTGATAGAGATCAGTTGCCCTGGAGAAGATGGCCTCTTTGGCAATTGGTCTCTATGGCACTGAAGTCTCCTCCCCTCCCCAAACCCCGCCCTCCTCAAACTCTGCCCCCCCAAACCTCCCGCCAATAGCAAAGAGGGACCTGGCAACCCTAGTTACCAGCTCTGGGTTGGGAAATACCTGGAGATTTGGGGGGGGGTGGAGCCTGAGGAAGGCAAGATTTGGGGAGGGGAGGGACTTCAATGGGGTTGAATTAGGGTTGCCAACCTCCAGGTACTAGCTGGAGATCTCCTACTATAACAACTGATCACCAGCTGACAGAGATCAGTTCACCTGGAGAAAATGGCTGCTTTGGCAACTGGACTCTATGGCATTGAAGCCCCTCTCCTCCCCAAACCCCGCCTTCCTCAGGCTCTGCCCCCAAAACCTCCCACCTGTAGCGAAGAGGGACCTGGAAACTCTAGGTAGACTTCCATAGAGCCCACCTTCCAAGGCAGCCATTTTCTCCAGGGGAACTGATCTCTGTCTCCTGGAGATCAGTTGTAATAGCGGGAGATCTCCAGCCATCACCTGGAGGCTGGCATCCCGACCCCTCCCACCTTCTGACTGTTCCAGTTCCCCTGGAGAAAATGGCTGCTTTAGAGGGTGGGCTTTAAGGTATTATACTCTGCTGGGGTCCCACCTACTTAATCCCCCAGGCTCCAACCTTCAGGAATTTTCCATGCCAGAGCTGGCAACCCTAGGTAGGGAGTCGTGGCTCAGTGGTAGAGCCTCTGCTTGGCATGCAGAAAGTCCCAGGTTCAATCCCCGGCATCTCCAGGCAAGTAGGTGATGTGAAAGACCCTTTTCTGCCTGAGACCCCGGAGAGCCGCTGCCGGTCTGAGTAGACAATTCTGACTTTGAAGGACCAAGGGTCTGATTCAGTAGAAGGCAGCTTCAAGTGTTCATGCAAGTCCAGTTCTTGGTCTTCCATGCCTGGCTTATCTTGTTGTTTCTCCTGTGAGAACAATATAATAAAATGTACCAAGATGGACAGATGCGGGAAAGACAATTTCACCTTCCGTAACTTGAGACGGGGTCATAGAAGTCGGCTCTTCTGGCTCTGTGTGTTGTGAAATCCCGGATGTGGCACATCCGGTTCATTGTCAAAACATAGTTCCTTGATCCTATTAAAGCTGTGGAACTGATGCGCAGATATGTCCGTTGGAGCGCTCTGGTGAAAATTGAGGGCGTGAATTTCGGGGCTGTTTTCTTTGCATGCCTCGAAGGAGAATGTGACTCTGCTCCCTTGCCTGGCTAGAGCATGCGAGCATGGGAAATATGCGCCAAATGCGCCAGCCCTGTCTCTGGGCCGCTCCCAGATGCTGGTCTAATTATGGAGCTGCTCTTCTTATGCGCAGAGGTTAGGAGCTGACATAATTACCGTTTGAGTGCCTTTTCTCCCCTCCTCCCCCCGCCTTGCGTGTGGCGGGCGTCACTCGGGACAAAAGCATTTTATTTTCATGCTTTCCTTTCAGTGTCAATCTGCAGCGCTGCACTTTCTTTCTCCTCCCCTGTTGTAAGGGACAGATTTTTTTTTTTAAAAAGACCAACGCTTCAGCTTGCCTAGCCCCTGCATTTTCATAATCACAGGGCGGTGCTTTGGGGTGGACCGTGGCTCAGTGGTAGAGCACCTCCTTGGCCTGTGGAAGGTTCCTGGTTCGATCCCTGGCGTCTCCGGTTAAAAGGATGCCATAGCTTGGGTTGCAGCATTTTCCTTTAGATTAAAAATACTTAATCTTCGGAGGAGCGCTATCTAAGACGGAGTTTGTCTTCTGAGGTTTTAAAACGAATGGAATATCCCTCTGCATGTAAACTTAGAGTGTTTCACCTTAACAAATGGAGAATTGGCTGTAGTGCGCGTAGGGCATGCTCCTTGTAGATGAAGAAGAAGAGTTGGTTTTTACATGCTGACTTTCTCTACCTCAGTGGTAGAGCATTTGCTGGTCGTGCAGAAGGCCCCAGGTTCAATCCCCGACATCGCCAGCTAAAATTACCAGGTAGTAGGTGATGTGAAAGACCTCTGCCTGAGACCCTGGAAAGCCGCTGCCAGTCCGAGTAGACGATATTGACCTTGATGTACTGATGGTCTTGATTCAGTCTGAGGCAGCTTCATGTGTCTTCACGGCTGCTCTTGTGGGGGGAAAGTCTTGGATAAGACCAAAGGAAAGTACTTACACGACACACACTTGTTTTATGGAGATGGATCACGATGGATAGTCTGTCGCTAGCAGTAAAAAAGAGCAAGAGTCCAGTAGCACCTTAAAAAAAAGGTAAAGGTCCCCTGTGCAAGCACCGGGCCATTCCTGACCCATGGGGTGACGTCACATCCCGACGTTTCCTAGGCAGACTTTGTTGACGGGGTGGTTTGCCAGTGCCTTTCCCAGTCATCTTCCCTTTACCCCCAGCAAGCTGGGTACTTATTTTACTGACCTCGGAAGGACGGAAGGCTGAGTCAACCTTGAGCCGGCGACCTGAAACCGACTTCCGTCGGGATCGAACTCAGGTCGTGAGCAGAGCTTGGACTGCAGTACTGCAGCTTACCACTCTGCGCCACGGGACTCTGCGAGTAGCACCTTAAAGACTAACAAATTTTCTGGCAGGGTATGAGCTTTCGCGAGCCACAGCTCAGTTCTCCAGCCTCGTTTTATGGGACTCTCCGTCACAGGGCATAACTATGGCTAGCATAAGTAGGTGGTTGATGTCTTTCTGAAGCTTAGTTTCAGAGGGTGGCCAGGTTGGTCTGTAGTAGAATCGAGTCCAGTAGCACCTTGGGGTCCAACAAGATTTTTTGGGTATAAGCTTTCGACAGTCAAAGTTCCCTTCATCTGAATGGAGACCTCTTAGTCTATATATCCCAGTGAGAAGGTGGGAGATCTTTGGGCGAAAACGCATGGTTGCTTTATCCTCCTTTAATCCCTGTTTTAGCCAGGATCGTACGCACATTAGGCGAAACACATGGGTTTGATCCTGGATGAATCCTGGCTGAAACAGGGATTAAAGGAGGATAAAGCGACTGTGCGTTTTCGCCCTTTGAGTCTCTCTCTGCATCTGGAGTTTCTGATTTACAACAGCCCTCCCATCTGACTGGGATATAAAGAGTCCAATCTTCATTCGTACTAGTATCCGATGAAGGGCGCCTTGCCTCTCGAAAGCTCATACCCCCTAAAAGGTCTCGAAGGTGCTACTGGACTCGGATCTAATTGGTCTGAATCTTAGGGGGCTTTAAAAGGGGATTCGTCTCTCAGCCATGCTGGGTAAATGGAACCTCCATTTTTTGAAGCAGCATACCTTTACCAGCCGCTGGGAAGGGAAGGCTTCAATGGCCTGTGACTGCCTGTGGGTTTTTCAGGAGTGTTTGTTGAATAGAAAAGGATGTTGGCTAGATGAACATGTGCTGCGATCCTGCATTCGTATCATAGTGGGTGATTCCCAAGAGGTCTTGCGGGAAAAAGAGAGAGGACTTCCGTATGCTAAAGCTACTTGACTGCAGCCTGAGAAAAACACGCGTTCTTTTTACTCCAGCAGGGTGTAGTAGTTAAGAGGGGTGGACTGCAATCTGGAGGACCGGGTTGGTTTCCCCACTCCTCCACATGAAGCCTGCTGGGTGACCTTGGGCTAGTCACAGTTCTCTCTGAACTCTCTCAGCCCCATCTGGTGCCTGTTGAGGGGAGAGGAAGGCGATTGTAAGCCGGTTTGAGACTCCTTAAAGGTAGAGAAAATTGGGGTACAAACCAGCTCTTCCTCCTCCTCCTCCTCCACCTCTTCCTCCTCCTCCTCCTCATTAGGCTCCCTTTCATATGTGACTACTTTTTTATCCTGCCTTTCCTCCATAGTTCACTTCTCCTCTGTTTTATGGTCTCAACACCCCTGCGAGGTAGGCAAGACTGAAGCTGAGTGACTGGACTGAGGTCTCCTGGCAAGCTTAAATGGCCGAGCAGAGGCTCGAACTGGCGTCTCCGTGGTTCTAGTCCTTAGCCACTGTACAAACCTTTTGAGTACTGGGGGTGGGCAGAGGGACAATGACAATTTCCTTAGTTTCTCCTCCTCCCCCTCGGAAATAGTTATATGACTCAACCTCTTGACTGCTTTCATTTCACGCTTAGAATAGTGGGAACAATTAATTTTCTTTTTTAGGGGCTGTGGCGCTGGGATTGGTTTCCGCAGTTGTCGGAAGGGCAGTGTGTCAGGCTAGGACTCAGGTTCGAATCCCCACTCCGCCACGGACACTCGCTGGGTCACCTTGGGCCAGTCACAATGCCTCGCCTAACTCGCAGGGTTCTTGTGCGGATGAAACGGAGGGGCAGAGATCGATGTAAGCCGCTTTGGGGTCTCAGTTGGGGAGAAAGGCGGGGTGTAAATGAAGTATCCTGCCTTTGGACCGAGGAGGGCGGGGTAAAAGTGTAACGAAATAGATAAATTAAGTAAATAAAGTTGCTTTTGACTTGCCCAAATGAACAGTTCTTTGTGTCGATCATGATGGGTTAGTCTGACTGTAGCAGTAGAAAAGGGCAAGAGTCCAGTAGGACCTTAGATTAACAAAATTAGTTTTAGGGCTGTTTAGCTTGGAAAGAAGGCGGTTAAGGGGAGACATGATAGAGGTCAATAAAATTATGCGTGGTATGGAGAGAGGGGGCAGGGAGAAGATGCTTTTCTCCCTCTCTCATAACACCAGAACGTGGGGTCATCTGCTGAAGCTGGAGGGTGAGAGATTCAAAACTGATAAAAGGAAGTGTTTCTTCACACAGCACAGAGTTAAATGGTGGAACTCCCTGCCCCAGGAGGTGGTGATGGCTGCTGACTTGGAAGGCTTGAAGAGGGGAGTGGACAGGTTCATGGAGGAGAGGGCTATCCATGGATACTAGTCATGATGCATACCTATTCTCTCCAGGATCAGAGGAGCATGCCTATTATTTTGGGTGCGGTGGAACACAGGCAGGATAATGCTGCTGCAGTCGTCTTGTTTGTGGGCTTCCTAGAGGCACCTGGTTGGCCACTGTGTGAATAGACGGCTGGACTTGATGGGCCTGGGTCTGATCCGGCAGGGCCGTTCTTTATGTTCTTATGGAGGATGTGGCTATCCATGGTTACTAGTCAAAATGGACACTAGTCATGATGCATACCTATTTTCTCCAGGATCAGAGGAGCAGGCCCATTATACCAGGTGCTGTGGGACACAGGCAGGATGGTGCTGCTGCAGTCATCTTGCTTGTGGGCTTCCTAGAGGCACCTGGTTGGCCACGGTGTGAACAGACTGCTGGACTGGATGGGCCTGGGTCTGATCCAGCAGGGCTTTTCTTATGTTCCTATGGAGGAGAGGGCTAACCATGGCTACTGGTAAAAAAGGATACTAGTCGTGATGCATACCTGTTCTCTCCAGGATCAGAGGAGCATGCCTATTATATTAGGCACTGTGGAACACAGGCAGGATAATGCTGCGGTCGTCTTATTTGTGGGCTTTCTAGAAGCACCTGGTTAGCCGTTGCGGGAACAGACTTGACGGGCCTGGGTCTGACCCAGCAGGGCTTTCCTTATGTTCCAAAAATTTCCGGCAGGGTATGAGCTTTCGTGAGCCACAGCTCACTTCTTCAGATACCTTTGGATGTTACTGGTGGGTATTGGGTGGGAGTTGAAACGTGCCTGGCTCATGTCCGCTTCACCCAGAAAAACAACAATAGGAAGGTGGGTATGAGATCTCAAGGGTTGTTGGGGGCCTGAAAGAGCCCTGAAAGCTAGCTTCAAGGGGAAATACTTCATCGTGGGGTGGAACGGAAGCGCTTGGGAGAATGACTTCTCTGTCTTTGTGGTGGGGGGCTCTAGGAGGGCAGAGAAAGGACCGAAGCCTCCAGCCAGGCACACCAATTCCTCCCTCCTCCTCCTCCTCATTTGGCTGCGAGCACTCCAGGGTTTCAGGCCATTTCTGCTGTAATTCAGCCGAGAACATGATGTTAAAACCACATTGCCGCGTTAAGGGAGCGTTAAAAGGGAGGGCGGTTTGCCAGGAACGTTGGAAAGCGAGCAAGCTGAATAAAGCGGATTTCCAACCCAGTATGCTGTTTGAAACCCAGAGGAGTTGGCCGGATTGAATTTGCTGGCAGCAGCAAATAAATAAAATAAAAATAAACAGGGATCTTAAAGACCAATAGGGTTTTAAAAATTCTAGCGTAACCGGAACAGCCAGTTCTGGGTTGGGGAATTCCTAGAGCCCTGAGGGTGGAGCCTGGGTTTTGGGGAAGGACCTCAGCGGGGTATATTGCCATAGATAGGCTTGCCAACCTCCAGGTGGGGTCTGGAGATCTCCTGCTATTACAACTGATCTCCAGGCAATAGAGATCAGTTCACCTGGAGGAAATGGCCACTTTGGCATTTGGACTCTATGGCATTGAAGTCCCTCCCCTCCCCAAACCCTGCCCTCCTCAGGCTCTGCCCCCAAAACCCCCAGCAGGTGGCGAAGAGGGACCTGGCAACCCTACCACCACACCACGCTGGCCCTGCAAGACTTTGAAATGGGCCTGGGGAAGGTGATTTGTGTGAGATCCAGAAAATGATCCAGCCTGCGAAATCCCCCTCTGGGGTTTTAATACATTCTCATTGAATCTAGTATCTGTGTGTATGTGTGTGTGTGTGTGTGTGTGTGGGGTGCATTTAAGTGCTCCCTTTCATTATTGATGGGGACCTGTAAATTATGGATGGGAGGGGGGAAGATTCTGCAGAGACATTTGGAGTATTCCTCAAGGATTCCTGCCCAATTGCTTCCTTAATGGTCCTTTCTCTGCTGCCTCCTTCAGAATTTTCTGTAGGGAAATGAGGGTTTTTTGTTGTTGCAAGAACTATCTGGGGGTGCCACAATTGCTGTTGGCATGATGGTATTCCATCCCTGATTAAGCACAGTTGCAATATTTTTTTTTACTTCTTTTTTTTACTTTATTCCCCACTTTTCTTCTCATTGGGGACTCAAAGCGGCTTACGTCGTTCTCGTCTCCATTTTAGCCTCGCAACAACCCTGTGAGGTGGGTTAGGCTGAGAGTGTGTGACTGCCCCAAGGTCACCCGTGGCACGAGTGGGGTTTCGAACCCGGTTCTCCCAGATCCTAGTCTGATGTTCTAATCACCACACCACTCTCAGCAGAACATCACACCCAGTATCTTGGGTTTGATGGTGACCAAATCCAGATCACAGAGAAGTGAACAGACCTGCCAAAATAGATTGGTCCATTCTGGTGCGACTGTTTTTTCCGTAGCTTTGGAGATAGGGCCATTCAAATGAGGTTGCAAATCAGTTAGGTCGATAATCTCATTTTTATCATACCCTTTGTCCAAGGAGATCAAAAGAGCATGTACAGGTCTGCCTTCCTTATTTTATCTGTACAACGCCCCTGTGAGGTAGGGTAGGCAGAGAGAGTGTGACTGGCCCAAGATCCTCCTGGGAATTTCTTGTAGTAGGAATTCGAACCCAGCTTGTCGAAGAAGAAGAGTTGGTTTTTATATGCCGACTTTCTCTACCACTTAAGGGAGACTCAAACCGGCTTACAATCACCGTCCCTTCCCCTCCCCACAACAGACACCCTGGGAGGTAGGTGGGGCTGAGAGAGCTCTTACTAGAACTGCAACTTGCCCAAAGTGGCTTCATATGGAGTAACTGGCTTCATGTGGAGGAGTGGGGAATCAAACCCGGTTCTCCAGATCAGACTCCACCGCTAGAAACCACCGCTCTTAACCATCACACCGGCTCTACACCATGCTGACTCTCTCTACCACTTAAGGAAGAATCAAACCGGCTTACAGTCACCTTCCCTTCCCCTCCTCACAACAGACACCCTGTGAGGTAGGAGGGACTGAGAGAGCTGTGACTAGCCCAAGGTCACCCAGCTGGCTTCATGTGCAGGAGTGGGGAATTGAACTGGTTCTCCAGATTAGAGTCCACCACTCCAAACCACAGCTCTTAACCCAGGGGTAGGGAACCTTTTTTCTGCCAAGAGCCATTTGGATATTTATCACATTATTTGTGGGCCATACAAAATTATCAACTTAAAAATTAGTTTCTTGGGCGGTCCTAGCAGCTCCATAGCTAACAACTCTTCTGCAAAGGGGGAAAATGTTTCTTTTCTCGGCAAAATAAACTCACATCTGCCTTGAACAGAGGCTATTCCTGTCCGCGGGAGGGGGTGGATCACCAGTCTTAGATCCTTCTGAGCTAGAGATCTGTCAGGACCCACGAAGGGCCAGACCAAATGATTTCGCGGGCCTTAAATGGCCCCCGGGCCTGACGTTCCCCACCCCTGTCTTAACCACTACACCACGCTGGCTCCCTAGTCCAAATCCCGAGTCTTACCACATTGTCTGTCTGTGAGAAACCACCTATGAAGGGGGTGTTTTTAAAATTGTGTGTCTTTTAAAAAATATGATGCTTTCTTTACAGTGAACATTTTGAGCTTGGGAGACAGATCTGATGTGAAAGATTCGTTCTCATCCTTTTGGATAGCAATCTGTTGGGAAGAATGGTTCCGGATGCCAATCGGAAGCAGGACTAGGGGCAAAGGGATTTGGGGAAAACGTAGGAAAAATCCTAACGCCTCCATACTGAGATATTTCTTTTTTGTGTTCAGATTTGCTGCTACTTGTTTAAGCCGCACGTCAGAGACGGTGATTTAGTAAAGATGGGAAATATGTAGGCCGCTTTGAAGTACGGGCTTCTGACGCTTTCATCAGATCTGAACTGTTGTTAATGTGTTTTCTGCAAGAATGAAGAAGTGTTGGTTTTGATATGCCGACTTTCTCTACTGCTTAAGGGAGACTCAAACTGGCTTACAATTACCTTCCCCTCCCCACAACAGACACCCTGTGAGATAGGCGCGACTGAGAACGCTCTAAGAGAGCTGTGACTAGCCCAAGATCACCCAGCTGGCTTCATGTGGAGCAGTGGGGAATCAAACCCGGCTCACCAGATTAGCATCCGCCGCTCATGTGTAGGAGTGGGGAATCATACCCGGTTCTCCAGATCAGAGTCCACCACTCCAAACCACCTCTCTTAACCACTACACCATGCTGGCTGTCATGTTAAAACCTTTCCTTTTAAAATTCCCTTTTCCATCTTGTTCCGCTTTGGTGCCTCTATCATGATTTCCCCCCCTAATTGCTGCTGTTAAATAGTAGTTTGGCTCCTTTTTCGGAAAGTTGTCCGAAAAGGGCCAAGAGCGTTTCCTTTTGCAGGGATGGAGAGAAAATGGATTCAAAC
Organism: Euleptes europaea; assembly: GCF_029931775.1. Lineage (NCBI taxonomy): Eukaryota > Metazoa > Chordata > Lepidosauria > Squamata > Sphaerodactylidae > Euleptes > Euleptes europaea. The sequence goes on from NC_079323.1 coordinate 4,300,020, forward strand.
CCCTACCTGGCCACAAACCTCGCTGGGTGAGAGTAGGCCAGTCTGTCTGTCTCTCTCGGCATCACCTGCCTGAGATCCAGCTTTGCGCAGCAGTTAGAGTCCTGGGCCTGGAACGGCTGGATTTGAATCCGTGTTGTGCCATGGAAACTCACCGGGTGACCCTGGACCATGGGCACCATGGGCACCATGTTGGGGATTGCTGCTCTATCCATTTGCGAAATGGCACTTTGACTTGGGCCAAGCAGCGCTTGTGAAAAAGGCCAATACCATGCTGGCCATTATTAGAAGAGGAATAGAGAATAAAACTGCTGCTATCATACTGCCCTTGTACAAATCTATGGTGAGACCACACTTGGAATACTGTGTACAGTTCTGGTCACCACACCTAAAAAAGGATATTGCAGAGTTTGAGAAGGTGCAGAAAAGAGCAACCAAAATGATCAGGGGGCTGCAGCAGGAGCCCTATTAGGAGCAGTTAAAGAACTTAGGGCTGTTTAGCTTGGAAAGAAGGCGGTTAAGGGGAGACATGATAGAGGGTTATAAAATTATGCATGGTATGGAGAGAGTGGACAGGGAGAAGCTTTTCTCCCTCTCTCATGATGCCAGAACGCGGGGTCATCTGCTAAAGCTGGAGGGTGAGAGATTCAAAACAGATAAAAGGAAGTATTTCTTCACACAAAGCATCGTTAAATTGTGGAACTCCCTGCCCCAGGATGTGGTGATGGTTGCCAACTTGGAAGGCTTTAAGAGGGGAGTTGACATGTTCATGGAGGAGAGGCTTATTCATGGCTACTAGTCAAAATGAATACTGGTCATGATGCAAACCTATTCTCTCCAGGATCAGAGGAGCAGGCTGAATATATTGGGTGCTGTATTGGAACACAGACAGGATGGTGTTGCGGCGGTCGTCTTGCTTGTGGGCTTCCTAGAGGCCCCTGGTCGGCCACTGTGTGAACCGACTGCTGGACTCGATGGGCCTGGGTCTGATCCAGCAGGGCTTTTCTTATGTTCTCATGTTATTATGAGTTTCTCCCTTTCCAGGAAGGGGCTGACGCCTCCCCCCGTCGTATCTGCTAATGGAAGGTGCGCTTTACTGTTCGATGCAAAGGCCGTCACTGGATCCGTGGGGGTGGGCCCAGTCCATTGGAGCCAGGGTAGAGGAATTATTTATGACGTCTGCCTGGGGGCATTGTCCAAGAGAAGCTTTCACTATTAATTGGCCAAAGCTTATAGAGCAAAGTGCCTCTGAGCTAGAAGCTTGCCACGATCTCTCGCTCTCTTTGCGACTGTGCAAGGGGCTAGCGCAAGAGTCCCCAACCTTTTTGAGCCCGTGGGCACCTTTGAAATTCTTCTGCAGGGTGGTAAAGGTGCAAGCACCAGGTCATTCCTGACCCATGGGGTGACGTCACATCCCAACGTTTACTAGGCAGACTATGTTTATGGGGTGGTTTGCCATTGCCTTCCCCAGTCATCTTCCCTTGACCCCCAGCAAGCGGGGTACTCATATTACCGACCTCGGAAGGATGGAAGGTTGAGTCAACCTTGAGCCGGCTACCTGAAACCGACATCCGTTGGGATCGAACTCAGGTCGTGAGCAGAGCTTGGACTGCAGTACTGCAGCTTACCACTCTATGCCACGGGGCTCTTATACGCAGGGTGGTGGGCGCAACTATAAAATGGCCGCTGCTGGAGGCGGGGCCAATCCCAGAATGGCTGCCTCAGGAGGTGGAGCTATACACACATAGGAAGCCGAAGTGTGGGGGGAGAAGAGGGGTAATTTATAAAATACACTAGGTGATAGTAGTGAGAGAGAATAAAACCAGTCCAGTGGGGGCAGCTGCCCCTGAAACAGTGTTATTTTAATCTGCACAGCCAATCAAATGCCCTACCGGGCAGGAGCCCTCATGACCCCACCCATTTATAAAAAAAACCCACTTTGTAGGCACCAGAACAGGTGTTGGTGGGCATCATGTTTGGGACCCCCTGGGATAGCAATTTTGCAGAACAGTTGATTTAAAGCAGTGGTTCCCAACCTTTTTTTGACCAGGGACCACTAGGACTTTTTTGTTCGGTGCAGGGACCCCAAGGTTCAAAATAAAAATTCTGAGAATTTGAAAATAAACTTGAATCATAACTGTTAGTTAAACATTACACTTAGAATAATATTTGAATATATATTTTTATAATAGAGAACTTTTAATTGAAAATATTAATTTATTATGGGTTTATAACTTTGTTTCGCGGACCTTAATTTAGTTCTCGCGGACCCCTGGGGGTCCATGGACCCCTGGTTGGGAACCAGTGATTTAAAGCCTTTGTCCTAGGTTGCTTGTAGAGTTCGGGCGAATTTTGCATCTGGAGCATCAGCTGAGGATAGCGACGGAATCTCTCAAGGTATCTCCTGATCTTAAAAACCAGGATGGGTTCAGATGAAGGCAGCAAACCCAGGTCTCTGGAGGGACCCAGTGGAAGCGAATCCACCTGGCCGAGAGCCCTCTTAAGCGAGAACGAGGTGGTAGAACTGTCACAAGGAAAGTGGCCATTCCACATCTCGTTCTCCTCCTCTGTGATGTTCAGCAATGCAAATGTGTGACCTGGTTACCCTTCCCCCCTGTTTTTTAATCATACTCCCCTCCCTGCTTTGTTTCTCAGCGGCTGGGGGCGGGGGAGAATATGCATTGCACGGCAATTGCATATTTTTGCATGAGCAAATATTGCGAGGAGCTTCAGTGTGACTCCTCTGAAGATGCCTGCCACGGCTGCTGGCGAAACGTCAGGAAAGAAAGTACCAAGACCACGGCCACACAGCCCGGATAACCTGCAAGAACCAATTGCGAGGAGCTGTTTGCCAGACAAGTGTTCGGCTTCCCCGACGGTGGAAAGCTTGAAAACTACGAGTGAGCCGGACAAGGTGCCGGGAAATATTACTCTGCGTCTGCACAGACGAACCTTCCCAGCTGCAAAGCTGACCAGCGTGGTGTAGTGGCTAAGAGAGCCAGCATGGTCCAGATAAATGCGCTCACTGGCCGTAGACAAACCTCTCTTGCTGTCGATCCTTCGTACCAAGGAATCTGCTGCACTGGGATAATATCACTGACCTTCTTTACAAGGTTGTTGTAAGGATTTACAGCACCAGTGTGCCAATGTGCCTTGTAAAAGCATAATCTTAGTACAATTATTACATGCTAATTATTACTAGATGCTAACAATGGTAATTGTTACTAAATAGCTTTAGGGCATTGCCGTGATGCTCTGTAGTAGAAGAGCTAGGTTTGAGTCTGGTAGCACCTTAAGAGATTTTCGGGGTATAAGCTTTGGAGAGGCCAAGCTCCCTTTGTCAGATACAAGTAGGAATGGCAGTCCCTGTCTGATGAAGCGAGCTTTGACTCTCGAAATCTCTTACCCCAAAACCCTTGTTGGTTTCTAAGGTGCTACCGACTCAAATCTAGCTCTGTTAAGAAATAGTATCTTCTAAATGTCCATCTTGTGCATCTCTTAATCTGCTTTCGAAGGGCAATTGAAAAAAGCCTAGGATTGGTATGCTGAAAAAGACCCTGGTGGGCACCCCCCTGCCGTATTGGTTGCTTTTGTGCCTTGTGTCTCTGTGTCCTATTTTCCCCGAGGTGTGCGTGTGTGTTTGCGCACACAGCTGAACATGCCTTGTCAAAGCCACTGGCTGCTTATTGAGCATGTGATTGGATCAGGCGCGTCCGTATCATTCGCTTTGGCAGCTCAGGTGTCTGTCGGTGTGAGGTTTGAGGCTGCTGCTCGGGCGGGCTCGGTCCTGACGACGCATGCCGATTGCTGAGTCACGCTTGTGCCAAGCGCAGGGGTCTCTCTTTCCCCTCCGCGCAGTTTGGTAATAGACGGGGAGCAACAGGTATCTGTTTAATAGGATATTTGCCCGCTGCTTGGGTCAGTTTCAAATAAAAAACCCTTATGATGTGTTTGAACCGTTTCACGAGAATGTGCGCCTCGTAGCGATAACCCTTAATAACGCTCCTATTTAGAAAGCAGCTCGTTCGAAGCCGCTGAGGTGAGATTCGAAATTAAATTGGCAAAAAAAGATGGTGCAAATGAGGAAGAATGTTTTACTATCCAGATTAAAAATCCCCTACGTCAGGGGTGTCAAACATAAGGGCCTGCAGGCTGGCTCTGGCCCCTTGAGAGCTCTTATCCGGCTCGCGAGCCAGCCAAGGCAGCTACCCCCCCGCCCCCCGATCTGGGCTGGCAAGGCATGGCATGATCTGGGCTGGCAAGGCATGGCCTGGCCCGACCAAGTGACAGTTATGTCTTATCCGGCCCTCGTAACAAATGAGTTCGACACCCCTGCCCTATGTAATTTGCAATAAAGCTTCTTCAGGGGAATCTCTTAGACCTTCAGTGTTTTTACTGTGAGAATGCAAGTTCAAAAACTTCTGGCCTTGAGAGCAGAGAATCGTGGAGGGGTACGACAGGCAGCCTCTTCTATGGGTGGGAACTCTAGGCTCATAGGAGAATATAGTGGGAGACAGCGTGGTGTAGTGGTTAAGAGCGATGGTTTGGAGCGGTGGACTCTGATCTGGAGAACCGGGTTTGATTCCCCACTCCACACGAAGCCAGCTGGGTGACCTTGGGCTAGTCACAGCTCTCTCCGAACTCCCAGGGTGTCTGTTGTGGGGAGGGGAAGGGAAGGTGATTGTAAGCCGGTTTGATTCTCCCTTAAGTGGTAGAGAAAGTCGGCATATAAAAACCAACTCTTCTTCTTCCTCCTCTTCCTCCTCCCCCCTGGCAGACAGATTAAAACTTCTGCTTTCTTGGCTCCAGGTTAGACAAGCTGCCTTGAGTTTTGCTTCTTCTCTTTGACCCCAACCGTGGCCGCTCCGTAGGAGCTAGAGAGAGCCAGCACCACATGATACATGGAAATAGCTGGCTAATCCCAGCTAAGGCTGTACACCCGGGGAAGGAGTCTGTTGGCTGTTTTAAGCTTTAGGGGGCTTAAGAGGCAGATATCCCAGCTGTGTGGTCGAAGGGGAACTTGGCCGTGTGGACTATAAAACTTCGTGCGAGGAGCTTCTGGCTTGCCCGGGGGACCCCTGCGCTCCCTCCCTTTGCATTGGGTGACCAAGTGAGTCTGTAGTAAGTTAGAATGGCAAACCCTAGTTTGCTGTTGCATTCCATGTTGTGGTCTGCATTCAAATCCTGGTTTGCAGGGCAAATGGATTGCCATCATGGAGGTGAATTGTGGTTTCCTTGAAAGCCCCTTCCTGGGGTCGCCATAAAGCGGTTGTGACTTGATGGCGCTTTACACACACACACAGAGGCTGGTGCTAGTAGGCTCCGAGCCAGGATGTGGGGAACTAAATAGGATGTAAACAGGAAAGATGGAGAAGGCTGTATTGTTTTTGTAGGAGGGCGTCCCTGGGCATGCAACTGGCCATTGCTGGAAACAGGATGTTGGACGAGACAGGCCGTTGATCCTCTCTTATCTTCCTCCTCCCCTTCTCCTCCATTTCCTCCTCATCCCTGGTACGTGTAAGCATTTTTTCCTCCTAACTGACTCCTTGGACTGTGCCTGGTCCTTTAAACTGGAGATGCTGGGGATTGAACCTGGGACCTTCTGCAGGCCAAGCAGATGCTCTGCCACTGAGTCACAGTGGGTACTGGCCGAGCCGGCCAGAGTAACATTCGACAAGTAATCTCAGTCTTGGTGCGGTATATATGGTGCTTCCTTAAATAGATTGGGCTTCCACCAGAATGGCTCAGATAACGTCTGTTCCCAAATTGCCTCCTGTTGTTCCGGCCTTCGGTGTCATCCTTATCGGGAAGGCGCTGCCTTTTTGCAAGAACAAAGTGGGCTGTCAAGGAACTGAAAGAATATTGTGTCCCTTTTGCGAGTCCAGGCGGCAAGAAGGAGGGTGATTAGGGTGGAAAATAATCCATTTATACTGTAGCAGTAGAAAAGAGTCAGCGTCCAGTAGCACCTTCAAAGACTGCCAAAATTTCTGGCAGGGTGTGAGCTTTCGTGAGCCACAGCTCACTTCTTCAGATACAACTGGAATGCGAGCCCATCTATCCTTAAGTAGAGAAGAGTGGATTCCTTTGACATTTACATGTTATTGCCGTTGGGTGTGTGAATTCACTCTTCTGTGCTTAAGGATAGATAGACTCACATTCTACTTCTGGAGAAGAGGAGCTCTCTTTAAGTAATTGAAAGGCTGTCCCTTAGAGAAGGGCTGGGAGCTGTTGGCGGTTCCTGTAGGACATAAGAACCTAAAAACATAAGAAAGGCCCTGCTGGATCAGGCCAAGGCCCATCAAGTCCAGCAGTCAGTTCACACCGTGGCCAACCAGGTGCCTCTAGGAAGCCCACAAGCAAGACAAGTGCAGCAGCAGCATCCTGCCTGTGTTCCACCGCACCCAAAATAATAGGCATGCTCCTCTGATACTAGAGAGAATAGGTATGCAGCATGAGTAGTATCCATTCTAACTAACAGCCATGAATACCCCTCTCCTCCATGAATATGTCCACTCCCCTCTTAAAGCCCTCCAAGCTGGCAGCCATCACCACATCCTGGGGCAGGGAGTTCCACAATTTAACTATGCGTTGCATGAAAAAATACTTCCTTTTATCTGTTTTGAATCTCTCACCCTCCAGCCTTAGCAGATGACCCCGTGTTCTAGTATTATGGGAGAGGGAGAAAAACTTCTCCCTGTCCACTCTCTCCAAACCATGCATAATTTTATAGACCTCTATCATGTCTCCCCTCATCCGCCTTATAATGGGTTTAATGGGTTTAAATTAAGGGGAAGAAAGCTACTGGCTGGATATTAGGATTTTTTTTTTTACAGTAAGAGTAGGTAGTTCAGAAGTAGAATCACCTACGTAGGGAGGTGGTGAGCTCCCCTCCGTGGCACACTTCAAGCAGCAGCTGGCCAAACACTTGTCAGGGATGCTCCAGGCTGACCCTGCATTGAGCAGGGGGTTGGAGTATAGAATCCTAGTGTTGGAAGGGACCACCAGGGTCATCTAGTCCAACTCCCTGCACAATGCAGGAAATTCACAACTACCCCCCCCACACACACACACCCTCAGTGAACCAAACCTCCATGCCCAGAAGGTGGCCAAGATGCCCTCCCTCTCATGATCTGTCTAAGGTCGTAGAATCAGCATTGCTGACAGACGGCCATCTAGCCTCTGCTTAAAAACCTCCAGGGAAGGAGCGCTTACCACCTCTCGAGGAAGCCTGTTCCACTGAGGAACCGCTCTGTTAGAAAATTCTTCCTAATGTCTAGATGGAAACGCTTTTGATTTAATTTCAGCCTGTTGGTTCTGGTCCGACCTTCTGGAGCAACAGAAAACAACTCGGCACCCTCCTCCATGTGACAGCCCTTCAAGTACTTGAAGATGGTTATCCTATCCCCTCTGTCTTCTCCTCTCCAGGCTAAGATGGCCTGTATGACCCCTTCCAACTCTATGGTTCTGTGATTGTAATGCATCCCTGTGGATGCAGCCCTAGTTAAAAGCTGAGCCCGCTAAAAGGCATGTAATGTTGTGAAGCATTATTTATAATTACTGCTTGGAGGATCCAGGAATGAGCTGCTGTTCCATTTCGCCAACAAAAGAAATTCAGATTACTCATCCCACAATAGGGTCATGATTAATGGGGAGCAGGCTGCCGGTCTGTAAAGCTGCCCCCCCCCCCAAAGTAGATTTCCCTGCTTCTCTACCAAGCTACTATCTGGTGCAAAAATCCCTGGCCTGTTGCTATGAGCAGTGAAATGTGAACTGGAAAATTGAAAACGGTGGCTTCCCCCTTCCCTTCTGCTTTGCAAAAAGCCGAGGGCTTTCTTTGTAGTGGTCAAACCGATTTCCTGAGGCAGACAGCTGGTTTCAGGTGTGTTTACCCGAGTGGGTGTTGGCTGGCAATTTCCACTTGGCTTTGAGTAACCCGAGTTCTACATCTGGGTAACAGAAATTAGGGACATTTATATTGGATGGGGGATACACTTCTGGGCATCAGTGTGTGTGAACAAGATCTTGGGGAACGGGTGGACCGTAAGTTAAATCTGAGCAGCCAGTGTGATGCAGCGACAAAAAAAGCTAATGCGATCTTGGGGTGCATCAACAGAGGCATAATGTCCAAATCACAAGATGTTATAGTTCCACTGTACACTGCATTGGTCAGGCCACACCTGGAGTATTGTTTGCTGTTCTGAAGGCCTCATTTCAAAAAGGACGTGGACAGAATTGAGCAGGTGCGGAGGAGAGCGACGAGGATGATCAGGGGCCTGGAGACCAAACCCTACGAGGAAAGGCTGAAGGAGTTGGGAATGTTCAGTCTGGAGAAGAGGAGGTTGAGGGGGGACAGGATTGCTCTCTTGAAGTATTTGAAGGGCTGTCCCTTAGAGGAGGGCAGGGAGCTGTTCCTGTTGGCAGCAGTTGTTCGACAGTGGGATCAGCTACCTAGGGAGGTGGTGAGCTAACCCTCACTGGCAGTCTTTAAGCAGAGGCTGGACAAGGACTTGTCAGGGATGCTCTAGGCTGATCCTGCATTGAGCAGGGGGTTGGACTAGATGGCCTCTAGGGCCCCTTCCAACTCTATGATCTATGATTCTATGATTTTGTGAACCCACTAGCCGTCTAAGGTCCCCAACCTCTTTGAGCCTGTGGGCAACTTTGGAATTCTGACACAGCGTGGTAGGCACAGATACAAAACGGCTGCCACAAAATAGCTGCCGCAGGAGCCTTGTTGCAGCGTCCTTTGGTCACAAAGCGAAGATCCTTGTACTACGGTGGCAGCTGCTGCCAAAGCAACATTTTTTTAAAATCTGCAAAGCAATTCAAATCTCCAGTAGCCCATCAGAAGCCTAGCTGGGCAAAAGCCTCCCTTGGCACTGTCCACTTCCTAAAAACACTTGGTCTGTGACATGGCGGCCTTGGGCACTGTGTCTGGGGACGCCTGCTCTAAGAGCCAGCGTGGTGTAGTGGTTAGGAGCGGTGGATTGGAACGGTGGATTCTGATCTGGAGAATCGGGTTTGGTTCCCCACTCCTCCACATGAGCGGCGGAGGCTAATCTGGTGAACCGGGTTGGTTTCCCCGCTCCTCCACATGAAGCCAGCTGGGTAACCTTGGGCTAGTCACACTCTCTCAGTCCCACCTACCTCACAGGGTGTCTGTTGTGAGGAGAGGGAAGGAAGGTGATGGTAAGCCGATTTGATTCTTCCTTTAGAGAAAGTCGGCATATAAAAACCAACTCTTCTTCTTTCTCTTCCTCTTCCTCCTCTTTGTGAAGGGGGAGGGAAGGTGATTGTAAGTAGGTTTGATTCTCCCTTAAGTGGTAGAGAAGTTGGAATATAAAAACCAACTCTTCTTCTTCTAAGGCGAGGAAGCATGCAATTTTTGTTTAGTCAGCTCTGTGCAGTCCAGAAGGGAGGCCACTTCAGACATGCAAAGGGGTTCCCAGCAATTACCTTCTTGAAACCGATGCAAGTTAATTGAAAGGGGCAAGAGATCAGATGCTTCTCTGGCAATGTCCAGCAATGCTCACGCTGCAGATTTTTGAGACTTCTTCCCACAGATCATGCTGGGGCACCGTTGACATCTGGTCATTGGCATCTGTGCAGTTAATCACAGTAATTTTTTTACAGTCCAGCCACCACTGAATGGACGTTATGGCTGGTTGAGTGCTTCTAGATGAGGTTTCCCCCCCCAGGACCAAAAGTACTATCAGGTCAGCCCATTCATTTTTCTCCTTACAGTAGAGGACGGGTGACTGTCTGTGTGCATGCAGGGAAGTAACTGAGCGTTTTGCAGATGCCTTCAGCAATCGAAGAACAGACTAGAAACAGTCTGTGATGCTTTCCTCGTGCAGAAGTGAAGTTGCCAACCTCCAGGTGGAGCCTGGAGATCTCCCGGATTTATGACTGATCTCCAGACCACAGAAATCCGTTCCCCTGGAGAAAATGGTTGCTTTGAAGAAGAAGAAGAAGAAGAGTTGGTTTTTATATGCCCATTTTCTCTACCACTCAAGGAAGAATCAAACCGGCTTACAATTCCCTCCCCGCAACAGACACCCTGTGAGGTAGGTGGGGCTGAGAGATTGTGACTAGCCCAAGGTCACCCATCTGGCTTCATGTGGAGGAGTGGGGAATCAAACCCGGTTCTCCAGATTAGACTCCACCACTCCAAACAACCGCTCTTCACCACTACACCACGCTTTGGAGGGCGAACTGTATGGCATTATCCCCCACTGAGGATTCTGCATTCCCATATCCCTCCTTCCCCAAGCATCATCCTCAAAATCTTCAAGTATTACCCAAATTCGGACACCTGCCAAACAGACATATCTATATATATTTTTTTTAATTACATTCCCCACTCTGCCAGTAAGCTAACTGAAATTTAGTATAGTACAAAAATGGTAAAGGTAGTCCCCTGTGCAAGTATCAGGTCATTCCTGACCAATGGGGTGATGTCACATCCCGACGTTTACTAGGTAGACTGTTTACAGGGTGGTTTGCCAGTGCCTTCCCCAGTCATCTTCCCTTTACCCCCAGCAAGCTGGGTCCTCATTTTACTGACCTCGGAAGTATGAAGAAGAAGAAGAGTTGGTTTTTATATGCCGACTTTCTCTACCAGTTAAGGGAGAATCAAACCGGCTTACAATCCCCTTCCCTTCCCCTCCCCACAACAGACATCCTGGGAGGTAGGTGGGGCTGAGAGAGTGCGACTAGTCCAAGGTCACCCAGCTGGCTTCATGTGGAGGAGTGGGGAAACCAACCCAGTTCACCAGATTAGCCTTCGCTGCTCACGTGGAGGAGAGGGGAATCAAACCCGGTTCTCCAGATCAGATTCCACCGCTCCAAACCACCGCTCTTAACCACTACACAACGCTGGCTCTCAAAGCCTAAGCCGACCTTGAGCCAGCTACCTGAACCTGACTTCCGTCGGGATTGAACTCAGGTCATGACTTCCGTCGGGATTGAACTCAGGTCATGGTCAGAGCTTCGACTGCACTTACTGCAACTTATCGCTCTGCGCCACGGTGCTCCTGAGTATAGTACAAAGCACCAGATAAATCTCCTTGTATGTAAGGTAACAGCGGTATGTGATCGTTTTTCCCGCTGGACTGCCGCATGCTTCTTCCTTCTTTGTGATTTCAAAATGAAACCCAATTTCCTGTCCGATTTCAGCATTCATCGCCGTAATAAGCCGTCCGTTAACCCGACGAAATGGAGAATTGGAATTCAACACATTCCACCTGGAAGAGTGGAAAAGGCTTTCCCTTCATGCTGTGTCGTAGGTCAGGCTGGGAATCAGAATCATAGAGTCGGAAGGGACCACCAGGGTCATCTAGTCCAACCCACTGCACAATGCAGGAAATCCCCAACTACCTCCCCCCCACCCCCCCAGTGACCCCTACTCCATGCCCAGAAGATGGACAAGGTGCCCTCCCTCTCATGAACTGCATTGCTGACAGATGGCCATCTAGCTTAAAACTCTTCAGGGAAGGTGAGCTCACCACCTCCCAAGGAAGCCTGTTCCACCGAGGAACCACAGTCCACCGAGGAACTGTTTGAAAATTCTTCCTAATGTCTAGACAGAAACTCTCTTGATTTAATTTCAACCCGTCGGTTCTGGTCTGACCTTCTGGGGCAACAGAAAACAACTCGGCACCCTCCTCTATACGACAGCCCTTCAAGTTTGACCCATCAAGTTGACCTGCCAAGTTTTTGTGACAGGGTGGGGATCTGAACCCAGGTCTCCTAGAGCCTAGCCCAAGCACTCCAACCACTGTGCGCCACTGTCTTTGTTGCGCTGTTGTCTAGTTTTTACCCCATATGTTGGAACTTGGGGCTGGAATCAGTGATACGCATTTCATGAAGGCATGGCAGTTTCTGGGTTTCTTTGAGTAAGAAAACGCGATTCTCTCGCCGGAGCCAAGGAAACAGGCCGTTTGCACAAGCTGAGCCGGCTGTCTCCGACTCCGGTGGTGTTGACAGGTTGCAGATGATTTTTCCTGCAAGCTCCTTAATGAGAAATTCCATTCATAATTGTTTTCTCCTCCCTGCCTAATTTTTCGTGCTAAGCCGCCAGGCCAGAAGTTAATTCGGTGACCAATGTATTGTGTGTGTGTGTTGGGAGCTGAAGACGGCTTTAATTAACAGACACTTAACCTTGTCCTCGGCTTTCCCCTGAACAAAAAGGTAAAGAGAAAGACTTTCCACCGTAGCGTAGAAACACCGAGTCAAATGCAGGGAAATGTTTTCTGCTTCGTACGGTGTGGCACAGCCATGCATAGCAGTCGGAGTGCTGAGCTCGGCTCCGGGAGATCTGGGTTCAAATCCCTGCTGTGTGGTGAAACTTGCCGAGAGACCTTGGGCCAGTCAAGCATGCGCTCAGCCCAGCCTACCTCACAGGGTTGTTGTGAGGAAGCGTTACGTAGGCTATCCAGAGCTGCTCAGACTCTGGGGATGGGATGAAAATGCAGTAGGTGGGTAGCCTGATCTTGTCAGCTCTTGGAAGCTAAGCAGGGTCGGCCCTGGTTAGTACATGGATGGACCAATAAGTCCAGGGTTGCTGCGTAGAATGGCAAACCACTTCTGTAAGACTTTGGCCTTGAACTGAATGGCCGAGGCTAGCCCAATCTCTTCAGATTGCCGAAGCTAAGCAGGGTTGGCCCTGGTTAGTACTTGGATGGCTACCATGATAGAGATCTATAAAATTATGCATGGTATGGAGAGAGTGGACAGGGAGAAGCTTTTCTCCCTCTCTCATAATGCTAGAACGCGTGGGTCACCTGCTGAAGCTAGAGGGTGAGAGATTCAAAACTGAAAAAAGGAAGGATTTCTTCACACAACGCATAGTTAAATTGTGGAACTCCCTGCCCCAGGATATGGTGATGGCTGCCAACTTGGAAGGCGTGAAGAGGGGAGTGGACATGTTCATGGTGGAGATGGGTATTCATGGCTACTAGTTATACTAGGTGCTGTGGAACACTGGTAGGACTATGCTTCCTGGAGTCACCTTGTTGGCCGCTATGTGAACAGATTGCTGAACTTGATGGACCTTGGTCTGATCCAGCAGGGCTTTTCTTATGTTCTTACTTGACATCCTTTAACCAGAGATACTTCCAAGGGTGGAGCCTGGTACCGTCTCCGTGCCAAATGCGCGCTCTGAGCTCTCACTGTCAGCTGGAGAAGTTGTTGAACAGAATATTGGAAATTAGGACTTGCTGGGGTGGGTAGGAGTGATATGAAAAGTCAGTGTCTCAGCTAAGAGCTAAGGGCAATTAGGCTTTTTTCTCCCCCCGCCCCACTCCCCGAATGTCTTGAAAGCAAAATATTGTCGAAGGCTTTCACGGTTAGAGTTCATTGGTTCTTGTGGGTTATCCGGGCTGTGTGACCGTGGTCTTGGGATTTTCTTTCCTGACGTTTCGCCAGCAGCTGTGGCAGGCATCTTCAGAGGAATAACACTGAAGGACAGTGTCTCTCAGTGTCAAGTGTGTAGGAAGAGTAATATATAGTCAGAAAGGGGTTGGGTTGAGCTGAATCATTGTCCTTCAGTGTTACTCCTTTGAAGATGCCTGCCACAGCTGCTGGCGAAACGTCAGGAAAGAAAATACCAAGACCACGGTCACACAGCCCGGATAACCTACAAGAGCCTTGAAAGCACTTTGGCTAAATAGATGTTGGGGTCAACCACTTGAATGAGTTGACGTGTCCCTCGGGGTTGCTCCTCCGGAAGATGGATGAGGTGATCCTTGATGAAATGGAAGTACAATAGAAGAAGAGCTGGGCTTTATTACCCCGTTTTTTCCTCTACCTTTAAGAGATCTCAAAGCGGCTCGCAATTTGCCTTCCCTTCCTCTCCCCACAACGGGCACCTTGTGAGGTTGGTTTGGCTGAGAGCGTGTGACTGGCCCAAGGTCATCTGGCAAGTTTTGATTGGCAGAGAAGGGATTCAAACCCAGGACTCCCTGTTCCTAGTCCAGTCCTGTAACCACTACACCACGCTGGCTCTTGGCCTATGTGTGTGTTAAGTGCCATCCATCTCTTGTTGGGTCTTCCTCTTTTCCTGCTGCCCTCAACTTTTCCTAGCATGATTGTCTTTTCCAGTGACTCCTGTCTTCTCATAATGTGACCAAAATACGATAGCTTTATTCATTTTAGTTTCTAGGGTCAGTTCAAGCTTGATTTGATCTATAACCCACTGATTGGTTTTTTTTGGCAGTCCACAGTATCCGTAACACTCTCCTCCAACACCACATTTCAAAGGAATCGACTTTCTTCCTATCAGCTCTCGGCCTAGCCTACCTTATAGGGTGGTTGTGAGGACGAAGCAACAGAAGGAAGAACGATCTCGCAGTACCCTGAGCTTCTGGAGGAAAAGGCAGGATAAAAAGGCAGTTGAGCAAACAGGCAGGCTGGAGCTGGCCCCGGGCTCATTAAGGAGGTGTTAATTGGGTATTTCTGCTGACAAAAACTGGGGGAGGGTGATTTGAGTGGCAGCACTCCGGAAGAATTCCTCAAACACTTCAGCTGCAGCCAGAGATTTATTTTTGGCACTCCTGATTTGTTCCCCAGCATGCGAGACGGAAAGTAATCTTCTGGGGAGCTGATAACTACTGCAAATGTGTGTTGTTTTTTTAATCCGCGCGCACAATTATCCAAACCCCTTAATAGGCCTCTGAGTGGCATTAATGCTGCTGTTAGCCGTGCAAAAATGCAGCTGGCTAATTGGCCGTGAGTGGGGTCCCTCTTCCGCACAGGATTCATTTGCCAGCATTTTGTGTCTTGTACGGGTGTGTTTGGAAAGGTAGGTTTCAAATGGTTGTCGTTTATTGCTGATTTACAAAGTCATAGGCATATACGCGCCTGAGTAGACAGTACTGATTTTGATGGACCACGGGGCAGCTTCATGTGTGCATAGAGCACATGAAAGCCTCCCCTGCAGAATTCATCATATAACTGAAAAGCATAGGAGCCCTTCCAGAAAAGGGAAGCTGGCAACCGTACTTTCCCCCATTCCTTTTGTTTCTATTTTATATTGGAGCAAATATAATTTACTGCCACATTCATCCCTTTTGGAAGCTTTGGAAAGGACGCAAAGTTAACTTAAGTGATAGGCCCGTATCCTACAAGCCAAGAAAGGAAAGTGTGATTGTTCTAGGGTTGCCAGGTCCCTCTTTGCCACCGGCGGGAGGTTTTTGGGGCAGAGCCTGAGGAGGGTGGGGCTTGGGGAGGGGAGGGACTTCAATGCCATAGAGTCCAATGGCCAAAGCAGCCATTTTCTCCGGGCAAACTGATCTCTATCGGCTGGAGATCAGTTGTAATAGCAGGAGATCTCCAGCTAGTGCCTGGAGGTTTGGCAACCAAAGTAAACTCCTCCGTACTATTACCATAGGTAAGGAATGCAGTACTGGAAAAGCTAATGCTATAAATCAATCACAAACTTATACAAACAAGGTGTATTGAGTGCAGTGAATAGCATACAACATATATCTATATACAATCACATATCTTATAGTCCTAAACTGGTACAAATCTCAAAATTCTACTAAGAGCGATCTTCAAAGCAGAACAGCAAAAATGGAGTATAAAGTCCCAAAAGGGTACTTAAGTCCACAATGTGAGGACTTTATACTCCATTTTTGCTGTTCTGCTTTGAAGATTGCTCTTAGTAGAATTTTGAGATTTGTACCAGTTTAGGACTATAAAATATGTGATTGTATATAGATGTATGTTGTATGTTATTCACTGCACTCAATACACCTTGTTTGTATAAGTTTGTGAATGATTTATAGCATTAGCTTTTCCAGGACCTGGAGGTTGGCAACCCTATGTGAGGGCGATCTGGCTGCGACATCTGTCAGCCCATTGATCGCCAGGGTTGATTCGGCTGATTTCAAATTTGCAACAGACAGGAGAGACGTTTCTGATACTGAGTGCTTTCCCCTTTTTATTTTATTTTTCTTGCAGGAAAAAAAGTTTACTATTATATATAATTGATATAGAAGCACAGAAGCTATCTTTTTACAAGAAATGTTTCCCAAATTCTTTGCAATTTTAACCATCGTATCCTTTCTTTAAATTTGCCAATTTGATTAGGAGAAAGAGTCCCTTACATTTCAGCATCCCCACATCAACAGTGGGACTTAGGTCTGATTTCCATTATCTTGCAAAAACTAATCTAGCAGCTGTCAACTGATATGCAATTAAATTCCATTTATCTTCCGGAAAAACAACAACAGTATAGCTTAGTAGCAGGACCTTGGCAGAAAAGGAGAAATCGATATCAAAGCCTTTTAAAAAAAATAGATAATCTATAATAGAGGATCAATAGATTTGTGCTCGGCAACATGTCCACCACATGGGAATACCGGGTGCTTTTCCCAATAGCTGGCAGAATTTGCCCTGCTACTAGGGTTGCCAGCCTCCAGGTGGCACCTGGAACTCTCTCCAAGTTCCCTTGGAGAAAATGGCTGCTTTGGAGGGTGGACTCTTTGGCATTTCTTGCGGAGGCCCCTCCCCAAACACCACCCTCCCTAGGCTCCACCCCCAAAATATCCAGGTGTTTCCCAACCCATTGTTGCCAATCCTACCTGCCACCCACGTGCCGAACTTGGCGCTTTCTGTGTTGTACCAATTTGTCCTCTGCTTGGGTTGCCAACCTGCTGGTACTAGTTGGAGATCTCCTGCCAGTGTAGTGTAGTGGTTAAGAGCGGTGGTTTGGAGCGGTGGACTCTGAACTCGAGAACCGAGCTTGATTCCCCGCTCCTCCACATGAGTGGCCGAGGCTAATCTGGTGAACTGGATTTGTTTCTCCCACTTCTACACATGAAGCCAGCTGGGTGACCTTGGTCCAGTCACCGCTCTCTTAGAGCTCTCTCAGCCCCACCTACCTCACAGGGTGTCTGTGGTGGGAGGGGAAGGGAAGGTGATTGTAAACCAGTTTGAGTCTCCCAAGGAAGTCCAGGGTTGCTGGGCAGAGGAAGGCACTGGCAAACCACCTCTGTTAGTCGCTTGCCATGAAAACCCCAAAAACGGGTCACCATGAGTCGGCTGCGACTTGACGGCACTTTACACACACACACAAGTGGTAGAGAAAGTCAGCATATAAAAACCAACCACCTTTCTTCTTCTGATGCCATAGATATCAAATGTGCGATATCAACTGAGGGAGAGCCAAAAAAGGAGAGAGGCGTTGGGCTGAACCAGGACCTTGGGAGATAGGATTTTTTGGCTCATGCGTGCAAGAGAGGAGGAAGATTTGCATTGGCTCCCTAATGAGGGCTCTATTAATACCGGGCAAAACCGCTTTTGTTTCTCTTCAGCTGTGTTGGTGGTTGTTTTTCTCCCCCCTCTCTTTCAAGCAGAGCTTAGTCAGATGCGATGTCAAGAACTTGCCTTTGGCTGCGCACCAAAACCGACGCGTCTGAAAACATCAAGCTTGCCGAAGCTGCGGGCAGGCGGGTGTATGCGAACAGACCGTGAAGGTCTGTGGGGTTGAATGTGTGTGCGGGATGTTTGTGGGCCACCCCAGCAAGGGAGAGGAATCGATGTCTGGTGTTCATGTGCTCAATGCTGACAGTGCGTCCTTTGCTTGGGATAATGGGATCGCCATTGGGATATGGGGTTTAATCTCTGCCCAAGCACTTCTGATGTTGTTGTCTTCTATGGTAGCCAGCATGGTGTAATGGTTAAGAGCGGTCGACTCTAATCTGGAGAACCGTGTTTGATTCCCCCACTCCTCCGCATGAGCGGCGAACTCTAATCTGGAGGATTGGGTTTGCTTCCCCCACTCCTACACATGAAGCCAGCTGGGTTGCCGTGAGCTAATCACAGTTCTCTCTGAACTCTCTCAGCCCCACCTACCTCACAAGGTGTCTGTTGCTTGGAGACCTTACCTGGAAGGATTTTGGCAAAGTATAGGCCAGTGATGGCGAACCTTTAGAGACCGAGTGCCCATACTGCAACCCAAAACCCACTTAATTATTGCGAAGTGCCAACAGGGCGCAGCTGGGCGGCAGGGGCTTTGAACCGCTGAGTGGTTCAAAGCCCCTGCCGCCCAGCTGGGCGGCGGGGAGTGCAGGGAAGGGGGGGCTGGGCAGTGGGGGTTCAAAGCCCCCGCCGCCCAGCTGGACAGGGAGTGCAGGGAAGGGGGTGGAGACTGGGCGGCGGGGGTTCAAAACAGGAAAGTGCAGGGAAGGGGGCGGGGACTTTGAAACGCTCTGCGCTGCGGTTCAAAGCCCCCGCTGCCCAGCTGAGCCGCGCGTGCCGGCAGAGAGGCTACGCGTGCCGGAGTCGGCACGTGTGCCATAGGTTCACCAACACGGGTATAGGCCATGCTAGCCCGGGGCAGTTTGGGAGGTTGACTGCTGCTGCTGCTCTGGGGACTGCGAAGGCTTTGGGGAAAGCGCAAAAAAGATATTCTGTGCTTGTTAGCCAGGGTTTAAATTCTCATTCAGCAAAAATGGTGTGGTGTCTTCTAGGAGATGACGCTATATATGGGGTTGCCAGCTCTGAGTTGGGAAATGCCTGGAGATTTTGTGGGTGGAGCCTGAGGAGGGCGGGGTTTGGGGAGGGGCTTCAATTCCATAGAGCCCAGTTGCCCAAGTGGCCATTTTCTCCAGGGGAACTGATTTCTGTCGCCTGGAGATCAGTTGTAATAGCGGGAGATCTCACACATGAAGACACATGAAGCTGCCTTCTACTGAATCAGACCCTCAGTCCATCAAAGTCAGTATTGTCTTCTCAGGTTCCAGCCTCAAATCTCCAAGAATTTAGCAACTCAGAGTTGACAACCCTGCCATTTAGTGACGCCATATTTTTTGTTTTAAAGGGCTACTTGACTACTGGTTTCCTGTATGCGTGTAAGGATGACTGTGTGAAATGCTTGGAAGGGATGTGGGTTTGTGGTGGTAGTTAGTACAAATCCATTTGAAAACTATAGGCTTTCATTGTCTATTAAAAGTCAACTGAAATATCTCCAGCTTCTAAAATTGCCCTTAGATTATTCTATGCATATTATGTCAAAGGAGTTCAAACATGCTCCCAGGGCTTTGGAAAAAAAGGCATCAGCTTACTCACACTGACAGCGGCTCTCCAGGGTCTCTGGCAAAGGTCTTTCACATCACCTACTTGCCTAGTCCCTTCAACTGGAGATGCCGGGGACTGAACCTGGGACCTTCTGCATGCCAAACAGACGTTCTACCACTGAGCCATAGCCCCTCCTTAATTGAAGAACTTACAGGCAACCCCCAGCCACCACCTGGAGGTTCAAAAAAATAATTCACCAGTGCTGTATGTAGGCTATGCAACAAAAATAAACCAGCGCTAGACTCTCAACATGTATTGTATAACTTCAATTACAATGTGCCAACACTTACAACATACAACCCATAAACATGCTATGCATGCTTCTTTGACTTGAGGAAGGATGACACAATGAAGCAGCTACAAAAAGAAAGAAGGTATTTTTAAAGTTGCCTGTGGAAGTCATTTAGCTGAAGAAGCCACAACGTGGTGAAAACGCTGACATATTCCGGAAGGCACGTTTCTTCCCTCCCCACCCCCCATTCGGGAGCTGGACTGCTATTTTGTCAGCAAAAGAATTGATTTGTTACCTTTGCAACCTTGATGAAATGCTTGTTCTCCATGTAAACAGAGGACCTGCATGGACTTATTTCTTCGGTTTTGTATTGTTGTAAGAGTGAGTTTTCTTATGTGTATAGTATGTTTACAGGTTGTATGTTGTAAGTGTTTGCACATTGTAATTGAAGATATACAATACATGCTGAGGGTAGGGTTACCAACCTCACGGTAATAGCAGAAGATCTCCCGCTATTGCAATCCAGCCAATAGAGATCAGTTCACCTGGAGAAAAAATGGCCGCTTTGGCCATTGGACTCTATGGCATTGAAGTCCCTCCCCTCCCCAAACCCCGCCCTCCTCAGGCTCCGTCCCAAAAATATCCCAACGATAGCATAGAGGGACCTGGCAACCCTAGTTGAGAGGTTTAGTCTAGTGCTGGTGTATTTTTGTTGCACCACCTGGAGGTGGGCAACCTTAGCTGTATATCAGACGAGGCTGATATATGGTACGGAGTGACGTTCTCCATCCTCCACCCCCAACCCGGTCTTTTCTTCTGGTGCACATTGCAAAACGTGAATAATTAATTCCCCCTTGTCACGGTTCCTGTTTTATTCCTGTCCGCGTAACGCTAACCCCCCGAGGCTTGAATCATTCATAATTCTGTGTTCCCCTGTGGCAGAGAGCTGCCGACGCCAGAGGAAAGGGGAGTTGCAGGGTAGTTTCAGAGCCGGGAGGCTGTTTGAAAAAGAAAAGGGTTGGAAGCCGTTGGGAGTGGCTGTTGGAAATGTGTGTTTTTTTTTTTTAAAGGCGCGCATGATCCCTGGGGATGTGGTAAGCGGGGAGTGGAAACAGTTTCTGGGCCTGTTTTCTTTTCCTGTGGGGTTGGGATGACGGCCGGCTTTTTAAATACCCGTCTTAGGTTGGCTCCTTGTAGGCACTTTTTGTTGTATATTTAGCTGTTTATTTCGATGCCGAGCTTGCCTGTATGCGCCGCGTGCATTGAAGAGGAATGCTGTAATCTGCAGTTGGAGCAATGTCCGTCGGTTAAATGCGGAGTCTGCTTATGGAGCATCCTGCCATATGTGTTTGACTCTCCTGCCTTTGTAGGGTTTTACTGGGGGTCAGAAAGTGTGCCCGTGTTATATCACTGGAAGAGAAGTCTTGGGAAATTAGCTTGGGATTTATTCAGAGTCCGTGGGTCTCTCGAGGTCTCTCTAAGAGGGATACGCAGGGGAGCGGCCGTGGCTCAGTGGTAGAGCACCTGCTTGGCATGCAGAAGGTCCCAGGTTCAGTCCCTGGCATCTCCAGTCAGGATTGCTCTCTTTCAGTATTTGAAGGGCTGTCACTAAGAGAAGGGCAGGGAGCTGTTCCTGTTGGCAGCCGAGGACAGGACTCACAATAATGGGTTTAAATTACAGGTGGAAAGGTACCGGCTGGATAATAGGGAAAAAATTTTTTACAATAAGAATTGTTCGACAGTGGAATCAGCTTCCTAGGGAAGTATTTAAGCAGCAGCTGGACAAACACTTGTCAGAGATGCTCTAGGCTGATCCTGCATTGAGCAGGGGGTTGGACTAGATGGCCTCTATGGCCCCTTCCAGTTCTGGGATTCTTTGATTCTATCCCTGTTCATCTCTTGCTTTGAAACCCCATGAGAGTTTGCCATAAGTTATTTTGATAGCTCTGTGGTTCTTAAAAAATGAGCGTTTACTATCTGGGTTAGAAGCTAGCTTTTTGTTGGGACGATGACCAAGGTTTCTCCCCATAACCACGTCGGGGTCCCCTGCTCTAGACTTGTTCTGTCATTTCCCAACCGTTCTGCCCCCCACAAATCTGTGCTCGGGTCGGTAAAGATGAAAGATGGGGAGGGGCTGTGGCTCAGTGGTAGAGCCTCTGCTTGGCATGCAGAAAGTCTCAGGTTCAATCCCTGGCATCTCCAGTTAAAGGGACCGGGCAAGTAGGTGATGTGAAAGACCGCTGCCCGAGATCCTGGAGAGCCATGGGGGCCATAGCTCAGTTGGTAGAGCATCTGCTTGGCATGCAGAAGGTCTCAGGTTCAATCCCTGGCATCTCCAGTTAAAGGGACCAGGCAAGTAGGTGATGTGAAAGACCTCTGCCTGAGACCCTGGAGAGTTGCTGCCGGTCTGAGTAGACAACACTGACTTTGATGGACCCAGGGTCTGGTTCAGTATAAGGCAGCTTCGTGTGTTCATTACGGAGAAATTTCGAACGCATCCATAGCATCTAAAACCCACTGATTCCTCCTTTCTTGCAGGGGGCATCTAAGACCTGATGGACTTCTGAGAGCTCCCTGGGGACAACGCTGAGAAGAGCATGGTCAAGCACCAACCCTTGCAGTACTACGAGCCACAGCTATGTTTGTCGTGTCCTGACAGGAATTTACGGCTGCCGGTGGAAACGGGTACCAGCGGTCACATGACGACACCACAAAAGTGAGTAGGCTGGCCCTTCATGTCCCCTGGCCTTGCCGCCGCCATTTTGGAAGTGTGGGATTGGTGCCACTATCTTGAAACCTTCCAAGTGAGGTAGAAGAACCGCCTTGAGGATTGAGAGAGTGGACCCTGAGTGTTGGAGGCCCCCAAAATGCGATTGTTCTGCATTTTTAACTGGGCAGAGGAATGGAGTTACGTTTTGCTCCGTTTCACCCCATGCCGTCCTA